>NC_132924.1:79631669-80231669 GCF_047675955.1 Chlorocebus sabaeus | reverse complement strand
CCCTACAGTTCAGCATTCAGTGGCTGCTTAATAAATTACCTGATGACTGATGATCTTTAAATTAAAATACTACATGTGGCAATGTGTAACACTGTCATAGCAATTGCTACAAATCATAACATTCAGGTCAAATAAATATTTTACTCACCAAACCCCACAGAGCACCAGGAGAGGTAGCAGTGATTGTAGCTGCTCTGGGTGTATTGTACATTAAGGCCAGTTCGCCGAAACTCCCACGATTATCATAGTTACCAACACATCTTCCAACACCATCACATTTCACATAAATATCATATGTGCCTCTGTTGGACATATGTAGATTGGAGGTTAATTCAAATAAAATCTCATTAAAATAAAACATTATTTCAGAAAAGAGCCCTGTGAAATAAAATCATATTTCCAGCCTGTTTATCCCCTCCGATGACAAGTAATAAAGGGGAATCCATCTGTGCCATCTGTTCCAGACCATGTGCCTGCTGGGAAAAATGGAACTAACCAATAAAAATTTGGAATAACAAATGATAAAACTATAACTAAAGACTATAACCAAATAGTATATGCATAAAAAACCACCTGGAGAGGCCAGGCCTCACACCTGTAATCACAGCACTTTGGGGGGCCGAGGCGGGCGGATCACCTGAGGTTAGGAGTTTGAGACCAGCCTGGCCAACATGGTGAAACCCTGTCTCTACGGAAAATATAAAATATTAGCCAGGCGTGATGGTGGGATCCCATAATCCCAGCTACTCGGGAGGCTGACGCAGGAGAATCGCTTGAACCCGGGAGGCGGAGGTTTCAGTGAGCATTTCGGCCTGGGCGTCAAGAGCGAAACTCCATTTCAAAAAAAAAAAAAAAAATCATCTGAAGAGGCTGGGTGTGATGGCTTACTTACACCTGTAATTCCAGCAATTTGGAATTCCAAGGTGGGAGGATCACTTTAGCCCAGGAGTTCAAGACTAGCCTGGGCAACATAGCAAGATTCGATCTCTACAAAAAAATTAGCCTTAAAAAATGAAAGAAAATCATCTGAAGAAACATTTATCAAACCACTGACTATAGTTATCTAAGAGCACAAGAATAGTGAGGGATTCTAGGCACATTGGCTATTTAAGAGTTTCTGTTTGTAACATGAACATATTATTACTTTTGTGATCAGAAAAAAGTAACTTTTTAAGAAGAATCTAGCTATAGCAATTTGGTTAGCCACTACTCTACAAAACTTACTAGTGTCCTTTATAATCTATGGCAGAGGTTGGCAAACTATAGCCCACAAACTGGCTGCTTTTGTAAATAAAGTTTCACTGCAATTATAAACACTGTTTGTTTATGTGTTATCTATGGCTGGTTTTATGCTACAACTGCAGAGCTGAGTTGTTGCAACAGAGAACATAGCGGCCTGCAACGCCAAAAGTATTTACTCTCTGGCCCTTTACTTTAGATCAACCCCCATTCTAAAGTTAAAAAGTAGAAATTCAGACTAGATATCTAACTCTGGTCTTTTCACAGTTTTTTTGGTGCTTATCTTTTAACTGGGGTTCTTTTTCTAGGCAAATAAGGTTCAGTTTGCATGTCACTGCACTTCATATTACCCAGACCCTATATTCACGTAAACTGCATTCTTCGTGTGGATGACTGACTTTCCACATACTGTATTTTATCAGAGAACATGCTTTCAAGGCTTGCACCTATGAGGGCAGACAGAAAAAATTCTTTGGCTTATATTCTGTTGACTAAACCCTAACAAAGACAAAGGGTGGGGCTGTGCTGCTAAAAAAAAAAAAAAAAAAAAAAAAAAGTGGCTTTTAACATTAGAAAATTATTATGCCCAGGCCTGGTACCTCATGCCTCTAATTCCAATGCTTTGGGAGGCCAAGATGGGAGGATCATTTGAAGCCAGGAGTTCAAGACCAGCCTGGGCAACATAGCAAGACTCTGTCTCTACAAAAAACTGAAAAATTAGTCAAGCATGGTGGCACATGCCTGTACTCCTAGCTACTTGGAAGGCTGAAGCAAGAGGATTGCTTGGGCCCAGGAGTTCAAGGCTGCAGTGAGCTGTGACTGCACCACTACACTCCAGCCTAGGCAAGAAAGTGAGACATTCTCCCTGTCCCTCCAAAAAAGAAAGAAAAGGATTATTAATAATAAAGAAGCAATAAGAGCAGAAACATGATAGACAATAGATACTATTACTAAGGAAGAAAATAATTGGTTTCGCAGCCAGACCACAGTGGCTCACGCCTGTAATCTCAGCACTTTGGGAGGCTGAGGTGGGCAGATTACAAGATCTGGAGTTTGAGACCAGCCTGGCCAACATGGTAAAACCCCACCTCTACTAAAAATACAAAAAAACTAGCCAGGCGTGGTGGCAGCCACCTGTAATCCCAGCTACCTGGGAGGCTGAGGCAGGAGAATCGCTTGAACCCAGGAGGGCAGAAGTTGCAGTGAGCCGAGACCGCGCCACTGCACTTCAGCCTGGGCAACAGAGCAGATTCCATTTCAAAAAAAAGGGAAAAGAATTGGTTTTCAATGTAATTCATGGATAGAATGACTGTTTCGAGGGAAACTACTAGAATTTGTCCCATGGATAATCATTTTTCAAGTACAGGTTGAGTTTCCCTCATCCAAAATTTTTAGAATCAGAAGTGTTATAGATTTTAGACATTTTCAGATTTTAGAATATTTGTATATACAGAATGAGGTTATCTTGGGAATGAGACCTAAGTCTAAATACAAAATTAATTTATGTTTCATATATACCTTATACATACAGTCTGAGGATAATTTTATTTAATATTTTAAGTAATTTTGTGCATGAAACCAAATTTGTGTACACTGAACCATCAGAAAGCAAAGGTGTCATTATCTCAGCCACCCATGTGAACAATCTGTGGTTGTTCAGCATTAGCATCATTCCTGACTCTCAATTTATATGCTACCAATAAGCCATCATTTTTTACTTGTATTCACACATAAGTACTCAACAGTAAAAAATATGACATACCATTAATACAATAAAAAATAATGTGTTTGGGGTAACTAAGCAGCACAGCAGCATCCCCAGAGTACCTGCACCGGCTGCCAAACAAGAGCAACCACAAACAATGGCAGGCCTGCAGTCTCCACCTACAATGCTGTGTTCTGATTAAAGTTACTGTATGTCATACACTAACCCCTTCGGGGATGCTGAACAAGCTGTTGTGTGCCTGCATTTTGACTGTGAACCATCACATGAGGTCAGGTGTGGAATTTCCACTTGTGCCATCATGTTGGCGCTCAAAATGCTTTGGAGTTTGGAGCATTTCAGATCTTCAGACTAGCAATGCTATAGATTAAACTCCTCAATTTACTAAACTATTTACACTTTTGCACTGAAACTGTTCTCTACACTCACTACTTTGAATAGGGTAAAACACAGCAAAATGTGCTGAGGAAAAGTAAAATGAGCTACCAGTACAGTTGAAATCACATCAGTCTAAAGTCTGTTAAAATACCGCAGGCTAGGCCGGGCACACTGACTTACACCTGTAATCCCACCACTTTGGGAGACCAAGGCAGGCGGATCACCTGAGGTCAGGAGTTCGAGACCAGCCCGGCCAACATGGTGATACCTCGTCTCTACTGAAAATACAAAAATTAGCTGGGTGTGGTGGCAGGCACCTGTAGTCCCAGCTACTCTGCAGGCTGAGGCATGAGAATCGCTTGAAACTGGGAAGCAGAGGTTGCAGTGGGCCGAGGTCACACCACTGCACTCTAGCCTGGGCGACAGAGCAAGACTGTGCAAAAAAGAAAAAAAAAAACCCTTGGGCTGTTTTTTTCACACAGATTTCTTCTCTGATAATGTGAGGCCTCAGGCAGGGCAGAGCCCCAGAAAGAGAATGAACAGGGCAAGAGACCTGGCTGTGGAGTTGGCTCTATGCCAGTCATTTGGGTGATCTGAACCAAGTGCTGTCACTTCTGTGTGCCTGCATGTTTTCATCTATCAAATGGGTGACTAGGATCTAACTGAAAAGGGAACAGACTACATACAAGTGTAAGGTAGTTTTGAAAGTCAAAGATCCCCACTAAATGATTAAGATCGTAGAGGGTTAGGGTTTCTCATACACTTCTACAATCAAACACACTTAGGTGCATTTCTGAGGTGTTGCACCGATGAAAGCTATTAATGATATAAAAATCATTATTTTGATTCACATATAGATAACTGGTTTATTCTACTCTAAAATCTTGGCTAATGCTTCAGTCATAGGTCACCAGGCATTAGGGATGAGGGAATGGGACAATCAGTGAAAACTCTTGATTTAAAGAGCATGAGTGACTGATGCATGAGAGATACCACCCACAGAGCCAAAATAATGAAATGAGGCTTCAGGAGACCAAAGGGGTCATTTTCACCAAGACCTCTGAGGTGAACACAACTCGACCCAGAGAGAAAACATAATCCAGTGAGTCGGGCTGGGAGAGGACCTGCGTTCCACACAGAAGGGGAGAGGTCAGGGATGCGAACACTCATTATTGTTTTACAAAAGTGAAGAAATAAGGAGTCAGCTCAGGCTGCTCTGCTGTTAGATTTTAGGATTCATCTATTGCATAAGGCACATTGTTCTATGATGAGGTAAAGCACAACTTAAATTTCCTGAAAACAGATTTTCAACATAAATGTAAGACTTCTTTAAATAATTATAGAGTTTTTAAAGACAAATATAATAATATACAATTCTTGGAAGGATGCACAAACTACTCACTATACAGACTGGATGCTGTTGAAGCAGCAGGAAGATAGACTTACTTTTCACCTTTTATTCCCCTGTGAAATATTTGCATTTTCTATTTTTATTTATTTATCTATTTATTTATTATTTGAGACGGAGTTTCACTCTTGTTGCCCAGACTGTAGTGCAAATGGCGCAATCTCGGCTCACTGCAACCTCCACCTCCCGGGTTCAAGCAATTCTCCTGCCTCACTCAGCCTCCCAAGTAGCCGGGATTACAGGTGTATACCACCATACCGGGCTAATTTTTCTTGTATTTAGTAGAGACGGGGTTTCACCACGTTGATCAGGCTAGTCTTGAACTCCTGACCTCAAGTGATCCACCGGTCTCATCCTCCCAAAGTTCTGAGATTACAGGCGTGAGCCACTGCACCCAGCCAATTCTGAATTTTTTAAACCATGAGCATGTTTTACATAGTTTAAAAAAAAAAAACTTTTAAGAAATACCAATTGAAGTCTACTGTGAATTAACATCTTAGATGCCATATTATACTGCTGTTCTTACTGTAATAGGCATCTAGTACATATTAATGCCATCACACATCTCTCAATTAGAATTTGGCAAATGAAGATGCTCACGTTAAATGACTGACATTTACAGATTAGACTAACCAAAAGTCATCAGTTCCTCTATAACCTATGCCTCTTTTCATGATCCACTGTGGCTTCACTGCATGTACTCACAACAGGTTTACAGTGCCTACTATGTAGTAATTAGAGTAGTGGCAATAACAAGTATCCTGTATTAACCTGTCAGTTGCCATAATAATGGTTGAGATTTTACACAAAAGGTTCTTTAAATTTCAATAGTAAGGCTGGACAAAACTTACCTATCAATTACATAAAAGTTGTCACCATCGTCACCTTGATCAATTACATGCTCCCCATCTTTGACCAATTTTTCAAACATGGCATCTAATACTTGAGACATCTGCTCCTATTTTTAAAAAAGATGGGATATAATCTTTACGTTTATCTAGGACATGTTTTCTTAAGTAACCATAATTATATTTCTGTGAACAAGTCCAAAGAAATGGAAATATCATAACTACCATTAAATGTTGTCAGAAAAATACACAGTAGTCTTTCTTACCACATACAAATAATTATATTACAAATATATACAAATGATTATATACTTTCATATTCAGTATTTGAATGAAAGTAATTATAATTAGTCTGTTTCAGAATATTTGCAACTATCACCACTTTGAAATGAAAATTTAACCACCAAACCACCACATACCTTGTGAAATATAATCTTAGCAACTAAAAAGGATCAGGTTAGTAAGGAATTATTTCAAATTTCTTTTAAAGATACCCATTTTTAAAAACTTCCTTAGTCATCACTAAAATCTGTGTACAGAAAACCTAAATACTTGGTGAATTTAGATCCTGATTCCAATCTTCTTTTTGGTTTAGCACCAAAATAAAAACAGAACAAAATAGAAAACAACAAAGCGAACCAAAAATGACTGTGGCAAATAATATGTCACTATTCACTGTCACTACGGTTGGCTTCAAGCTGCAACCACTGAGCTCACTAGGGCAGATTTGTCAGAAACATCAAAAATATTATTCAACAACTAATTAAACTATGTAAAATGTTTATTCTGCCAAAGTGTGATTGACAAGGCTCAAGGATAAACTTCAAACTAATAAGAATAAACTAGGAGGTGAAAGAAATCTTTAATCAGAACAAATACCGGAATAATTCAAAGAACTTCAAAAAGACAAAATAAATGGATATGAGGAAATACTACAATATAATGGAAATCTAAAGACTCAGAGGGTTATTTGTTCTGCTACTTATTAGCTCTGAGCCCTTGGTCAGGTCACTCCTTATGGGTGTACAAAAGGTGTAATGCTAACTGCCCATGCCAAAATCAATTACTATTATACATAAATTAAGGAGTTGAAGATAGATTCAAAGCAGAACAAAGATGCAAGTGGAAAACACAGGTTGAAGAAACAAGATATTCTGGATAGAGAGGATAACAGATCACATGTGATTCTCTTCCTTTTGAGACCACATGAAAATGTTACAAGGCATATGAAGATATGAATCTACAGTTGTATAGAGTACAGGAAGGGAAAACGGATGGATGAGAGAGTTTCAGGGCGAAAGTAAGTAACATGTGGCAGAGAGAGCTGCCCCAAGTAGCACAGGTGAGACTGCAGTGTGGACGGGCCAATATGCCTTGTGGAGCACCAGGAGGCTCCCAAGTGGGTAACACCTGGCTCTGCCGGCGTGGGACTGAGACACAAAGCTAAAAACAAGCGGACTGATTTAAAGTCCTGCAGAGATTAGTTGACACCTTCCTTCAAAATCCCTCTACCCTAATACAGAATGCCTAGCAGCCAAATGTGGACTCTCAACTCTTCCCAGACAAAAGATCAGAGAGAAACTAAACAAATTAGAACTAGAACAGATACGGTGAACACTGGTGCCCTAGAACAAAAACTTTCACTTGGTAGGACTTAGGGGTTCCCCAATGTAACAGCTGGCTCCCTGTCAGCTCAAGCTAAACAGTGCACTGGTTGACAGACCTGCCCTACTTACCCAGAGCTCTAAATCAGCTTTATGTTGCTCCCCTGGTAGCCTACAAGACTAAGATAAACAGCAAAATGACAATACATGAAATAGGTATTTCAGGAATCATAAAGAGCTTTTGCAGAGACATTTAAGATGATATATCCATGAGACCAAAAAACAAAATAGGATAGTTAGGAAAAGAGCAAATCAGAGAAAAATATGTGGTTTGGAAATCAAAAATATGATGGTCTTTTTTTTTTTTTTTTCCTTTAAAACAGATTTTTTTTTTGGCAGGTTGCAGTGGCTCACGGCTACAATCCCAGCACTTTAGGAGGCCAAGGCAGGCAGATTGCTTCAGCCCGGGAGTTTGAGACCAGCCTGGACGACACGGCAAAACCCTGTCTCTACCAAAACAAATAGCTGGGCACGGTGGGGCACACCTGTAGTCTCAGCTACTCGGGAGGCTGAGGTTGGAGGACTGCTTGAGTCTGGGAAGTTGAGGCTTCAGTGAGCTGTCATCACACCACTGAGTTCCAGCCTGGGCAACAGAGTGAGACTCTGTCTCAAAAAAATGAGCAGTCTCAGCTACTCAGGAGAGGCCGAGATTGGAGGACTGCTTGAGCCTCAGAGGTTGAGGCTGCAGTGAGCTGTGACTGCTCCACTGCACTCCAGCCTGGGCAATAGAGTGAGACTCTGTCTCAAAAGTAAAAAATAAAAAATAAAATAGACTTTTTTAAAGCAGTTCTAAGCTCACAGGAACACTAAGCAGAAAGTACAGACATATTCCACATATCCTCTGCCCCCCACACATGGCACAGACTCCCCCATGATAAACATCCTCCACCAGAGTGGCAAATTTGTTACAAGTGATAAATCTACACTGACATCATTATCATTCGAAGTCCATAGTTTATATTAGGATTTGCTCTTGGTGGTGTACATTCTATGCGTTTGACAAATGTATAAAGACATGTATCCACCATTACAATTTCTTTAAAAGTAAATAAAAGAGTAAGAAGATAAATCACCAAACACCTCAAAAAAAAAGTCAATAAAGAGATGAAAAGAAAGGAGTGTCAGAGACAGTAACAGAGAAAACAAAAAGGAGGAAATATAAACAATACAGGATGAATTTTCTAGACCCAAAGGACACAGGTTTTCAGACCAAAAGGGCACACACTCAAGTACCCAGCACAATCAATGACCATAAATCCCCACACTAGGATGAAAGAATGTGTTTTCAGAACACTAAAGATAAAAGATCTGCAAAGCTTCCAGAAAAAAGAAAGGGGGATTCTTAGAAACATGAAAAGTTACTCAACTTCTCTCAAAATGAAGAGAAATCCAAATTCAAATCGAAATGAGATGCCACTATTCACTTGCCAGATTCAAAAAGATACAAATGTTAGAATATCACACTGTGTTGGAGACCGTGTGGGAAAGGAGGCATTCTCACACAGACTTCTGGTGAGAAGGTAACATGGAACAAACTCTAAAAAAGCAATTTGTCAAAATTTAATAAAATTTCAGATATGCATAATCTTCTACCTCACTGTTCCTTTTCTAGGAAGTTATTATATAGCTATTTATAAAATGCATCAGCATTTTTCTTTGCATCACAATAGCAGAAGACTGGAAACAAACTAATAGTTTATCAACAGGGCACTGGATAAATAAACTGTCATAGATTCATTCACCAAAAAGCTCTGATGCTGTAGGCATATAGGGATTTTCAGACACCTTTCTTTCAAAGGAGTCAGTGGCAGCGAGAGAACACTAAAAGAAGGGTAATCAAGAAATGTGAAAACCTGCAATGGGGGAATTTCAGGAAACAAGGCATTTAGGTGACAGAAAAGAAGACCTATATGAGAATACATCAGCTATCTTCTGTTCAAACCATGACATCAGTAGTTCTAGAGGCCATAACTGGGACTGTTGGGTGGAAGTTTCATGAAGGTTTTGGCACAATGTAAAGACCTGCCCAGGAATGAGAGCTGTCTAGCAGTGACAAGGGCTGCCTTGCAAAAAAATTTGCCTTTTCCAGAATGTTAAACAGTTGGAATCATGCAGCACACAGCCTTTCCACATTGGCTTCTTTCACTTAATATTATGCATTTAAGGTTCTTCCATGTCTTCCATGTCTTTTCATAACAAGATCACTCATTTTGTCCACTGTCTAGATGTACCACAGTTTATTTATCCATTCACATACTGAACAACATCTTGGTTGCTTCCAAGTTCTGGCAATTTTGAATAAAGCTGCTACAAATAGCTGTGTACAGGTTTCTGTGTGGACCTAAGTTTTCAACTCCTTTGAGTAAATACCAAGGAGCATTACTGCTGGAGAGGATGGTAAGAGTATGTTTAGTTGTAAGAGACACCACTAAACAATCTTCTAAAATGACTGTACCATTTTGCATTCTCACCAACAATGAGTTCTTAAACCACCTATGTTCACCAGCATTTGGTGCTGTCAGTGTTCCGAATTTTGGCCATTCTAATAGATGTGCAGTAGTATCTCATTATTGTTTTAAGTTGCATTTCCCTGATGACATGTGATGTGGAGCATCTTTTCATAAGCCATTTGTGTATCTTTTTCAGCAAGGTGTCTGTTAACATCTTTGGTCCATTTTTTAATCTGATGGTTTACTACTGTTGAGTTCTTTGTATATTTTGGATAACAGTCCTTTATCAAGCTGTGTCTTTTGCAAATATTTCCTCCCAGTCTGAGACCGTCTTTTCATTCTGCTGACGTGTCTTTTGCAGCAAAGAAATTTTTAATTTTAATGAAGTCCAGCTTATCAATTCTTTCTTTCATGGATGTGCCTTTGGTGTTACATCTAAAAAGTTATCACAAAATCCAAGGTCATCTAGATTTTCTCCCATGTTATCACCTAGGAATTTTATAGTTTTGTATTTTACATTTAGATCTGTGGTCTATTTTGAGTTAATTTTTGTGAAGAATATAAAGTCCATTTATAGATTCATTTTTCAGAAGTCTAGTTTTTACAGCACCATTTGTTGAAAAGACTATCTTTACTTCATTGTGTTGCCTTTGCTCCTTTGTCAAAGATCAGTTAACTTCATTTAAGTGGGGCTGTTACTGGGTTCTCTGTCCTGTTCCACTGATCAATTTGTACATTCTTTTGCCAATACTACACTGTCGTGATTACTGTCACTTTATACTAAGTCTTGAAGTCAGTTAGTATTAGTACTTTAACTTTGTTATTTTCCTTCAATATTGTGTTAGCTCTGCTAGGTCTTCTGCCTCTCCAAACTTCAGGATCAGTTTGTTGGGATTGCAGTGAATCTACAGATCAACTGGGGAAAAACTGACATCTTGACAATACTAGGTCTTCCTATCCATGAACATGGAAATCTCTCCATGTATTAAGTTCTTCCTTGATTTCCTTCATAATTTTATAGTTTTCCTCACATAGATCTTATACATATTTTTGTTAGATTTACATCTAAATATTTCATTTTGGGGGGATGGTATGGTATGGTATTTTTAATTTCAAATTCCACTTGTTCACTGCTGATATAAAGGAAAGTGATTAACTTTTGTATATTAACCTTGTATCCTGCAACCTTGTTATAATCACTTACTAGCTCTGGAAGCCTTTCCCATTTTCTACTTAATCATGTCATCTGTGAAAAAAGACAGGTACATTTCTTCCTTCTCAATACATTTCACTACACTTTCTTGTCTTATTGCATTAGTCAAGACTTTTAGCAGTATGTTGAAAAGGAGTGGTGAGAGGGAACTACAAATTTGTTGAGGTGAACTTCACATAACATAAAATTAATCACTTTGTCTTCCTTTTTTAAAATTGTAACTATCCTGGTGGGGATGAAATGGTATTTTCCCATTTCTAAATTGGAAATTTTGTCTTTTTACTGTTGAGTTGTGTTACTTATGTATTTTGGATACCAGATCTTTATCAGATATATGATTGGCAAATAATTTTCTCTTCTGCAGACTGTCTTCACTTTTTAAAATAATGCCCTTTGAGGTACAAAAATGTTACATATGTGTAAAGTCCTATTTATCTCTTTTTTCTTTTCTTCTTATGCTTTTGGTGTCTAAGAGTCCAATGCTAAATATAAGACCATAAAGACTTACTCCTATGTTTTCTTCTAAGAGTTTTATAGTTTAAGCTCCTATATCTTTGGCCTTTGATCCCTTCTGAATTAATTCTGGTATATGCAAAGGAGTCCAGCTTTGTTCTTTTGTGTGTGGATATCCAGTGATATCCAGTGATTCAGCACCATTTGTAGAAGAAACTATTCTTTTTCTATTGAATGGTCTTAACACTCTTGTGGGAAAATCAATTGGCCATAAGTATATACGTTTATTTCTAGATTCTCAATTCCATTCAATTGTTCTATATGTCTACCCCAGCCCAGTATATTGTTTTGATTACCGTAGCTTTTCAATAAGTTTAAAATTAAGAAATGTGAATCCTGCAAATTCGTTCTTCTTTTTAAATATCGTTTTGGTTACTTGGAATCTGCTGTTATATGTACAATTATATCATAGTGGCAACAGCAAAACATTAATGTGTTATCATGATTTAGCTTTATAATACATAAAAGCTACTAGTTTAAACTTGTATAAACAATACTGATGAACATATTTTTTAAAAAGAATATAGAACCTCTATAAATACTGATACATTGTTAAATTTGAAAAGAACAGGGCAGGGCAGGCACAGTGGCTCACGCCTACAATCCCAGCACTTTGGGAGGCTGAGGCAGGCAAATCACTTGAGGTCAGGAGTTCCAGACCAGCCTGGCCAACACAGCGAAACTCCATGTCTACTCAAAAAAACAAAAATTAGCTGGCCATGGTGGTGCACACCTGTAGTCCAACTACTCGGAAGGCTGAGGCACGAGAATCACTTGAACCCAGGAGGCAGAGGTTGCAGTGAGCCACGATCATGCCACTACACTCCAGCCTGGGCAACAGAGAAAGACTCTCCAAAAAAAAAAAGAAGAAAGAAAAGAAAGGAAAAAAAGGAAAGGAAGAAAGAAAGGAGGAAAGGAGGAAAGGAAGAAAGGAAGAGAGACAGAAAGACAGAAAGAAAGAAAGAAAGAAAGAAAGAAAGAAAGAAAGAGAACAGGGCATAACAGTGTGTTAATTTTTTTGCCACCAAAATTTGAAAAAGAATATACTTGTATGTGTATTGCATGACCCTGGAAAAATATACAAGATAGTACTAAAAGAACGTGGCTCCTAAGAAACTGGGTTTCTGAGAGGCAGAGGTGGAAAGGAGATTTCCTTTCACTGACTACTCTTTTGTTTTTTTTTGAATGTTTGTCAATTTTACGTGTTTACTGATTTATATTTTTTAATTAACTAAAAAAACTCTAATTAAACTGAGAACATAATTTTACATCTTCATATGGGCTAAGAAAAACTTTCGGAAGAATGATGATGATGGGTTTGCAGGAAGTGGTTTTCATCCCCTTCTTGGGTCCCTGTGTGAGTTCTGGCATCTTTTTGCGGAACAGCAGCCAAGGTTGAAGATGAAGCCAAGGTAGCAGTGAAACAGACCTTTCTTGATGTAGCGCTAATTGGCCCCACAGGGACCACTCTACCCAAATGAGTTCATCAACTCAGGCAACATATGGTCACCTATCAAAATTATAAAAGCTGATTAAATGATTTACTAATATTTTGTTTTGCTTGCTATTTATATTTTGACTTTTTTAAGGCAGGTAGAGGGTGAACATCAGCTTTACTGATTGGTTCTGACTCTAAATGTCAAATGGGGAAAAAAGATGAAATAAATTGCTACATTAACTATTTTGTGATGTTGGAATTAGCTGCATTTGAAAACATTATAGAACTGAAGAATTCATACATGGATATATGAAAAAGCAATTCCTGATAAAATACAGACAGGTGTCTGTTCTAGTCAATCAAAATGTAATTTCCCCATAATTATGCACAGAGTGAAAAGAACTTAGGAAATATTTAATATGCAGAGGCTTATCATGATGACTGACAACTACTGTAGGAAATCCACATTTAATTCTCCTACAGAATGCCAATTCAAGACTGAGCTCAGTAAAGGGCTCTGACTCACTTAAGAAATAACAATTTACTCTTCATTAATGAAAGAGCCTATCATATAGCCTAAGAAAACTGTTTCAGTTAGCCTCAAATTAGAAATATTTCAGAAGGAAAATGGCCTACTGAGTGGAGCATTAAAATATTCATGAAAAGAATATCTTCAAAGAGATTAATAATTATAAACGCTGTGCTCAACATATGAATATACAGCTCTCCAAGGAAAAATGTTCTGAAGTCTAGGAAGTGCAAGATTTTCAAACTAAATAATGACTTCAGGAAATTCAAATGAGATAGTAGACACAAAGCCAAGATCATTCTTCTTGCTAATTAGTAGTTTCCCCTTCCTCCTTCAAGTTTTCCCATTTCAGGAAAAGGTAGCAACTTCATAGTCACTCCAGCTAGACACTTTCCTTCAGTCCCCAACTAAATCGATCACCAAGTACCAAATTCTGCTAATCTTTTTTTGTGAAACCCTTCTTTTCTGTCTGTCCCTTTCCCCCTTCCCTGGAGTTCAGACCCATTTCTTTTCCCTAGATCATGACCTGGTTTTCTACTGGGCTCTACTCTTTTGTTCTTGTCTGCTTCCCCCATTTTTCTCCCCTCTTTAACTCCTCCTCGACATTACCACCAAAGTGACCTTAGAAAAATCTGATAGTTACATTCTCTGACTAAAATTCTTCAGCCGTGCCCATTGCCCACAAGGCAGTCCAGTGCCACAGCACAGCATTGAAGAAAGAATGGGCCTTCCTGATACAGCACCCATATCTTAGCTCCATCACTCCCATCACTAGATGGAGGCCATCCATCACCGGACGGTTGCCACTTTAGGCTCTAGTGATAATACTCTGTACTTTTCCTCACCTGGTGATTCCCTCCTCATTTTCGGAGGCACAGCTCAGTGACCTCTCCAGCTTTCTGAACCATTAAGGTAAGCTAAGAGACAGACATCTTCTCACCGTGCCCTGACCATATTACAGCATGTATCATGTTTTCCCAACATGCTTTGCAGATGTGTTTGTACCCTCATTAAATTATAAATTCCAAAAGGACAACAACCATCTCTAAATATCTCTGTGGCCTCCAATA
Source organism: Chlorocebus sabaeus (assembly GCF_047675955.1). Taxonomy (NCBI): domain Eukaryota; kingdom Metazoa; phylum Chordata; class Mammalia; order Primates; family Cercopithecidae; genus Chlorocebus; species Chlorocebus sabaeus. The sequence goes on along the minus strand of NC_132924.1, from coordinate 80,217,196 downwards.
CCTTAAATAGGTCTTGAAACAGTGAGTAGTCGAGAAATTAAAATGAAAGGAGCTGCATGATAAGCAGATTATATGAGCTGAATATGTAATTCAATGAAAACACATTTGGGTTACTGTAAATAATGTGTATCATAAAAAACTAGAAAGCTGTTCTATAGTATGAGCTTAAACTAAAACCACCAATCTGCCATGTTTTGGGCTAAAAGTCTTATTCCAGGTGGTAATTTGTTGAGAAAAATAAATTTTACTTACTTACATCCTATATCATCTCTGGAAGGATTTAAATAGTAAGGGAGTAATTCAAGGTGGTCTGAGCTCAAATTCAAAAAAGGGTCTTTTGAAAACTACTATGTAAATACATTTGCTTCTTCTCTATAAAACATTCGATCGTGACAATTCAGAAACTGAATTTTTTTCCCGCTATGAGCTGGTTTTTAAAATACATATTGAAGACTTTCAGCAAAGCAGTGAAAAAAAGTCTAGAACACTCCTATGTTTACAAAATAATCACATTAAGCAAAGATGCTCCTTGCCAGACTATATTAGCAAAAGCTTTCTTAAATATTAATACTTTTAAATGCAACCAAAATTTTCACAATGCTTTTAAAGAGCTAAAGTTGAAATAGCAAGGAAGATCAATTTAATTTAAAAAACAGAACAGAAAAAACGACATCCCAGGAAAGCATAACTAGCAATGACTTCATTTATGCCTGTGTATCACTTAACCCTACAGACATCAGAAGTTCACGACTTAGTCCCCGCTGAAGCATTAAAATACTGGTTCACTGAATAGGAAAGCATGCAAACATAACATACGTAACAGCAACCAAATACTGAACTTGAACATTTTCACATTTAGCTCTAGTCCTTGGTATTCAAAGTATGCTGTGGGTCAAGAACATCAACATTACCTGGGAACTTGTGAAAAATGCAGACTTTTCAGGCTCCACTCCAGACCACAAGAATCCAAATCTGCATTTTCACAAGATCCCCTGATGATACATCAGCGTATTAAAGCTTGAGAGCACTGTTCTTGGTGACCTCTGAAATTCTCCCATGTAAAGTTCTAATCAAAAAATAAAGAATTCTTGAATAAAGCCTACCTCTAAGTGTAAAACTAAGGATTGATTTTACCACTGCCTTCTGTGTGACTCTGGAGCAAAAGAGTTAAATACTACATTGGTCCTTCATTTGCGATGTGATCATGTGATCCACAGGCCAGCTTTGATATCAACTCAGGGTACTGAACCAGGCCTTTGCTTCCTCAGCACTAACTCCCACTGCTGCTAAGTGATGGTACTCGGTAAATATGCCTTGAATGAACTGAGCAAAGAAATTTGAATGGACAAGGATATATGAGGGCCACTCTGAACTAATGAATTCATACCATGAGACTGTAATTATGTTCAAGGGTTTGGCATAACTTTTTTTTCTCTCTCTCTCTTTTTTTTTTTTTTTTGAGACGGAGTCTCGCTCTGTCACCCAGGCTGGAGCGCAGTGGCAAGATCTCGGCTCACTGCAAACTCCGCCTCCTCCCGGGTTCATGTCATTCTCCTGCCTCAGCCTCTCAAGTAGTTAGGATTACAGGCGCCCGCCCCAATGTCTGCCTAATTTTTTTGTATTTTTTTAGTAGAGATAGGGTTTCACTGTGCTAGCCAGGATGGGCTCGATCTCCTGACCTCGTGATATGCCCACCTCGGCCTCCCAAAGTGCTGGGATTACAGGCATGAGCCACCGTACCCGGCCTGGCATAACTTTTAACAAGACTTGAGTTAGATATTATTTAAACACCATCATTTTATTACAAATAACAAATCTATCCAAAACTATTATTTAGGATTAAATATGTATACTAAGATAACTAGAAAAGTGTCAGAGGTGCATGAACCAGAGCAACTCCATCTTGAATAGGAGCTGGGTAAAATAAGGCTGAAACCAACTGGGCTACATTCCCAGATGGTTAAGGCATTCTAAGTCACAGGATGAGACTGAAGGTCAGCACAAGATACAGGTCATAAAGATCTTGCTGATAAAACAGGCTGCAGTCAAGAAGTCGGCCAAAACCCACCAAAACCAAGATGGCCATGAGAGTGACCTCTCGTCATCCTCACTGTTAACACTCCCACCAGCACCATGACAGTTTACAAACGCCATGGTAACATCAGGAAGTTACCCTATATGATCTAAAAAGGGGAGGCATGAATAATCCACCCCTTGTTTAGCATATCATGAAGAAAGAACCATAAAAATGGGCAACCAGCAGCCCTGGGGGCTGTTGTCTCTATGGAGCAGCCATTGTTTCATTCCTTTACTTTCTTAATAAGCTTGTTTTCACTTTACGGACTCACCCTGAATTCATTTTTGCGCGAGATCCAAGAACCCTCTCTTGGGGTCTGGATCAGGACCTCTTTCCAGTAACAAAAGGATAAAGCATTCTTGTCTCAGTCCCATGTTTTCTTTTGAGAACCTAGTGCGTGTAGAGAGCCGCGAGCCATCTGCTACATAAAGAGTGAAGCAAAGATACAAAAGACACAGTTCCTGCCCTCAGACAATGGACAGATGAAGTGACTGATGGATCCTGGGTCTGGTCAAATTCAGGTCTGTCAAAGCCAGTAATGGAGCCTCAGAGACGGACAGACAAACTTGTAATGTGTGGACCTAACATAAATCTCCAAAGTCACACAATGTACTGTGTTCCTGGAAGACATAATATAAACATAAATTATACTAGAAACAAAGGAGATTTTAAAAATATTTGAGTGTAAATATGACACAGTATAGAACTGGTATGATGCAGTACCTGAATCTTTACAAAAATGTCCTTTTTAAGAAGACCTCATTTTAAAAAGAGCAGGTCTTGATTTAATGCTTCTCCTCTAGGACATCACCAAAAACTCAAAGATGCTGAGTTTGACCAAAGAAAAAGTGGAGGTAAGTTACAAAAGTTGACTCTATTTTCACACTTGGAATATGGCAGCAGAGGTTTGCTCCTACATGACTATATAGCAATGACTAAGCATAATCTGAGATGAAGGAAGCAGAACATGTACATCACAGTGCAAGGCAAAGTTTGAACAGCACACGCACTCATACCAAGAGTGGGTATTCGAGAAATACCAAACCCAAAGATTAGAGATTTCCAAATCCTTATAAAGAACGAACAAACAAACAAAAAACCCTCACCTTAAAGTCAAGTGAAATGTTACTTTTAATCTATATAATATAGAGTTTATATACATTCAAATATAATTACTACTACTGGCTGTAAAGAGAAACAATCCTGCATGGGCCCTGAGCATCCCTGCATATCCCTGCTGGGTGCTAAGAGTGCAAGGTCCTAACCTCTTTTTACCTGGGCCATAGTATCTTGAGAGATGAGATAACATCTTCCATAGGACACACACCTCAGGCTTGTTTACTTCTTGCTCCAACAGCAGTATAGTCCCCCAAACTCAATATTCCTCTCCTGCAGTTCAACCTACTGTGCATGCAAGCATCTGCAAGGGGGCCTTTACCATCACCCCAGGGTGATGTCAGCTTACAAAAAGGGCAAAACTCAAGACCCTGCACAGTTCTTGACACTGTCACTGGGGGGAAAAAAAATCCATTTATATTATTAAGATTTATCTTACCGGATCCAGATTCTTAAACAGCAGGATGTCTTTGCAAGCCTCTTGCAATCTATTTCTTTGATCATCAGTTTTTGGATGTATAATCTAAAAGGACACCAGATTTAAAAAACAAAGACATTAGCCAATACCATCTCACTCAAAGAGACTTAAAAAACTAACAAAAATCAGAACCAATGTTAGAAAGAAGAACTGTTAGTGTTCAAGTTCACTTCAGGTTGGTGCTGGGATTCACTTTTGGTGACTGGTAATTATGAGCCTACTAAGTAGAGGAACATAATTCACCTTGTGGAGGGGGGAGGTTGGTATCTATTCATCAATATAGCACTGAAATGTTTTTCAAAAGCATATTTTCCCCTAGGTTAGCTAGTTCAGTATGTACAGAACTGTGACTGACTAGGAAGACTCCAAAGCTCCCAGCCAGTGGGGACCCGTACAAAAGGACAACAGGTGCCAGCAGCTACAATGAAAATCTGGACTGCCGTCATTCTGTTTCTACTGAGCTTAATACTCTTTCAGGATGTAGTTCTTTCTTTTGAATCTTGATAAGGTCCCTGAAAGCAAGTAAAATGTTTAAATGTATAAGGCACTATACATTTAAATATATTTTTACACATGTGGTATGTACCTGCCCCACAGCAAGCAAGTGATTTTTAGAAGGGAGTAAGCAATCATGCACTGCCACTCCAAGAGAGTATGTGTTCCAGAGAAAAAAGAGTCCAAGGAGGCTGGCTGGTGCACTGATTTTACAAGGAACTCAAGGAAACTAGTGTGCTATATTCTCACTAAACTTGTATTCTAGAGGGTGAAGAGTGGCAGAATGCCTTGTGTGTAAGTGTGGCTTGCCATCTCTCGAGTCTCTTTTCACGAGCAGGAGGCTCAACTGACTTGGACCAAAAGGTCCACTCTTTTGTGAACATGAGCAGTTTGTAACTATGAAATGAGTTAGAGGGGCAAGGGTAGTCCTAAAAGCAGCAGACAGGTAGTTGGTTTCCTGAAGACCTATATACCACTGTTCCAATGTTCACTCAAAGACTGACCACGAGAGCTGATGGGCAGGTGCCCTGCCTCTTCAGGCAGCCGGCCCCACCGTCAGAGCTCACAGAATCAGGTAGCAGTGGAGTTTACAGCTACAAACATCAAAAGTCACAATGGGGAATTTAAATCCGCATTTCAAACCATATCAGATGGCTAAAAAATAATGAAAATTATAAGCCTGAAAAGAATTGAGGAAATTTATAGTATCGATACACTAGCTATATGTAAATTATTGATATGTAGACCATTTATCTGCATTATGTATAGACTACATGAAAGAACTATGAGCTAGTGTAAGGTAAGGTAAGGTAGATGTAAACCTTTGTTTACTATCTGCCCAATATTCATCTCAAACTAGAGTCTAAGATGACACACAAACACAGACAAAGCAGATCCCGGGGCCTCCTCATCCACTGCTGCACAAGTAACCTTTACAATTTAGGTATTAACCAAATCACACCAACCAAACTTCACTTCCTCCTACTTCAAATAAGGAAGGCTAACACACTAAAACAAAACAGAAAGTCATTTCTTACTTCCCAAAATCCATCCAGAACTTCAAACCGAAGCAACTGGGATGTCTGCCTGCTGAGAAGCTCTGTTCTCACAAAGGAAAGGGGGGGAGAGTGCATCAGTATCACATGCCCTCTTCGCTCTGATCAATTTTAGGTCTTTCTCCCCACCCCTTTCAATTTCTATAAGCCTTCACACAGAAATCTAGCTTTTTCTTCTTCTCTCTTCTTCCTCCTACCTCTCTTACCAATGACCACTTCTACAATTTTTTTTTTTTTTTTTTTTTGAGACAGAGTCTCACTCTGTCACCCAGGCGCTGGAGTACAATGGTGCGATCTCGACTCACTGCAATCTCCACCTCCTGGGTTGATGTCATTCTCCTGCCTCAGCCTCCCGAGTAGCTGGGACTACAGGTGCCCGCCACCACACCTAATTTTTTTTGTATTTTTAGTAGAGATGAGGTTTCACCGTGTTAGCCATGAGGGTCTCAATCTCCTGACCTCATGATTTGTCCGGCTCGGCCTCCCAAAGTACTGGGATTACAGGTGTGAACCACCATACCCGGCCTCTTTTTTTTTTTTTAAAGACAGAGTCTTGCTCTGTCACCCAGGCTAAAGTGCAGTGGTGCGATCTCGGCTCCTTGCAACCTCTGCCTCCTGGGTTCAAGCGATTCTCCTGCCTCAGTCTCCCGAGTAGCTGGGATTACAGGTGCCTGCCACTGTGCCCAGCTAATTTTTGTATTTTTAGTAAAGACAGGGTTTTTCACCACCTTGGCCAAGCTGGTCTCGAACTCCTGACCTCGTGATCCACCCACCTCGGCCTCCCAAAGTGCTAAGATTACAGGCGTGAGTCGCCGTGCCCGACCCAATGACCATTTCTAAGTAGTCTTTGTTTCTCTGCCCCACCTCCATCACTATGGTCTACTGCTCTCCTCCCGTTTCCCGTTTCCCTTTTCCCTTACCCTGCCATTAGTCCTCAGCACCCAGAGTCCACTCTCTGTAATTAACCTCGTCAGTAAAATCCCTCTTCACTGGGGAAAGTAAACAGTCAGAAAGCAGGTGCAGTCTCTGACACTGCGGCTCCTCTGCACTGTAGCCACCTCCTCTGAAGATACTCTCCCACATTTTTCCTCTGGGGCTTGGCGTGATACCACCTCAGGGATCTGTCTCTGGGTCACTGAGGCCTCAGCAATACACCCAAACTGTGATTTTAGTGTACCAGAGGCCACTTTGGTTTTCATTAAAATTCATTCCTGACTTCAGATAAAAATGTTATTTGTTAAACAAACGTAGCATAAATACATGCCAGGTACTATTTTAAGGCTTTACTAATATTAACTCATTTTATCCTAGTGATAGATCCCATGAAGCAAGTTAAGAAATTTAGAGTTAAGGAAATCAACTTGCCTAAATCACTTGTCCAGTATCATCCAGTCCATAAGGTACACAGCAGGATTCATGCCAGCCAGGCCAGCTACAGAGTCTATACTCTAAACCAGGGACCAGCAAACTACACCTGCAAGCAAAGCTGTTTTTGTATGTATGGCTTCTAGGCTAAGAATAATTTTACATTTTTTAATGACTGGGGGAAAAAAATCAAACAAATGATAATATTTCCTGACACACAAAATCTGTATTAAATTCAAATTCAAATGTCATAGTTTTAATATAACACAACAGACGTGCCTTTCATTGATGTATTACCTACAGCTGCTTTCAAGCTACTACAGCAGAACTGAGTAGTTGCAAAGTAGTTGACTCCTCAAAGCCTAAAATATTTACTCTTGGAAAATAGTGCATTTTTCAGTTTAAAAAAAAAAAAAAAAAAACTTTACCAAAAAAAGTTTGCCAACTTCTGCTCTAAATTTTTGCTGCCTTTCCATTAAAAAAAAAAAAAGAAGAAAGAAAACCAGTTAATAAGTAAGGTTTAAACTTAGACATTTTCTTTAAATAACACTGTATATTGATTGGGCACAGTGGCTTACGCCAGTAATCCTAACTTTGGGAGGCAAAGGTGAGTGGATCACCTGAGGCCAAGAGTTCAAGACCAGCCTGGCCAACAGGGCGAAACACCATCTCTACTAAAAATACAAAAATTAGACAGGTATGTGGTGGTGCACACCTGCAGTCCCAGCTACTCGGGAGGCTGAGGCATGAGAATCGCTTGAACCCAGGAGGCAGAGGTTGCAGGGAGCTGAGATTGCACCACTGCACTCCAGCCTGAGTGACAGAGCAAGACTGTCTCCAAAACCAAAAAACCAAAAAATCAAAAAACAGAAAACAAAAAACAAAAACAAAAACAAACAAACAAACAAACAAAAAACCACTGTATCTATGCTGTCAGGCAAGAGAAATCTATACAAGATATTTTCGTATTTGTCCCATCCATTCTCCACACGGAGCTGAAAATAATCTTTCAAAAATTTAAATCAGGATACTCCCTTCTCCAGCTTAAAACCTCAATGGACTCCATCACGTTTGGTGAGAATTAAATCCCCATTCCTTCCTTCTCTACCCTCACTGCAGCCATTTGGCCCAGCTCCACCTGCCTTCCCTGATGCCAGGCTCAGCTCCATCTAAAATGCACTAAGGGGCTCTGGCAAGACTCTCTGCCTGCCCATCCTTCCAGCCTCACCTCAAGGATGCTTGTTTCAACCATTCCAGAATGTCAGAGTCCCTGCTGGCTTGGGGCTTACGTTTGCATCCCTACAGTGTTTCACTGTTTCTTTAGCACTTCATGTTTTTTAACTTTTCATTAATGTATTCACTTGTCTGCTTCTCTCTCTAGACTGTAAGCTCCAAGAGGGCAGAGATTTGTCCATTTGCTCACCACTTTATATCTAGCACCAGACCAGATATGCAGATGGAACTCCAAAAAATTTTTGTGGAGAAGCATAGAAATACTCTACCCTTAAGTTTATCAACTGTTCTCTACCAGTTTCTACATGCTAGATTTAGACAACCCTTAAATTTTCATTTATTAAAGGCATTCCAACTAAAATCTGTTATTTTCCAAAATGAGTCTTAAGTATTTACATTTTCTTTGAATTCGTATCAGAGGATAAATTTCTGTTTATACTACAGACTTAAGGATTTGGTGAGTCTCAGAAGTAATATAAAATGTCCAAATGAAATGTAATTTTGTCACAACACAGTATACATTTTCCTTATAGATATTTCCCAATATGCTTCGGGATCTAAATAATTTTGAAATCTGTAATAATCATTCCCAAGCATGTGGTGTGGTATGCCTCATAGTTTTTGAGACCAAAATAAGTACAATTTTTAGTAACACATTTAGAGGACAGAATACTCAACCTAATTGATAACCTAAGGTACTTTGCTATAATCAAACATATAATTAATACATTAAATACCAAAAAAAAAACTATCAAAAATAACTTTAAAAAGTGTTACAGGGGACAGCTCTTACAGTAAAGGCCCAACCACAAAGATTCCTCCTCCTCTAGTAACTGTCCTTATTTATAGAAGTGGTTCCCAAGTAGGTTGGACTTTTTGACCCTGGCCCTACCCTGGGCCAAAGCTGGGTGCATCAGAAACTCTTGGGAAGTTGGAATTTTGAACTGAGAGACACAGTAACAGAGATGAGTAGCTGAGCCCCTTTCAAAGACACTATGCTAAGTCTTACACTCTGGCTCTTGATGAACCCCAGAGGCGAGCTGGCTCCCGCCTGCCAGGCCTACAGCTTGGCCTTTGAATGCTTTCTGCAGTTCAATATGATCTCCAAGCATTTGTCTGATAATCTCTCCCCAGTGTTTTCTTTTTCACATTTGTCTTGATAGGGTTAGGTTTTACACAGCCAAATGAATCTTAACTGGTATAGCCTCCCCAACAAAACTGTTAGAAATTAGCTGGAGTGAACCTGCCAAAACACTTTATTTACCTCATGAATTAAATGGCAGCTAAAATTCAAGGTTTAACAGCTTTTGAATCAATGAGATACTGCATATTGTCTTTAAACTGTATTGCAAATGTTCATTAATTTAGGTTTTTATTAATTTAAACCAGCTCATCTCGATTGCTCTTATCCCAATTACTAAATTTTATCATATCCGTTTATACACACATATAAAGAATGCATGTTATCTTCAATGTCACCCAGTACTGTTTCTGCTAGATACAGTATACGGGTATAGTAAAGTATATGGTAGGCAAGGTCTAGTTTTTCAGACTATACAGCGGGGTAACAGTACATCACAGATTAGTAAAAATACCTTAATCCTAAAACAACATCATTTCCAGGCTAGGATTTTAAAACTTCATGAAAATAACTGAAGTTCTAATAGTGAGAAATGAGCTTCCACAACCCTGGTAGTGGGAATCCCCATGGGTCCAGGAATAAAATGGGATTTCAAGATCTTCCATGTTGTAAGCCTCCTGATACCACTGGATTTTACATATGTTTCAAGGAGCTTAATGATGTAATGACTTAGGGACGTAGTATCTGCTTCTCCACAAGAAACCTCAATCTTACTTAAGTACTTTTCAGAGGTACAAAAATAAGTTTTTGTTTATACTGTTTAAGGCCAAAGAAACAAGAGGCACTTTTGCAACATACGTACTCAAAAAAAGGGGAGGAGGCTGGTGCAGAAATTTAATTACTTTCCATTTCCAGGCATAGTCATCTCTTAGTTTACTTTTTACTAAATAAACAATAGAACTGAGCTGAAAGACATAGCTTAAAAACTGCTGAAATCACAGCGGACAAATTCTTACAAAAACATTAGGGCCTGCAAGAAGTCAGCTGCTGAGCAAACGATGAAGACTCACAGATTTAAAAAATAATCCTAACTGCTGTACTGACACACTGGATGTGATTTTACTGTGATTTGTTTGTTTCAGAGTAACTTTCTGTTGTTATAAATTAAGAGGAGTAGAAGGTCTTTCCCAGTATTTTTGTTTACTAGAAACACTGTCTAAGAAAAATAATATCACTATGAGAAAGACAGCTGAAAACATTTTTCCTCACTAGGATATATTTTGTAAAGAGATAAAATATATCTCTTTATACTCTTTGGATAAAAATAATTCTGCAAGACTCAGCAGGAGTAGGCTATTGGAGATGAGACTAGGAAAAGAAATAGTCAAAATAATTCCATTATGTCTCCTGTTAACCTGCATGCCTGTTAACATTTTTTCTATGATTATTTTCCTTAGATATGACAAGGGCATCAATTTAAAATTCATTCATTCAGTAAATTACATACCCTGGACTCTGCATCATCTTCTTCTTCATCAGGATTATAAGCTTCTGCACATACTATAAAAACAGAAATGAACATCTTAGATTGTTTCATCAAAAACCATACTGCAATGAGTACATCGTTAACACCTAATGAACAAAAAGAGTACCACGGTATAAAAAACCATTAATTCACCTCATCCAGGGGAAGCAGTCTACCCTCCAAAACTGGTTTCATATTGCAATTTATAATTTACTTAAAAATGAAGCTGTATTTTTGGGCATTGACACTTTCTGATTTCTCCCATTTAGAGAAACATAGCCTAAACCCTTTCATTTTCATTTCCAAGGCATAGTATCTAAACATTACCTAAAAGAACAGAAACAAAAGAAAAGGCTGTCTGTCATGAAATGATCAATTTAATCATACAGTTGTGACTTTCACAAATTATCCATAATCTAAATATTACGGAACAAATATTAACGTTTTGTGTATTTCAGGGACAAATATTAACATTTTGGATATTTCCTTCCAGTCTTTTTTCTGGGTTGAGCTTATATTGCATATGCAACTTAAAAACCTGCTTTTTTCATTTAACACTATAAGAATTTTGCATGTCGTTAGAAACACTGTGTAAATACTGCATTTAAGGATTGCAGATTACCATATGCTGTAACTAACTACTTCTCCAATACTGAACATTTAGCTGGCTTATATTAAAACAACTTTGAAATAAACACTTTCATGCATCAATATTTGTCTACATTTCAGATTATGCTGTAGGCGTTATTCCCAAACTTATTTTGGGGGGCTAAATAGTATGAGAATTTTTAGGGCACATTTATCCCATGTTTCTTTCTAGAAGGGCTGTGCCTATCCATTGTCCTATAAAAAATATGTAATAAGACTTCCCTAACTGTACAACAGAATTGGATGCTATTGTTTAAAATCTTTGCCAATTTAAATAATTTAAAATTTTTTTTTAATTACTAAATTTGAACCATTTTCAAATGTTTATAGGACGACTGTATTTCCTCTTTTGTCCTTATCTATAGGAAATATCTGGTTTTCTTTTTGACTTAAATTAGTATTTTCATACCACTTTATCTGTCATATTACTCAATCATTTTATCCAATTTGCTTTTCAATTATAACTACAAGGTTTTTATAGATTATGCATGTTTATTTTTAATGTCATGACATATATGAGGAAAGAAAATTTCCCATTGTGTTTTAAACCCAACATTAAACATCACAGAAGTATCACTTCTTTTGACCTCGAAAACCCTTTCCTTATTTGCAAATCTAAAGATTTACTTCTTTTTTCATTCAGTTGTTTAAAGGTAGAGCTTTTTACATGTACTATTTAATCTATATGGAGTTTATTCTGGCATAGATAAAAAATTTAAGTACAAAGAATAAATGAAAGGCTGACAAATGTCTTCCTAGGGCCCTCAGGGTGGCATCGAAAGTAGCATCATCTTTGGTACCACTATTCCCATTATTACACCATAAAACACTTTCTTTCCCCCAGGCACCACTCTAGACACCTGGACCAGTGACTCTTAACCAAGTCCTATTGTGCCCTCCACAGGGGGGATTCCGCCTCTGTGACATTTTAATTGTCATAACTATAGGGGGTTAGAGGGATGCCACTAGCATCTACTGGGTACAGGCTAAGGATGCTGGAAACATCCTACGATGCACCAAACGCTCCACCCTGAACAGAAAGAATTACCTGGCCCAAAATGTCAACAGTACCGAGGCTGAGAAACCCTGATTGAAAGTACATCATCTCATTCAACCTCACAACAACCTTAAGGTAGATGTTAACGTCATCACTTGACAGATGAAAGAGTAGGGCACAGGAAAGCCAAGATCATACATCTTAGTAAGTGACAGGACCCACATTTTATCCAGGATTGTCTGTCTTGACTCCAAAGTTCTTGCTCTTAACCACTATTCTACACATGACTGCTTTGGTGAATTTACCAGCATAATTCCTGGACTTCAGCCTTCAGTCTCAGAAATGTAACAGAAATGGACCAGTCATGCAGAAGCAGGCTCACATTAAAGAATCTCACTGACATATGAAACCAGAATGCCAATTTACTAACTACCTTCCTGAATGAAGGATCGGACCAGCACAACTAGCTAGATCTCTCCCTGCTGGAAAACCAAAGCAGCAGCCAAGTCACTACTGAAAGATTGCTTGGTGAGCAGGAAATGGGAAATAGGAAACTTTGTTAAATAAATTGAATGTTTCATGGCATCAGGCTGGACAGCCTGAGGCACTATATAGGGATGGCCCTGCCAATGTGTCCAGGATACTTCAACTGGGTTGGCTGCAACTCTCTAGAGAGCACAAGGACATCTACTTCTAAAGCTTGGCTCTCTAACTTTCTGCCCCAGAGATGGCCAACTTCACAGGCAGGACTGCTACATAATTTGTATGGTCCAGTGCAAAACAAAACAAAACAAACAAACAAACAAAACCATATATGGAATTAAGACTTTCCAAAGGACAACAAGAGCAGAGCATTAAACCAAATGCACGGCCCTCGTGAGTGCAGGGCCCATGAAGCTGGCCATGTTCATAGGATTGACACATTCAACGAGGTGGCAGTAGGCAGTAGGCAAGATATTTGGTTAAGATAACTTGTTTTACATATACACACCCACCCACCCTCTGTTGATCTTATTTTTTAATTACTGTTGATCTTAAATTGTTGATCTTAAATTTTAATTCACAGAAAGCAATCCTAATTCTCAAATTCCTAAATGCCTAGCCACTAAGCCCTAACTAAAAATCATCTGGAGTAAGAATCTATTTTTTTTCCAAATACTTTATCAATCGTCTCAATATTATTACTTAACACCCTGTTGATTTGTGATATCCACTTTATCACATAGTATGTTTGTCCATATCTGGGCTATCTGTTTCATTGAACTACATATTGTGCCAATACTACAAGGACTTAGTTACTGACATTCCTGTTGCAATTGTTTCACTACATTAGAATTCATCTACCCCCACCTTCCATAGCCAAATCAAAATAAAGTATCTGCAGTTTTGTAAAGTTGTCATCGTGCCTTATAGCTCTTTATCATCACTTAAACTGTTTCTTCTGATTGGAACTCCCTCCAATCTCCTTTCCAAGCCAACCCTTCTCTCCAGACTCAACTAAAAAGTCAGATGGAGAGTCATATCTTGACCTTTCACCCACACAGAACTAATTCTGGAAACTCCACTTCTGTGCTCATCCTTTGCACTCTCGCAGTACAGTGGGAAGAGCTCATTATTGTCATTTACCACACTGCATGCTTCCAAAGATGTTACAAGCTGCTTGCCTCTCCAGGCTGAGGCATAGCCCTCCAGGGACCGACTGTATGCTCTTGTTCATCTCTGTATTTCCCTAGCACTGACCTGGCACATTGCCTACTAGCTCAAGGCCCTTATTTTTTTTGTTTAAATAAATGACTGGTTGGTGAACAAACAAGCTTGCAAGGTCCTTGGGAGCAAAGATGTCCTTTTTTTAATATCTCACAATAATGTATTTGTATTATACATACTCAAACACATACTGAATGGATGGATGGATGGATGGATGGATGGATGGATGGATGGATGGATGGATGAATACTTGCTCAATGTTAAAATGTCCTACACAATTTGTCCAAGAAATGGGGACAGAGAGGTTGAGTGAAAATGAGAGCCTTTTGTCTTACTCACCAAAAGTCCTGGCATGAAGATTAGGAGGTCAGTAAATATTTCTGTAACAAATAAATGAAGAGGGAGGTTCCAAGATGGCCAAATAGGAACAGCTCCAGTCTACAGCTCCCAGCGTGAGCAATGCAGAAGACGGGTGATTTCTGCATTTCCAACTGAGCTTTGAGTAGCTCTCCCAGCACAGAGTTTGAGATCTGAGAACAGACAGATGCCTCCTCAAGTGGGTCCCTGACACCCAAGTAGCATAACTGGGAGGTACCTCCCGGTAGGGGCCAAATTACACCTCATATGGCCAGGTGCCCCTCTGAGATGAAGCTTCCAGAGGAACGATGAGGCAGCAACATTTGCTGTTCTGCAATATTCACTGTTCTGCAGCCTCCGCTGGTGATACCCAGGCAAACAGGGTCTGGAGTGGACCTCCAGCAAACTTGCAGCTGAGGGTCCTGACTGTTAGAAGGAAAACTGACAAACAGAAAGGACATCTACACCAAAACCCCATCTATACGTCACCATCATCAAAGACCAAAGGAAGACAAAACCACAAGAATGGGGAAAAACCAGAGCAGAAAAGCTGAAACTCCTAAAAATCAGAGCACCTCGTCTCGTCCAAAGGAATGCAGCTCCTCACCAGCAATGGAACAAAGCTGGACAGAGGATGACTTTGACGAGTTGAGAGAAGAAGGCTTCAGATACTCAAAACTTCTCCGAGCTAAATAAAGGAGGATATTCGAACCCATCGCAAAGAAGCTAAAAACCTCGAAAAAAGATTAGACGAATGGCTAACTAGAATAACCAATGCAGAGAAGTCCTTAAATGACCTGATAGAGCTGAAAACCATGGCACAAGAACTATGTGACACATGCACAAGCTCCAGTAGCCGATTCGATCAACTGAAAGAAAGGGTATCAGTGATTGAAGATCAAATGAATTAAATGAAGTGAGAAGTTTAGAGAAAAAAAGAGTAAAAAGAAATGAACAAAGCCTCCAAGAAATATGGGATTACGTGAAAAGACCAAATCTACATCTGACTGGTGTACCTGAAAGTGACGGGGAGAATGGAACCAAGTTGGAAAACACTCTTCAGGATATTATCCAGGAGAACTTCCCCAACCTAGCAACGCAGGTCAGCATTCAAATTCAGGAAATACAGAGAACGCCACAAAAATACTCCTCTAGAAGAGCAACTCCAAGACACATAATTGTCAGATTCACCAAAGTTGAAAGGAAGGAAAAAATGTTAAGGGCAGCCAGAGACAAAGGTTGGGTTACCCACAAAGGGAACCCCATCAGACTAACAGCCGATCTCTCAGCAGAAACTCTACAAGCCAGAAGAGAGTGGAGGCCAATATTCAACATTCTTAAAGAAAAGAATTTTCAACCCAGAATTTCATATCCAGCCAAACTAAGCTTCATTAGTGAAGGGGAAATAAAATCCTTTACAGACAAGCAAATACTGAGGGATTTTGTCACCACCAAGCCTCCCTTACAAGAAGAGCTCCTGAAGGAAGCAGTAAACATGGAAAGGAAAAACCAGTACCAGCCACTGCAAAAACATGCCAAATGGTAAAGACCATCGACACTATGAAGAAACTGCATTAATTAACAGGCAAAATAACAGGGTAACATCACAATGACAGGATCAAATTCACACATAAAAATATTAACCTTAAATGTAAATGGGCTAAATGCCCCAATTAAAAGACACAGACAGGCAAATTGGATAAAGAGTCAAGACCCATCAGTGTGCTGTATTCAACAGATCCATCTCACGTGCAGAGACACACATAGGCTCAAAATAAAGGGATGGAGGAAGATCTACCAAGCAAATGGAAAACAAAACAAAACAAAACAAAAAAGCAGGGGTTGCAATCCTAGTCTCTGATAAAAGAGACTTTAAACCAACAAAGATCAAAAGAGACAAAGAAGACCATTACATAATGGTAAAGGGATCGATTCCACAAGAAGAGCTAACTATCCTAAATATATATGCACCCAATACAGGAGCACCCAGATTCATAAAGCAAGTCCTTAGAGACCTACAATAATAATGGAAGACTTTAACACCCCACTGTCAATATTAGACATATCAACCAGACAGAAAGTTAACAAGGATGTCCAAGAATTGAACTCAGCTCTGCACCAACTGGACCTAATAGACATCTACAGAACTCTCCATCCCAAATCAACAGAATATACATTGTTCTCAGCACCACATCACACTTACTCCAAAATCGACCGCATGGTTGGAAGTAAATCACTCCTGAGCAAATGTAAAAGAACGGAAATTATAACAAACTGTCTCTCAGACCACAGTTCAATCAAACTAGAACTCAGGATCAAGAAACTCACTCAAAAGCACTCAACTACATGGAAACTGAACAACCTGCTCCTGAATGACTACTGGGTACATAACGAAATGAACGCAGAAATAAAGATGTCCTTTGAAACCAATGAGAACGAAGACACAACATGCCAGAATCTCTGGGACACATTTAAAGCAGTGTGTAGAGGGAAACTGATAGCACTAAATGCCCACAAGCGAAAATAGGTAAGATCTAAACTTGATACCCTAACATCACAATTAAAAGAACTAGAGAAGCAAGAGGAAACACATTCAAAAGCTAGCAGAAGGCAAGAAATAACTAAGATCAGAGAAGAACTGAAGGAGATAGACACAAAAAACCCTTCCAAAAAAATCAATGAATCCAGGAGCTGGTTTTTTGAAAAGATCAACAAAATTGATAGACTGCTAGCAAGACTAATACAGAAGAAAAGAGAGAAGAATCAAAAAGATGCAATAAAAAATGATAAAGGGGTTATCACCACCAATCCCACAGAAATACAAACTATCATCAGAGAATACTATAAACACCTCTACGCAAAGAAACTTGAAAATCTAGAAGAAATGAATAAATTCCTGGACTCATACACCCTCCCATGACTAAACCAGGAAGAAGTTGAATCCCTGAATAGACCAGTAACAGGCTCTGAAATTGAGGCAATAATTAATAGCCTACCAACCAAAAAAAGTCCAGGACCAGACAGATTCACAGCCGAATTCTACTAGTGGTAGAGGAGCTGGTACCATTCATTCTGAAACTATTTCAATCAATAGAAAAAGAGGGAATCCTCATTTTATGAAGCCAGCATCATCCTGATACTAAAGCCTGGCAGAGACACAACAAAAAAAGAGAATTTTATACCAATATCCCTGATGAACATTGATGCAAAAATCCTCAATAAAATACTGGCAAACCGAATCCAGCAGCATATCAAAAAGTTTATCCACCATGATCAAGTTGGCTTCATCCCTGGGATGCAAGGCTGTATATATTGATCAATATACACAAATCAATAAATGTAATCCATATATATAACAGAACCAAAGACAAAAAACACATGATTATCT
Source organism: Chlorocebus sabaeus (assembly GCF_047675955.1). Lineage (NCBI taxonomy): Eukaryota > Metazoa > Chordata > Mammalia > Primates > Cercopithecidae > Chlorocebus > Chlorocebus sabaeus. Next base: position 80,199,674 of record NC_132924.1, on the reverse strand, counting down.
CAATATATTCAGAAAAGGCCTTCAACAAAATTCAACAGCCCTACATGCTAAAAACTCTCAATAATTCGGTATTGATGGGACGTATCTCAAAATAATAAGAGCTATTTATGACAAACCCACAGCCAATATCATACTGAATGGGCAAAAACTGGAAGCATTCCTTTTGAAAACTGGCACAAGACAGGGATGCCCTCTCTCACCACTCCTATTCAATATAGTATTGCAAGTTCTGGCCAGGGCAATCGGGCAGGAGAAAGAAATAAAGGGTATTCAATTAGGAAAAGAAGAAGTCAAATTGTCCCTCTCTGCAGATACATGATTGGATATTTAGAAAATCCTGTCGTCTCAGCCCCAAATCTCCTTAAGCTGATAAGCAACTTCAGCAAAGTCTCAGGATACAAAATCAATGTGCAAAAATCACAAGCATTCCTATACACCAATAACAAATAAACAGAGAGCCAAATCGTGAATGAACTCTCATTCACAATTGCTTCAAAGAGAATAAAATACCTAGGAATCCAACTTACAAGAGATGTGAAGGACCTCTTCAAGGAGAACTACAAACCACTGCTCAGTGAAATAAAAGAGGACACAAACAAATGGAAGAACATACCATGCTCATGGATAGGAAGAATCAATATCGTGAAAATGGCCATACTGCCCAAGGTTATTTATAGATTCAATGCCATCCCCATCAAGCTACCAATGACTTTCTTCACAGAATTGGAAAAAACTACTTTAAAGTTCATATGGAACCAAAAAAGAGCCCGCATTGCCAAGACAATCCTAAGTCAAAAGAACAAAGCTGGAGGCATCACACTACCTGACTTCAAACTATACTACAAGGCTACAGTAACCAAAACAGCACGGTACTGGTACCAAAACAGAAATATAGACCAATGGAACAGAACAGAGCCCTCAGAAATAATACCACACATCTACAACCATCTGATCTTTGACAAACCTGACAAAAACAAGAAATGGGGAAAGGATTCCCTATTTAATAAATGGTGCTGGGAAAACTGGCTAGCCATATATATAGAAAGCTGGAACTGGATCCCTTCCTTACATCTTATACAAAAATGAATTCAAGATGGATTAAAGACTTAAATATTAGATCTAAAACCATAAAAACCCTAGAAGAAAACCTAGGCAATACCACTCAGGACATAGGCATGGGCAACGACTTCACGTCTAAAACACCAAACACAGTGGCAACAAAAGCCAAAATCGACAAATGGGATCTAATTAAACTAAAGAGCTTCTGTACATCAAAAGAAACTACCATCAGAGTGAACAGGCAACCTACAGAATGAGAGAAAATTTTTCCATTCTACCCATCTGACAAAGGGTAATATCCAGAATCTACAAAGAACTTAATCAAATTTACAAGAAAAAATCAAACAACCCCAACAAAAAGTAGGCAAAGGATATGAACAGACACTTCTCAAAAAAAGACATTTATGCAGCCAATGGACACATGAAAAAAGGCTCATCATCACTGGCCATCAGAGAAATGCAAATCAAAACCACAGTGAGATACCATCTCACACCAGTTAGAATGGCGATCATTAAAACAGGTGCTGGAGAGGATGTGGAGAAACAAGAACACTTTTACACTGTTGGTGGGACTATAAACTAGTTCAACCATTGTGGAAGACAGTGTGGCAATTCCTCAAGGATCTAGAACTAGAAATACCATTTGACCCAGCCATCCCATTACTGGGTATATACCCAAAGGATTATAAATCGTGCTGCTATAAAGACACATGCACATGTATGTTTACTGCGGCACTATTCACAATAGCAAAGACTTGGAGCCAAGCCAAAGGCCCATCAATGATAGCCTGGATTAAGAAAATGTGGCACATATACACCATGGAATACTGTAAAGCCATAAAAAAGGATGAGTTCATGTCCTTTGTAGGGACATGGATGAAGCTGGAAACCATCATTCTCAGCAAACTATCTCAAGGACAGAAAACCAAACACCGTATGTTCTCACTCATAGGTGGGAACTGAACAATGAGAACACTTGGACACCGTGTTCACTGGGGCCTGTCGTGTGGTGGGGGGGAGGGGGAAGGGATAGCATTAGGAGATATACCTAATGTAAATGATGAGTTAATGGGTGCAGCACACCAACATGGCACATGTATACATATGTAACAAACCTGCACATTGTGCACATGGACCCTAGAACTTAAAGTATAATAAAAAATAAAAAATAAATGAATGAATGGCTCTCTCTCTGGATGGGCACTCAAACCAAAGCCTCCAGATAACTTGTACTGCCTCGTATTCTTTCTGAAACATATTTGCCCCATACCTCCTAAGCAATCTGAAATTTAGCTTGAAACTATATACTTCATCCTTTTTGTTTGGCAATTAAATAGTGGTAAGAACCAAAACTTTATTCTTTAAGGAATCTTATATTGAGGTTTCCCTGTTTTGTTGTCCATATATGTATGTATATACTACACTGGTCATACGGAATGGCCCAAGAATTTAGGCAGATTCCCACACTGCAGACAGAGTAATGTGCAATGGTGTAGCCAGACAATGGTCACAACTTGCAAGACAGAACAGGAAAATACAAACTATACTGACTTCGCATATTGTGGGACCTGGCCCTCAACCTTTTCATGTGCTATGCATACAGAATGATAGATGAGGGATTATTCAACTCCCAGAGTTTTTCACTAAAAGCTCACAACATTTTGTCATTGATGTTTTAAAAATCAGTACAGTCAAAACGACTCTGCACTGGACAAGTATACATGACCATATTTTCATCCTGGCTAGCAAGGAGTTAAAGGAAGCAGACTGAACTCCATGATTCACTGGGTCCTCAGCTCTGGCAGAGTCTTGCACACACTAGACAATAAGTATGTGCTGAAGGAATAAAAGGCAAATACAGCTTGCACAGAATGACTGTGAGGTTTAGAGACCTTTAATCTAGAAAAATTGACTTCTATAAAATATATAAAAGTTAATTTGCCAATGTTCTCAATAAACTAAGATTTTAGCATACTCATTTAAATAATAATTAGCTTAAAATCAAGCTGTTATAAAAGCACAGGTGTATTAATTAACAGAGTTGTGACTCAATAGAGTTAAACTTAGCTTATTGAAGTGGAAACACCCTCCTACAAAGGAAAAAAAATTACCTTCTTCAAATGTTCATTGAAGGCATGCATCAACCAAGAAAACTGGTTCTTAGGGGGCAAAAAGACTTACTGTATTTCTTTTTAATAAAGCACAGATATACATTCAATACATAAACAAATATACGGTATTTCTGTGGCAGTAAAATCTCATTGGGGGCATTTAGGGGGAAACAGCCTAAAAAGACTAGGGGGTAGGGGACGATAATAGAAAAAACATTAAGAAACACTGGTAAAAGGCTATTAACAGTAATATATATATATAGCTAAGTAAAGGGAATAAGCACAATGACAAGTTAATAGGCTTCCCCCTCCCCTGTTCATTCACATTTCTGCCCAGGTAATTGGGTACAAACCTGTTCTCATCCATTAGTAATGCTCTTAAATTTGAATTCACAGAGCAAAGGCATTGGAATAACATGCCCAAAATATAGAAGCTCACATTTTGTTCCCAAATCACATTCAGGCAAAAGGCCCACAGGGAAACCTTATTTATTCATTCAAAAAATATTTTTTGAAATGTGGGGGATGACATAAAGGGAATAAAGGGATAATGCAAAGCATCTATGTGTATGTATATATATTCTTTTGTTATACATTTTATATAATGTGTAACTTGTTTTGCCCATACATTTTATATTACTTTCAATATTATATATGTACTATATTTAAAACGTTTATAGAAACAGTCTAGAAATCAAGACAGAAATAGAATGATCATGATAACACCAGTGCCACAATGACAATATCTACAAAGTGCTGGAGGAACACAGACGAGAAAGGAGCAACCAGCAGCTCAGAGGGCAGGAGGTTTCACAGCAAAGGAGGTTCCCTAAAGAATTAATAAAGAGTGGGAAAAAGAGGTTGCTTTGGTTTGCTCCCTGCTGTTTTCCTAGCACCTAGAACAGTGGGCACACGGTAAATGTTAACAAAAATGACTGAATAAATAAATGGTGATTTTAGTTGATGAGAAACGTTACTATCTTCTTCCTTATCCTCAGGCATAAAGAAACAGCATACTGCATATGTCAGATTAGACTAGTTTACACAACAGTAACAAACACTGCCATAATCTCAGTGACTCAAAACAACATAAGTGTATTTCTTGGTCACACAGTATGCCCATCTCAGGAGAGTGGGTACTTGGTTCCACTTCCTTACTGAAGGCTGCAGGTTAATGGAGACTCTGCAATTTGGAAGGCCACCAGTCCCTAAAGCTTCTGCCTGGAAGTGACAGATGTCTCTTCTGCCAATAAGGAATATATATCACATTGCATCAGACAAGTTACATGGTCAGTCCTAACTTCAACAAGATGGGGAAGTGCAAGTGTTACTACAACCTCAGAAGGCGAGAAAACCAGAATTTTATGAATACCACTGATGACTATCAAAGAAACCATTTGATGGCCCCAACATAAACAAGGTATGTCTCTCTCTTATTTCTCTCTCCCTCTCTCTTTCTCTGGCTTAAGGCAAATGGAGGAAGGGCTGAAATTGACATCACCATTTACATAAAAATAGCGGGGAAGTTCATAATTTAAAAATCCACAGAATAAGGCTGTCTCATAAACTCTGAACAGAACCATTACAATTTCCTTAAAACCATCTTTCAATTTTTAATATTTTCCTACTTCTTGCATCAAAATATTAAAAGTTATTATAATCCACTCGGTTACAAGCTACATTCCAGCTACAAAAAACGCAATATATCTTTTACCTTTCTGGCAGAAATTTTGGCACCATACATGAAATAGTACTTAAGTGAATATTTAATTCCCAGACCAGTTATGTTCATATCAGCAAAATTTTACTATAAAGATTTTAGCCAAGATACTTAACTGTATAACCCTGTCTTGGTGAAATAATAGAAATACAATTTCTATTTAATCTAGGATGTTCTGCCTCTCCCCAAGGTTATCAATGGAGCTTTAAGAATCAGCCATTCACAAACCACTTTCTAGTTCTCTATAAAACTGTATTTTTGACCTTTATTTAGGTAGGTTCTAAACCATCTCAGACATGTAATTACTATTCCTAGAAAAATTTCTAAAAAATTTTTTCCTATTAATTCTACTATAAAATATTCTGCTGTCTCACAAACATTTTATATATTTTAAATATTTGACTAAACTGCCATGATTCATTATAAGCCCATTCTTTTTGTAGCCCTTTAACAGTAGTATTTAGAATAAAACTCCACATTTACTCATTCCTTTTTATGTTTTTATGTTTCTAAAAACGATTTTCCTTTACATGTATACCACTACTCGTTAAGGGACTGTACAATTAAGAAACATTCACACCTCACAAATAAACATCAAGTTCAGGACACTATTGGGAAGGATATTGTTGAAATACATAAATAAGCAACAATGGAGAGCTTCAAACAAATAAAAATTTGTTCATCATTTGCTATTTTCCTCTTATTAAAACTGTATATGCTGGCCAGGCACGGTGGCTCATGTCTGTAATCCCAGCACTTTAGGAGGCCAAGGCAGGTGTATCACCTAAAGTCAGGAGTTCAAGACCAGCCTAGCCAATATGGCAAAATCCCATCTCTACTAAAAAAAACAAAAACAAAAATTAACCAGGCATGGTGGTGCACGCCTGTAATCCCAGCTACTTAGGAAGATAAGGCATGAGAATCACTTGAACTCAGTAAGCCAAGATAGCGCCACTGCACTCCAGCCTGGGCAACAGAGTGAGACGTCGTCTCCAAAAAAAAAAAAAACACAACTGTACATGCCAAAATATTTAATCTGGTTTTTTTAATGTGTAAATTTTTTTCTTCAAAAATGCCTCCAAAGAAAAAACAATACCCTATGTCAGAACCCACATACGTTTTGTAAATAATTTTTTATTCTACTCTTGGGTTCCAAAGTGTTAAAAACTTTAGTATGTGTACTCAATCGCTGGAACTATCCTCAATAAAATGTCTTTCTACCACACGCTCTACAAGTATGCATTCAGTCTATAAAACATCAACCATTTCTTTTAATAATTGACTTATTTATAGCATGGCACAATTAAGAGGACACAGCATTCAATCGGTTTATAAAAGGAATCCTATCAACATGGAACGTTTCTAAGAGGATGAGTCCAAAATAGGATAGGCTCAAATATTCTACTTAAGTATACTGTCCATACATCATGAGTAGCCTGTGGGATTCTGAGAATAGAGGAAACCATACAAACCTTCACTCTCTTTCACAATGGAACAGTGGTCCCCTCTAGCTCCCAGTGTTCCTTAGATAAGGATACAAGATTAGCCCAAGAAAAGACAGATGCATGTAATCCATGGTATTTTACAAATTCTCTATTTAAATTTTCTGTAAGACAAAAAATAGAACCTCACAAATGACCAAGAATAAAATAAACAGATATAATTAAAAGGGCGAGAAAAATAATTCGGAGGAGAATATGTTTGGGAAACTATCCATTTTTTAAAGTCAATGTTGTTTGCTACTAATCATCAGAATTCCTCAATGCTGTTCTCTAGAACTATTAAGCAGCAGAGAGTAATTGGATCAACTAGTACTAGAGGACAGAACTATAATAGAAACCATATTTGTACTTTGCTGAAAATAGTCTGATAAGGATTTCTGAGCATTGCAGTTGATATTATGAATTTCAAGAAATTAAAATGCCAAGGTGAAATAAAAAGAGAATCCTAACTCTTTGGTTAAAAAGTCAACAAATAGCTTCCCAAGAATTTGTGCCAATGCTCTAATTGCTTAGATAATACGATCATCTCTTGGCATTTATTTTGGCCTGAGACCCTGAATCACATTAATCTAAATATAAATACTAATTGATAATGATCTAGCTACTTTATCAGAATACAACTTTACCTTTCGGATATAGTAAAGCTACAGTTACTTAAAATTTCTGAGTAGTTTTATTGACTGTTTCTCAGATGAATGCTGCCTAGCACACACGTATCAGAGAATTATAGGAACAGACACATTACAGAATCCCTCCCAATTTATTAATATATTTTCAGAACAAGTATCATTTGACCTGATGGCTTTAGGATGAGAAATTTAAAATAAAATATAGCCATAATTATAAGAAAATAGTTCAGTCAATTACTGGCTTTTAAATTTAGTAATAAAACTATCAAATATGGGCTTTAGGGGAACATATTCAATCAAGCCTCTCTACTGATTACCAGAAATCTAAAAAAATTCTTGATGTTATTAAATATAAGCAAATTGTAATAGAGCAATGCAAATCAATATCCAAATATTCAAAATATACAATGTATATTTATAAAACAATACAATTCAGACTGTTTTTTTCATTATTTAAAGGCAAAAGAAATAAACCCATGTAAATAATGTAATAAGCATTTCTTCTTGAAAAGTTCCATTTCCATTTTGTAAAGGGGAACTCACCAGACTGTTTTTCATGCATTATTTTCTGTGAGTTCAAAGTACACATTTGTCTTATAAAGTCTGCTTTAAGAAAATAAAAATAAGATTTGGTAAACATTTTCCTATATTATTAGGTACTCCACTAAAACAATTTTTAAGTGGCTACATAGGAATCAGTAATACATACAGACATTTATTTTAATTTATTGTGATTTTTTTGTTGGAAATTTAGATTTCTTTTTTAACTTTCATTTCTTCGTATCAAGACTTAAGATTTGTGGGATGATAAATGATAAATTTAAATGAACTTTTAAAAAGAAAAACGATATGATATAAAGACAGTAACAGACAAGAAATAGAAACTAATAAATCAGCATTTTAACTCTATTAAATTATCAAACTTGTTTTTTGATAAAAGTCAGTATTAGAGAGGATGCCTAATTTGGTTTTTGGTTTTTTTGTTTTGTTTTGTTTTGTTTTGTTTTTTGAGACACAGTCTTGCTCTATCACTCAGGGTAGAGTGCAATGGTGCAATCACAGCTCACTGCAGCCTCAAACTCCTGTGCTCAGGCTGTCCTCCTGCCTTAGCCTCCCAAGTAGCTAGGACTACAGGGGCACACCACTGTTCCTGGCTTTTTTTTTTTGGCGGGGGGGTAGAGGTGGCTTTTGCTATATTGCTTAGACTGGTCATGAATTCCTCGGCTCAAGCAATCCTCCTGCCTTGATCTCCAAACATGCTAGGATTACTGGCATAAGCCACCTCACCTGGCCAGGATGCAGAGTTTAGAATAGACTTTTTCACATACTGCTAGTGAAATTCTCAACTGGGGGTGGAAGTGGGAACGGAGGGGTGAGTTTAGAAATATTATTAAAAGTCTTGAAATTCTTCATGCCCAATTCCGTAAGTGCTCATCAAGTAATTGGATCTGAATAAATGACAGTCAAAAAAGAGAAATCTAAATTCCCAAAAACAAACAAGAAATTAAATATTTATACATACTACTGATATCTATGTAGTCATTTAAAAATTATGTCTTAGATAAGATCTGGAAGAATTATCTGGATTACCAGGCAGGGACTCTTGTTATCTTCCTTTATTTTCTCCCAAACAAACACAGAGTCTCTCTCTGTGTTTTGAGCTGCCTGGAGATGTGATCACCACCACTGGGACTGCACTTGGACAGACCTGAAGCCGGCACTGGGATCTCATCCAAGGCCTGCTGTGACTGCCACCTGGCTATGGCCTATGTTCACTCAAGGGCCGGGGGCTCTACAATCAGCAGGAAGTGAAGCCAGCCAGGCTTGTGTCCTTCCCTTCATGGTGGCAAGCTCCCAAGCCCCGGGAAGATCCAGAGGTGCCATCAGCAAGCCAGGGACTACAGTCAGAAATCTTAGAAGTCCACTTGGTGTTCTCCTGTACTGTAGCTGAGCTGGCACTTAACCCATGAGACAGTCCTTTCCATTCTTCCCTCACATTTCCATAAGCAGAGGAACCTCACCCGGTGGCCACCACTATAGACCTATGGGACGTACTCCAGGCTACTGCTGGTGTTCCCTTAGGGAGGGCTCTTCAGTTGCTTATAATGAAGGGTGCCTAGCCTGTGACTCTCCCTTTGGGCAGTGGGCTCCCCTCTGGCCTAGGGCAGGTCCAGAAATGTCATCAATGCATCAAGTCCTAGAACTGGGGAACCCCAAAAGCCCACTTAGTCCTCTACCCCTCTGTGGCTGAGCTAGTACCTAAGGTACACGATCAAGTCCCCTTTACTTTTCCCTCTGCTTTTCGCAAGCAAAAGGAGGTCTCTTCCTGTAGCCATCACAGCTGGTAATGTGCAGAGTCTCACCTGAAGCCAGCAAGTCTCAATGACTCGCCCAAGGCCCACAGTGTACTACCTGGATATTACTGCTGGTTATTCAGGGCCCAAGGCTCTTTAGTCAGCAGGTGATGGATGGGTCCTGCCAGGACTGGGTCCTTCCCTCCAAGGCAGTAGGTTCCCTTCTGGCCCTGGGCATGTCTAGAAATATCGTCCAGCAATGAGGGCCTGGGAAGAGGGCCTCGTGGCTCTGATAGGTACCCTATCCTACTGTGGCTGAGCTGGTATCAAAGATGCAAGACAAAGTCCTCTTTACTTTTCCCTCTCCTCTCTTCAAGCAGAAGGAAAGGGTCTCAATTGGAGCTGCAAGCTATGCAGCCTGTGGTTGTGGGACGGGTGATGCCAGCATCCCTTAGCCACCCCAGTGTCTCAGTTCAATGGCTCTGAGCCCAGTTCAGCGGCTCTGAGTCCAGTTCAGCACTAGGATTTGCCTAGGAGTTCAAGTCTTTGTGGCCTAGACTGCTTTTCAAGTTTATTTACGGCCCCAGAGCACTTTAGCCCAAGGTGGTGAGGCTTGCCAGAACTTTCCAACTGTTGGGATGGGCGATTCTCCTCTGGCTAGGGCTGGCTTAAATACTCCTTCTGTGGACAGGCATCAGCTGAGTTAGCTTGCTTTTGCTTTTTGCTGTGACAGGGCATTACTGAGTGCAATACAATGTTTCACACTGCTACACACTCTCTCTCCCCCAAGCACATGGATTATCTCTCTGCACCATGTGGCCACCGCTGGCAGATGGTAGAGGGGTGGTGCTGGTAACCCAAGACTGTGTCCTACCCTCCTCAGCGCCCACTGCAGTTCTATGGAGTTAAAACAAGTACTGTGAGTGCTCACCTGATTTTGGTTCTTATAAAGGTGCTTCTTTTGGATAGTTGTTTAATTAATGTCCTTGCGTGGGGTGGGGGAGGAACAATTGGTTGAGGCTTCTATTCAGTCATCTTGCTCTGCCCCTCCTAAAAATTATGTTTTACAGGAGTATCTAATGACATTGGAAATGGTTCACCAACTTTCACCACTTTTTTTAACAGAGTTTGAATATACAGGCATAGTTTGAACCTACAGAAAATATCCATGAAAAAATTCTGGTAGTATAGACACCAAAGTTTGTATGGTAGCTACTCCTCGGTAGTACGATTATGATAATTCTTATTTTTCTATTTCTTCACCTTCCTAGTAAGACAGGAGATTAACAGGACTTGTTTTCACGACCCTGCTGATCAAAACAGAATGTAGGCCAAGCACAGTGGCTCTTGTCTGTAGTTCCACACTTTAGGAAGCTGAGGTAGAAGGATTGCTTGAGTCCAGGTATTTGAGACCAGTCTAGGCAACATAGTGAGACCTCACCTCTTAAAAAAATAAAAAAATATTAGCCGAGTGTGGTGGTGCCTGCCTGTAGTCCTGGCTACTTGGGAGCCTGAGGTAGGAGGACTGCTAGAGCCCAGGAGGTCAAGGCTGCAGTGAGCCAAGATCATGTCACTGCACACCAGCCTGGGCAACAAAGTGAAAACCTGTCCCTCAAAAAAACAAAATGAAAACAAGAACTAAGATGTAGTAAAGAGACCAGTCCAAACCAGCTAGGACTAGGAATTCTAATTCATTTGCATAAGACATTCCCACCAGCACCACAACACTTTACAAATGGTGCCACGGCAGTGACCCGGAGGTTACCTTATATGGTTCTGGGAACTCCTCAACCTTTTTCTAGCAAGTTTATGAATAACTCACCCCTTATTTAGCATGTAATTAAAAGTGGGTATAAATATAGCTAGCCAGCAATCCACAAGGGCTGCTCTGAGCCACTCTGCCCACTCTGCTCTGGGATAGCCCTGCTCTGTCTATGGAGCAGTCATTCGGCTAGACACTGTTGCCGTAAGAAACTTGCTTTTCTTGAATTGTTTCCTGAGCAAAGCCAAGAACTCTCCTAGGGTGAGCCCCAATTCTGGGGTTTGCCTGCATCAGCCTGGCAACCACGAAGGAATAAACAACACTGAACAAGATGAATATGACAAAGGGGCTCAGCAAAAACTGGGACTCTGAAGCTATAACACTATGGAGCTGTAACTCCGTAAGGCTGTAGAGCTGTACATGAGCCAAAGGCTCTTTTTACAGTCAATCATCATTCCTGGTGATTAATAAGCCAAGGGAACCTGAGGGAAACCTTCACCCAGATGCCAAAATAAGATCAATCAACACCATTTGGCTCCCAAGGACAGGTGAGTCTCTCCTCCGTTCCCCCTTGACATTGATCTTTTTGGGTGAACTTGAGAAGAGGGAACAAAGCCTCTGGCTTGGTAGTTCATTATCCCCTATCATTTGGGTGCCGCAGACAGGAGCACTGTGACATGTCCTTGTCACCCTTTCTCTCAAGTCTTTTTGTCTCTTTAGTCTCTAATAAATGGGTGTTTTACTTTAATGTTTATTTTGTTTTATTTCACATCTGTAGTCTTTGCTTTGGCTATGTGAGCAATTGTTTCTTAAGTCGAGACACTTTCCTTGTCTGTTTTGAATCCTCTTTTGGTAATTTTCAGAAATCCCCTGTTGTGCTAACTTTGTGAGCCAGAGTCACATTGTCCAGTGGCCCCAACTGTGTTAGGTCTCATGCCTTTGGGGTTCATGACTGGCCAACTCCTGGATGCTCCGGGTTTTTTGGCATTTCATGTTCCAGGTTTTTCAGCATTTGGCACCCTGTTAGGGTTGTTGGTCTTTGTCATACTGATCATTTTCAGCCTTCTCTTTCTGTGTTTTTTCCGGAATTCAGACTATGAGAATCTGTCACCCTATTTTACCTATCCTTCTACACCTTGCTTATTAAAACACCTCCTGCCGAGTGCAGTGGCTCACACCTGTAATCCCAGCACTTTGGGAGGCCAAGGCAGGCGGATCCTGAAGTCAAGAGATGGAGACCATCCTGGCCAACACGGTAAAACCTCGTCTCTACTAAGAATACAAAAATTAGCTGGGCGTGGTGGCACGCACCTTAGTTGCGGTACTCAGGAGGCTAAGGCAGGGAATCGCTTGAACCCAGGAGGCAGAGGCTGCAGTGAGCCAAGATTGCGCCACTGCACTTCAGCCTGGTGACAGAGTGAGACTCTGTCTAAAAACAAAACAAAACATAACAAAACAAAACAACACCTACAACACCTCTTTTGTCATATTCTGTTTGCTGGTAGATGCAGTGATCACTTCACTACCCAACTGTACCTCATAATTCACTTCCGTCACACCCTAACTGTACTTAGGCTCTCAGGAATTGATGGCCCTTGTACTACTGTCTAGTAGAGATCCCTGTTAGGGGGACAACGGCAAGCATCCCAGAGGATTCGTTGCTAAGGTGCTTTTTAGGCAACTGAAGCAAATTCAAATTAAATGGCTTAAAAAGGAACTAATTTTCTACCGCACCACCACTTGGGTCCAGTACAAACTGGGAAACCAATAAATCTGGCCTACAAATGGCTTTTTTTTTTTTGAGATGGAGTCTCACTCTGTCGTCCAGGCTGAAGTGCAATGGCGCCATCTCAGCTCACTGCAACCTCCGTCTCCCAGGTTCAAGCGATTCTCCTCCCTCAGCCTCCTGAGTAGCTGGGACTACAGGGTGCTCACTACCATGCCCAGCTAATTTTTGTTTTTGTTTTTTTTTTTTTTTTTTTTTTTTGAGACGGAGTCTTTGCTCTGTCGCCCAGGCTGGAGTGCAGTGGCACGAACTCGGCTCACTACAAGCTCCGCCTCCCGGGTTTACGCCATTCTCCTGCCTCAGCCTCCTGAGTAGCTGGGACTACAGGCGCCCGCCACCTCGCCCGGCTAGTTTTTTGTATTTTTTAGTAGAGACAGGGTTTCACCGGGTTAGCCAGGATGGTCTTGATCTCCTGACCTCGTGATCCGCCCATCTCGGCCTCCCAAAGTGCTGGGATTACAGGCTTGAGCCACCGCGCCCGGCCAATTTTTGTATTTTTAGTAGAGACCGGGTTTCACCATTTTGGCCAGGCTGGTCTCAAACTCCTGACCTCCCACCCACCTCTCAGCCTCCCAAAATGCTGGGATTACAGGCATAAGCCACCGCACCCAGCCTAAAAATGGTTCTTTACATTACAATACTATTTTACAATAGGACTTACTCTGTAAAAAGAAGGGAAAATGTGGAGAAGTCCCTTATGTACCGGCTTTTATGGCATTTTATCAGGATCCTGACTTAACAGACAACTGTAGGATGTGTCTAGCTCATGTTACTTCCAGGCACCAAGAAGCCACACTAGATATCCTAGATTATCTCCTTCTGGCCACTCCACCTAGAAGGGCCACATTCTCCCCCCTGGGAGCCCCCTCGGTCCCTTGGTTCTGAGAGGGGTTCTGCCAGTTCTCCAGTGTAAGATTCTACCCTCAAAGTCACCAGACGCCCCTCCGGCTTTTACAGCTAGCCCCAGCCTATATCCCCCACTGCCCAAGGAAGTGAATCCAACCAGTGCCACCAGGAGTGGGGCCTCACATCAGCCCCCAAAATCAAACCTGCATCCCTTGCAGGAGGTAGCTGACGGAGATGGAGGGACAGTTCACAAACATGTAGCTTTTTCTATGTGTGATTTGGCTTTACGCAAGGAGAAATTTGGTCAGTTTTTGGAGGATCCAGAGAAGTTTATAGAGGAGTTTATTAAGTTGGCCAAGTCTTTTGACTGAACTTAACGTGGGTTGCAAATTTATTGTCCATTTGACGTATGGTAGAGGATAAACAAAGGATTCTGGGTACTGTCCATGAATATGCAGATGGAGTGGCCACTCATAACCAAGGCCATGCCATTTTTCTTGTGGGGTGAGATGCGGTTCCAGATTCGGACCTTCAGTAGGATTACCAGAGGGATTCCCAAGACCTTAAATGCAGAAATCACATGGCAACTTGTTTAACAGAAGGTATAGAAAAGTGTGTGGTTTAGAGAAGTAACTCAGGAGAAGAATAAAATCCCTCTCTGTTCCAGAGCTGTTTGGCTGGGGCACTCAGGAAATACACTAATGTAAACCCAGATTCTTCAAAAGGGTGAGCAATCCTTGGTATGCATTTTATCACTCAATCTGCTCCTGACATTAAGAGGAAGCTACAACAGGCAGAAATGGGACCTCAGCCTCCCATGAGTTAACTCTTAAAACTTTAGAGTTTACAAAAATAGGGACAAGCAAAGCAGGCAGAAAAAAAACAAAAGAAATGGCCAAAAAGTACAATAGTTCACAACTGCCTTAAGCACTTTTCTGCCTCAGGGTTATCTATCTCAAGGAAGTGTTGCAAGATTAGTGTCTGGAATGCCCAGACAAGAGCCCCTGACTTGCTGGTCCTACAGCCAGAATCAGTGTGCCTACTGTCACCAAGGGGGCCCCTGGAAAAGGGACTACCCCAGGCTGCAAAGGCCACCCAAACCCATAATAGCCAAGAGAATAGAGTACTGACAGGCCCCAAGGTTTCCCACAGCTCCCAACGACACCTTACCATCTCCACAGAGGAGCCTCAGATAGCCCTTGATGTAGCAAGCAAGGATACTGAGTTCTTACTAGACAGGGAAGCAGTCTTCTCAGTACTGACCCATTTCTCAGGGATACTGTCTTTCCAATCTTGTACCATAAGTGGGATTGACGACCAGCCAAAAATTAGGAGATTCACACACTCCTTTGGTTGTACCATGCAGGACCATACATTTTTCCACAGGTTCTAGCTTATGCCTAAATGTCCTATTCCTTTACTGGGAAAAGACTTACGTTCCCACTTACAGGCCACAGTTCAATTAGGTGAGCCTCATAAAAATGCAATAGGCCAGGCAGGAACACTATTTCTAGCTCTAAGTGCTTGCCTTCGTACATACCTCTCTTCCACGGCATATCACTTCTCAAACAGATCTCTGCTTCAGACATGTAAGTTCCCAGTAGAGCTGCTAATGTACCCCCAGTCCAGGTTTCTTTAAAATTCAATGTTGGTTACCATGGAAAAAACTAGTAATTTTTGAGATCAGAAACACAACGGGGCACACAACCCCTGACAGTAAAGCTTTTAAAGTATAGACTTTAAAGTATTGACTGGTCTTGTCAGCCCCCATGTAACATCCCCATTTTGCCCATAAGTAAATCAAATGGGGAACAGAGATTAATTCAGGATCTGAGGGCAGTTAATGAAGCAGTATTCCCAGTCCTTACACAAGGACTCCTACTAGCTCCTAATAGCTCTGATAGCTCCTAATCCTTACACAGTATTGACCCCTGAAAATGCTAACTGATTCATGGTATTAGACTTAAGGGGTGCTTTCTTTAGTATACATTTGTACCCAGACTCCCACTATATTTCCAGTACATTTTTGCTTTTGAATGCACTAATGCAGACACTCATGTTACATTTGTTTACCTGGACTGTCCTCCCTCAAGGTTTTAGGGATAATCCCCATTTCTTTGAAAATGCATTGGCAAAAGAAATAAGGTAACTACAGCTAATTAATGGATCCCTCCTACAACATGTGAATGACCTTATTAATATTTTCAGCCTTACTAGGGAAGACTCTGATAAAAATACAAGTCCTTAATTTCGTAGGGAAATGAGGGTATTGAGTATACCCCCTCAACAAGTCCCAAATTTCTGTCCAAAAAGTTAAATACATGGCATACATTCTCACTCTTGGGACAAGGACTCAGCCCAGAAATGAAAAGGACTATTCTGGCATTCCAGCCCCATGAGACTAAGAAACAACGAAGAATTTTTTTTGGGGGGGGGTGGGGTGCACATGTTGGCTCATGCCTGTAATCCCAGCACTTTGGGGGGCCGAGGCAGGCAAATTGCCTGAGCTCAGGAGTTCGAGACCAGCCTGGGCAACATGGTAAAACCCCATTTCTACTAAAATACAAAAAAATTAGCCAGGCATGGCGGCACGTGCCTGTAGTGCCAGCTGCTTGGGAGACTGAGGCAGGAGAATTGCTTGAGCCCAGGAGGCGGAGATTGCAGTGAGCCGAGATCGCACCACTGCACTCCAGCCTGGACAACAGAGCAACACTCCATCTCAAAAAAAAAAAAGTTGGGAGAATGGCTGGATTCTGCCAGATGTGGATTCTCAAGTTTGGGCTCATAGCAAAACCACTCTACGAAGCCCTAAAAGGGAATAATCAGGAGTCTTTAAATTGAGACAGAACCTGCTAACAGCCATTCCTAATGGATTGATCCAGCACTCTTTATGTGGCTGACAAACAAGGAACACTTTGGGTGTTCTAACTGAAAGATTCAGGAATAATCCTAGACCACTGGTTTATTTCTTTAAACAGCTAGACCAGGTGGCAGCTGGGTGGCCAGGATGCTTGCAACCTATGGCCACCACAGCTCTACTGACAGAAAAAGCCAGTAAGTCTACCTTGGGACAATTACATGGCAAAAACAATCAGACGTCATGGATGCTTGTAGAGTTTATCAAGTGCCTGCATTACTGTCTCATTTTCTGTAAAATTTCTGGTTAGTTTGCTGGTCTGTTTGCTGTAGCCAGGACGCAGCCTCAGGCTATCTAAGCTTCTAGACTTCCTGCATGTCTGTCATCCAGGTCACTGTAACCAACAGTGCTGTTGGGCAGGGGTTGTATGTGTGTGTGTGTGAGCTTTTTTGTGTTCTCTTAATCAAGCCAGCTTCCTCTTGCGCAAAACTGGCAGAACCCAAGGGTTTGCCCGCATCAAAGGTATAGAGGAAACTATATTATTACAAGAGTGAGGTAGACATTGGTTCAATATTCCTTTTTAAGTGAATGTTTTAATTTTTATTAGAAATAAAGTTCTCAGTTTTACTATAAATTGTTAGAGATTTTTTCATAACTATTTTCCAAGAAATTTTATTGCCTTGATTCTGTTTACAGAAGTATATTTTTAGAAAGTATTAAATTTTAAAAGTAATTTTGAAAAGCAATTAGATACGTTTAAAAGAAAGACTGATTACTAGCAAGAAAACATTTTTGTTTTAATCCCTTCTTATGTTTGAGATGTGAACGTTTCACAGAATTTTACAATTATCTCTTTTTTTGAGATATGAGTATTTAAGGGAGTTCTGTAGTAATATATTTTGAAAAATATTTATTTGCAGCCAACCGTGGTGGCTCACGCCTGTAATCCCAGCACTTGTGGGAGGCCGAGGTGGGCAGATCCACCTGAGGTCAGAAATTCAAGACCCGCCTGGGCAACATGGTGAAACCCTGTCTCCAGTAAAAATACAAAAATTAGCTAAGCATGGTGGCAGGCGCCTGTAATCCCAGCTAGTCAGGAGGCTGAGGCCAGAGAATCACCTGAACCCCGGAGGCAGAGGATGCGCTGAGCTGAGATGGCGCCACTGCACTCCAGTCTGGAAGACAGAGCAAGGCTCTGTCTCAAACAAACAAACAAAAAAATCTTTTCTTCCTGATTATAAATACATTCTTGATGAAAATAAGGAAAACCTAGTAATGCTGGTGAACCCTAAAATTGGGGCTCACTCTGGGAGGGCTCTTGTTTTGCTCAAGAAACAATTCAAGAGTGAGCTGACGGCAAAAGAAACCAAATTCGTTAGCACAACAGTATACAGCCAAATGGCTGCTCCATAGACAGAGCAGGGCTATCCCATAGGCAGAGTGGCCCAGAGCAGCCTGCAAGGATAGCTGTATTTATACCCACTCTTAATTATATGCTAAATAAAGGGTGGGTTATTCACAAACTTTCTAGAAAAGGGGTGGGGAGTTCCCAGAACCATATAAGGTAACTTCCAGGTCATTGCCATGGCATCATTTGTCAACTGTCTTGGTGCTGGTTACAGTGTCTTATGCAAATATATTATAATTCCTAGTTCTAGCTGGGTTTTTTTTTTTTGTTTTTTGTTTTCTGTTTTTTTACTATATCGTGTTCTGATCAGGAAAGTGGTGAAAATAAGTCTTGTTGATCTCCTGCTTCACCCTGGTTACTTGAAAACTATCTTTGGTGGTACAATATAGCAGAATGAGGAGTATGGTCAGTCCTCAGTTCAAAAGGCAATGAGGAAACTAAACAAAACTTAAAAAAAAAAAAAAAAATCAGGACTCTGGAAATCAACCAAAGGCATACAACAAATTCAACATTTATTAATAATAATAACCACTGATTTTGAGTTAGGACAGTGGTAGCCCATGGCATTCCTGTCTAGGGCTGCAAATCCCTCACCCGCCAGGTTGGTCAGCATGGTGGTTCTACCAGCTTTGCAGGAAGAGGCTAACTTGATTGAGAGAACACAAGAAAAGCAGAAACGAAACAAAACCAAAAAACCGACAGACAAGCAGTAAGGCTAGGAACTCAAGAGAGCCTGACGCTCGGTCCTGGCTGCAGTGAACAGACCAGCGACTAACGAGAAATTTAACAGAAAATGAGGCAGAGACGGAGGCACTTGATAAACTCTCCAAGCATCGATGGCTGCCTGGAAGGCTGTGTGGGTAGGCAGGAGAAACTGGGCAGTGCCCTAGCTCTCTACATATCTCTAGGCTGTACAGGTGGCTACAGCACACTTAGAGAAGATATGAGTTAGCTTGGCAGAAAGTAAAAGCTACTATACTTGAAAACTGCCTAAAATTTGGATATGCCCCCAAAGTCGCACAAGTCCCATTACCCTTACAACCTGACCAATTACTGGTCACTGCATCACGAAGACACAGGGCCTAACCCTGAGAGGCCAGGGTTAAAAATAGAAACAAACAAAAAGCAGAAACATTAGCAGCCACATACCATGGCAAAGACAGAGCATACAGATTTAGTACAGACAAGTTACCACCACCAACAACAAAAAAAGCAACAACCTGGAGAGAGAGGAAATCAGAATCCAGAACTGCTACATTATATAATCTAAAATGTCCAGTCTTCAGCAAACTTGTAAGACATGCAGAGAAACAGAAGTGTGATACATACTCTGGAAAAAAGCAGTCAACAGAAATGGTCTACAATTGGGCCCAATTGTTAGACTTAGCAAAGATTTCAATTTCAAGGCAGCTATTATAAATATGGTCAAAGCACTAAAGGAAATCAGGTTTAATCAATCAAAGAGTAATGACAATGACTCAACAAATACAGAATCTCAATAAAGAGAGAAATTCTTTAAAAAAAAAAAAAGGAAATTCTGGAGTTGAAAAGCACAATAACTGAGATGAAAAACTCATTAGGTCAGCTCAAGAGATTTCAACTGGCAAAAGAAAGAGTCAGGAAGCTGATGACAGATTAAGATAAATTATTCAATTTGATAAACAGAAAAAAAGAATGAATAAAAATGGACAGTCTTAGACACCTGTAAGACATCAAGTATACTAGCCTTAGTATAATAGAAGTTCCATAAAAAATTGAAACAGAGAAAGAAGCAGAGAAAAATGTTAGAATAAAACGGCCAACAACTTTCCAAATGTCACAAAACATTTATGTATAGATTCTAGAAGTTCAATGAACCTCAGCATAGAATAAACACAATGAAATCCACACCTACACACATTTTAGTCAAACTGTTAAAGTCAAAAACCAGAGAAAACTGTCAAAGCAGTATGAGAAAAATGATTTATTTCATACAGGGGAAGAACAAAACAATTACTAACTTCTCGTCAGAAACAATAGAAGTCAGAAGCTAGTGAGACAGCGTATTTTTTTAAGCGCTAATTGAAAAAACTATTGCCCAAGAATTCTCTACCTAGCCAAACTATCTTTTAACAAGGACAGTGAAATAAACTCATGCCCAGATAGATAATTCAAAGTGCTAATAGAAAAAAAACTATTGCCAAAGAATTCTCTAACTAGCAAAACTATCTTTTAACAAGGACAGTGAAATGAACTCATGTCCAGATAGACAACACTGACTAGGAGTATTTGCAGCCAGCAAATGTGCCTAACAAGAAATTAAAGGAACTCTTTCAGGCTAAAAGGAAATGGTACTAGATAGTAACTCAAATCAACAGGAAGAAATAAAGAGCACCAGAAGAGGTAAATATCTGACCCGCAGAATGATATAAAATATTTATAAACCACCTATCTGACAAGGGATTAATATCTAGACAATATAAAGAACTCCTACAACTCAACAACAACAACAAAAGTAACCCAATTTAAAAGTGGGCACAGGACTGGCCAGGGGCTGTGGCTCACGCCTGTAATCCCAGCACTTTGGGAGACTGAGGCGGGAGGATCACGAGGTCAGGAGATCGAGACCATCCTGCCTAACACTGTAAAACCCCATCTCTACTAAAAATACAAAAAAATTAGCTGGGTGTAGTAGTGGGCGCCTGTACTCCCAGCTACTCAGGAGGCTGAGGCAGAATGGCGTGAATCTGGGAGGAGGAACTTGCAGTGAGCCGAGATTGCGCCTACTGCACTCCAGCCTGGGTGACAGAGTGAGACTCCATCTCAAAAAAAAAAAAAAAAGTGGGCACAGGACTTAAGTAGACATTTCTCCAACATCACAAAGTCATTAGAAAAAGACAAGTAAAAATCACAGTAAGATACTTCAGATCCATTAGGTTAGCTATTATCAAAAAACCAAAATAACAAGTATCGGTAAAGATGTAGAGAAACTAGAATCCTTGTGCATTGTCAGTGGGACTGTAAAATGGTGCGGCCACCATGGAAAACAGTACAGCAGTTCCTCAAAAAAATAAACAGAATCACCACATAACTTAGCAAGTTCAATTCTGGGTATATACCTAAAAGAACTGAAAGCAGAGACTCAAATAGACATTTGTACATCCATATTCACATCAGCATTATTCACAATAGCCAAAGGTAGAAGCAACCCAAGTGCCCATCAACAGATGAATGAATAAACAAATGTGATATCTACATATAATAGAAAATTATTTCATCTTAAAAACTAAGGAAATTCTGACCCATGCTACAACATGAATGAACCTTGAAAACATTACACAAAGTGAAAGGAGCCAGTCACCAAAGGATAAATATTGTATGAGTCGTCTTCTATGAGGTACCTAGAGTACTCAAATTCAAAGAGACAGAATGTTGGCTGCCAGGGCTGGGAACAGAAGGGAATGAGGAGTTAACTATTTAACAGGTACAGAGTTTCAGCTTGTGAAGATGAAACAGTTCTGTGGATGGAAGGTGATAATGGGTGCATTATGAATGTGAATGTACTTAATATCACAGAACCATGCACCTGAGAATGGTAAAAATGGTAAATTTTACGTTATGTTTAAAATTATAATAAAAATACAGACAAATTTTTTAAAATTTAAATATGTGAGTAAACAGAAAAGACTAAATATAAATTTTTGCTCTTCTCTTAATTTCCTTAAGACATCAAATTTCATAAAGCACCAACTGTATCACTGAATTGTTAGGTTTACAACATATATAACATACAGGTAATAGCAGCACAATGGGCTGATAGTCTATGTCCCTCATTTCCTCCACACACACTTTAGTAAGACTGTTTAATCTTTAAATGCAGCTATCTCCTGAAAGAAATCATCTCCTTTCAGCTGCTTCCTGGATAATGATCACGATGAAAGGAACAGGGAGAACTATAAAGACCTATTTTGAAACTTCAGGATTCTATCCTGACCATTTCTAGTAATGATATATTTGCTAATTTCACTCTCTGACACACACACACACACACACACACACACACACATTTAATGGTTCCCCACCACGCACAGAATAAAATCCAAATTCTTACAGTGACAGTGGCTTTCAAGGCTACCCTCCCCCACGATCTGATCCAAACCTATATTTAGGGCCTCTCTTCTTCCTATAATAAAGCCCACATATTCCAAACCTTATTAGACTATTCACTATTCCCTGAATATCATATTAACTTGCATGGTTTGCTCAGCTGGAACTTTATTCCTTCCACTACCCATTCCCACCTATAAAAATCCTTCTCTTCCTTCAAATCTCTGCTCAAATGCCACATCCTCCCTGACACTTTTCCCCAAAATAAATACACCAGTTAGGATTAAATACTCTCTTCTACGTAGAAACACAAAATGCACCTTATTTATGTTTCTGTTTTGGTAGACTCTCATCTTACATGGGTGCCTAAACAACATATGAGGCAAAAATCTTCTATCGTCCAGGTTATTCTTGAAAATTCCATAGGAAGCCACTGCTGAAGACTGTCACATAGTCTCACAAGAAGTCCAAAACAGTGGTGTTTCCACCATTAAAACTGATTGCCTTTTCCTTCTAAGCACTAGAAGTTACTTCTGACACATTTAGATGCCATGTTATATGGAAAATGGGTACCCTTAAGTCCTAGAAATGTTCACACTCTGGGAGGCATGCAGGAACCAAGTGAGCCTGCAGGAACGGCAGATTCACATTCACAGGCTCTCACTGTCCACCTACTGCAGGGCACAGACTCACTGACTGGAATGTGCATGCAGCTCCTTTGTGCTTGTGCTCTCTGTGGAATATGTTTAGTAGAATCAGGGTAGGTGACATTTGTCATGATGCACTCTCCTCTGGGAGGAGATTCATCATACCCATTTAGCTCCTCTAGGACTTGGGCACAAGCTATACCTTACTTACCTTTAGCAATCTCATAGAATGCACAAAAGAATGTCATGCAAAGAGTGAATAATTATAAATGCATTATCACCTTCCATCCACAGAACTGTTTCATCTTCACAAGCTGAAACTCTGTACCTGTTAAATAGTTAACTCCTCATTCCCTTCTGTTCCCAGCCCTGGCAGCCAACATTCTGTCTCTTTGAATTTGAGTACTCTAGGTACCTCATAGAATTTAACTAAAGTGACAGCACAACCAACCACATATAAAACTATCTCTTCTACAGTTATTACAGTATAATTATTCCAGAAATGATCTTTTTGCACCAAAAAAAAAAAAAACAGTGCTCTTACAAATTAGAAACGCTTACAGTTCTAGAAATAACATCCAATCTGATCTTAAAATGCAATAATTTTGCATAATGAGGGAACCAGGTGGTTGTCTGCTCTTAATGTTCTGAAGAAAATAACATCAAAAAACAGTTCATAAGATGAAAGATGACAGTGACCTTTAGCCTCCCACTTTATCTCTTTGAAAAACTTGTGGTGTAAATGTAAAGTGTTATTTCTTTTTTGGGACCTTTTCCTTTGGTAGCTAGAAGAACTGATATGCAAGATAATGGTCCCACTCTTCTAAAGAGAAACATCGTTTGTCTAGTATTGTTATTTCTTGTCATTCTATGTTAAGTATTATTCTTTTATAAACAGCAATGTTTCTCAACAGAAAAAGACACATCCAAATGGGTCACCTGCAGTTGCACAGCAGGTGGTGAAACAGGTGACTTAAGCTTCCCTCACACAAGCAGCTCAGGGATTGTCAGTTTTCTCAGATTTGCAAACGTGCTGAGTAAACTGCAGATGTCCCCTCAGGCTGAAAAGGAAGCTCAGTGAGCCAACAGAGATACTGCCTTCGGCAAAGAAAGACAGAGGGCTTCTTCAGGGCAGCCAGTCTAAACTAAAAATCAGCTGGCAGATATGGTTCTCATAAGCCAACATGGGTCAGTCAAAATTAGCTCCAGGTGAGGTCAGGGTTTCTGAGCCCTGTGCCATAGCAGACCCCATATGGGCAAATGAGACAACTTCCAGGTCAATCCAGGATGGCTGGGCTAATTAGAATGCTTTCCTGGGATTCTGGGGAAGCCTTGAATGAGAGGGGATGTCAGGTCCATCTCTTTCTTGCTGCAGCTGTAAAATGTGGAACTGCAGTGGCAATGCTCCTCATCATATGGAGAAAGTAGCTGATGGCAAGAGAGAATCAGAGGCAAGAGATGGAGAGATTCCTAACAGGGTTCAAAACCAGGTTCCAGTTGCTTCTGAAGTCCAACTGCACTCCTACCGTTGCTGTGACTTGGTGATTCTGTGAACCACACCCCTGCCATCTCAATAAACTCCCTTTTCACTTGATCGAATTCCAGGTGTTTGCACACCGCAGTCACTTACAACCAAAGAGAATTCAGATGTTAAGAAGAATACGTGTTCAAAAAAATCATGACAAGAAAACAAGACAAACCAGTTACCAAAAGTAACTGAGAATAAAACCATAGCTCAGTCATTGATTAGAAAGTAGTATTTGCAAGATGACAGATTCAAATGCTAGTGACTAGTCAATAGAACTATAACCACAGAATGTATGATACATAACTCGGGAATCATGTGTGGTTCTGAAAGGAGCGTCCATGACTGTTTTATCTGCTTATCTGTGCTAGTAGAGAATGTAAATGATAGTCTGCAAAACTGAAATTACTCTCTTTCAACAAATTTTGCTGAGCAAATGAATAAATCTGCAAAACAAGTAAAGTTGGCCTTAGATCTTTAATTTAGTTTTTATGTTCCATGAGTTTCAGAACCACTGCCTGGTATTTCTTTATAAATAGCTTTATCATTTTTAGAAAAATGATGCATGTACCCTGAAAATAACTTTTTAACTATCGAAATTTTATTTTATCATATGAAAAACGGTCTGAAATGCTGAAATGCCTCTGGCTTTAGCAAAACTGATACATGGAAACAACTTTTATTTACTGACCATTTATATATAAGGCAGTAGTTGGTGTTTATGAGGGAGGCAAGTACTAAACAGGGTCCCTACACTCTACTAATGTAGAACCTTGTTAAGGAGATAAATCCATCTGTTATGGGAGGAGTATAAATTATTATCCATGGTTATATCTAGAATGACTGATCAACAGTATGAGGAAAGAGCACAGAATTCAGAGAGACTGAAGCATAATCCCATCTCTGCCATTTTTTTCCTGCCACTTATTATATGACCTCTATACACTGCTGAATATTATGCATCTCAATTTTTCTCATGTGTAAAAATGTGACTATTTTTTTGTTTGTTTTTGAGATGGAGTCTTGCTCCATCGCCCAGGCTGGAGTGCGGAGGCACAGTCTCGGCTCACTGAAACCTCCACCTCCCAAGTTCAACCAGTTCTCCTGCCTCAGCCTCACGAGTAGCTGGGATTACAAGCACAGGCCACCGTGCCCAGGAAATTTTTCTATTTTTAGTAGAGACGGGGTTTCATTATGTTGGTCGGGCTAGTCTCACACTCCTGACCTTAGGCGATCCATCCACCTCGGCCTCCCAAAATATGATTATTAAAACCTATCTCCGGCTGGGTGCCATGGCTCATGCCTGTAATCCCAGCATTTTGGGAGGCGAAGGCAGGCAGATCACTTGAGGACAGGAGTTCGAGACCAACCTGGCCAACATGACAAAACCCATGTCTACTAAAATTACAAAAATAAGCTGGGCATGGTAACACATGCCTGTAGTCCCAACTCCTCAGGAGGCTGAGGCAGGAGGATCATCTGAACCCGAGAAGAGGAGACTGCAATGAGCCAAGATCGCACCACTGCACTCCAGTCTGGGCAACAGAGCAAGACTGTCTCGAACTAAAATAACATAACATAACAACATAACATAACATAACATAACATAACATAACATAACATAACACAATAAATAGATGCCAACTGTATGAGAATCACATGAAGAGTAAACCTCAAAAAATAGATTGATATATTTGGCTTAAGCTGCCAAAAGACGTAAGAATGATGTCAAAAAGATAAACATTCACACTGCTGACGAAAGAGGTTAGAATAAGCTCCAGACCTTTGCACACACCATCTCCTTTCCCTGGAATGCTCTCCTCTCCCCTCACCCTCCACTCTGTGCTTCCCAGGCTTTGGCTGAAATGTCAGCTCCTGAGAGAGGCATTCTCTGACTGACCATGTAAATAGGTGCTAGGCGTCACTCACTAGAGAAATAAATCACCCCACAGATTCTGATTCAAAATAACTGTATAGGATACCTGAACGAGGTTTCTGCCCCTATGAAAGACCATGCTGAAGAACCCATATCCGACGAGTGACTCACTGGAATCAAACTCTGACTGTTCTCCTGATAAACTGTGGGTCCCTTCGACCAGTTACTTAATTTCTGTGCCTCAGTTTCCATTTCTTTAAAATGGGAATAATAATAGTATCTAAAAGCTGATGAGAGAATTACATGACATACTGTAAATCAGTGAATGTTTGGTATACAGTAGGCAGCCACAGCTTGGTTATATGAGGGTTTGCGGCAGGTGTAATAGAAAATGGGGTTAATAGAGTGATTGAGACTATAGGTTCTTGAGGCTTCTGAGTTGAATATCAAATTAAAATGTATTAACTTTATCATATGTGGGATATTAGGGCAGAGATGTACCAGGTGAGTGAGAAAAGAAGAGGAAAATTAATCCAAGAGAGATCACCTAGCAGCACTATAAGTAATCTAAGTGTGTGATAACTGGAGTGGTGGCAATATAAATAGAAAGTAAGGAAAAGAGACAGGGTTTCACCAGGTTGCCCAGGCTGCTCTCAAACTCCTGAGCTCATGCGATCTGCCTGCCTCAGCCTCCCAAAGTACTGGGATTACAGGCAGAATGCCTGAATTTGAATCCTGTCTCTGCCCATCAGTCATTGTGTAAGCTTGGGCAAGGACTTAACCTCTCTGGATTAGTTTCCTTACTGGTAACATTAGAACAATAATGGTGCCTGTCATATAGAGCTGCACTTAAGTAATAAAATGATTTAACACACGTAAAGCACTTAGAAAAGCTCATGGTAAGCTCTAAATAAATGATAACTATTATGATTATGTAAAGTGGTTCTTACTGGAATTCCAGGTTCTAGTTATATTAAAGTTTGTATGCAAAATGGAACCCAAGTTCTTTTTCAAAATGAAATGTCTTTATCCTATGCAGAACCATGTCTCTAATGCCCTTAATATAGTACTTTTCAAGTTTAAAAGGAGGAAATAAGAAAAAAGTCCATATTTGATGGATGAAAATGCTTTTAGGGAAAAAAAAAACATTAAATGTGAATTACATAAATGTTCTCTATGTATTTATTTCACTTTCTGCTAGATTCTCAATCTAAAAACAATGTTAAGTAACAGGACTTAGATTGTCAAAATAATATACTATTTCGGAGGGGCCTATGTTCTTAAAAGGCACACAACAGAACATATAACACTTTCCTATGTGTGAAAAAGTTTCAATGAAATTTTATAAAACTATTCTGTAAATTATATTAAAGCCATGAAGTACATATAATCTTAAAAACGTGTTTTAATTTGTGCTAAACAATAGTTGTTACATGTTAGTTATATTTTAAGAACAGAATTAATAATCAATATGCCATGACCAAGCAGAGTTCATTCCAGGAATATAAGGATAGTTCGACATTAGAAAATCTATTAATATAACTTACCTTACCAGTATGTTTAAAAAGCATCATATAGATGCTATAAAGACATTTTCGGGCCAGGTGAGGTGGTGCATGCCTGTAATCCCAGCACTCTGGGAGGCCCAGCTTGGCAGATCACTTGATCCCCAGGAGTTCAAGACCAGCCTGGGTAATGTGGCAAAGCCCCATATCTACAAAAAAATGCAAAAATGACCCAGGCGTGGTGGCGCACACCTGTAGTACCAGCTTGTGGGAGGCTGAGGTGGGAGCATCACTTGAGCTTAGGGGTGAGCCAAGATCACACTACTATACTTACTCCAGCCTCAGCAACAGAATGAGAGTTTGTCTCAAAAAAAAAAAAAGACATTTCTGAAAAATTCTACTTTTTATTTTTAAAAAACCCTACAAGTGTTAGTAATGCTACTAGCAAACATATATTCTCACTATACTTTAGGAAATGGGTTAAGTATTTTATATTCATTATCTTATTAGTTAACAATACCTTATGAGCTAAGCACTCTTACTACCACATTTTATGGATAATGAACTGAAGTTCAGACTAAATAACCCTTTCAAGGTCAAACAACTAGTTAGTAGTAAAGCCCAAATCTGAACTCAAAGCCATTGAACCACAGATCTGTATACTTACAAATCAGAAGGAAAAAAAATTAACAGGAAATTCACACAAGAAAATATAAATGGTCAACAATAATTAAAAGGAGCTATGCTTCACTCATAAATAAGGAAATGTCAACTGAAATATAACTGACCTAGCAAATTAACAGACATTTCAAAATTCTGTAATATCAAGTGTTTTACACTGTGTTAAACCTAAGATGGGAATATGAATCAGTATACTGTTTTAGAGGGCAATTTGACAATGCCTATACAAATTTCACATGCTCAATTTTTTTTTTTTTTTCAGACGGAGTCTTGCTCTGTTGCCCAGGCTGGAGTGCAGTGGGGCAATCTCGACTCACTGCAAGCTCCACCTCCTGGATTCACGCCATTCTCCTGCCTCAGCCTCCCGAATAGCTGGGACTACAGGCAACCGCCACCACGTCCAGCTAATTTTTTGTATTTTTAGTCGAGATGGGGTTTCACCGTGTTAGCCAGGATGGTCTCAATCTCCTGACCTCGTGATCCCGCCCACCTCAGCCTCCTAAAGTGCTGGGATTACAGGCGTGAGCCACCGTGTCCGACCCACATGCTCAAATTTCATGCTGCTTTGATTAAGCAATTCCACTTCTAAAAAATATATCCTGTAGATGTACTTACAAAATTATGTAGCTATTTGCACCTAAAACCTAAATATCCTTGTTATATACATTTCAATACATACATATAATGGTCACCATTAAGAAGTATTAAGAAGCAAGAGGTGGCTGTAAGTCATTAAAAAGCAAGAGGTATCTTTAGAAGTAAGGTCATGGAAAATGGAACACAATACACTGTTAAGTGAAAAAGACAATGTTCAAAACATTGGATATAAGTTTAATTTCAACTAAATATGTATGTGCATAAAAACACCCAAGAAAATACACAACAAACTAACAGATATGGCTATTTTTTAGGACTGGGACTGGGAACATTGCAGAGACAGAACCCTTTGTTTTCATTTTATACTCTTCTGTACTACTTGACTTTTTTACTATAAGCATTTATCAATTTTATAATAAAAGTGTTTAATGATGTAACATATATGTATATACTAATCACAACTATAAAAAAGATTGATTCATAAATATTACATTTTGGAAAAATTTTGATAATTGAACCTTACAGTGAGAAACATGACCTCATCATTAAAAAGGCCAAAAAAGTATTTTGACTTACTCCTGCTGAATATATGGAAGTTGGAGATGATTTCAAATTAAAACACAGAAAATTAGTACAATTATCACCTCCCACCCACCGCTCCATCCATGCCCACCTCCCCTGTACATTCTTCCCTCTCCTCACCTTCTTCCAAATCATCACAGAGTGTCTAACATTATTGCTTTTAGATGGCTGAGAGGGCAGGTCTCATCCATTCCGAGTTACACAGAGACAAGCAGATCTTTTATTTTTCATAGGATCCATAATTACAAAGGAGAATGGTATTTAATAATCACAATTCTGCGAACCAAGCAAACATGACTTCCTCAGTTCTTAGCATCTCCCTTACTATACTATTAATCTTCTGTTTGATTGGCAAATATTTGAAAAGTATACAGACGGTAGTCATAGTAATAGGAGTTAAATTGATTTCCCCTTTATTAAGCGTTTTCTCCCCGATCCAGGGAGAAACAAAGAGCAATAATAAAGTGGACTAAACTGTAAGCAAATCACTCCTAAAAATGTACTAGTTTCCTATTTGCATAAATGAATACTATGCTTTACATATTTCTAGATATATATCCACTAATTTGGTTGGCGACAAGATACTTTCAGATTTCTAGCTGAAAAGATAATATGATAACATTTAAATTTAGATCAAAACTAATCTGAATCACTCAAATTGACTGCTAAAAGCATTAAAATGTGAACTACTTCGTAATTTGGAGCACAAAACTTTGAATGATAATTGATTAAAATATAAAGAACAACTTTAAAATGTAAAAAACTTGTTACCAAAAAAACAATAGTTTAAATGCTTCACCTGTAACAGTATGTATAGAAAAACAATGCTGGTACTACAAATTACCTAACAATTGCCTTTTCTCTGCTTTATTGGAATTTAGTGAAAAAAAATATTTAACATAATTTCAAGACTCAGGATAAAAAGAGTAACAGGAGAAAATAGATAGAAGTGGTTTGATTTCATTTCCTGCAGAACAGCCAAAAACACTTGTATGATTTGGTCTCAGTAATCAAGAATGTGACAGTCCTATTAGTCTATAATCTCATTTAATAAAATAGTTAAAAACTAGGTTTGGCCAGGCACGGTGCCTCATGTCTGTAATCCCAGCACTTTGGGAGGCCGAGACGAGTGGATCACAAGGTCAGGAGTTCGAGACCAGCCTGGCCAATATGGTGAAACTTCATCTCTACTGAAAATATAAAAATTAGCCAGGCATGGTTGCAGGCACCTGTAATCCCAGCTACTTGGGACGCTGAGGCAGGACAGTTGCTTGAACCCAGGAGGCAGAGGTTGCAGTGAGCCAAGATCACACCACTGCACTCCAGCCTGGGTGACAGAGTGAGATTCCATCTCAAAACAACAACAACAACAACAAAAAATAGGTTTGACTCAGTATTAAGGAATAAATTAATAATAATAAAAATAAAAAGTAAACTATTTGGGCCTCAGTTTCCACACCTGTAAAATGGAGATAAGAAGAAAACTCCCTTCAAATATTGCACTAGTGATTCTCATAGGTCATCTCGGGGAAAGCAAAGTTGAGAAACTGCACTTGGCACACAGTCAATCGTGCAGGTTACCTTCAAAACTTATAATGACCTCTGCCTCAGAATCACTGTCATAGATGACACGCATCGCGACTCTCCTGCAGGTACAACCTCCATCTAAGACACTTCAGTCTCACCAACTATAAAGTCTAACACCAAGATCCCTTCTAAAAGAATCATTAGGCCAGGCACAGTGGCTCACAGCTATAATCCCAACACTTTGGGAGACCAAGGCGGGCAGATTCTTTGAGCTCAGGAGTTCAAGACCAACCTCGACAACATGGTCAAACTCCGTCTCTACCAAAATACAAAAAAATACTAGCTGAGCTTGGTGGCATGCATCTGTGGTCCCAACTACTCAAGAGGCTGCAGAGGGAGGATCGCTCCAGCCTGGGAGGCGAAGGTTGCAGTGAGCCAACTGCACTGCTGCACTCCAGCCTGGGCAACAGAGCAAGACTCCATCTTAAAAAAATAATAATAATAATTTAACTAAAGGAAAATTTTAATATCACTTAACTTCTAATTAATCGTCTATGTAATATAACATGAATGCTTATTTTTTAGTCAATAAAATATAATTCTGAATTACAAATGTCTTCAGTATTCTAAGAAAAGCTTTCAATTCTAAGAAGCATATTTAAAATACATTAAATAGCTCTCTTCATATAAATGTACTTAAGAAAAGCAAAGCAATTGAAACAAATGTTTCTGAGGACACAAATGGGGAGAATGATAAATATAAGCAAGTAAGAAGCAATATCATTTTTAAAGTAACATGAAAATAAAGTACATTATTTTCATGGTACAGAATTCAGAGGTAAATTGTAGGCGTTCCAGTAACGTATCAACTTTATAAAAAGAAAACTGTCAGATCCACAAAATCTAAATAAAGTGAAAATGCCAAATAGGTAACTTGAATGCAGCAGTTTATTTTTAGAAAGCCACAAGAGTAGTTATGGCAAACTTAAGTTTTCCATTTCTACTGCAGATTACCACTCAGCAACCTGCTAAAACTCAGCCCATCTGGTAAGTTGTTGTTCAAAAATTGCCCTCACAACATAAAAGCCATGAATATTTGCTGTGTTTGCAGCCTATGTACTCTGTTAGGCAATGCACATATTAAAGTATCTATACCTGTTTTTAAAGGGGAGCTATAACTTGGAATTCTGTTTTAAAATATCTAAGGAGAAGGTCAGCTCTACCCTTTTTGATGGTCAGTAAAGATAACATTTTGTAATTCCTTGAAACACGTCTAACAACACTATCATTTAAGCTGTTCAGTCTTTCAAATGAAAGTCCCTTTCTTTCCACTATTCTGAAAACAATATACTGTACCACTAATGTATATTTTAATTTTTTGTCAATTTTATGGTTCTGTTTCTGTAAAACAACCTTAAAATCAGTGTTCTCTGGTTTTAGTAACTCATGATAAAATAGAAAAACTAATTCAGGGAGGGGCAGGGAAGGGGAACACCCTGATTCTTATCGGTAAAGGGAAGATAAGACCGGAATATATATTTTGGTTTTTAGTTACAATATTAAATTTTAAAATATTATAAAACATTATCAAATGATTAGCTAGTATAAAACATATTGCTGGGCTCTCAGAGATAAGACTTACAACCCAATGATCGTAACATTCTCTAGTAGTCAGCTCCGAAGAAGTAGCTGGTTCAAGATGCTGATGAGGTGGGGGTGGGGAGACTGCATTTGCACACACCTGTTTAAAATACCAGTTTAGATTTTTTAAAGGTGGATCAATTTGTTTTCAAAACTATAGTCTACAAATACAGTTTATGATGAGAGACTGAAGTTGCTTTTCTGTTTTCATCTAAAAAGCTAAAGGAAGTTACATTTCAGAGAAATCTTTGCTCTCCCCCACAAATAACAATACAAGGTTAAGTTAATCCAAATTCGGGGTAGGGGAGTTAGTTGTAAGATATACACAAAATTATGCACTTTGGCCAATTAACATTAGGTGTAATAAGTTACAGGAGGAAAGAAGACACACTAAAATTATGGTGTTTTTATCAAGTTAAAATTTGAAAAATCCAGTCTAATAATAAATAAAAGTTTATTTAGCACTCAAATGTGTCAGACACTACGCTAAAAGCTTTGTGTGTATTCTCTTCCAGAATAACCACAACCTGGTTTTACAGAAGGTCATTTAGGTAAGTTGCCCAAGGTCACACAGCTAATAAATGATGGACCTAAGATCCTAAACTATATCTGCCTGCCCTGGGCCCAGGCCAGTGCCCAACATATTGTACGCCCTCAATGAATATTTGACTGTTAAATTTAAAAACAGCTCCAAATCCAGCCTCTTTACTTCTACATCATATTGCCTTCTGTACCTAAGGTAAATATCAGAAGGTTACAGTGCTCTCACTGGGAAGCTGTCAGAGTTAGCCTTAAGGAAAGTTTACTTAAACAAATATTTACAGTGAATAAATTATAACCTAAAAACTATCAATCCAACTATGTCCTCTTTTCTCTGTCACCCTTGGTCATCCACAAGAAGTAAGACCCTCTGGACCACCATCTTTTCCCCAATTTCATCTCCCCACGCCTTAAGCTTCCCTAGACTGCAAGTACTTCAAGGGCACAGCGTGTACACTGCTGTGCCTGGTGTAATCCCTGGCAATGGTAATTGCTCGTAAATATTTCCTCAAATGAAATGCTGCCCTGTGGCTTCCTTCTGTCCACTACTACCCTCCTTCTTGCCAACACATTCCCCACACCCTCACATTCTTTTATAAAATATTACTGACTTTTCTATGCCTTGGTTGAAACTTGGTTCTTTTCCAAGAACACTCCTTCTCTTAGAGGGCACCACTCCCCGCACACAGTGGGATCTGAAAGATAGCGAGGGCACGCTGTGGCTCCCCACACTGACATATGGACCACTCCATAGTGCTCCCACTGAAACTTCTGTGCTCCTCGGAGAGCCACGACAAACAGATGCCACTTCCTGCCTGGTACCTGGCTCACAGTTTTCATTTCATTCCAACGTGCCACCATCATCACAGACAGTCAATGTCCAAGTTGACAACCCATTTGAGAGCCCATCCTCAACTTACCTTGGCTTCCTTAAATCAAATAAAATGTCATTCAACCTGCCATTTAGCAGCCTCACCCTGTAACTATATTCACACTGGTCCTTACCCCAGCACACGCTACCTCAGGAATCTCACACCGCTCTACACACATGCCTGGCGAAATCTTCCCATCCTCCTTGCATTCTCATTTCCTTACTTCGCATTCTATTTTTTCTGTGACCTCATCCAGAGTGCCCTTGTTTCTCAGTCCATTAATTGTGAACCTCACTGTTTAGCATAGGGAAAAAGACATGTGAACAAGCAACTACAACATCAAACGATGTGTAATAGCAACGGTATAGGAAGGAAGGAAGGGAGGGAGGGAGGGGATGGCAGGGAATGTGGTGAGCTACAGCAAGGCTAGACAAGAGAGCCCATGGTATGCTCCAAATATGAGCAGGCATATACTGGGGGAGAACGCAGGCACACCATGGGCCTGGAGCACGGTTGCCACACACCACCATTCAACAACTCCAAGGGCACCATTCATTCATGCAGGCTGTCCTGACAAAATGCCAAGTTAGCAAAATAAGGTAAGTGTGTTAGTTTTTTTAAAAAAATAATCACTTCTTTTAGATAAATGTGCAATCTTCCTTTACAAAAGCTTTTTGTGAGAACTTTCATATCTCACATAGTGCACACCATGGTTGTATCACCTAAGCCATGGCAATCTGCAACAAGGTAAGTACAGAGAGTAAAAGAGTGTTTAGATACAATTATAGCAATTTGATATTGCTGCGGCAGTTTTATATTTCTCAAAAGTACTGGTCTGTAGTGCATTGGGAAAACAAAAACGAAAAACTGGTCCTTCACAAAGAGTTGGTGAAGTAGTGACCTAAACTCTGCTTGTAATTAAAGAATGGTTGCACTATGTCTAAATGTCTATTCTAGCTACTCATATCTATTTTGCAGATCTAACTCCCTGACCCCCTTTCCCCAGCAGTGGCAATGTTCCTGTAATTAAGGCACACAGGGTTTGGTGGGTTACACAATTCCCATGTGTTATCTTCCAAGCCCTTCCACATCTACTGGCAAAACCACCAGTGTGAAGAGTCTAAGGACACTACAGGTGCAGAAGGATCCTCCCTTCCCACCATGCCCCCACCTGAATGGCTGCTTTCACTATCTTCCTTTCTCCTTTCCCTGGAGGGCTCTAAGAGAACTCTGGGAAAATGCAATTAAGTTCAAGAGATAATCTAATTTCTCATTAGCCTTGAGGTAGCTTATCAGCATTCCAGGGCTTAACAAAAAAGAACCTGAGACTCAACACTGCCACAGATTCCACTGGGCTCCAATTCCCAAGATTGCTTAACAAGTATCAGCAAACAAGCACTGCTAGAGTGTGGAGCAGGAGGGGCAAGAGGCTAGAGATGAGCCAGGAACAGCACTTGCACTGTTTACTTGGATTATTCATAATGAATCACAAGGGAGACCCCATTTTATTATAATACTAGTGTGGGCACTGAGAGATAACAGATGCATGAAGTGACTTGGAGGCTCCCTAAATGGCTTCCATCCCACCCAAGGAACAAGCCTGGACAAAAGCCCCCAGGTCTGTGCCCTGGCATCTCAGAGAACCTCCTTAGGTCCCAGTCCCACCCTCCACCCTGTCTTCCCACCTCCCTTGCCCAGGGCTGACACCTATTGTTTCATCCTGTTGCCTCAGTCAAATTGTCTTTCTGACCCTTGATTTCAGCCTCACCTTGGATGTCATCCTTCTGACTAACTCTTCAGGTCAAACTCTGCAGTCCTAAAGCCATTTCCTTTTTTTTTTTTTTTTTTTTTACATGGAGTATCACTGTGTCGCCCAGGCTTGGAGAGTACAGTGGTGCAATCTTGGCTCACCGCAACCTTTGCCTCCCTGGTTCAAGCGATTCCTCCACCTCAGCCTCTCAAGTAGCTCAGACTACAGGCAAGTGCCACCATGCCCAGCTAATTTTTATATTTTTAACAGAGACAAGGGTTTGTCATGTTGGCCAGGCTGGTCTTGAACTCCTGACCTCAGATGATCCACCCACCTCGGCCTCCCAAAGTGCTGGGATTACCAGCGTGAGCCCCTGAGCCCAGCCTCAAGAATCTGTTTTTCATGGGTTATCTACTGTTTCATTACAACAATCATCTTGTGAGTTAGGTATTATCCCCATTTCATACCCAGAGAAACTAAGCCTTAGAAAGGTTACTAAGGATACACACACACACACACACACACACACACACACACACTTTTAATACGTAGATAGGTGAGTAGCAGAGCTAGTATTCTAACCCTGGTCTGATTCCAGAGCCTGTACAGCCTCTCCTGGCAAGGCAGACATTAACAATTTGAAGCAATGGTATATTAAAGGATGAAAGGCCTTAAGTCCCTGCTGTCCATAGCCAATGGGCATGCACATATGGTATGTTCACTCCATACCATAGGTGCATGATGGCAGAGGCAAGCTGCACAGCAACATACGGTGAAAATGGACTTTTTACATTAATACTGAATAGAAATACCTAGAATATTCTCTCTCCTTATAGTCCTGGTAAAACGTTATAAATCTTAAAGATAGCACAAACAGTACCCTTTCTGTGAGGCAGGACCTGGAAGAACTGTATGTTTTCTCCTTTTCACTTTGAGGATATTACGGCATTTACTACACTATGAGTCATCATCAGCTTCCCTGCTAGACTGTGCACTTTGTAAGGACTGTATCTTATTCTTCGTGGCATCCCCAGCACTGTCCCTGACACACAAGAGGGACTCGGTAAATGTCTGCTGAATAAACTAGTACATTAATTAAAGTAGTATTCTCCCAATATGCATTCCCAAGTATTGGTGATTACCAGGCTTACTAAAAAGGAAACTAATTTCAAAAAACAAAATATGAATGTAACTATAATTATACCAGAAAACTGGTTTGACAATATAGAAACGACCTCTGGAAAAAAAAAATTTGGGGGTTAAAAGCTGTTATCGTCAAATAACCTTAAAGTAGAAACAATGAACACCAAGGCTACGAGATATTTCCCAAACAAAACAAAAGGAAGCATATGTTCCATGAATCAAGGAAGCATATGTTCCTTGAATCAGATTCAAGACAAGATCTGAACTTCTGCTATTTCACTAATTTATTGGGAACTAATCATTTCTGTTCAGGGTGATTTCACTGAGATTTGTAATATCACATTTTATACAGTAGGCGAGACTGAAATTTAAATATTAATTTCACCTGTGAATTATTCTACATCATAGTTTAGAAAAAACTATAAAATTTTAGCTCTGTTGAAAACATACTATAAAATTCAATGTTCATACTATGGCAAAACATTAAACAGTGGTTAATTATATAAGAAAAGAAAATCTTTCTATTATAAGAAATAATTACTTATTAGAACAAGTAATGCTCAACAGTAGTCCTTGAAAGCATAGTAAAGGTCAATGCAAAGATTTCATGGATGTCGGTGGGGCATACAGACCAAACAACAGCTGTGCTACTGCCATCTATGAATGCATAACAGGCGGTATAGGGTACTGTCTTATGGTTAGGAATAACCTTCAAAACTCTGAAAAAGCAAATTTCAAAAACTTCAGGGAGTCAATTTATGAAAGGCAAGAAAAACTGAGTCATGACAATTAAATGTAATAAAAAAAATCCTTGAATTAGCTAGAATTTAAAAGAGAGAGAGAAAAAAAAACATGATAGGACAACAGAGAAAATCTGACTCTAAACTCTGTATGAGATAATAGTATTGTATCCAAGGTTAAATTTCTTCAGTGTTATATTAACTAGAAGAATGTCCTTTTTCTTAGGAGATGCAGGCTGAAGTATTTAGGATTCCTAAAAGCTCCAATAAAAAATAAAAGACTGTGTGCCCGTGTAAAGATGGAGGGGAGACAGCCTGCAAATGAGGCAAAATATCAGCAACTGGAGAGCCTAGATAAAGGTGCTCACTGAATTCTTTAAACTGTTCTAGAAGGGTAACTTTTTCAAAACAGTATCTTAGGATTAAAAAAAAATTCAGAGTTCCAACCTCATGATGCAAGGCATTGTCTCAAGATTAATTGGACATTTCTAGCCCCTTCCCAGTTCAGAGACAAAACCACAGAGGAAAACCATTACAATTTTTTTAAAAACCTATAAAGTGTAAATAATAAAAAAGATGCCCATATTAAAGGATTACTATTAAACAGTGTTATGACTCTCTAAGGCTTTATTCTGACAGGCTAAGGCAAAAAGCTGAGGGGTTTATTGCTTTGTTTTAAACCATGTTCATAAGAAGAGGGCTGACAGCTAACCTTTTGAAAAGCCTAGACACTCTGTTGGGGGCTTTATTAAAATCATCCAACACCTATAGTCACAGCACTTTGGGAGGCTGAGGCAGGTGGATCACTTGAGCTCAAGAGTTCAAGACCAGCCTGGGCAACATGGCGAAAACCTGTCTCTATAAAACATACAAAAATTAGCTAGGCATAGTGGCACGCACCTGTTCTCCCAGTTACTAGGGAGGCTCAGGTGGGAGGATCACTTCAGCCTGGGAGGTGGAGGCTGCAGTGAGCCAAGATCATGCCACTGCACTACAGCCTGGGTGACAGAGTGAAATCCTGTCTAAAAAAAAAAAAAAAAAAATTGCCAGGTATGGTGGCTCACGCCTGTAATCCCAGCACTTTGGGAGGCCAAGGTGGGTGGATCACAAGGTCAGGAGGCTGAGATCATTCTGGCCAACGTGGTGAAACCCTGTCTGTACTAAAATACAAAACATTAGCCAGGAGTG
Source organism: Chlorocebus sabaeus (assembly GCF_047675955.1). Lineage (NCBI taxonomy): Eukaryota > Metazoa > Chordata > Mammalia > Primates > Cercopithecidae > Chlorocebus > Chlorocebus sabaeus. The sequence continues at coordinate 80,160,800 of NC_132924.1, read as the reverse complement.
GTGGTGTTCACCTGTAGTCCCAGCTACTCAGGAGACTGAGGCAGAAGAATCGCTTGAACCCAGGAGGCAGAGGTTACAGTGGACCAAGATCATGCCATTGCACTCCAGCCTGGCGACAGAGTGAGACTCCATTTCAAAAAAAAAAAAATTAAAAATTAAAAAATAATAAAAATCATCCAATTAAACCCTCACAAGCTTGAATATAGCTGTTAAGATCCCCAAGCTGAAAGAAACGAAAATAAATAAAATTAAACTCAAAGAAGTAAACAACTTAAACAACTTACATGCAAATTCACAGAGAAAATGGGAAAACTCTAGTCAGTACAACTTCAAACCCTAGGATCTTTCCCATATATTAGGTGATCAGTGAAGCAACAGGATTATTTCTTGATTAAAGCTTTACTCTTAAAATATTTACTGAGTTACTACTTCTACCACCACCACCAAATTTTTATTTGTTTATTTACTTTAAACGGAGTCTCCCCCTTTGTCACCCAGGCTGGAGTACAGTGGCGCAATCTCAGCTCACTGCAACCTCTGTCTCCCAGGTTCAAGCGAATCTCGCACCGCAATTCTTGGCAAGTAGCTGGATTACAGGCGCCCTCCACCAAGCCCAGCTAATTTTTGTATTTTTAGTAGAGACAGGGTTTTACCATGTTGGCCAGGCTGGTGTGGAACTCCCAATCTCAGGTGATCCACCTGCCTCAGACTCCCAAAGTGGCAAAATTACAGGTGTGAACCACAGTGCCCAGCCACCGCCAGTAATTTTTAATACTCACAACAACAAATGATATATTATTTCAATTTTCCACCAAAAATAATCATCTTCCAAAAAACAAAAAGCCCATATTGTAAAATGGATTATGTGGCCAGGTGCAGTGGCTCACACCTACAATCCCGGCACTTTGGGAGGCCAAGGCAGGTGGATCACCCGAGGTCAGGAGTTCAAGACCAGCATGGCCAACACAGTAAAACCTCGTCCCTATTAAAAATACAAAAATTAGCCAGGCATGGTGGCGTACGCCTGTAGTCCCAGCTACTTGAGAGAATCACTTGAACTTGGGAGGGCGGAGGTTGCAGTGAACCAAGATCATGCCACTGCACTCCAGCCTGGGCAACAAAGCAAGACTCCATCTCAAAAACAAATAAAATAAAATGGATTATGGATAATGATTTCTCTGTTATTTTATTTTATTTTTTGAGACAGTCTCACTCTGTCGCCCAGGTTGAAGTGAGTGGCACAATCTCAGCTCAGTGTAACCTCCACCTCCAGGCTTCAAGTGAATCTCCTGCCTTAGCCTCCCAAGTAACTGGGACTATAGGCAAACACCACCACGCCCGACTAATTTTTGTATTTTTTGGTAAAGAAGGGGTTTCACTAAGTTGGCCAGGCTGGTCTCGAACTCCTGACCTCTAGTGATCCACCCACCATGGCCTCCCAAAGTTCTGGGATTACAGGTGTGAGCCACCACAACAGGCCTCTCTGTATTAAGGATGTACTGATAAGAAGGGATATTAAGAGCTGAAGAGCATTTTAAGAGACCAAAAGCAGTATTTCTTTTTCTTTTGTTTAAAAATGGGACTACGAGGTACTGTTTAAAAATAAGGTTATGGGGTGCTGTCAGGATTATATCAGAGATATATCTGGAATTCAGAAGAAATCTGACAGTTTTTCATCATGTTCTGTGGAACTTATCCAATCTAATCAGTAAAGTTGGGTCCTATTCTTCTGGTGCCCATCTATGCTTCTCTCCATTAGTCATGCTCTTTACGTGCCTTGCACTCCTGTACCAAGTAAGATGCTGGCTTATACAACCCTGAGGCCTCTACAAACTCTTAAGATACTAGGAATTCTGTTTGAAAATACTGAGTGAAACTGATTCCTTCCACTTACAATAATAAAAACTGACAGGTTTGTGGGCCAGCACTGAACACATGAAGAAGACAAGAGACTATAGCACAAATAGTGTTCTTAAAAGTGTAACAATAATCCTAAAGAATGTATCTGTTAAGCATAAACATTCCTCTCATCTTCACAACAAAAGAAAAAGGTATACAAAGGGGAAATGTTTCGTTTAAATTATTCAGGTTTGAAATATTTATGTTTGATAAATGCAGTATGAATATCAAAAGCCAAAAACTCAGATTTAGGAAAGTCAGTTAATGAGTTATTAATTATAACTCATAGTAATTTTTTCTTTTGAATCAATAATGACTGAACACCTAGCACTACACATTTGGTATTTTTGTTGTAATATATATATAGCATTTACTGTTGTAACTTTAATTTAAAAATAGATGAACAAGAAACAAACTCTATGTCGTACAGACGTCTGGTTGATTTTACCTGACTTACTTTCTTCCCCTAAATTACCATTCTTACATTAAAGTTCTATGGGTTATGAAAAGAAAAAGTATCTCTGAAATAAAACTCAGTCAGAAAAGGTATCATAAGAAATCTTTTGAATTATCAAATACTATTGACTGCATTTTGAGAAGATACTCATTTCTTTTTCATTTTCAGGAAATGTTACTTTTAAAAAAGTGCATCTCTACTACTAAACCTCACATTAGCCACTAAATTAAATTAACAAAAAAACTGTAGCATTTCCTCCTCAGGATGCCTTAAGACTGTTTCTATATTCTTTGCCAAAAAAGTTTTAGACAAACTTTTATAAGAAATAAAGTCTCAAATAAAATACAGACAAGTAGATGATTAAATAAATCCTCTTCCCTTTTTTCTCATACCATTGCTTTTTTAATCCAAAGTATTAAATAATTTTATTTTCCTTGCCTGAAAGACTAAAACTGTATATAAAACGCTGAGTAAAGTGCCTGATCCATCACTGGTACTCTATAAGTTAGCTCTCTTTTCTAATAATTAATGTCAAGATTCATTCTCCTAATGGTTTCCAGCATATTATATTATTGGGATAACAATTTTACTCCTTTTAAGGCTTACTGCTATATATAGCGTGACTCCGGAACTTGGTATCATCTTATTTATACCAAATTGTTTCCTGTTGTTTTCACTGACATTTCTTGTTACCTGTCATTCTGGGAATAAATGCAACATTTGATTTTAATGTGTATTTGTTTGTGGCATTACATCATCTCTACATTTCTGGCCAAGTCTTTTTTTTTTTTTTTTTTTTTTTTTGAGACGGAGTCTCGCTCTGTAGCCCAGGCTGGAGTGCAGTGGCCGGATCTCTGGTCACTGCAAGCTCCGCCTCCTGGGTTCACGCCATTCTCCGGCCTCAGCCTCCCGAGTAGCTGGGACTACAGGCGCCCGCCACCTCGCCCGGCTAGTTTTTTTTGTATTTCTTAGTAGAGACGGGGTTTCACCGTGTTAGCCAGGATGGTCTCGATCTCCTGACCTCGTGATCCACCCGTCTTGGCCTCCCAAAGTGCTGGGATTACAGGCTTGAGCCACCGCGCCCGGCCAAAATCTTGCTAAAACGCACGGACACACATGGGGGTGGGGTATAAAATAACGGCATTTCAAAACTAACCTATACCCTGGAGCCCCTGATCTATCAATTAAATTCTTTTTGAGATGGAGTCTCGCCCTGTCGCCCAGGCAGGGGTGCAGCGGCACGATCTTGGCTCACTGCAAGCTCTGCCTCCCAGGTTCACGCCATTCTCCTGCCTCAGCCTCCTGAGTAGCTGGGACTACAGGAGCCCGCCACTACTCCCAGCTAATCTTGGTTTTGCATTTTTAGTAGACATGGGGTTTCACCATGTTAGCCAAGATGGTCTCAATCTCCTGACCTCGTGATCCGCCCTCCTCAGCCTCCCAAAGTGCTGGGATTACAGGCGTGAGTCGCAGCGCCTGGCCAATGATCCATATATTGTACAACAAATACTAATGGAACATGCCCAGAAATAAATGTCACATGTCATAAGGTTTGAGACATTTATTTTGAGGTAGAAAGGGTGATTATTTAGTCTATGATTCTTAGCTGTGTTTCTATTGAAAGAATTTCACCTCATGAAGACAAGGCATCAGAATACTGATTCTCTCTTCTTCCTCCCTTGTTCCCACCACTGCTCATAAAGAACAACTACACTAGAATATGATCATACTTGATAGTTCTTCTTTGGGATAAAATTTGATGCCTTTCTGACATAAACATAACCTCTCATTCCACAAAAGGCATTACAATCTAAAGTTGTTTTCAACATTTAAAATAAATATGCCTTGAGATGACAAAAAAATCAGAATGATAAAGCAGATGTTATTCCAATGTAGCACATTATCCTTATAGACCTGTTCACTATATAACAAGAGTAAATTATACCAGTAACTGCCGACAAATCAAAAATAAAATTCAACATTAAAATGTCTTTAATATTATAGCACAGGTATAAATAAGGTAATATTGTGAAATAAATGACTCATTCATATTATATAAACTCCAAAGATGATCTGTGTGAAATGTTTATCTTAGGTTTAACAAAAAATTTCCAGGTATACTTAAAGAGTAATTTTTTCAAATCAAATATTACCCTCACTTCATCTGTCCTCTTATTCAGAGAAGATATTCCATATGGTGATTTTTCTAAATAACAGTTTATCTCAATGCCCAAACTCATTTTACTTAAACCATTTTGGATAGAAGTGGTCTTAATTCTGTCTCATACCTCCCCAGCAGTTTAAATAGTACACAGTATACTGAACCTAATGTAAGCCCTTGTTAATGGCTAAGGCCTATCAAGTTGACTACATTAGGGTACTGTGGTATATTTAAACCAGAAATAGCCTCAGGGGCACAAACAAACATGAAGCAATTTGCTCCTATTCTAAATGGCCCCATAATGACACGTTCTTATATCTGCATTTTAAGAGTTCTCCTGTCCCTTATTAAAAACCCTCTTATAAAAACAAACCAACAAACAAAAAAACAAACACTCATCACTGTTTCTAAGGTGTCCTTTACTCATCTGCTAAATCACTGCTTCTAGATTATGGCTGGTAAATCACACAATTATGCAGGTAGTAATTCTATCAAGAGCAAGAATAACACCCTAGGCTGACAGTCTCCATTTAAAAAGGCCCACCAGTTTAGTACACAGTGTGACTTTCAGTGTAGCCACTCAGAGGGCATTTTCAATTGCTTCCTAGATAGTGATTATACCAGATAGTTGTGTTTTCTGGGGAAAATAACTGACAAATAAAGGTTTACTATACAGCAATTATTCTTTGTAACTTCTTGTCCAATATTATCTTTTTAAAATGTCACTATTAGTAAACAAAATCTATAATATAATCAGACTTACCTGAGGCACGCCTTGTGAATCGGTTTATTACCGGAGCTAAAAGAAAAAGCAGAATAATATGATTAGATTAAAAGTCTAATTTTCCCTGAAAAGGCTTAAATTGGTAAATGATCTTATAATTTAACTAAAAAAAAGATGAATAAATAAGAGGAAACACCATAAATATACAAAAATATTGAAATTCATTAATAATCAAATAAATATAAATTGAAACCAATATTCAACCTATTAAATTAGCACTTTAAAAGAAAAATCCCTAGTTATAGACAGCTAAAATTACTTACGTGGGGACCATATAAAGAGATACAATACCTTTAAAAAACAATTTGGCAATTACATCAAGTACTATAAAAGATTTGTGTCACTTAATAGGGTAAATCTACTAGAGATTTAACCTAAAGTACTACTACTAGTGAAGGAAAGAGCAATGTATGAATAAATCTATTCAGCAGCATCATTTTTTAAATGATAAAATTAGAAAACACAACTGAAATTGCTCATGTATGTTGAAATCATCTTTAGCTGAAGGATAGTATATCCTTGAAAGTCTCAGATTCATAGTTCTGACGATTTTTGTGCAATCCAAATGTCCATAACACGCAAATCTGTCCACTGAAGGCTGCAATCTCAGCACCACTCAGCTGGCAAGCCTACCATCTGCCCACTCCTCCGACTCAACTCAGCTCTGTTTCTTCTTGGTTTTGATGACATAGTTATCTCAAGAACCGAGGTTTTTAAAAACCTTTCTTTCTCAAGAGAAGCAGGTACATTTCTGGTTCATTTTATATAAAGGAAGGACATAATGTACTATGCAGTATATTTTGGTAACAGAATGTCATAAGTCTACTTCAATACTTTTAGAAGAGTAATTATGAAATTTGTTTACACTATGGAAACATTAGGTCAAGTAAAAGGAGAAGACAAAATTTTTATCAGCAGTATGATTGCACTGCATGAAAAATATGTATGCACAGGAACAAGTACTATAATAAAACTATGTCAGATGTGTAGTGCATTAATCCTGACAATCATGCTATCAAATATCAGCATCTTTGGCCAGGTGCGGTGGCTCACGTCTGTAATCCCAACACTTTGGGACGTCGAGGTGAGCAGATCACCTGAGGTCAGGAGTTTGAGACCAGCCTGGCCAACATGGGGAAACTCCATTTCTACTAAAAACTACAAAAATTAGCCCGGCATGGTGTCAGGTGCCTGTAATCCCAGCTACTTGGGAGGCTGGGGCAGGAGAATCACTTGAACCCGGGAGGCAGAGGTTGCAGTGAGCCGAGATCGCGCCACTACACTCCAGGCTGGCTGACACAATGAAACTCAGTCGCAAAAAAAAAAAAAAAAAAAAAAAAAAAAATCAGCATCTTCATACAACTGATGACTACATTTTACAGTAAGTCTCAGAGAAATTTATTAATTTGTTTTAGATCACACAGTCACTCTGTATCAGAGCTGGAGAATCTGAATTTACGAGTATCTTGCATCAAAACGCTGCCTCAGAGAGAACAGAAAGTGAAAATACAGATTCCTGAAATCATACAGTAAGAGGTGAATATTATCTTCCTTTGTGATCTTCACTACAATTAAAGATTAACTTTGTGAAATTCATAAACCCAATTATCAAGATATTATCATTTATAACAAAATTACATCCTCCAAAGTGACTGAAAGACATACAATATTTCCTATTTATATACCACAATACTTTAGTCATATATTTGCACAGTCACAAATTACTTACATTAAAAACTTGCATCAGGTAAATTGTGTTATGTATATTTTACTACACATATACACAAAGGCCCATCAGTTTTCAAACCCCTTTTTTGCAACGATTAAAGTTAGTCTAAAGAGTGCCTCCCCAGCAAGCTACAAGGACAGTGAATGGAAACAAAATGCAAAAAAATGCAACCACAGGAATGCAGAACAGAGAGTGCAAGCAGATACAGGCAAGATAAAGGTTTAAAAATTTCTCTCAGCCTTGGGGCAAAAATACAGTAGACATTCTCTGCCCCCCACCCCGCCCCCTCCAGCCTCTCTAGATGATGAAGCCACAAGACTATGGGCTCCTGGTTTGAAAGGTCGGGAAGTCTTTGTTTTCCTGGGGTCCTTAGGTTTCTGTGTCTTTCTGAAGTGTTTAAGGCAGACGTTTTCCATAAAGGTGGCATCGCTATCTAGAAGATGTTTTCTAAATTTGTGGGGGCAATTTTGATTGTCACAGTAATTCAGAGGACACCCTTCCTTGGCTTTTGTCAGGCAAACTCCACAACAATCCTGCACAATAAAGAACTGTCCTGCATCCTACAACTTTTGTCCTGCATGACTTTTAAAACATGCTACTGGGCATTCACATTGGCAAAAAAAAAAAAAAAAAGTCCATTTATAACCATCTGGGCCTAAATCCTAATACAGCTCTTTATATACACATGACTCATTTATGCAGCTTTAATATACATCAAATTTTCTACAATACAATGACAACATAAATCAAATTTGGGTTTTTTGTGTGTTTTGTTTCTTGCTTTGTTTGGAATTTTACTAATAGATGTTCACCATTTCAGAAAACCATGTGACTACTACAGTGCTCCTTATGGTATTTGGATTGCTAGTACAATGCTTTTTCATCAGACTCCGTTTGCAGCTTTTATAGAGCCTCTACATCTAGGTGGGACAATCTAACTGCATTGTCTTCTTGAGTACATGTGGAAGCACATACCTACTGAAACACATTTTACTTGCTATAAATTATCTTACTTTATTTCTCCTTGATATTTTGGCTAGACATTCTGTCAATTTCTAAATTGCGGGTAGACACGTCTATGATTTTCATTACCCGACAGTTAATAAGGCATGGGATTGGACAGTTAAGAAAATGGGTGCACCAAGCAAGTGGTATGCAGTAGTTAAGGTAAACACTGGGTTTTGAGAACAATCATCAAAAATCCAATCTCTCATACCCATAGCCCTCCTTTCCACTTGCAGGGATGAAACACAAATGTTTCCTGTACAAACTTTCAGCAAGTTAATGGTCACCTTCACCATTTTTCCAAGTTTTTTAGTCTAATTACCAAAATAGAGAAGGCTGGGAATCAGGGTGGAGGCTTTACTGGAAAAAAAGAAATGTGCATCCGGCCAACCTATGCCTGGTCTTCTCTCTCAGGAACCTAAATCAGGGAAGGTGAGCAGGAAGGTGAGGATGGGCACCGCCAACATTCCGACCTTCCACATCACTGGCAGGGAGGGGGTGAGGCGTGGGGTATGGACAGACCACCCAACTGGCAGACAGGAGCCTTGGGCTCTAATACTGGCCACACTGCCTTCTGATGGCATAGATGAACCATGTAACCTTGACTTACATTTTCAACTTGTGATATATGGAAGCAAGATCTGTCCTCCTTCTTTCAGGGGGTTTTTCTGAAGAAAAAAACCTGGCCAGGCATGGGCCACCACGTAATCCCAGTAATCCCAGCACTTAGGGAGGCCGAGGTAGGCAGATCACCTGAGGTCAGGAGTTCAAGACCAGCCGGGCCAACATGGAGAAACTCCATCTCTATCCTAAAATTTTTTTTAAAAAATTAGCCGGGCACAGTGGTGGGCACCTGTAATCCCAGCTGCTCAGGAGGCTGACGCAAAAGAATTGCTTGAACCCAGGAGTCGGAAGTTGCAGTGAGTGGAGATCGCACTACTGCACTCCAGCCTGGGCAACAGAGCAGGACTCTGTCTCAAAAACAAAAAAAACATAAACATCTTTGGAGGTACCTGTCAATTATAAATTCCTATTCAAATGTAAGAGACTGACGCTTATTTAGTGTAAACTAATATTACCACTTTTTAAATATACAAAATAAACAGCAATAAAAATTTCCAAAAAATATTAACAGATGAAGGTGTTTTAAAATGTGACAAGTCAAATTAAATTTTCTCGGATTTTTGGTTTTTACCTTTAAATTTTCTTATTCTGTGGATATTCGGTGAATACACACACACACAGACACACACAGACACACACACACACCCACACACACACCCACACAGAAAGAGAGAAAACTAGAGACTAGGATAGAAGGAAAAAAATAGGAAATATATTACATGCCTGGAGAAACAAACAATATGATTTAAGAGCAGAGTAAAATCCTAGCATTTCTAAGAGAATATAACCTAAGATCTTAGTGAATCCCCAAGGAAAAAAGACAAAAATATTTATATAAGGTTTGACTTTCTCCCCAACACTACTGCAGTGGAACACTGAGTCCTATGTTCCTATGAATATCTTTGTGCTTGTATAACCAGAGATCTCTTCAGTTGCCAAACTATATTCCACAAGATTCGTTTAGTTCCTACGCTCCCAAGAGACCCAGAAGTGTAACTGATTCAAATCTTCTTTAATCCTTCAGTGTCCTTACAAGCAAAATCCTCCATTACTTTGGATAAACTGAAGGAGTCTCTCCATCTCAGCAGTGAAAACAGCCTCCCAAACCTGCTGGACTGAGTTCTGCACCAGGCCAGCAGGAACTGCTTATCTGCTCACCTCTTCATGCCCAAAACCTATCACAGTGCCTGGTAGATAAAGGTGCTGAGTAAATAGCTGCAGAATGCATCAATAAACTCTGCAAGGAAGCAGAACAAGTCTTCCTGTCCCCACTAATTTTGTTGCTGTATTGAGTGTGGATGCTAGGCACTGGAATTGTAACAGAGTCCCTGTCCTTGAAGAGCTTATTAAGTCTAGTTGTATTTTGAAATACAATGGCTTCAAAGACTTATACCCTGCAACTAGCTACCTAATTTAGAAAAATGTAGGTGAATGAGAAATCCAGTAGAAGACTAAAAAACCTAAGATAATCTATGAAACTAAAAGTCAAGTTTATAGCAGTACACACAGTTTGCATCTCTAAGCATACTGCTGGAAGAGAAACTCCAAGCTAAAGAAACAAGACCCCTGAGAGCTGTGATCTGCAGTCATAAACACACATACACACACACACACACATACACACACCAAGCAAACAAAAATAAAAAACAAACTACAAACTACCCTATCTACACTGTAGCTGCGTTAAATTAGCCTTTTGCAGAAAAGTGTTCGTATACCTAAATAAAATATACACAAATAATTTTAGCATCCTTATCCTCCCATTAATCACCTTTTCTAGCAATAAACACTTCCTGAATCTGTTAACTGTCTAAATAAAATATTCTAGAAACTGTGTAAATAGAAACCATGTAAGATAATTATTTTTGAATGAGTAAATATTTAGTGCAGAATAAATTAATTTCTCTTATGCCTGTGCTTCAAAAATTAAAGTAAAATAAGGCTCACCCTTGAGCCGAGGAATAATTAACTTTTTTAAAAGGTCAACAGCAAACAGGCAAATAAACAACGAAACTTGAAAATTTTTCTAATTAACCTAACACACACAACTTGCAAACTTTTAATACGTACATAATTTCTGGTATTGACAAGGACCACTTATTTTCTATATTTTTGTTAAAAGGTGCTGAACCTTGACCACAATTGCTAATACTCAGAGATACTTTACTCGTCACTGTCTTGTAAACCCTTGAAATACTAGGTATTTCTAGATACACAGTGTCTAGGAATTTGTTGAGATTCAGCCTGTGGAGGGGCTCAAAGGTACAAGGACAGAATAATAGTTAGCAGGTACCCTCTAAGGCTTCATGGTCTTGGTCTCAACAAGACACAGATTATGAACCATGTACCTCAAGGCACTTCTTATGAGACATAACGAGAGCTGTCTGAGAAGCCAGCATTTGGGAGATCACTTTTCTTCTTCCTTTTTGATTATACAGCAAGAAATACAGAGATCAGGTGTCCAACCCACTCAGACACATGGATTATGGTTGGAGGTGGGGCAGAGTAAGACGAAATATAGATGCTTTTACAAAGTGCCAATTTCAGAGACTTTCTTTGTATTTATTAACCAAATTCCTCAAAACAAAACTGACATTTTAGAACATGAAGGTAACAAAATAAAATGATTACATAAAAAAAAAACATATTTTTGCTTGTGAATGAACATGAGTCTCCACTTCTTAATTCATGAGGATTTTACCAACCATGCCCCCTTAGGAAAAGAGAGAAAAATACAGTTCAGTCAGAAGAGTCCTAAAAATGACTAAGTTTTTATAAAGCTACACAGAGTTGAGGCAGTAACAATGTCAAGAAAAAGGTTCCCAAATACTTTCAGGGTTTTAAATGTGGGCTCAGAGTAAGTAGAAAGCGGTGGGAAAAGCCACTGTCAAGATGATGTAAACTCACTCTCTGCTTCTCCATACACAAAACTGTTTCTTGTAAGTCTGTATGGTCAGATTCACGTAAAGAGCAGATCTATGGAGACCAGTGTTTTGCTTGTAAGAGTAAACAATCCAAGCTGGACTAAGAATACCAGAAAAGCTGGAAGCTGCAAAGAGTTCAAATTGCTACATGTCTATAAAGTCACAACAAAACAGCTCTAGAGAACAGTAATTTGGGAGAAACAAAAGGGAAAGGCAGGAGGGGAGGCTTTGAAATGAAGAGCAACTGAGAGAACAATCAGGGATGTGACTAAGGTTGGCCTACTAATAAAGAGTACAGTTATAGAAAATACCCATATTAGGAGCCTTCCCCATACACCTTCCAGAATGAAGATATTCTTGCCATTCCAGTCTCAGCTCAAATGACTCCCTCTCAGGAAGCTTTTCCCTGAACACCCAGTTTAAAGTTGCCCCCTCTTGTTCCTTTCAATCGTACCATCCTGTTTCCTTTTCTCTAGAGCTGGCTAAAGATGCCTACCGTTTCATGTTTATTATCTGTCTCCTCCCTTGCTACATTATAAGCTTCATGAGGGCAGGGTCTTTCCTTGTTTGTCTGCTTCATTACTATATCCCCAAGGCTTAGAACACTGCTGGCTACAATATACATTAGGTTCAAAAATGCTGAAGAAATAGTGCTAATGAAAAATAATATAATAGGGGTGGCTCCCTGACACCTAAAGATTATTTGGCCAGGCACGGTGGCTCATGCCTATAATCCCAGCACTTTGGGAGGCCCAAGTGGGTGGATCACATGAGGCCAGGAGTTCAAGACCAGCCTGGCCAACATGGTAAAACCCATCTCTACTAAAAATACAAAAATTAGCCAGGCATGGTGGTACACACCTGTAGTCCCAGCTACTTGGGAGGCTGAGGCATGAGAATCGCTCAAACGTGAATGCAGAGGTTGCAGTGAGCTGAGATTGTACCACTGCACTCCAGCCTTGGTGACAGAGTGAGACACTGTCTCAAAAAAAAAAAAAAAGCAAATGTTATGTATAAAAGTATTAAGTTTCCGAAAACCATAAATTAAAATATAGTTTGGCTAAAAACATAAAATAGACTTCAAAACACTAGAGTTTGACTAGTCTTTGGCTTTTTTTCAAGTAGTATTATTAAAAGCAGTACCACTTACGCCCCACAATTATGAAAATGTAACTGGTTTTAGTCTCTAACAAGAATAATGAAAGATTTCATAAGATAACCAGAGCAGAAGGCAATGGCATTTCTCAATTAAAATGTGAAAAAAAAAAAGGATTTCAAGAGCGTCCACATTTCCAATTTAAAAAAAGAGGTGAAATTCACATACAACAAAATGTATAATTCAATTAGTTTTGATAAACATATACATCCACAACCAACACTTCAATCAAGATATAAAACATTTCCAACACCTTGGATGGTTTCCATGAGGCCTCTTACAGACAATTCCCACAATCTTATAGGCAACCACTTGTTAGGATTTCTACCACTGTAGTTTAGCTTTGCCTGTCTTTGAACTTCATGCAAACATAAGATTAATTCCTACTGTTCTTTTTTAATGAGTAGTAGTATTCCCTTATATGACTATACCATTTTATATATATATATATATATATATATATATATATCTCCATTCTCCTGTTGACGGACATTTCAGTTTCCAGTTTGAGCTATTTCGAATAAAGCTTGTATAAATATTCTTTAATATTCTTCTAAATATTCAACTCTTTGTTGGTAATATTCATTGAAAAAATCTTCCAGTCTTGTGACTGTCTTTTCATTTTGTTTACAATAACTTTGGTTGAGTAAAAGCATATGTTTACAAGCATTTTGTAAATGTTACTTTATTTCTCTTAAATACCTAGGAGGAGGATTGCTTGGTCATAGGTGGGTGAATGCTTAACTTTATAATATGCCCACAGTGTTCCTAAGTGTTTATATTACTTTATGACCTCAAGGACCATATATGAGTTCCAGCCAACATAAGGTATGTCTTATTTTAGCCATTCTTGTGTGTGTTTAATGGTTTCTTACAGTGGTTTTAATTTTCACTATCCTGATAACTAAAAATACTGAGCACATTCCATGTGCTTATTGGCCATTCTTATGTCTTGTTTTTTTTTCCGAGACAGAGTCTCGCTCTGTAGCCCATGCTGGAGTGCGGTGGCACAGTCTTGGTTCACTGCGACCTTCGCCATCCCAGTTCAAGCGATTCTCTACCTCAGCCTCCCATGTAGCTGGGATTAAAGGCACGTGCCACTACTAATTTCTTGTTTTTAGTGGAGACGGGGTTTCATCATGTTGGCCAGGCTAGTCTGAAACTGTTGACCTCAAATATCTGCCTGCCTAGGCCTCCCAAAGTGCTGGGATTACAGGCATGAGCCACCGCTCCCAGCCACTATTAGATCTTCTTTATTGATGTGTTCAAGTCTTTGCTCAGTTTGATTAGGGTCTTTTTATGAGTGAGCTTTACCAGTTCCTGCTATATATTCTCAGCAATAACAAATTAAAATGCATAAATTTTTAAAATCCTAGTTGTGATAAACTACATAGGAATAAAACTAAGAAAAGACAGGAAAATCCTTATGGAGAAAATTAAAAACATTATTGATGAATATGAAAGGAAGACTGAATAAAGGGAGACATATTATGTTCATGGATAGGAAGACTCAGTATCATTAAAATGTCTGTCATCTCCAACTTTGTTTATAAATTCAAGCAATTCCAATAAAACTACCAATAAAGATTTTCTACAAAACTGAAGAAGCATATTCTAAAAGTCTCATGGAATAATAAAAGCCTACAAATAGTTAAATCATTTTAAAGCAAAAAAAGTGAGAGTTACCATACCATATATCAAGACCATTTTAAAGTCACATTAAGAGAAAGAGACATTGATGAAAGGACAGACAAACCCAACAGAACAGAACAGAAGCTTGAAATACATTCACATGAATGTGGAAATTTGTATACTCACATATAAATGGAAATTTAACATTTAAAAATCAGTGGGGGTAAAAAATGAGTCAATACATGACACACACTAAAACAATGAAATGAGATTCCCTAATTCATACCGTATATAAGAAATACATTATAGATTAATTAAAGTCTTAAAGATGAAACTCAAGACTTACAAATTTTTACAGGAAAATAAAGAGATTATCTTTTTAATTTGGATTAGTGATGAAATCCTTAAACAAGGCAAAAAAATCACAAGCAAAAGGAATGATTAACATTAGCCTACATTAAAATTAAAAATTATGTTCAAAGTTATTGTAAACAAAATGAAAAGACAAACCTAAGATTGGAAGATTTTTTCAATGACTATTGCCAACATAGGGTTGGTAGCCAGAACATTAAAGGAAGGGAGGAAGGGAGGAAGGAAGGGAGAAAGGGAGGGAGGAAGGGAGGGAGGAAGAGAGGGAGGGAGGGAGGGGAAAAATCCTTCTACAAATCAGTAAGAAAAACACAATCAACCAGATGGGAAAAATGGCAACAAATTTTCAAAGAAAATAAACTACAAATACGGTCAATGAACATGAAAAGATGTTCAATGTCACTAGCAATAAGAGGAAAACAAATTCAGTTCACAGTAAGATTCTATCTGACATCCATCCTACTGTCAAAGCTTGTTGAAATCTGACAATATTGAACGTTAGCTTCAATGTGAAAACCAGGAACTCTTACACAGCTGATGAGAGTACAAACTGGTGCAATACCTTTACAAAGCAGATACAACAATGTGAGGTGAAGTCAAAGCTGTGCACCGCTACAATCAACCTTTCCACACTTAGGTACATCCCCTACAGCAGCAGTCCACAAACTTTTTGATCTCAAAACCTGTATATACTCTCAAAAATTATGTGTGTATATGGTTATATCCATTGATATTTGCTGTATTATAAATTAAAACTGATAAATATTTAAAATATGAATTTAAAAGAACAACATGCAGGTTACTAATAACATATTTTGATAAAATAATACTATATTTTCCAAAACAAACAAAACTTGGTAAAATTTAGAATGACTTTGCTTTACATTTTTGCAAATCTGGTATGATAGAAGATGGTTGGGTTCTCCTACTTGCTCCTGCATTCAATCTGTAGCAATATCATACATCATGTACCCTCTGGAAAACTCTACCGTAAGCTATCATGCTGAGAGCATGAGAGAAAAAAAGGCAAAGAAAATCTTAGAAGTATTATTATAATTTTCATTCTATGGACTCTTGCAAGGTTTGGGAAGAGGAGGCAAATGGTCCCCCAGAGGTATCCAGACCACACACTGAAAACTATCTTTAGAAACTACATTTGCCTAACACACACACACACTCACTACAGCACTATAACAACAAATTGGGAACAACCAAAATATTTACCAAAGAATGGATAAAGTGTGTATTTATACAAGAGTATACTACATAGCAGGTTAAAATAAATGAACTAGAGAACTAGAACTACATGAATCAATGTAACATCTCAAATGCCGTTCTCAAAAACAAGTTGATGGATAATAATTTACATAAAAGAAACTTTTATAAGTGCAAAATTTATACAAATTTCTAATCTAATGTCTATGCAGTAATAGTACAAAACCACATACCAGAAACATAAACAATAAATGCATCGTATTGGTGGTTATCTCTGGAGACAGAAGTTGATGGAATGGGACAGGACAGAGCACACGAGGGGCCTCCTCCTACTGCACATGCGGTATATTTTAAAAGAAAAAAAAAACAAACAAACAACTAATTCTTTTTTTGAGACAGAGTCTTACGCTGTCACCCAGGCTGGAGCTCACTGCAACCTTGGCCTCCTGGGTTCAAGTGATTCTCCTGCCTCAGCCTCCCAAGAAGCTGGGATTACAGGCATGTGCCACTACACCCGGCTGATTTTTGTATTTATACTAGAGATGGGGTTTCATCATGTTGACCAGGGTGGTCTTAAACTCCTGACCTCAGGTGATCCGCCCACCTTGGTCTCTCCCAAAGGGCTGCGATTACAGGCGTGAGCCACCATGCCCAGCCAGAAAAATAAAAAAAAACCGTGAAGGGTGCCAAAATGTTCACATCTGTCAGAGCTAGAAGACTGCTTATATGAGTGTTCCTTATTTATCTGTGTCTTTCTGTATATTGAAAATATGTCACAATAAGTAAAAGAGAAAAAAATTCTGCTCTACTCAGTTTTGGCAGATAAAAAGCTCTCACTATGCTCTGATATTATCTGCCCAGCCAAATTAGTTCAAAATGTACTTTAATGCTAAATGTGCTCCTAAAATATTTTTCATAAAATATTCTTTTTACAAACGGGTTTCTGCTAAAATTCAAACACTAAAATACCTTTTAGATTCCATTTAAGGAATTACAAGAAAGGTATTTCAAGGAATTATTATGCATCAAAAGTCCTAATATTGCTTGACTGGTAAACTGCTGTTAACAGTCAAATAAAAAAAATCAAAGACCTATGAACAACTCCATGTAAAAACAAAGATCCCAAAAGATTGTCTTTATTTTCTTCTAAAAATAAATCACTAGCAATTTGTAGTTGAATAAGTACAGAATCATAAGTTTTCAGAATAAAAACACATACTAATGTAAGACTTGGAGAGGTATAAATTTGTCCCACCCTAAGCTTACTTTTATAAATATTATGACATGAGGAAACAAGCTGTCAATTTAATGCCAACTAATTGTTTTCCAGTTAATGTGTACTTCAGGCACATAGTTATGTTTTTCCACAAGATCTGCCTCATTTAAATAAAGTAACAATTTTCAATACTTCTACCTACACATTCCTAAGTTGTTAAAAAATTACTTTCTAAACCTTAAATTTAAGACCATAAACTTGGAGATGGTGTAAACACATCAGTTAAACACTGATTCTCGGGGAAAGGATGGTATGAAAACAAAGCAAAGCTTTATCCCACCTTTTTTTTTACTTTTTTTTTTCCAAGTCAGACTATTTACCTTGATTTTCAAATGGAATTAAAGGAGGACATGAGATTTAAAAGAGTACAGGTATTTAAAAATTTGAAACTCTTAACTAAAAGATTTAAAGACTTTCATATTTTTCATTAATAACTTCTTTAAAGTACTATTACTGTACTGTCTTGAGAGCAATCTCTAGTTTATATTTCTAATCAAATTTCATTTTTTTTAAACTGTCATGTTCTCATTGAATTCTAAAACTTGTACTTGTTTCCTTCCTTTTGGTTTTGTTGTGTTTTGTTTTTTTAACAAACACACATTAATGCTTAGTGTATACCAGGTACTGTTAATTCATTAAATTCTCACAGCATCCCTCTGAGGTAGGTACTATCTTTATTCCCATTTCATAGATGAGAAAAATGAGGCACTGATCATAAAATACATAACTTATTCAAGGTCCCAAAAGTTATAAATGGTAGAGTCAGGCTTCAAATCTAGAGTCTGTACAAAAATGAAATCATGCTTTTAAAAAAGCTTCCACTATTTCATATGTTGCACATAATTACACTTAAATTTTTGGCAACTGAAAACAATCTGGTTTATTTTTGCTTTTTTCCATAAAAGCAAATTGCCAGGTTTAAAAAGTATGAGGCAAAAGAAAAGGAGCTCTAGTGACCACGTTTATGAAAATTAGTGGAGTGGGAAAAAAAAAAGAATGACATGAGAGTACAGGAGAGAAGAACTGAGGAAAGAGAGAACACATTCAGTTTAGGATAAAATTGTTTGCAGGTGCCTGAAGAACATGCAAGCAAAGGTATTTGGTAAGCAGGTGGATATGTCCATTTCAATTTTAAAGAGACAGGTCTGTGCTGGAGCTAGAGGAAAAATTGGAGGGCTCTAGAGAGTAAGTGAGTCTTGAGGGGTCAGCAGGATTCAAGCAATAGAGGGAGGAAGGCAGCTTGCCTTGCAAAGTGGCAGGAATGAAGAGGAAAGGCAAAGAGATGGAAATGGACAAAGCAGGTTCAGGGCAATAGATCAGTTTTAGATTAAGCACAGGGTTCACATAAGCAGATGCAATGACATACATCATTAGTGGTTTGTGGGGGGCCAGAATGTCACCTCAATTAGAATATGAAATCCAACGGGCAAAAGAAGCCTGTGCAAGTACGTTCTGTGCATTTTATAGTGTTCCATGTCAGGTCCAAGTCTCACACTGTATTTTTAATACAACAAAGTCCAAATCCAAGAGACTGAACTGAAGATAGGCTAAAGCTTTTATATTTTATGAAAACATCTTAAATTACATTAATGCAAAAGATTACTAAGAAACTATTATTAAAAGTCTATTTAAAATATTTACATGCCTAAGAAGTTTTCAATCATTTTATATTCATATACATTTACCATTAGACAGTGTTCAACTTAGTACTCAATATTTTAAAAAACATTTGCACACCTACTGTGGGCAAAGCACAACACGAAAGACTTAGAGAGATAGCGTATATTCCTACACATTCTTGCCTGCTTATACTGACCCTTGACATCTGCAAAGCTGACTGATGGAGGCCATATTCATCCTACCATATTGATACTATTAACATCAAGGAGGGAAACTTGCAAAGATTTTTGGTAGGGTGAAATGTAAACTAAACCTTTGGGAAAAGAGTGAGATTTGGCAGAAAGATACGGAGAGGGGAGTGGGAATTCAGGACCAAGAGAATGACTTAAGACAAGAATACTTGGCTATATCAATTTAAAATCAAGTCATGTGATGCTATATACTGTGGTTTTTGTTGTTTTGTTTTTTTGTTTTTTGAGATGGGAATCTCACTCTGTCAAGCAGTGGCGCAATCTCGGCTCACCGCAAGCTCTGCCCTCCGGGTTCACACCATTCTCCTGCCTCAGCCTCCCGAGTAGCTGGGACTACAGGCACCCGCCACCATGCTCAGCTAATTTTTTTGTGTGTATTTTTAGTAGAGATGGGGTTTCACCAAGTTAGCCAGGATGGTCTTGATCTCCTGACCTCATGATCTGCCCGCCTCGGCCTCCCAAAGTGCTGGGATTACAGGCGTGAGCCACCACAGCTGGCCTACTGTGTTTTATTTACTACTTAATGGATATTTACGAAAGAATTGCCTTTCTTTCATGTATTTTTACACTTATTTAACAAGTAATCCAAGTACATGCTAAACATTTTTCCAAAAGTTACAAAAAAGCAAATAGTGAACGGTCTCTCTCCTAACCAAATAACTTAAAATATTCTACAAAATTGCATTTCTTTTCAACTATTTTAAACTTTAGACTTTCTTCTAATTCTCACCGTTATTTCCATGATTCACTGATTCCTAACCAGAAAACTATAATATGATTCTCTTTGTCCCATCCACAAATGTTGCACCAAAAACATTACTACTCTACAATTGGAATTCAAGGTAACAGGTTTTAAAAGAAAAAGCCTGGATTTTCCCCTTCAGGTAATGTAGTTTTATTTCCTTTTTATAAGATAGAGTTTTCCTCTGTACTCTGCCAAATCTTGTTGAGTCAACTAACTTATGGAGTGACTGTCTTTTAAAAAAGACACACACACACACACACACACACACTCTGCAGGCCCTTTATAATCTAGAAGCTTGAATCAGGGAACCAAAATTGATCATGGCAACTTTATACATTACTAGAGCATCAATTTAAGTGGTATTGTTTAGAGCTGTAGTCTCCAAAATGGGGTTCATGTATGCCAAGACAGTGTATAAGGCTACATGTTGGGATGTAGGAGAAAATTACAACTTGCTTAGAATTGCTTTTTACTTTGTCCTTTCAAAATTTATATTGCAGGAAGCTTTACCATACATATAAGTCAATATATTGCCACATGTATAAAATTTATCAACATATATTGGGGGTGTACACTCAAATATATTTTGCTAATAAGGGTATATAATAAAACAAATTTAGAGAATTACGCAGCTCAGTACATGAGGTGATTATTTTTAAAATAAATAAATGTAAAGCTGGGTGTGGTGGCTCATGCCTATAATCCCAGTAGTTTGGGAGGCTGAAGCAGGTGGATCACCTGAGGCCAGGAGTTCCAGACCAGCCTTGCCAACATGGAAAAATCTCGTCTCTACCAAAAACACAAAAATTAGGCAGGCATGGTGGCGCGCACCTGTAATCCCAGCTACACAGGAAGCTGAGGCAGGATAATCACTTGAACCCAGAGGCAGAGGTTGCAGTGAGCCAAGATGGCGCCACTGCACTCCAACCTGGGCGACAGAGCATGACTCTCTCAAACACAAAATAAACAAATGTACTGAGTTTCTAAAGTACACGAAATGCTAATTTGAGTTGAATAGACGGAGAAAGCAAATTGTAAAAGGGAGAGATCAATGCAGGGCTAGCCTGCAAACTTTTAAATGGAAAAGTAGGTAGCTAATTTTTTGATACGTGGTTATTTTCAACCACGTTACTGCTAAAACAGTTACTGAAATGAAGTGTATAAACTGTGGTTGAAGAGGAGGACCCTGAAGTCAGATTATCAGGTTCAAACCTTGATTTCACCAACTACTCTGGGGAAGACTAAATCACATATTTGTAAAGCATCTGTTCAGACGACAATGTGTAAAGCACTGTTCTGCATCTGATACACCAGTAGTCAAAAATGCTAATAACTAGTATTAAATAAAAAGGACACCATTTATTTATTTATTTATTTATTTATTTATTTATTTATTTTGAGACAGAGTGTACCTCTGTAGCCCAGGCTGGAGTGCAGTCGCGCAATCTAGGCTCACTGCAACCTCCGCCTCCTGGATTCAAGCGATACTCCTGCCTCAGCCGCACGAGTAGCTGGGATTAAGGTGCCTGCCACCACGCCTGGCTAGTTTTTGTATTTTTAGTAGAGATGGGGTTTCACCATGTTGGCCAGACTGGTCTCAAACTCCTGACCTTGGGTGATCCGCCCGACTCGGCCTCCCAGAGTGCTGGGAATTATAGGCGTGAGCCACCGTGCCCGGCCCAAAAGGACACCATTTTAAAAACATTAGTTTTCTACAATAATGAGAATGAAACAACCGAATCATATTTTAATTCAACATGACCTTTGAAAAAGATGTTTTTTGGGTCTAACTGAAATATATTAGAACAAATGGAACAAATGGCTTTTTTCCTTCTTTTTTCACCCCCCAAATTCCCCTCAATATCACTCCCATGGACTATTTTGTCTTGGAACAGCTAATGTAAATTAAACAATGTCATCCTTAGTCAAACGGATACAGAAATAACTGTATACAGTATATCTTCTTGGCTTCACTTTTATGTGGAACATGTGTTTACATTTTGACCTTTTGTCTTTTTTTTTTTTTTTAATTAAGAAACATTTTAAACAGCAGCAACTGGAAAGATTTTTTTTTTCAGTTTCCAAACATATTAAGCTACACATGGCAGAGCCTATTGCTGAAACATTTATAAATGTTACACCAACTGTTTATAGTTCTGATTTTCTTATTTGATTGTTTTGTTGTCATGTAAGCCATGACCTGAAAATTTTAGCTCAAATTCTTTCCATAAAATAATTACATAATGAAACAGTCTGGGTCATTTTGAATTTGTAAAGCACAAAATTCGCTCCCAAAAAATAGTGATAAGCATCATAGTGAGGTTTTTATAGGATTTTGTGACTGTCCCAACCACAACTAGATGACATAGGTAAGACTGGAAGGACAAGAACAGGATCAAGAACACAGTGACAATCCATTCTACTCAGAAAAATCACTGCATTCTTGTTTCTTTTCCATTGTCTCTTATTAAGCAAGTGATATGAAAATACAGTCTAACATTAGATTTCACTTCATTGAAAAAGAATCAAAGAACAAAAAAACCTGGAAATTCTGAAGACAAAAGTACTTTTCTTCAGCCCAGCCTTTTAAACCTTATCTATCAACTTGATGGAAGACAGAAAAAATTCATATGATGTGAGTTAATATAAATTGGCAACAATTCTATGAACAAAATCAAATTTGTAAGGCCAAAACCTACCAAATTTGGATAAGGAACTTCTCTGTCTCTTACCTGCCCCATCTATTAACAAAATTGATCACATATACTATCTATGAGGCCATCTCTGACAAAAGGATGGTGTCTTAAGTCCAGGCAGAGCGTGGTGGCTCACGCCTCTAATTCCAACATTTTTGGAGGCTGAGGCAAAAGGACTGCTTGAAGCCAGGAGTTCGAGACCAACCTGAGCAAGAAAGCAAGACCCATCTCTACCAAAAAACAAACAAAAACAGAAAAAAATGAAGTCTAAAGAGAGTAAATGTAAGAGTAATCACTTCTTTTTTCTTAAAATAAGAAAAAAGAAAAAGTTGGCTCTCAATAAATATTTGTACAGTGAATGAATAAATGTCCTACCTTCCAACTTTCACACATTCCTTCTAATAGGCCATCCCAGATCTCAGCACTTTCTGTGATTCTCCACACTTCTAAGGCAGACCCTGCAGTTAGTCACTTCAGTCTTCTTCACTGAATCTCTCACCTTAAAACATTCCATCAATCCCCAATCTCCACTGTAGGGCTTTATTACTACTACTCCTGACAAACGATTTTCTTAATGGGTCAAAAATAAACACCAAATTGATGGATTTATAGGTCCCCTGCTTGTATTTGCACAACAGAAAAAGAAATACAATTGTTTTTCAACATAGCTGTTAACAAAATCCTGACAGCTGGAAATTTACTGGAATCCATGGAATGAGATTTTGCAACAATAAAATAACCATTCAATATTCACTCCTGTTCTACCCAGACACAGCATATCAATTTATGTGCATCCATTAAAAAAAAAAAGCTGGTAACTGTCTTACCTAAAATAATAGCTAAATGGTTTGGTTTTTGATAGGTAGAAAAATTAAAGTACTAATGCTTCAATTTCTGTTTAGGTGTTTCCATTGTATGTCTTCAGACGAAGTATAAGTTACTCAAGCAAGCCTTCATAACTGGTTTTACTTCTCTCTTGCTCTCTCCCTCCCCCTTTGCCTCCTGACTTTATCATCTTTCTCCCTTTACCACCCTTCTTCCAAAGCCCAAAGCAATAGATGGGTAAGAGAAGAAAGGACACTATTTCAAGTTTTTTGGTTTCCCAATTTCAACCCCTAAAGCAATCCACTTATTATTACTAGTAAAATGAATGTTAACTTCTGCTTTGAAAATCACAATCACCATCTCTAACTGAAAATAATTTTTATTATCTTTTCTGACACTATTGTTTTATGCTCATAACTAAAATAATGACTTCAATATTTTAGCCATTGTCTTGAATGATGTAATCCATTTCAGGAGGATTTAAAACCACCATGTAAATCTCTAATAGCCAAAAACTATAAAGTCTCATTAATTACAAAATCCTGGGGCTCTTAGCTACAAATTATGAGTTGAAAGGATATGGATTTTATTACTGTGTAACATTAAATCCTAAGTAAAACTGCCACATAAGCTCATTCCCTACTTCATCTCGCCAAGAAGTGCAATACTGGATTCATTTCCATAAAACACAATGAAATTGCTATTCTGCAAAAAAAAAAAAAAAAAAAAAAAAAAAGTATATTACTTTGTAAGATTTTATATCAATGATATAAACTTTACAATATTTTGCTTGACCTTAAGGATGTTTTGTAAATTCTCCAAATTCCCTTTGAATTGTAAAAACCAAAAGGTAGGTAAGATTCCAATAGGACTGGACATAGGACAGAGTCAAGAGAATTAAGCCATAGTTATTACATGGTAAATTTCAATTTATTACCTTTGATATGCTTGTCTTATGGGGTATGATTCTCTATTTTTGGTATGTGTATCTACTTTGAACTCTAGATCTTTTTCTTCTACAATATAGAAAATCAGCTCTTTATTTTCTATCATAGCAGTTATTTTTTCTCCTCGGCTGACTGCTCTGAATGTGCCCATGTGTAGTTAATTTGTTTCTGACCACTTGTCCATTTATCAGAGTAATCTGAATGGTATGAACTTCATTTTCAGTTTCAGCAATTCCACTGAAGAAATCATTGGGCAACACAAGATCTCTTGATGATGCCTATATAAAATCATGAATTACCACAGATTTTACTCCAAACTAGTACTGATGCAATGCTATAGCCTACTGTAAACCCTTCTAAGAAATTCAAGGCCTAGGGACGTTACCCTTTCAGACATGACATGTCAAACTGTATTTGCTTTCTCTAGGACGGGAAAGAGGGAGACAGAGTAGACGCCAAGAGGTTTCCATTATGGCTTCTTTCTGGCCTTTGAGAGTTTTCCTAGAAAGGGTCACCATAAGCCACTATCATTCTAACACCTAAAGCTTGCTCTTTTGACCAAAATTGCTAGCAAATGGAAAGTAACAATTATAATTGATGAGACTGGAAGAGAATAGGAGAGGGAAAGGAAAGCTATTAGAAGAGGAAGGGATCCTTTGGAAAGGTAGGAAAAAAGACCACCTTGACCCATCTGTTTGCTCTAGCACCACATACGGCCATACCACCTGACCCTCAAAAATCACTGACCCCTGGCCAGACAACATTTTTCCAGCTAACTGCAGGTGCCTGGCTTATCTGATTAAACCACCACATTATGAGATCAAGGTCATATGCTTGATCCCTACGTTTGTCAATGGGCATAAGTTTCATGGTCAAAAACTTGCCTTTTAACTCCAACCTCTCATAAATACCATCACTTACGTTAAAGACATTCACAAGAGAGGATATGAACCAATGATGCAAATCCATCACCATCACTGAAAAAGTAACCAGGAAAACCTGACTTGAGAGTCAGCCCACAGAACAAATTCCATTTAAGAACTCCCTGATGATCCTGGGCTTCAAGAGTAAGAAATCAGGCTTCGCTACTTACGTTCTATGTGCGACCCTGGACAAGTTAATTTTTCAGACCTTTTAACAATCAAACACATTAAGGGTCCCAAATAGAGCTTGACATATAAAGGTTACTCAGGTCATGCTAGCCCAGCCCCATCTGGAGATATAATCTGGCAGTCAAGAGCACAGGGATGAAGCCAGGTCCATTCCTGTGTCCCAATCCTGATTTTGCAGCTCACATGAAACACTGGGCAAGTGATGGCCTTATCGTTCTCATAAAGCTGAGATAAAAAAATTAAAGCATTTAGACAGCACACAGCAATTGTCAACTAATGGCAATTATGTTTTAACTCTTAAGATAATATTATCACTATCTGTTAATGTTTTCCAAAGTACAGTCATGGAACTACTGATATCATAACGACCTGGGTGGGATGTCTACTGAGGGGGAAAAAAAGGATACCATGTCCCATCTCAACCTATTCAAAAATGGTACAGGGTAATGGTCATTTCTGAATCAAACTTCCTTGAGATGCCTATGAAAATTTCAGAATTATTGACCCAGCAGGTCTTGTGCTGTGTCATAGTAAATTAAGACTTGTTTTCCAATCCTTATTCTTTACTATGCCAGAATTGCCCAGTATCTGCGGTTCTTTTCTAATGAGGCACATTTCTGGACATAGATGTCAAACCGATAGGCTCATACTTTTTAGGCTCACTCCTGTTTTTTTCCCCAGTGGTACTATTTTGACTTTTTTTTTTTCTTCTGATCAGGGGTCAGCAAGCTATGGCCTTGATATGCGGCTAATTTTGGACAATCCCAACCCTCACAAGGCATATGTGTTTAAAAAAAAAAAAAGAAGAAGTGATCAAGACCACATGTTGCCCAAAGCCTAAAACGTTTACTATCTGGCCCTTTACAAGAAAAGCTTGCCAACCACTTTGTAGCCTATAATTAAATGTTTTTCAACTGCAGTTCTCAACACAATTTAAAATAGGGAGAAATAATCAATTCAAATAATAAATATCAAAAAGCACTGCATCTGACAGAAGGTAGTACCTGTACTATTACCAAAGTTTCAATCAGACACATGTATGTGCCTCCTGGATAATGATCAAATTGTATTTGGTTGCAGTCTAAAAGTTTTAAAGGCCTTGGAGGTGAGGCTGGGGAGTCAATAGTGCAATTGTTTACAAGTTTAACTTGTTTAACTCACATTGAGCAATTTTTACAGCAAAGGTGCCTTGGAGAATATAAAGTCATATAAAGCCCTGCTGTTTTGAAGTTAACGGTTATTTCTTCACTACAAAATGAAAATGGAATCTCTTCTGTGTACAATATATTGTTATAAGGAGAAAATGGAATCATCAATGCAAAGTACCTCAACGAACGCATTATACGAACAAAAGATTTTGATTATATTAACAACATATCATACAGAATACATATAAGGTCTTTACCAAGCCCCTGAGTTCCTAGTTTTCTCCCACCTGGGAAAAGAGTCCTTTTCTCCCCCTTTGTGTGTGTGCATGAACATGTGTGCATGCGTCAGGAGCATAAAAGAAGTATTAGATATCTCTGCCCTTTCTATCATCTGTTACTGGCTGCTGCTTCTTACCTATTTAAAACATGCATTCTTTTCTCTTTCTCTTGTTTCTAGAAGGAAAAGCGTTTGATTTGATTCTTGTGCAAAAAGAACTACTAAGACTATGATTATCCTCTTGAGGAAACATTTAAAAGTCCAAAATTAAAATTTTAAGTAACAAGCTTCACTTTTATCTTCCTAGAGCACTAATTTCCAGGCTTTCTGGGATTGTTTTGGACAAACTAAAAATACATTAATTTTATAATCCATTTCAACATGTAATCGTGCAAAGAAAAGAAACATCCTCCTAGGAGCATACACAAGGAAATGAAATTACACTTCTAAATATTTTCATTTTATGAAATACACTGCGGACACACAAACCACAAGCAGTGTAAATAAATAAAAGCTGGTGCAATGCTGCATGCATGTTTGCCTTATACCACAAAGAGAAAACACTTGCACATTGCACTCCATGGTATTTTAGCTTGGGTTGCCATAAAAATGGGATTTGGGTATGTTGTGTAATACAGGGGGCTGTAAATGAGGGTGTGTGTCTGGGTGTGTTAGGGAAAGAGGGTTGTAAGCAGAAGGGGTGGGACTTGCCAGGAGCAGCTATTTGAGAAAATTCCTTTTTCTTTCCCATTCATTCTTCTAGCTCAGTCTATTCTAGCTCAGTCTGGCACAGTCCTTACAATTACTCACAGGCTTTCATTCTAAAGACAACCAACAAGCTTTCAGAACTTCCTACAGTGTTTTTCTCATACACTTAAAAAAAAAATAAAACAGCAAATCATTCAATATGTCTTTTATACAAAAAGCAAACCATTAACCCGTTTCCTCGTTCCAAAGACCCCCGTGGGTTTCAGACTAAATAGAATCCTTTGTTACGTGTCCAAAAATAACACAACACGGCATTGGTAAATTGGAAAATAATAGATAACTCTTATTTCCCAGAATGTCAGAGCTATTGGCCATAAATTTTGTTCTGCCCCAGTGAGTCCAATTTCATGCTTCTTTTAGTGAATCTACCATCCTAACAACAGTAAAGTCAATCATATTAAACACGGTTCGCCTTTTCTCTTTTGACATTCGTTTAATACAAAGGCTGAAAGAAGACGCCAAGTGGGCCAGTTTCTTTATGCACAATGGTATTCTCGAAGCGAAATACCTCCAATCACAGCGAAAGTTGTCTTTCTAGCAGATGCCCACCCCAACCAGCCCAGGCAAAGGGGGCAGACGGGCAGAGGGAAGCGTAACCTCCCAGCTCTCCCACCTCCAGAGGAAGGGAAGAGGGTATGACAGAGAGCGGAGTAGGAAGGTGGGCGAGTGGGAGAGACAGAAATGGATGCTGAGGGGGTGGGCGAGATGGGAAGGTAGGGAAAGGTGGAGAATGCGGGGAGAGGTGGGCGCGCAAAGCGGCAAGATCCGAGAGCACAGCGGAGAGCTGTGGCAGCAAGGGGATCCCGGGGCGCGAGGGCGGGGGGTCTGGTCCTCACCATTGAACGCCCCTGCGTCTGCGGGCGCCGCCTCTTCCTCCTCCCCGTCCTCGGAGTCGGAGTGCACGGGCTCCTCGGCGAAGTTGACCCCCTTGCTGGGGGTACCACCACCGGCAGCGGCGGCAGAGGCGCCCGCGTCCCCCCAGGTCCTGCCCTCATGGCCGAAGCGCGCGGTGCCTTTGCGCTGGTTCTCCTGCTGCAGGCGCGTGAAGTGCTGCAGCGCGAACTCCAGCAGGTCCGCGGGCTGGTGCCTCAGCACCTCCACGGTGAAGCCCTGCAGCAGCTCCGTCAGTCCCGCCGGGATCTCGATGCTCATCCTGACTCTGGGGCGGCAGGCGCCTGGGCGCCGCCCTCGCCCCCTCCCCGGCACGGCCTAGGGCCCCGCGGCTGCCGAGCGAGCGCCGACGGCGCTGGCGGCGCTACCGGCTGCGAGCGCGGCGCACTGGGCCCCGGCGGCCCGGCTGGCCCGGCCCGCGGCTCCCGGCGCGCTTCTGCTCCGTGTGGCGGCGGCGGCTGAGCGAGCGCGGCCCCGGGAGGGCTGGCAGCATCTCTTGCTCCTCCCGCTCCCGCTGCGGCCGCGCCTCTCCCTCGCCCGGGCGCCCCGCCCCCGCCCCGCCGCGGTGCGCGGGAGGGGGCGCAGAAGAGCGCGCCCACGTGACCCTCGGAAACCATGGCAACCTTCGCCGGCTGGCGCCGCTCACCAGCCGCTCAGACCACGGCAGGGTGGAATTCGTTGGCGGGCTGCGCGCCCGGGCCGGGTGAGGCGGAGGGAGGCCCAGCGAGGCCGCCTTGGTGTCCACCTGTCCGCGAGTCCAGGAGCGGGCTGGCCACTCGCCCAGCTTCCCACGCGTCATTCGCCATGGTGAACCCCCGCAGAGGTGGTGCCAAGCGATTTGTCCTGAAACTTCAGCCTCCACCTTAGTAGTGGCATTTTATTTTCCTTCTAGAATCTAGTTGCATGATAAGTGTTGTTAATGTCCTTTGTTTAAAGTATTATGGTGGTACTGTCTCTCTTTTGGACAAAGAAATGCTACCCCATCTTCGTGACGTCTTTCTTTTTCTTCCACCACGTTTTATCCAGACTTTCCCCATCCATCCTGTTTATTATGTTTTGTCTTACTGATGCTATTCCGTTGTGCACGCCACGCATTTACTATTTGTTGAGACAAAGGCACCATTTATTGTGAGGCACCTATCAAAGTTAGTTAATCTCCTTCAAATAGGATAGTGCAAGATGAGGCGCTTATTATTTTGAAACTTTTCTTTATGCTTTGAGTGATTTTGACTTGTATCTCCAAAAATTGAAATACTTCAGTATAAAGAAAAATAGAATTACGAATGTGTGCTTTTAAAGTAGATGGCTTTGACTTTGATATGAGGCTGACTTTGCAAATGTTTACAATTTTGAAGTAGAGAAAATTGTCTTTTGTCAATTAAATGCTATTTAAATACGCATACTTCATTTTCTACAATTACCATATCATTGTAAATAAAATAGTTCAAGAGCAAGCTCACTTGGTTATTCCGATTTATCTTCCCACCCACGGAAGAGTAAACACATGACTGGGGAAACTCCAAGACTAGAAATCAGAGATGTAACAAACTAGTCCCTTTTGTAAAAATGGATCTTGATGTTAACCCTTGGTTAATGATGCCTCCTGTATTCACTCCATGAGCCAATGTATTTCTCTGTTTTCATTTCTTAAGAACTTTATAGTAATAATGCTACGTTGTTTTTAAATATACAGTAGTTAAGTGCTTCTGATTGTATCAAGCATTTTAAGAATTAAACTTTTGGCCAGGCGCGGTGGCTCACGCCTGTAATCCCAACACTTTGGGAGGCCGAGGCGGGCGGATCACCTGAAGTCAGGAGTTTGAGACCAGCCTGGCCAAATTGGTGAAACTCCATCTCTACTAAAAATATAAAAATCAGCCGGGCGTAGTGGCAGGCGCCTGTAATCCCAGCAACTTGGGAGGCTGAAGCAGGAGAATCGCTTGAACCCAGGAGGCGGAGGTTGCAGTGAACCGAGATCGTGCCATTACACTCCAGGCTGGGGGACAAGAGTGAGACTTCGTCTCAAAAAAAAAAAAAGAGAGAGTTAAACTTTTATAAAATATGGTGAGCCTCACACGTCACTTGTTGGAGCACAATGTTAGTACTACTCTTTACCGTGTAAGCATTATTATTTTTATGGATCTGATAGTCTAAGATGCATGTGTATCACCTGTCTAAATATGTGATAATAATTGTATTAATTATGATTAACACTGCTCACATGTGCAGAAAATGCAAAATACAATAGCTTAAGATAGAGTTTTATTTCTCTGGAATCTAAATGTGGGCAGTTCAGGGTTGGTATGGTGCTCCATGATCATCAGGGACCCAGGCTCCCTCAGCTCATTGCTCTGTGATCCTGTTTGTGGTCCAAAATGGCTGCTCCAGGGCCAGTCGTATTTTAGCTAACAGGAAAGTGAAAAAGAGAAGTGGAAGCTCCCCTCCCTTCCTTGAATCACATACCCTTTAAGGACACTTCGAGGAAGTTAAACACAAGTCCTCTTCCATCCTCTTGGCTAGAACTTAGTCAACATGGCCACATCTGTGGTGTGGCAGATTGCATTTTCCAAAGATGACTACAACAATATCTGCTAGAGTGTGGCGTGGCCACTACCCACTAATGAATTGAAGTCTTATTTCCCCTCCCCTTGAAAGTGCTTGTGATTTCTCTGACTAATAGAGCATTACTGAAGTCAATTCAGCATGACGGAAGAAGCCAGCCCTGTGCTGGATGCCCTGGCTGAACTCTTGTTCCACAGAATCTGTGAGCAGAATAAAAAGGTTGTGGTAGGCCTCTAGATTTTGAGATAATCTGTTACACAGCGATAGCAACTGAAACACATGGCTATTAGGAAAGTTTGGAAATGTAATCTTTATTTTGAGCAGTCATGTGCCAAGTAAACATTTGGGGATTAAAAAGAACCAAGTCTGATTGGGCACAGTGGCTCACTCCTGTAATCCCAACACTTTGGGGGGGCCAAAGAGGGTGGATTGCTTGAGCCCAGGAGTTCGAGACCAGCCTGGGCAACATAAGGAGACTCCATCTCTACAAAAATACAAAAATTGGCCAGGCTTGGTGGTACACATGTGGTCCTAACTGTTCGGGAGGCTGAGGTGGGATGAGCGCCTGAGCCCAGGGAGCTCAAGGCTGCAGTGAGCTGTGGTCATGCCACTGCACTCCAGCCTGGGTAATAGAATAAGACCTTGTCTCAAAAAAAAAAAAAAAAAAGTCGAGATAATTGTCAATCTCTCTGCCACGATGTCTAACACCTTTTCCCCAGAAATGACAAAATAAAAAAGCACTACTTTTCCAAACATTAATAAGAGCCATATCTTGTTAATGCCATTTTGTGTTTCCAAATTCATTTATTTCTTTTTGTAGATTTATTATATGAAGCATGGTAGACAGCTGTCTGTCATCAACCACAACGCCAAGATTGTGTGGTTCTCATTTCTTTAAGAATACAGAAATGATTCAATCATGAAATGCCTAATTGGATTAGATGACCCATATAGTCTCTTTCATCCTGAGAGATTTACAATAGTATAACACTAAAAGAAGACTTATTGGACTTGAAACATCCTTGCAAACAGCTCTCTGGTAATTTTCATTTGCATCAGTTCTTAAATAAATAACCATGACCTGAAAAAGTAAAGCTTGGTCCTGATATTCCCATTACATTAGCATTGTTCTCAGAACAAATGTTCACTTCTCAAATCATATTCTGGCTTTTATTCACTACCACATAACCTTTTTGGTAATAGTGTATGATTTCTTTTGCTTTCATTTTCAGAACATTTCATTTTGAGCCTTTTGAACAGTGGCTTATGGGAATTATCTATCTCATATTCTTTAAAAGAGCATCACTGATATTGATTTTTTGGTTGTGGATTTACAAAGCAATTTGCACCAATTTCTCAGAGAATCAGACTGGAAGCAATGGCAAAAGAACCCTGAGAGCTCAGCATTGAAATGAAAAGAGTGCTACCAAATTTGTTTTCACACCGGGAAATTAAAGAGATACATCAACTTGCTTATATGTAACTGCCAAAAAACAAAGTCAATGGCTTGGGCAAACAGTACAGAATAATAACTATGACCAATCAATCATGCAGCACTTCCTGTCAATAGTTAAGGTGTTTCCTGATCAAGTCTCTGGGGTGCAAGAAATATATACTGACTCAAGGAGAAAAAAAAGGAGGCAATTGAGAGGATACAGGGCCTGTTCTTGCCCAAGGCTGACTGTGATCATCAGCCTCAATTTTACATACCTTCAGCATTTTAACACTGACTACAGTTTTGGTGTCTCTGATTCATATTCTCAAGAGCGAATCGGGTTAGTTGGTCTTGACCATCTAGTAGATTGCCTGACCTTGACTGAGGTGGTCTAGTAAGTGTGGCCAGTAGGGTGCCAGATAAGGAAGTGGTTAAGTAGTGTAAATACATGATAAGGACTGCCTCTTCAGCAGAGGAAAATCCTGAATATTGGGGCTAGTCCCAATGTTGTAGACGTGGTACAGATACTTCACAACATGCCTGCTAAAAGATGGTCACCCCATCACCTGAAAATCTTACAGACATTTGGACTAAGAGTAAGTAAAATGTTTAATCTCTATGTGCAACTTTGCAAAAGGGTTGCCGCTAGAAGACTAGTGATTCTGAAATTTTCCCAAGCATCTGAATCACCTGAAGGGCTACTTAAAACACAGTTGCTGGGCCCCACCCCCAGAGTTTCAGATTCAGTAAGTCTGAGGTGGGGCCCAAGAATTTGCACGTCTATCAAATACTCAGGTGATACTTAGGCTGTAGGTCTGGGGACCACAATTTGAGATCCACTATGCTAGATTCACTAAGGAAGAGCTTATATTCATGCTGAATAGGGAGCTGCTTAAAGCAAATTTTTTTGCTTAATATCAAAGCATAAGTTTTTCTTTGGCTAAATCAGGACGAAATGCATACTTATTATTCTCCTTTAAGGAATCTTGCAAAGTTAAAGAGATTCTAAAAAAGCAACAAAGAATATGTCCTTAAACACATTTCGTAAGTAGAATACGGGTTTTCTGTTGAGGACCAAGTTGGACACAGAAGTTTATATCTACTCCTCTAAAATAATGGCTAAAGGAACACAGGAAAACTCACATGACAAAAAGAACAGGAGAATCACAATAAAAATTAAAAATAATTTTAATTTTTTTTATTATTCAGCCTTAAAAGGAAGGAATTTCTGACACATGCTAGAAGACATTATGCTAAGTGAAATGTCAGTCCCAAAAAGACACATACTGTATGATTCCACTTATATGAAGTATCTAGAAAAGTCAAAATTTATAGAAAGAGAAAGCAGAATGGTGGTTGCCAGTGGCTGACTGGGGAGGGGAAAATGGGAAGCTGTTTAATGGGTAAAGAGCTTTGGTTTTGCAAGATGAAAAAGTTCTGGGATTGGTTGCACAACAATGTGAATATATGTAACACTACTAAACTGTACACTTAAAATGATTATGATAGTAAACTTCATGTTATGTGTATTTTATCACAAATTTTTTTAAAAAATTAATTTTTTAATTTAAAAAAAGAACGGGAAAAGGGACAAGAACAGATGAGAGTTGTCTACTAGAATTTTGGAAATAACAGCAAGCTGAAGAATGCTGGAACCTAAGCCTGGGTGAAGGGTCAGTGAGAGTAAGCCAACAAGAAGCAAGATCACATCTGTATTACAGAGCATGGAGTCTGAAGACACTGGGTGTCTCTGGAGGGGTGGTAAGGGGTGAGGATTGATTAAACGGCTGTAGAAAGAGCTAATAATACTGTCCACCCTCCAGCCCCTTCTCTGTCTTATGTGGGCAAGTCACTGCTCTTCTTCATTCCCAGTGGGAAGTGGAGGAATTTATTTTCTAGAGAAGTTTACACAGCTTATTGTGGGGATGAGGTTCTATACTAAAAAGAGGAAGATTGATCCTGATTGGTGAACTACTTATCGGTGGCCTCCTTCCTCTCTGGACTTCCCAAATTTTGGACAGACAGATTTATACCCTCTTAGGCAGGAAATTAGAGAATTCCTTTTTAAGGAACTGACCAGCCCAAGAGATAAGACCGACAGTTGCTGACATTGGAGGGTCCCCAGTGAAAAACTCAGGTCTCTGTGTTTTCCCTCTCTCTGAAAGCTTCTATTGTGAAGCTCCATTGTGAAGTCCACTGGTCAATAACCACCACCCCTCCGCATATTTTACAAGTATGAAATTGTGTAAGAATCATGACTTCTAAGAAAAGTTATTCATATGAAAGACTAGGGTCAAGATAAATGAATTAAATACATAAATTCAAAGAAGTAAAGACTGAAGTGTGAACAGAAGAAAAACTCAAAAAGGCATTTTTCTCTAACATACAATAATGATAATAATTCCTAACATTTATTTATTAGACACTGTTCTAAATACTTTATATCTATTTACTCATTTAATTTTTACAAGAACTCTAAGAGATATATTATTACACTACAGATGGATAAACCAAGGCACAGAGAGGTTAAGTAATTTGCCCAAGATCACATAGCTAGCAAATGGTACTGGGATGTGACCCAGTCTGGCTCTAGAGCCACTGTGCTATATTTTAAAGAAATAAGAAAGAATTTTAGAAATTAAAACTATGACAGTAGATATATAATCTATAAAAGGGTCTAAGATAAAGCTGAAGAAATTACCAGAAAGTAGAAAAAAATTTTTAAAAATCTAGAAAATAGCAGAGAAAAATAAGAAAATTAAAAGATTTCATTTTTACATCGAAATAATAGTTCAAGAAAGAAGACAATGAGAAATGGAGAAAATTATTAAAGAAATCACACAGTTACTTTTCCTAGAATTAAATGATATGAATTTCTAGATTGGAGGGGCCCATGGACAGGCTTATGGTACAATAAATAAAAACATCCTCACTAAGTCCAGAATGCTGAAATTTTAGAACACTAACATAAATAGAAGAGTATAGAAGCTTTCAGAGAGAGGAAAAACAAAAGAAGACAAAAAGAGACAAACCCAGAACAAATCACATCTGAAAGCTCAGGAATCAGAACTCCATTGGACTCCTCAACATGGCACTGGAAGCTGGAAAACAATAGAACTAATATCCTCAAAATGCTGAGGGAAAACTTTTTTCAATACAAAATTCTATATTCAGCAAAGTAAAGGTAGACCGAAGATATTGTGAGACATGTCAGTTTTACATAATATAAATTCCCATTTCCCTTTCTCAAGAATCTAAGTTTTACCAAAACGAGGAGATAAACTGAGGAACAAGAATATATAGGCTCCAGTAAGCAGAAGGGAACTGAGACATGCTCCCACCACCACATCAAGTAGCCTACCTGAACCTATTCCCACATGCTTCACCTTCTGTCTGTTAATGTTCTGTCTACCTGTACTCCATTCATTCCCTTTGACCTACTCAAGGAAATTGCTCCTGCAGTTGTCACCTCTGTCTTCTGTGTCATTAATATTTCTCTTCAATTGAGCCATTCTGTGGCAAACAAACTCCTAGGTGACTGCTTTCTCCCTGCTATTCAGGTCGTGTGCAATCCCCTTTCTTTCTTTTTTTGAGACAGAGTCTTGCTCTGTTGCCCAGGCTGGAGTACAGTGGCGGGATCTCAGTTCACTGCAACCTCTGCCTCCTGGATTCAAGCAATTCTGCCTCAGCCTCCCTAGTAGTTGGGATTACATGTGCCTGCCAACACGCCCAGCTAATTTTTGTGTTTTAATAGAGATGGGGTTTCACCATGTTGGCCAGGCTGTTCTCAAACTCCTAGCCTCAAGCAATTCACCCACCTCGGCCTCCCAAAGTGCTGAGATTACAGGAATGAGCCACTGTGCCTGGCCACAATCTCCTCTTTTGAGCATGAGTGATACCTATAACTTTGTTCTAGCCAATAAAAAAAATGACAAAGTTGAAGGGATTTTGCAATTGAATTAAATGAATTGCAGTACCAAAGCAGGTTTTTTTTCTTTTAGTTAATCAAAAGACAGATTATCCAGGTCCTGACTTAATCAGGGGAAAGCCCTTTAAGGAAGGGAGAGATTCTCCTTGCTGGTTTGATTAAGTAAGCAGCCATGTTGAAAAAGCCCGTGTGAAATACTTCCTTCACTTAGCTTTCATGATTCCACTTTTTCTTAGTTCTCCTCCTATCTCCCTGGCCACATCTTGTCGTCTTCTTTACTCAATATGACTCATCTTCCTGACCTCTCAGTGTTGAAGCATTCCAGACATCTTTCTCTGCACTCACTCCCTGGGTGATCTCATCAAGTCCAGTGGCTTTAAATTCTATTTATATACTGATAATTCTCAGGATAATGATGAAGGACCTGGGATAGCTATGGTTCTGCAGGTCTAGAGATCATCCAGGTCCAGCTGGAAGAGGAAATCAAAGACATACAGAAGGAAGTCCCCAAGAAAAAAGAAAGAAACTCATAAATTATCTCATGTGTTGGATTATATTGAGAAAAACTACACCTCTGGCAGAGACTTTGGGGAATAAATAAATGATAGTTCAGAGAAAACTAGGCAATTGAGGGCGGGGTGTGGTGGCTCACGCCTGTAATTCTAGCACTTCGGGAGGCCGAGGAGGGCGGATCACGAGGTCAGGAGATCGAGACCATCCTGGCTAACATGGTGAAACCCCGTCTCTGCTAAAAATACAAAAAATTAGCCGGGCGTGGTGGCAGGTGCCTGTAGTCCCAGCTACTCTGGAGGCTGAGGCAGGAGAATGGCTTGAACCAGGGAGGCGGAGGTTGCGGTGAGCTGAGATGGCACCACTGACTCCAGCCTGGGAGACAGAGCAAGACTCCGACTCAGAAAAAAGAAAAGTAGGCAATTGAAAACCGTGCAGTCTACCTCAGGGAAAGCAAAAGTTGAAAAAAAAGGAAATAAAGTCATAGAACACTATGTGGCTTAGCCGTAAGCGATATTTATGTAGTCACAACAATGAAAACAAGTATCGATACAACCAAAGAAGTGTGGTATGACTTAGGAGCAGAAAAGAGAAGGGGAAGATTGCGTACGTCTATGTGACTGTGTGCATTTTTCTGTGTGTATCTGTGTATATGTTGTGGGGGCATGGAATAAGAGCACTAATTCTGATATTCCATAACAGGAAGTCAATGGAAATTCTAAATGAATCAAGAAATAAAAACATATGTATTATTTAGAAATATGTCATTAAATAGCAAGAGAAATCACTTACATAAGTGAAGGTGCCTTTGAGAAATGGGAATGATACACACACATCACTTTCATTAAGTTGAGGAGTATGGATTTCTATAGCAGATGCTAGGTTACAGGCACCTCAGTATTTCTTACAATTCTTTCCTTTATTTCTGGGCATAAGGGTCCACATAGTTGAGATTTTCCAATTTCTATTTAGTGAGTTAAACATTTAGGGGGAAATTCCAAACCTGCA
The DNA here is from genome assembly GCF_047675955.1 of Chlorocebus sabaeus. Lineage (NCBI taxonomy): Eukaryota > Metazoa > Chordata > Mammalia > Primates > Cercopithecidae > Chlorocebus > Chlorocebus sabaeus. Next base: position 80,122,846 of record NC_132924.1, on the reverse strand, counting down.
TCTTTTATGAGTTTTAGAAATCAGAGGCTCTGAAGACAAAGAGCCACTTTTTACAGGGAAAAGTCTTCAGAGTGTTCTCTAAATACTCTTATTTATTGTTTTTGTTTTATAATGTTTTGTTCTATTTCTGTGATTTTTTTCTTTGATCCTCATTTTCTCTCTCCAACTTAGTTACTCCATTGTCACTTGTGAAATTGAAGAAGCAAGATTCCCAGGTGTGGAATTCTTTTGCTAATCAGCATCCCTATGGTATAGACTGTTCTATTTTTGCTTTCAGTCCTCCTAGAGCAAATGTGTGCTTTATTTGAAGAACAGTTTACCATTTACCCTGCTTCAGGGTCATAGTATCTTTTGTTTGTTGAACTGTATGGTCTGCTAAATTCTGTTTAGTCTTTCTCTTGCCAACAGAAACAAATCGTACATGTATCAAAGCACAAGGGAATACTTTTGGATGTTTAAAGTACATTTCATTCACCATTTTAAAGGTAGACATTCTATATTTTCCAATTCTTTTACTGTATGAGTTCTAGAACTTGTAAAATCACACATAAGCTAGGGCTACCTAGCAGACATAGAGAGGGGTATGATTTGTAGTGGACGTATAGATCTTTTTCTATCTGCAGCATATTGTGCATTAATTAATGATTTTGTTAATCAGCGAGAAGTCTTTGGTGTTATCCCTCTACAGATGACTTCAAAATAAATGAAATTTTTTGTTCAATCTTCCCTCTTAACCACCAAGCCACAATTTCATTTATCTCCTGGAAGACTCTGCATATGAGTACATTGCCAACACCTCAAATTCAATAACCAAACTTGTCAGGGAAAAAAACCTAACTCTGTGCTCTCAGAATTGTTCTTCCCTGTTATCATTCTCTATCTCTGTAAATGGTGTCATAATGCCTTCTACACCATCTTAGACTCTCAGAGCCACAGTTGACTTTTGCCTCTGCAGGGGCCAAAGGAGAAAGTTCTCCTTGGCCCTCTCAAAGTTCACTGAAAAAAACTCAGCTCACAAAAGGCAGATTAATAGGAGAAATGGCATACAAATTTACTTAACATGTATACATGGAAGCTTTCAGAAGGAAGACCCACAGATACAGGAGAAACTGCCCATTTTTATGCTTAGGTTCAATTCAACAAAGTATGGACAGCCATATTGAAATATGACTGGACAAAAAGATTAGGATTTGATGGAAATAGATAGAATGGGGAACCTCAGCAAGGCCTTACTGTCTAGATTCTCCCTGGCCCCTGAGTGTGCATTCTTTCCTTCTGGGTAGAGGGTAGGACCCTCTCTGGAATGGGGGTCTTAGGACCTACAGTCAAATAAGGTCAGATAATTTTCTTTATAGCAAGTTTTTACACAGAAAGGCAGAGTTAAAGTTAGAGTAATATTTTTAGGTTTTACGCCTGTCTTGGGGGAAAAGGGGTTCTGGTTTCTATGACCTACCTTGGAGAAGAGGGATTCTAGTTTCTATGGCCAGCCTCAGCCTCGGGAGAGAATGGGACTGACAGCAGGACAGGAGAGGTCAGAGAACACTTTTGCTTCTGAAGCCTTCATTTTAGGGTACTGTTTTCTGAGCCCCAACATCTCTCATGTCCCAGAGTAGATTGGTTGTCAAGTCCTGTCAATTCTACTTCTGTGGTATCTTGCTGACGTTTGTCTTCTCCCTGCCGTTTCTAATGTCACTGTCTGTCTTAGTTTGCTCTGGCTGCCATAACAAAGTGCCATAGACTTGGTGGCTTAAACAACAGAAATTTATTTGGATGGAAGTCCAAGATCAGGGCATCAGCGTGGTTGAGGTCTGGTGACGGCTCTCCTCCTAGCTTGTAGATGGCTACCTTCTCACTGTGTGTTCACATGGACTTTTCTTGGTGTGCATGCATGGAGAGAGGGCTCTGTTGTCTCTTCCTCTTCTTACCAGGCCACCAGTCCTACGAGGTCCACCCTTATGACTTAATCTAACCTTAATTACCCCCTAAAAGCCCTGTTTCCAAATGCAATCACATTGGGGGTTAAGACTTCCACATATGAATTTGGAGCAAGGGACACAATTCAGTCCATAGCAGCATCCTAGGCTGGGTCTTCATGACTTCTCATCAGGATTGTTGTCTCCCAATTAACCCTCCTGTCTCTAGTCTTTCCCATTTCTAGTTATACATTATTACTTGAGAAATCTTTTCTGGGTACATTTCTGTTTATGTCACTTTCTGCTAAAAAACAAAAACAAAAACAAAAAAAAAAACTCCAATGGCTTTCTATTTCCTGGAGAATAAAAGCAAACCCCATTATCATGAAATCTGAGGACTTCCATAATCTGATTCCAACCTAATTTCCCAGCTTTAGCTCAAAGTCTCCATCTTTACCATTTATACTACAACCAAATGGGAACACTTGCCTTTCTCTGAATATACCATTCAATTTCCTGTCTCTGAATATACCATTCAATTTCCTGTCTCTGTACCTTCACTTACTATGTTTGCCCCACTTGGAAATCCATACCCATCCTCCCCAGTCAAAAATCCTACCTTCTGCTCAAGTGCCACCCCCTCATGAAGACTTACTTCAGCCCTTGGCCAGAAGTAATGGCTCTCTGTGTTGTACATTCTTTTGTGCTTGTATTATAACTTTTTGTTTTGTTTCTTTGGGGAATCATTTGGTCTCCCTTTGGAAATAATGCATTAGAAGATACCTGGCTTCCACACAGAATACAGCAGGATCCTTAGCAGTCCTTAGGTCCCTAGCAGGCATTCAGTGAGTATTTATTAATACTCACTGAATATGATTTGAATCAATTAATGGGAATGATAAAATTTCATTATCAAATGACATAAGATAGTATTTAGGTTAGTGATTTTCAAGCTACATTAATTGGAGTCATATTCTATTACATACTTTGGGCTTTGACAAAATATTTCATTTGAAGAAAGAGTTTTGTTGCTAAATATTCTAAACCATTGATCTTATTCAATTCTTTCAATTTGTAGTTGAGAGAAGTGAGGCCAGATGGAGATTAAAAATGACAACACCAAGGTTTCCCAACCATTTAATAGTAGAAACAGAGTCAGCAGAATATATATAAACCATATCAACTAGAATGATCTGTTTGTAGAGCAGCTTAGAGACCTCATTCTTTTCTAAGACATTACCCTGCCACTGGGAAAATTAAGAAAGAAATCATCGTAACTCAGTGAGGACACCTAAGGTTAAATTTTGTTAAATCATTTCTTGTAGGCATCGCTGGTACTTCAAAACTATGAAAAATTTCATTTTCCCAAGAAATGTGTTATTCATCATGGATCCTAATAGAATAAGGGTGTTGTCTTAAAAGATCGGACATAAACTAAAAAATTAAGAAATAAAAAAAAATTTTAAATAAATACCTCGCAGGCCTTCACTGTGGCTCATGCCTGTAATCTCAACACTTTGGGAGGCTGAGGGTCGGTAGATGGCTTGAGGCCAGGAGTTCGAGATGAGCCTGGCCAACATGGCAAAACCCTATCTCAACCAAAAATACAAAAATTAGCCTGGTGTGGTGGCACACACCTGTAGTCCCGCTACTCAGGAGGCTGAGGCAGGAGAATCACTTGAACCCAGGAGGCAGAGGTTGCAGGGAGCCAACATTGCGCCACTGCCCTCCAGCCTGGGTGACAGAGAGAGACTCTATCTCAAAAAAAAAAAAAAAAAACAGAAAAAAGGAAAAAAAAAAAGTCACATAAACCTTTAAAATATAAACAAGCACTGAGGGAAGATTTGAGTATATCATATTCCCCAGAATTTCTCAGGGGCTATGTTAAAGTAAGATCATGCAATAGTTATAATATCAAATGTATCTATTGCTTGCATATGCTTGCATTTATGATAAAGTTAATGTTATGACATTTCTAGCTATTGCTACTTTTTGAATTACTCTTCTTTGGAATTTCTTTTAAACCAGGCCCTCCTCAAGTTTTCCAAAAACGAGGAAGGATGGAAGAAATATAAAAAGCTTCCAACAGTATTGTTTTTACTGCAATGTTAATTTCCAGTAGTAGTTCACTCTTAGCAGCACAGCCTGACAATGCTTATCTATGTATTTAAATAGAACCTGCCACTTAAGGAACTAAGAGCTCTAAAAAGCATGCCTTTTTTGGCATGAAATAATCCAGGGAGGATGGAAAGCTATTGGGAAGAGAGTTGAAACCTGAGTTTATCATCAATAATAATAATATGTCCAGGATGTAGTGCTGGGCCAATTTATGTATTTAGATTAGATGTTCTATTTTTGGAGCACATCCCAGTGAATCAAAAACATTAACACTGAGCATTGCAGTAAGCAAATGAATAAGAATTAGCCTTGGAAGATATTTGAGATGCAACCATTCTCCAGGATTTAAAAATGTGGAAAGTTACCTGTTTGACATAGATTAAGGAACATGTCCTTTAATAGCTCCAGTGACTCTCTGAGAGAGAATTCATCCATGAATTCAACATTATTTATAGCACTTACTCTGTGCAAGGCACCATGCTAGAAGTTATGGTTACACCAAAGGACAATTAGGATAGAGGCAAACTGTTCCTGTCCTTATATCCTGGTTGGAGAAACTGACATTAAACAAAAATAGAAAACAAAGTACATAATTACGAAGAAATATAGGATGGTCTCAGAGAGTATAATCTGGGATACTTAATTCAGAGGTGAGTGGAAATGCGTCCTTTTTACTGATTTGCTGGTGTTGGGCATAGGCGCATCACCATTTGCTATTAAATAGAGCCTGAGAATGTTATCAGCAGGGCTGCAATAGGGAGAGCAGCTGAAACCATTATGCAGATCCTTGGTTTAGAGCCAAAGCCCCTGAGACAGCAGTTGGCAAGACATGGCCATTTTCCATAGGGTTGCCTCCCTTAAAACACATCTATCTCCCCACAGTGTGCAGGGCCCTGTCTGATCCTCCCAGCTGGCTTTATTGCATAATTGCAGGAGCCTCTGATTCTAGCAGAAGTGGGACAGACAGGTCAGCATTAGTCATGAAAAATATACTTGACAATCTTCTTCTTCTTTTTTTTTTTTTTTTGTTTTACTCTTAAGCGGCCAATGCTTTGTTCATAAAACTTCATAAATATGTTCAAAACGAATTTTTCTGGGTGATAAATGAAAGAGAAAACTTGAAACATTTGCAAAGTATCAAAAGCCAATTTCTTCTATTTTCATTATTTATTGATGGGTTTCTACTCATTTTTTTAGTTCACATTTATTGTTAATATAACAGGAACCTAAATATAAATATTCTCAACCTACTCTTTATGTATTTTTTGTTGTGAACTTTTATTTTTACTCCTTAGAGAGTTTTCTTCCTAAAATCTGGTTGCACTATTTTGTGTCAAATAATTCCTTAAAAATCCAATTATTTCTGTGTTCTTGTGTTACATTCTCTGTCACTCCTGTCTCCTGATTGCATCTACCCTCCTTTTTTTTTTTTTGAGATGGAGTCTCACTGTCACCCACATTGGTATGCAGTGGCGCGATCTGGGTTCACTGCAAGCTCCGCCTCCCGGGTTCACGCCATTCTCCTGCCTCAGCCTCCCGAGTAGCTGGGACTACAGGCGCCCGCCACCACGCCCAGCTAATTTTCTTTTTGTATTTTTAGTAGAGACGGGGTTTCACCGTGTTAGCCAGGATGGTCTCCATCTCCTGACCTCGTGATCCTCCCGCATCGGCCTGCCAAAGTGCTGGGATTACAGGTGTGAGCCACCACTCCCGGCCGCATCTACCCTCTCTCTACTTTCTACTTCTTCTTTTTCTTTTTTTTTCTTTTTTTTCCCAGAGACTGAGTCTTGCTGTGTTGCTCAGGCCGGTCTCAAACTCCTGAGCTACAGATATCCTCTCGTTGGCCTGAGGAGCTGGGGTTATAGGCGTGTACCACAACACCCAGCTTACTTCTTGCTTTTTCTTTTGACTAACAGTTCCTGAACAGATCTCTATTAATCCACTGTTCTTTATTCATAACTTCCAGAAATCTTTGTTATTTGGCTTTCCTTTTTAAAAAAATCACTTCTGAGTCTGTAGTCTTTCTACAAACTTAGAGCTAAACACCTCAAGTTTCATTATTTTCATTCACCATCACTATAGGAAATTTTCTACAAAGAGCTATCCCATTCTATCTTTTCCCTCGCTTGAGTCAAGATCAGTCTCAATTGGCTAATCTCTTTTATTCATACCTTCCAAATTGTGTTTGGGTTCGTTGACAGCCCTTGTACCCACCCTACAAGTCCCATTTCCTCCATTCAACCTGAAATTAACTCACCTCTCTTCTTCCTTCCCCTTTAGTTAACCAACATTTTTCAGTTTTAGAAAGATTGAACATAACATTTTAAAATACTGCTTTTTTTTTTGGCGGCGGGGGATAAAGTCTTGCTCTGTTGCCCAGGCTGTAGTGCAGTGGCGTGATCTCCACTCACTGCAACCTCAACTTTCTGGGTTCAAACAATTCTCATGCCTCAGCCTCCCAAGTAACTGGGACTACAGGTGCCCACCACCACGCTTGGCTAATTTTTGTATTTTTAGTAGGGATGGGGTTTCACCATGTTGGCCAATCTTGTCTCAAACTCCTGACCTCAGGTGATCCACCCACCTTGGCCTCCAAAAGTGCTGGGATTATAGGTGTGAGCCACTAAGCCTGGCCTAAAATATTGCATTTATTATGTCTTCTTACAGCCCTAATGAATGTTCCTTCTCCTTTGGGGAAGTTGTGATATGTAGTTGACTGTGATGCTCACATACAGCATAAATTACAGTGAAATCAGACAGAAGGAGCACTGAAGTCTTGTGTTCAAATCTGAAACTCTTGCAAGGTTTAAGACTCTCTGGGTCTCAGTTTTTTTCTGTAAAATGAAGGAATTGGATACCAGATAATATCTAAGACTCCTTTTAGGTCTAGAGTTCTATGATTTTATTTATGTCTCAATAGAAATACCTCACATTCAATACAATGTACATATGCATAATTTTAAACTCTGCAGGAAGTCAACTTTGTTCAATATTCTCTTTAATATCCCTTACAGTTTTTGTTTTGTGCCATTTTTATCTTTTCAGAAAATTAGAGAATTAAGATTCTAATGATTAATGTTTCTTTTCTCATTCTTTTAAAAATTTTTTTCCTCTTTCCTGCCTCCATCACTCTATAGTTGTTTATATTGAATCTAGACCTACTTATTTATCACCAAAATGAAAACAGAATCCATCTGTTCCTGTCATCCTTATAATAATATTATTTTTGCAGGCTACAACTTACATGTGCTCTTTCTTCTAGTTATATACAGTACTGGCCTTAAACCCAAAGTCCAATTTTTAAAAATATTATTTTAAATAATAAAGTTGATCATAGAATTATTTGAAAAACAAGAAATTTTGCATAGTCCCAATATTCAGAGACAACAACTGTTATTTTTAAAAAATAAATTTGGAATAATACTTTACATATTTTTTTCTCCTGATGCTTAGATACACAAAATAGACTGCCTCTACCATTTTTAATTTTGTACCCTTTTTATTTATATACCTTCACTTTTCCATAAACAATAGATTCCTAAGCTCTAATAAACCTTTAGTTTCACTGATTATGCACAGAAATTTTTGCTTATTAATGTTTCATTAGCATTTTTCTCATGCAGTATATTTTCAGTTTCTATTGTTATGCATATCGCTGAGGATTGCATGAATATTCTTGCCTTATTTCAAGCTCTATCCATAATGTATGGGAATGCTAATCACATTTTGCCTAGCATTTTTGTATATTTCACACAGTTAGAAGGCAACCCATATGCTGGCTCTGTTTTTAAATGATTTATTCCTGATTGTATTGACTACTATCTCCTGAGACAAAAGCACTAGTTCAAGCTCTTTTAAGTCATTCTGTTATTGGTTTCAAAATACTGGAAATTCTTGTCTGTCATCTTCTTGTAACATAATTTAGGCCTGAGATATTATCCTGTCACTGGCTACCACTAGTCTTTGCAGTTAAATGATGAAAAAAATTTTAGTCTGAATTGTAAAATGTTCAATGCCTCTAATTTCTACTATTCTTTTGTTAGCTTCCTTAAATGAGATAGCAAAAAGCACGAGAGTCATGGATTTTATTATCTCCCTTTTCCCAAAATCAAACCGGATGTATCTGCCAAAGGCTTATTTTAACAGTAGGGGAATTATTTGCAAATGCAGTGGTAAGCCAATCTGTTCCAGGAACTCTCTTTTTCCTCATGAACTTTATTATGCTTTCTAACTCTCAACTGTTTGCCTCTGCCACTTAAAATCCAGTCTCCCATTAGGAAAATAAACAGTACGATCCCAGAGCATTAGAAGGAATTTTATTTCATCCTGCTTTAAGATTACTTGCATAATCATAAGAGGCTGTCTTGAGGAGCTGGACTGTGTGGACATTCATCATTCTGTAGAAGTCTTGGTGTCACTCATGGAAATTGCTGACTCATCTTTTGTTTTTTTGTTTGTTTTAGAGACAGGGTCTATCTCTGTAGCCTAGATTGGAGTGCAGTGGCACGATCATAGCTCACTACAACCTCCAACTCCAGGGCTCAAGCGATTCTCCCACCTTAGCCTTCTGAGTAGCTAGGACTACAGGCATGCACCACCATACTCAGCTAATTTTTTTATTTTTTGTAGATTTGGGGTTTACCTTTGTTGCCCAGGCTAGTCTGAAGCTCCTGAGCTCAAGTGATCCTCCTGCTTTAGCCTCCCAAAGTGCTGGGATTACAGGTGTGAGCTACTACACTAGCCTCATATTTTTTTAAAAAAAAAAAACCTGATATTTATTTATGCAAATAAATAAATATTTTCTCCTTTATCTGATTTACATCTTTTAGTATATCTCTGAAGAAAGCTTTTACTTGAGTCAGTGCCATTTTTCACCTTTCATAAATGTGTTTTCCCATTTCTTCTTTAATTTCAGCGATTTTTTTTCCCTCTGACACATTCCCCTTCTTTTGGCTGCCCCCTTGGTGTTGCACACAGATCGCCCCCTCCCCAGACTGCCTTCCCCCACCTTGCCATCTCTATCCCATGATCCGACATGCCTCACCAATTTCACATACTCTAAGGCATTTTCCTCAACGACTCTTCTGATTGCAAGCACAAGGAACAGCTACTCTCACTATTATCTTTCACACTACGTTGTTCACAAAATCCCTTACTTTGTATGATATTCATACTTCTTTAGTTTTACTTTTCTCTTTTAATGTTTGTTCATTGTTGAGACTGAGAAGATGAAAGCTGAATGGAAAAGGAATCAAAGAGCATTTTTTTTTTTAAAGTCTACATTTAGAATGAATGATAGCCACCAAATAGCAGCATGAACAACTAGGGGCCTTTCAGCAGAAACTTCAGAGGACCCCCTCATCCTGTATTAAATATAACATGAGGCCATAAAAAGAGGGGTTCATAGGGAGACATCTGTACTTGGCAAGCAGGACAATGTGTATGCATGCGCGCGCGTGTGTGTGTGTGTGTGTGTGTTTCATGAAGGCTCAAACCATAGGAATAATTGTTTGACAAAGTGAACAGTTACTCTTCATTGAAATGAAAACTTTTGTTGTGGTGGTTAGTGACTGTAACTTTGGTTATTTTATGGAGCTTTACTGGTCTCTGATAGCTATCTCCACCCCAAATATTACCACTGAACCAGCAGAGCTTCCTTTAGCCTCTAGGCTGCATGAACTTCCTGCAAAGACTGGCACAAGAATTCTAGATGAAAAGATCAACTCTTGGAGCTTGGAATCAGTTTTAGTATAAAAAAGAAGATAATAGAGAACTCAGCATTTTTTTCTAAAGTCTATAAATATGTGTGTGTGTGTGTGTGCGTGTGTGTGACTTGAAATTAGGAATGGTGAAGGCTCTTGATTTCAAAGCTCAGTGGCATAAACAGTAACCATGTTCTCTCACAAAATTTTTTCCATCTTCATAAATAGAATATTGGGCTTCTATAGACCATAATCTGACCAGAGTGGCATTTTGCAAGTGTTTAAATTGTAAAACATTTTTTTCTTGGATTCTTACAAAAACCATGACATTATGTGCTCCAAATATGTTGATTTGGCAGTTCCTCAACTCATCAGCCTTTTGTGTTATCTAGTTATTCTCTTAACAGTTTTTGGCAGTGGTGTGCAAGAATGTTCTACAAGCAGTATTTTTTTTTTCTGATGACTTTTTCTGTTTTTTTTTTTTTTCTGTCTTTCTTTCCCTTCCTTGCCATCTTAACTAACTTTTGCTCCATAACAGATTACCCTCAATCTTAGCTATTTAAAACAACAAACATTTATTATCTCACAGTCTCTGTGTGTTAGGAATTCAGGAACATATAAGAGAGATTGTTCTGGCTCTGAATCAAAGTCAAACCATCTTCCATGGCTGTGTTCATCTGAAGGCTGGACAGGGGCTGGAAGATCTGCTTCCAAGATGGCTTACTCAAAAGGCTGTGGGTAGTAGTCCTTAGTTACTCTCCACAGCATTGCTTGGAGTTTTACTTTTGTGTTCTCACAACATGGCTGCTGGCTTTCCCCAGAGCAAGTGTTTGAGAGAGAGAAAGAGCAAGGAGAAAATCTTATTTCCTTTTATCCCCTAATTTAAGAAGTGACACACCATCTCTTCTGTCATATACTGCTTATGAGAAGCAAGTTGTTAAATCCAGCCTATATTCAAAAGAAGAGGAATCCAGCTCCACCTCTGGAGAAATAATTTTTTTTTTTTTTTTTTTTTGAGATGGAGTCTCATACTGTCACCCAGGCTGGAGTGCAGTGGTGCGATATCAGCTCACTGCAAGCTCCGCCTCCTGGGTTCGAGTGATTCTCCAGCCTCAGCCTCCCCAGTAGCTGGAACTACAGGTGCCCGCCACCACGCCTGGCTAATTTTTTGTATTTTTTAGTAGAGACGGTGTTTCACTGTGTTAGCCAGGATGGTCTCAATCTCCTGACCTCGTGATCTGCCCACCTTGGCCTCCCAAAATGCTGACCTCCCAAAATGCTGGCTCATGCCTGAGCCACCGTGCCCGGCCTGGAGAAATAATTATTGAAGAAATTGTTTACACATTAAAAAATCACCACACCTACCTTCTTTTCCCTCCCTTTATGGGAATTTTGTTTGATGGGAAAAAAAACTGGGGTAAGACAACACCCATATTGCTTTCTTCTTCTAGAAATAAAGATAATGTCCCCAGAGGAAACACAGTAGCAGAGAATTAGGAACCAGAAGGCCAAATTTACCCTCAATTCTGTAGTTAAGGAACTTTGTGATTTTGGGTAAACCACTTCACCTTATCTGCCTCAATTGTATTCATTGTTAAGATCTAGACACTCTTTAAGATTCTTTTTAAATCCAAAATTCTATTTTACTTCCTATATTTACTTTGCAGGGAAGTATTACTTAAAATTTGTTCTGTCAGAATCCCAGAAATGAAATTTCTAGTTCTTTGGGTCTTAATCACTATATAATCCAGTTAATCACATAGTGTGCTCCAGTCTTATTTGGCTTTACCTCCCATTGGTGATATATGAGTCTAAAATCAATATCCTACCTATATCAGGGTCCCAACAGGAAAGAGATGGCACAAGCAAAGTATATGTTGAGAAGAGTTTAATAAAGACACTATTTATAATGATATGGACAGGGTTCAGGGAGACCAACAAGGGACATTGCAATATCTTCAGGTTGTAACACCAAGGAAATATTACCACTCTGAGGCCCAAACTGGAAAAAGAAGACAACTATTACTGAAACTCAGAAACAAAGACGGCCCTAATGACAAAAGCTGTAATCTTTGGTCTGGAGATGGAACCTGTTTGTAGTGATTACATAAGGAGGGAACTGAGGGATTCAATATCTTGACATTTTCTTCCTTTCCTTTCACCTCTGACATCTCATTGAGTGGCCAAACTCAACTTTGGCTGCCTAGAGAATAGATCTAGTACATGGAAAATAGGCAGCACACCTCCAAAACAAGGTTAAAAGTACACTTTGAACATAGACATAGAAATAATTAAAACATGATAAATAAAATCAGACTTACATAGGGAGGGCCCAATAGGTTGTGAGTACACAAAGGTAATCTGGAGGATCTATCTGTGTGACACCTTAGAGGGGACAAGATTGATGAATTGTAATTATACCTAAGAAAAATTGTATTTAATTAATTATGTCGTACTCAGTCTGGAAAATGAATATGTAAATGTAAGTAGGGGGGGTCTATAAAATGGATCATTGAGAAAGAGGAACTGTGATAGCCCCTCTCTCAGTGCCCAGAGGGACAGTGCCTTGAGCCGCGAGCACAGATATCTTCTCTGAGGCAGATAATGGTTGCACAGTGCAGACTGGTTCACTCGGCTATCGCTGCTTGGTGACACTGCGTTAAGATCATGTAGTTCACCCCCACCCTTATGAGCCATCTTCTTTGAACAAGCCTTTGATGGCAACCTGGCTCCCACTTAGATTTGTCTATTATGTAAGAATGTGCCGATCAGAGAATCCAAATAGCCAAATCTTTCAGAATTGTTTTTTTCAGTATAAGTCAACAGATTGGTTTTCTGGTGGCTGTGCCATTGTGAGCTTGGCTAAGGTGTGTCCATCCCTAGGAGGTGTACATGGATGGGGGAACAGATCAGATTTCTGCTCCTACAGAGCCCCAGAGGCAGCCTCTGGATTGAGGGAACAACCAGCATGGAATCCAAGTCAGCCTGTGAGTGCCTGCCATGTGCTTCCCAACCCCCACACTTTCCCTGTCTTGGCACCTGTCATGGTTTGTTTGTTTAGATGGACTCTCGCAGTGCAGTGGTGCAATCTCGGCTCACTGCAACCTCTGCCCTCCCCCCCCCCCCGCCGGGTTCAAGCAATTCTCCTGCCTCAGCCTCCTGAGTAGCTGGGACTACAGGCGCCCGCCACCACGCCTGGCCTGTCATGGTTTATTATAATTGCTTGTTTAGTGTCTGTTTCCATTGCTAGGCCCTAAGCTCTGTGAGGACAAAGACCATTTTAATAACTATTTGTTGAAATGAGTGAATAAAAGAACAAATGAGCTTGTCAAGGTATGTTTGCAGATCTTCCCAAAAGTTACCCAACCTCATTCTGCATTTTTTTAACCCCCGATAGGAAACAATCATTCTGCAAATTTTATTTAAACTCCAGCACCTTAAATTAACATTCTGCTATATGGCTTATTTGGAGTTCTTATTCTCCCCTGAATTTGGCTTCCTCATGGAGCATCCTTCTGCTTTATCTTTCACTATTTCTCATTTGGAGCTAAATCCTAATGTGTTTTCATCTCTGACAATACTTTTCGCTTGTGACTTAGCCTTTTTCATTTCGCTTCCCCACAATGCTCTTAGCTAGACCTGCTTTGATCATATTTTCTCTTTTTATTCCATTCTTTCTGCCTTTTTTTGTAGTAACTAGGTGCTCAGAATTTCTGGGTTTTATTCGTTTTCCCTTTTTGGCTCTTGATTTTCTTTCCATTTCTATTCCTTTTTCCCCTTGCTCTCGCTGTCTTGAATTGTGTTTCTCAGGCCCTTCTCCCTTCTTTACTTCGACTTGCTCCTCCATCCATATCAAGTGAGGCCTGATTCTTCCCTTTTGTCGAAGAGCCTGTACATTCCTGGTTTTGGTTGCTGCCAGTGCTTTCATGCCTCACTGCTCTTTCCTGGATCTGAGAAATTAATTTGATATGCTACTAAAAAAAAGGTTTTATAGTGCAAATTTTCAAAGATAAATACAAGTGGGGAGAATAATAGAAAGAACTTCTGTCAGTTTTAGCCATGATTAACATTTGCCAGTTTCGAGGTGTGATCTAAGATTTTTGCCTTACTAAGCTACTACTCTGTATGCCTTCAACCCACAAGTAGGAAGCAGATCACAATCAGATGCCCTCCTGAACCATGGAATGTCCAGGTAGACTCGATTGCCTGCTTCCTTCATACACTCTGAACAAATCTCTATGGAGTTCTCAGCACACTGTTCTGATACAAATTTTCTTCTCTCTCCTCTTCTTGACTATGAGCTCTTTAATGGTAGCAGTTTTATCTTCTTCATCCCTAGCACCTTGCACACAGTGCCTGACACTTAATGGCCGTTCACAAAGACATTGTTGAATGAATGAATGAATAAAAAAAATGTGCTGCAAAGACTTATCTCTATTTCAAGTTTAAAAGTTCAGCTATTCTGGTCACTTATCTGCAATGGTCTACTCTCCCTTATCTAATTTCCAACTTTTTTCTCTGAAGAAATGCAGTTTCTTGGCTGGGCACAGTAGTTCATGACTGTAATCCCAGCACTTTGGGAGGCTGAGGCAGGTGGATCACAAGATCAAGAGATCAAGACTATCCTGGCCAACATGGTGAAACCCCGTCTCTACTAAAAACACAAAAATTAGCCAGGCGTGGTGTGGGCGCCTGTAGTCCCAGCTACTTGGGAAGCTGAGGCAGGAGAATCGCTTGAACCTGGGAGGTAGAAGTTGCAGTGAGCTGAGACTGTGCCACTGCACTCCAGCCTGGTGACAGAGTGAGACTTTGTCTCAAAAAAAAAAAAAAAAAAAACAAAAAAAAAACCCTGCAGTTTCTCACTCAGTTGATATAGGTTATCATCATTGGTGATAATGAGTTGATAACATCATTGAATCAATATCTGCATTCTATATAGCAATCATTTGGTCTCTAAATAATATAATCACCAACAGTGTAGCACTTATTATGTGCCAGGCACTGTCCAAAGTCCTTTGCAGATGTTATCTCTGTTAATCCTAAATCACAAAACCCCATGAGCTGGAAACTATATTATCTCCATTTTCCAGATAAGAAAGTCAACTTTGGGAGCCCGAGGCGGGCGGATCATGAGGTCAGGAGTTTGAGACCAGCCTGACCAACATGGTGAAACCCTGTTTCTACTAAAAATACAAAAATTAGCCAGGCGTGGTGGCACACGCCTGTAATCCCAGCTACTCAGGAGGCTGAGGCAGGAGAATCACTTGAACCTGGGACGTGGAGGTTGGAGTGAGCCGAGATTGTGCCACTGCACTCCAGCCTGGGCGACAGAGCAAGACTCTGAAAGAAAAAAAAAAGGAAAGAAAGAAAGAAAGAAAGTCAGTCAAAATCCAGGGAGAATAAGTAACTTGTCAAGATCATATCACCAAAGAGTAAAGGAGTCCGTATTTAAACCTAGATCTATTTGATTCCCGAACTAGAGCATCTAACCACTATGCTTACTACCATGGAAGTGGTCTTTATCTTTGGTTGGCTTAGTGCTATTTGTGTCCAGTCAATAGCTCTAAATTTTCTCTCTAGAAACTTTGTCCAAAATAAATAAGAAATTACACTACTCCTAAAGCTTAAGCCATGCTCTTTTTGCTCTTTCACCCTTGGCAACGGAATCACTGCAAAAATGTCTCTTGAAGTCTTTCCCAGTGACTTTCTAATCTGGGTTCCCACACAATGTCCTCATGCAAGCACTTGTTGACTGCCTTTCATCTTATCTTGATGACAAATAGTCCTTCAGAAGGCTTCATAATCTATTCTTTCCTTCAGACTAAGTCTTTTCCTTCTCCTTGTAGAGGCACAAGTCCACACCTTTTTTCTTTTGTTCCTGAATTCTTTACCTTTTTCTTGTTCCATTACTTCAGTCAACCTGGTCTTCAAATCTTCCGATCTTGGGCTTACTTACTACTTCATGTCTCTGACTGCTAGAGTAGACATATTTTTGTGTGATCAGTATCACTCTGGGGCATTACCCTTCACAGTTTTCATTCTCAGTCCATGTGTTCTGGTGGAACTGGCCTTACCCCCACTCTAGAGGTAGACACATAACCAGGCCTAGCCAATGGCAATTACTTCAGCCATAGTGATTGCATCAGGATGGTCACATGACTGATGATGAACCAATCAAATCCTTTAAGGAACTTGTACTACCAAGCAAGTCACTGCTGAAATTGCAGGTACCAAGGATGATGTAAATCTGAAACTGCTGGTGGTCATCTCTGCCACATGTGGAAAGAGCCTGCTTGACAATGAATGGAGCTCTCACGGAGGACGCAGTATCAAGAAATGGAGAAATAAATACTCCTGATCCTGTAAATTAAAGCACGGATCAAATATGCCTAAAGTCACCCTCAACCTCTGAACGTGAAAGCCATCAACAGGAAAGCATTCTACAGAGCAGATCCCTGTTATGAAGAGAAACAGAACATCCACCTTCATAAAATGTAAACACTATATTTGACTGGGCATTATGGGACGAGGCAGATGTAAGAGTAAGAAGTTTCAAGCCAAGGTCTGAGCTGGCCTGAGGGGCCCCATAAAAGTTCCTTGGGAGCCACGATGGAAATAAGAAAGCTGGGCTAAGAATAGTTCTGAATTTATTTTCCACACTGGGCTTCAAAATAAGGCTTCTGAAGAAAGGATCTCTCTGTTGCTAACAAAAGCAAAAACAAAATTTTTTGGAAATCACTGACACAACACTCATGTTAGTTCTCCCAGAAACCCAACTTCTACTTTCTAAATCCTGCTTTGCATCCTATTTTGGCCATATTTATATCCCCAACTACGCAATCATTTAATTGCCTTTCATACTTTATTTTATTCTTCAAGAGAGAAAAAAATAAAAGTCACTTGGGGGTGATAAATCAGGCATCTCCTCCACATACTCCTCTCTCTTTTCTCATAGGTGTCAGCCAATTCAGATATACAATAAAATTCAAATTCAGCAAATACTTATTTGCTGTGCAAGGTAGTACGATGTGCTATATTTTGTAACATTCATGAATTCTTTCAACTCCCTGAGAGGTAGGTAGCTATTGATATTTAAGTTTGGTGAATGTGATGAAGTGATCATCTCAAAGGTCACAAGGCAAATTGCTGACGGAGTTAGAAATACAACCTGGACCACAGTCAGGTGTACATGAAGACCCCAAATGGATAGACTTGGATTTAAATCTTGATTTGTTACTTACTAATTTTTGGAACTTGAGCAAATGATTCAGCCTCCTTGAGTCTCAGTTTTCTATCCATAAAATGAATATACTCTACTTCATAATGACATATGTGGGTTATATTAAATAATATACTGAACACATTAGCACAAAGTTTCCTCAGCAACTGTTAGTTTCCTTCCACTCCACCAGGAAATACCTAGGTTCCTCTATCCATAATGATTTACACATTAAAAATGGCTCTACTAAGATGTTAACTCCCTTTAAATACTGTCATACATGTAGATACTCATACATGCAGAACGTATTATGCTACAAGTTGTTAATACTTAGTCATTTCTTTATTGATATGACTCTCTTTGGTGAGGAGAGAGCAAAGGCCAGTGACTGTGGATTCTGAACACAAGGACTCATCGTAGAAAAAAATCAACACCAAATTATTTTGCACTTTTATCCAACAAGGATGAAGAAGGGAGAACCCGCAGACTCTCAGTAAATTGTGACCTCTTTCCAGCCATCTGAATCTAGCTATCATTCACTGAATCCACAATTGTATATTCAGGACTAATCTATGCCACACAGTGTTCTAGGGGCTGGAGATACAGTGTGAACAAGACAATCCAAGTGTGTGGGAAGAACCAGAAAAATATGAATGATTCCTCCATGCTACCCTCCTACCCTTCTGCCCTTTTTGGCCCTTATCCTTGGTGCTGTAGTTTAGGGTGGGGAGTAGAAACTTATGTTGTTGTACAGCTGAGCAAAGGATAATTTTATATTTTAAGGAGATCCTATGTAGCCTGCAAAGCCTAAAATAGTTACTATTGGCCCTTTACAGAAAATATTTGTGGATTCCTGGTTTAGAGTGACCTGTGCCATTCATCAAGACCACAGTAAAGGTTTAATCCTATGCCTATTAGAATACCTTTGTTAATAATTTGTTATTTATGTAAAACATTATTATTATTGACTATGATTGTTAAACAATATTGAAGAATAAAAAGTGACTGACAGTGGGAAGGTAGACTTTTTATATCAATTTCGTAAGAAAATAATTTCTTTTGTAAGTCACTTAACTATAACTTGTTTTCCTTGACCATAACCACCACATAAAATATGGACCTTCCAGGCCCAGCACAGTGGCTCATGCCAGTAATCCTGGCACTTTGGGAAGTCGAGTGGGCGGATTGACTAAGCTTAGGTGTTCGAGACCAGCCTGGGCAATATGGCAAAACCCCGTCTCTACTAAAATACAAAAAATTAGCCAGGTGTGGCAGTGCGCACCTGTAGTCCCAGCTACACAGGAGGCTGAGGCACAAGAATCGCTTGAACCTGGGGGACAGAGGTTGCACTGAGCCAAGATCACTCCACTGCACTCCAGGCTAGGTGACGGAGTGAGATTCCATCTCATAAAAAGAAAAAGAAAAGGAAAAGAAAACAATATGGACTTCCTCTATATAACTTTCCTGGGGTTTTTCTATTTCTTTTTTCCTGTACCTACCATGGAGGATTAGAAGATGACCCAGAAAAGCTATGATAAGGGGGAAGAAGAAGAAAAGTTAATTTGCCATTACTCGTGCCCTTTGGCCTTTACTACTTAAAAATTCCTAAATGTACTCTACATTCTTCTTTGTGCCATATTTATTAAAATAAAACAGTCCTCCTTTTATTCATTATTTTTATTTTTTTAAGACAGAGTTTCCCTCTTGTCGCCCAGGCTGGAGGGCAATGGTGTGATTTCAGCTCATGCAATCTCTGCCTCCCAGGTTCAAGTGATTCTCCCGCCTCAGCCTCCTGAGTAGCTGGGATTACAGGCACACACCACCACACCCTATTAATTTTTTGTATTTTTAGTAGAGATGAGGTTTCTTCATGTTGGTCAGGCTGGTCTCGAACTCCCGACCTCAGGTGATCCACCCGTCTCGGCCTCCCAAACTGCTGGGATTACAGGCGCGAGCCACCGCGACCGGCCAACAGTCCTCCTTTTATTTGTCTAAATGGTTCTTAGGACTTTCTCTCATTCATGCACCCATATTATTTCCTGATTTTCCTTTCAGTAAGGATCATTGGCTAGCAGGAACTTACTCAATGGCTTGGCTTGTTGACATTCGCTCCTAAGGGTAATTCTGAGCCCAGGAGTTGCACCCTCTTCTTTCTCCTGTAAACTGCTTCCAGGTAACACGACTCTCAGTGCCCACCCTGAGCTTGTGATAGGCTGTCCTGGTATCACCCTATTATAGAGGAGTTTGTGCCAAACTAAGCTCACATTGCACATGATTTGATGAGTCTTGCAGCTCTAGCCACGAGTATCCTGGCTTGGGTATCAGCAGACTAATTCCAGCGCCTCTTCCTCTGATTTGTTGTTGCATTTGGGCCAGCTACTTAGCTTCTGAATGCCTAAATGTTCACGTCTGTAACATTAAGATAATGCCAACTTTCATTTCAGCTTCTGGGAATAGAATTACACCGTATAGGAACATTGATGTTCCCATGGTAACAGTCATGTAAAGTATCTAGCATGCCACTGGAGGCAATAAATTATTTATAAGTACGTGTAACAATTCCTAACTGACACGTTAATAAAAAATTCTTACAGGAAATCCTGGGGATATACTTTCACATTAATTTGCATTCATTATTTCAAGGAGAGTTCATCATTCTGCTCCAAACCACCTATTCTAAATTCGCAGAATAAAATCAATTAGCACACCCTCGAGCTGCTGAGTTCAAAAGCAATACAGAATGTTTCCATAACCTGTGTAAGGGGAAGGAAGAGAATGGCTTCCTGGGACTATGTATTAAAACCAAGAAGGAGTCAATGGGTATGGCTTGTCTAGGAAGAGATGGCTCCAACTTTCAACCATCTGAAGAAAACAGGAAATGTTAGGCAGTGCTACCAAAAACAAATTTGTTGTAATATTATTGTTACTATTATTTGGAGAAAATTTAAATATACAAAAAGACAAAAATATAATAATTATCATCATCCAGAAATGACCAATATCAACATTTTTGTTTATAGTCTTCTCATCTTTTTTCTATACTTAAATTTTTTCAAATATTGTTTTGTAGCCTTTTTGATTTGTGAGCAGTTTTCCAGGTCATTAAAATTTTCCCAGAACATAATTGGCTGAATATAGCATCAAGAGGATGTCACAATTTATTGAAGCAATTTGCAATTATTAAACATTAGATTGTGTCCTGAATTGCCTTTTAATGAAAATCAATTCATGTATCAATGTGAGACCTCATATTAATTTAGCTGACGTATTTTGACGTATTTTAGACCTACCCATGATCCATCCATAATACTTCAGTTACTCACAGCACTCTCTTCTTTCCCAGGCTCTTGTTATCAGTCAAATACACCCAAAGTTTTCTTCAAAAACAAATTCCCAAAAAGAAAGGGCTCTTAATTGAATTTTGTTTTTCCATTGTCTTTGGTCCTTGTATTTGTATCTTGTGCCTAAAACATTGCTTTCTTTTCATTTATTTATTTATTTATTTTTATTTCAGACAGAGTCTTGCTTTGTTGCCCAGGCTGGAGTGCAGTGGCGTGATCTTGGCTCACTGCAACCTCCACCTCCCGTGTTCAAGCAATTCTCCTGCCTCAGCCTCCCAAGTACCTGGGATTACAGGCATGCGTCACCACACCCAGCTAATTTTTTGTATTTTTAGTAGAGACGGGGTTTCGCTATGTTGGCCAGACTGGTCTTGAACTCCTGGACTCAAGTGACACATTTGCCTCGTCCTCCCAAAGTGCTGGGATTACAGGTGTGAGCCGCCATGGCCAGCCTTTTGTTTTCTTTCTTGATCTTATTAAAACTATTTTTTTTGTTCTTCCTGAATTCTTACTTCCTTTAACTATAATATTGATCTCTTTAAGTCTAAATTCATTCTCTTTTGATAATGTTATTTTTGACTTTCTCTTTTAACAGGGGTTTTATTCCCTAACTAACCCAGCAGATCTCAAACTTGTTTAGTACCAAGATCCCTTTAAAAATTTATAGAGGATCCCAAAGAGCTTTTGTTTATGTGAGTTGTATCTATTGCTGTTTACCATATTAGAAATTAAAAGTGAGAAATTTCAAAAATATTTAATATGTTAAGTAACCAGGCCAGGCATGGCGACTCATGCTTGTAATTCCAGCACTTTGGGAGGCCAAGGTGGGAGAACTGCTGAGGTCAGGAGATGAGCCACGATCGCACCACTGTACTTGAGCCTGGTCAACACAGTGAGACCCCATCTCAAAAAAAAAGTAACAGTAAGAAACTTATTACATTTAACATAAATAAACATTTTATGAAAGATAACTATATTTTACAAAGGGAACATAAATTTAGTGAGAATGCTGGCATTGTTTTATACTTTTAAAATCTCCCTAATGCCTGCCTTAAGGATTCTCCTGTCTGCTCAGCATCAACACTATTTCCATATGTTGTTCTGGTTGGAGCATATGAAGAAAATCTTGCCTCACATAGATTTGTGGTCGGAAAAAGAAGGATCGACCTACAGACCCCATGAAAAGTCTCAGGAACTCATAGGGATAACTTGCCCACACTTTGAGAACTGCTGCCCTAAACTGTCTCTAATTACTGTATGATCTTTTTACGCTTCAGTTTCTCTTTTTGTAAACAATACGTATTGTCTACAATACGTATTGTAAAATAGTATATCAAAGTGTTCTGGAACTTTAACATGAAAAATGCTACAGTGATAGGCAGAAATCTACACCTGTACATAAAACAGGAAAATACTTCCTTTGGGGCATGTTGGAGACATGATGCTGCCCCCAACATGATTACTAAACAAATTGGTGGCCAGGCACCGTGGCTCATGTCTGTAATCCCAACATTCTGGGAGGCTGAGGAGGGAGGATCACTGGAGCTCAGGAGTTCAAGACCAGCCTGGACAACATGGTGAGATGTTGTCTCTTTAAAAACTAAAAAATAAAATTAGCCAGGACCCAGCTACTCAAGAGGCTGAGGCAGGAGAATCACTTGAGCCCAGGAGGTTAAGGCTGCAGTGAGCTGTGATAGCACCACTGCACTCCAGCCTGGGCAAGAGAGCAAGACCCTGCTTCAAAACAAAAAACAAAAGTACAGTGGCTCACACCTGTAATCCCAGCACTTTGGGAGGCCAAGGCGGGAGGATCTCAAGGTCAGGAGTTTGAGACCAGCCTGGTTAATATGGTGAAACCCTATCTCCACTAAAAATACAAAAATTAGCCTGCTGTGGTGGTGGGCACCTATAGTCCCAGCTACTTGGGAGGCTGAGGCAGGAGAATCGCTTGAACCCGGGAGGCAGAGGTTGCAATGAGCTGAGATAGCGCCAGTGCACTCCAGCCTGGGCGACAGAGGAGACTCCGTCTCAAACAAAAACAAAAACAAAAACAAAATGAAAAAACAACCATATTGGTTCACCAACATGGTTTATAAAGCAAGTTACTCTTTGCAATAGACATTTAGGTTTCACACATAACCACTGCAACACAAAATTAGGAATTTCCCAAATAAAATCAAAACAGTTCTTCATGTAGTTTTGGTAAAAATAATTTTTTTCAGGAGCATAAGGTATGAATTCTGGCTCAATTGCAAAATGGAGGCATATTTCTCTGAAACCCGCTGCCTAGTTATCTTGGCATTCTTTGCTGTGTAAAATGGACTCATGTTTCATTTCTTGAAAAATGTTGAATGTGTCTCGTTTTAACTTAATGAGGTCAGGGAGGAACTAATCACTAAGAGACATTTTGTTTGCTTGTTTGTTTGTTTGAGATGGAGTCTCGCTCTGTCACCCAGGCTGGAGTACAGTGACACGATCTCCGCTCACACTGCAAGCTCTGCCTCCCGGGTTCACACCATTCTCCTGCCTCAGCCTCCCGAGTAGCTGGGACTACAGGCGCCCGCCACCACGGCCAGCTAATTTTTTTGTATTTTTAGTAGAGATGGGGTTTCACTGTGTTAGCCAGGATGGTCTCAATCTCCTGACCTCGTGATCCGCCCACCTTGGCCTCCTAAAGTGCTGGGATTACAGGTGTGAACCACCACACCCGGCCCACTAAGGAACATTTTTAAGTCAGAATATAAAGTTTCTCATGATAGACCTCATAATGGATTCTGTGTACTGCAACTGATCCACTATGATATATGATGATTGTCATATAACGTTCTCTACAGTGGTTTTGATTGTGTGCACTTGGGCAGTTGAGGTGTAAAACTGGAATGTTCGCATCCTTCATGGGACCTGTTTCACAACAGTGCACATTCTGCTTAATTGGATACACTAACTCAGTCTGTAGAGGAGGGATTTGGGAGCAGGATGGCACGGAATCCTGTCTTTAATCCCCACCCGGAAGTCAGTAGCCTGTCCATCCTTATAAAAGCCTCGTGGTGGACTGGGTGTGGTGCTCACGCTTGTAATCCCAGCACTTTGGGAGGCCGAGGCAGGCGGATCACTTGAGGCCAGGAGCTTGAGACCAGCCTGACCAACATGGTGCAACTTTGTCTCTACTAAAAATACAAAAATTAGCTGGGCATCATGGCACACGCCTGTCATCCCAGCTACTTGGGAGGTTGAGGCAGGAGAATCGCTTGAACCCGAGAGGTAGAGGTTGCAGTGAGCCAATATTGCGCCACTGTACTCCAGCCTAGGTGACAGAGTGAGAATCTGTCTCAAAAAAACAAAAAACAAAAAAAAAGCCGTCATGCTGGTGACTCTTGTCCTTTTAGGGCCAAGGGTGTTTTTCTTCCATCTGCCCCAGATCTGGATTGTATCTCAACATGGCATCCCATGGTGTTGAAGAGTAGTTGCAGTCTGAATTTCAGGGAGACTGAGTTGTGTTTGCATTTGGAAAATGGAGATAATGGTCAATAGGAATGGATGAGGACAAAATGAGAATGCATATGAAAGGATATGAAAGTGCTTTGAAAACACTTTAAGCTTCATGTAAGTTAAATAATTGTTTTTATTTTTATGCCTAAACCCTCCTTATTGTGAGGTATTGCGGCAAACAGGGACACACCAGACCTGGAGGTTTTTTGCTTTGTTTTGTGTTTTTCATTTGCTTCTATCAGGCTAGGGAAAAGAACATGCTGGATCCTTCACAGATCTTCTTATGCTAATCCTCTCTGTGGAGTTCTTGGAGCTGACATTGGCTATAAAGCCAGTTGTTGATCTGCACCCCTCCTTTTGTCATAAATGAAAGGTACAATCTGGCACTGAACATTTTTATCTCCCTGTATAATCTGATGACTTGCTCTGCCAGGAAAAATTGATTGCAGCGTTCATTATCAATGACTTTATTTTTCAAGTTTTTATACTTCTTTGACATCTAAAAGTAGCCAATAAAATCACCGAAGATACACTTGATGAGAATGTATCAAACACTTTAGCATGTACATCCAACATTTTAAAAATCCTCTGTTAATTATTTTTTCAGTTTAAAGTAATCAGGAGTTTGGCATTGAAATGATCTCTGAACTTAGAAATTGGTTCTTGAGTAAAACCTCAACTTCTTTGTGTTTAATTAGATTTCAGTGGCTCCACTTAAAAAAGGTCACCTAAATTTGGAAAAGACAACCAATTTTTATTGTGACAATCTAACCCTTGCTGAATTTTCTTAGAAAGGTTAAAGTCATTTTTTCCATTCACTTGGTAGCATTTACCCATACTTTTTGGTTGTTGTTGTTTTTTGTTTTTTTTTGAGATGGAGTCTCACTTTGTCACCCAGGCCGGAATACAGTGGCACAACCTCGGCTCACTGCAAGCTCCGCCTCCTGGGTTCATGCCATTCTTCTGCCTCAGCCTCCTGAGTAGCTGGAACTATAGGCATCCACCATCACGCCTGGCTAATTTTTTGTATTTTTAGTAGAGCTGGGATTTCGCTGTGTTTTAGCCAGGATGGTCTCGATCTCCTGACCTAGTGAACCACCGGCCTCGGCCTCCCAGAGTGCTGGGATTACAGGTGTGAGCCACCGCACCCGGCCGCATTTACCCATACTTTTGCCACAGCACACCAAAGAAAAATCTTGAGTCCTCAATAAAAAGGCAATTATATTTTAATGGATTAGGCTTTGATTCCTTGTCTCAGCAGCTTTATAAACTTGCTGTGTACAAATGTTTTAGACTGTGTGCCCCTAGTTTTCTTTGTGGTAATAATGGAACTGTGTTTCCCACGGGTCTATTAGAGGTGCTGTAGATTGAATAAGAAAATGTCTACAAAGGGCCGGGAGCAGTGGCTCAGAAAAAAAAAAGAAAAGAAAAGAAATAAAATGTCTATAAAGTTCTTAGAGTAGCCAGGCACTGTGGCTCATGCCTGTAATCCCAGCACTTTGGGAGGCCAAGCCAGGCGGATTACCTGAGGTCAGGAGTTTGAGACCAGCCTGGCCAACATGGTGAAACCCCGCCACTACTAAAAATACAAAAAAAATTAGCCAGGCGTAGTGGTGCACACCTGTAATCCCAGCTACTTGGGAGGCTGAGGTAGGAGAATCGCTTGAACTGGGGAGGCGGAGCTTGCAGTGAGCCGAGATTGTGCTATTGCACTGCAGCCTGGGCGACAAAAGGGAAACTCCATCTAAAATTAAAAAAAAAAAAAGTTCTTAGGGTATCTAGACATATCTGGGTCATACATGAAAGTGTCTGTTTCTAGAGAGCCAAGGTAGAATAAGATGGGTAACTCAAGGAGCGAGCTCAATGAGTCAAGGCAGGGTAACCTGAAAGGAGCCCTGAGAAATGTGAATTGGAGTTGCATGGGCTTCCTGAGCTGCCATGCTTCTCATGACAGTATGAAGCTGTCAGGTTGCATAGTATTCATAGCATTCCTTGGTTCCCATGGAAAATGGAGGCCAGTTCTAGATTATGGCTGAGAACTAGATACAAGATTCCAGATGTTCTGTGAACCATGTCAACTTAGTTTACATATAGATATTGAGCAAAATGAGAAAAATATTTTAGCTAAAGATTATAACCCAGAACATCTCACATGGACCATGATTCTAACACAAACTGAATTCCCTTTTTATTTTTATTTTTTTGACTCCCAACAATGTATAAGTAGCCAGGTATTTTTTTTTTTTAAAGCAAGTGTCACCTTCATTTTTGTGGCCTTTCTCACATAGCTGCATGGAAATTTTAAATATGATGGAACTATTGCAATACTGTTTTTCCTTACTGCTGGAAGTATCACTGAATGAGTTTTGCATTACAGTAAAATAACACCCTGAGCTGTCATGTTCCCATAGTTGTCTCTGAAAGTAAAAGCTGTGATCACATCCAAGTTTAGAAGTAGGGGAAGTGGGACTGAGATAGGGAAGGCTATCGAAGCTGCCACTGTTGTAACTGCTGCTGCAGTCGCGCTGATAAAGACAAGGGGAAGCAGGCCAGCCTGAGATTCTGGGCCTTAAAGCCCTGGCTCTACCAGCAGGAGAGAAAAATAGCAGCTCTGAAGGATTTATCAGAAAACTTTTTTAAGAACAATGTTATGGAAGATGAACTGGTCTCATATCTCCAGTGTTTCTAGCAAAAACAGCTTACACTCTTATCTCAGGTAGAATGACCACACTAAGAATTTAAGACATCTCATAGGGATATCTGCCCAAAGCCTCTAAGGTGTGAGTCATTCTCAGAACTTTTAGGAAAAGACAGTTGACTGAATAATGAACTTTCAGGAAGGCATTTACTAACCTTCAGTTATGGCGGACTTGCAGAAAATGACCTTTTATCTCCACATCTAGCTAACACACGAATTCCTTTGAAGGAGTCATTATAGAATGCTCTTCTGTTCAATGAGGACATTTTCAGGACTGAGGGACCTAGCTACAACACATGGCTCAAGAGAAGTGAGCTAGTGATTTTTCCCTCCTATGTTTTCTCCTCACTCAATAGTCCTTATTCTCTTTTAAACTGTCGTCAAGAAATAATTTAATCAACTCGTTTTTCCAAAGAAGCAGAAAGAGCAAATAATGAACAAGGTTCCATATGTTTTCTTTCTCAGGGGTATTTTCATTAGGGGACTAAGGAATGGAACTGCGTATAGAATTGCAAGCATCAGCTAGCCCAGTGGGGAGGTATTTGGGCAGCAAGCCAAACGTCGCCCATTCTACATAATTGTCCCTCTCCTTCTTATTTTTTCTTTTTATTTTTTGAGACAGAGTCTCACTCTATCGCCCAGGCTGGAGTGCAGTGGTGCAATCTTGGCTCACTGCAAGCTCTGCCTCCCAGGTTCACGCCATTCTCCTGCCTCAGCCTCCTGAGTAGCTGGGACTGCAGGCGCCCACCACCATGCTCGGTTAATTTTTAAAAAATATTTTTAGTAGACATGGGGTTTCACCACCTTAGCCAGGATGGTCTCGATCTCCTGACCTCGTGATTCGCCCACCTCAGCCTTCCAAAGTGCTGGGATTACAGGCGTGAGCCACCACGCCTAGCTGTCCCTCTCCCTCCTAACAAGGTAGACCTGAAGGGTTCCTGCTAACATGGTAGACATCTCTCTTACAGCCCCTTCAGAAATCACAGCCAGGTGCAGTGACTAACACCTGTAATCCTGAAACTTTGGGAGGCAGAGGTGGGTGGATTGCGAGGTCAGGAGTTCAAGACCAGTCTGGCCAAGATGGTGAAACCCCATCTCCACTAAAAATACAAAAAATTAGCCGGGCGTGGTGGCAGGCACCTGTAATCCTGCCACTCGGGAGGCTGAGGTGGAGAATTGCTTGAATCCGCGAGGCAGAGGTTGCAATGAGCCAAGATCATACCACTGCACTCCAGCCTGGGTGACAGCAAGACTCCGTCTCAGAAAAAAAGAAAGAAATCACAGTTGGATGTCTACGTTATGTGTCAGGATAAATGGCTGAGTGGAGGAGGCATTTCCTAATGCCCTCTCTGTCTCTTAAGAGTTGGGGGCAGGAATAGGAACAGCTCCAGTTTCCAACTCCCAGCGCGAGCGACACAGAAGACCGGTGATTTCTGCATTTTCAACTTAGGTACTGGGTTCATCTCACTAGGGAGTGCCGGACAATCGGTGCTGGTCAGCTGCTGCAGCCCGACCAGCAAGAGCTGAAGTAGGGCAAGGCATTGCCTCACCTGGGAAGCGCAAGGGGGAAGGGAATCCCTTTTCCTAGCCAGGGGAACTGAGACACACAACACCTGGAAAATCGGGTAACTCCCACCCCAATACTGCGCTTTAAGGAATCGGGCACACCAGGAGATTATATCCCACACCTGGCCGGGAGGGTCCCACGCCCACGGAGCCTCCCTCATTGCTAGCACAGCAGTCTGTGATCTACCGGCAAGGCAGCAGTGAGGCTGGGGGAGGGGCGCCCGCCATTGCTGAGGCTTAAGTAGGTAAACAAAGCTGCTGGGAAGCTCGAACTGGGTGGAGCTCACAGCAGCTCAAGGAAACCTGCCTGTCTCTGTAGACTCCACCTCTGGGGACAGGGCACAGTAAACAATAACAAACGCAGCAGAAACCTCTGCAGACGCAAACGACTCTGTCTGACAGCTTTGAAGAGAGCAGTGGATCTCCCAACACGGAGGTTGAGATCTGAGAAGGGACAGACTGCCTGCTCAAGTGGGTCCCTGACCCCTGAGTAGCCTAACTGGGAGACATCTCCCACTAGGGGCAGTCTGACACCCCACACCTCACAGGGTGGAGTACACCCCTGAGAGGAAGCTTCCAAAGCAAGAATCAGACAGGTACACTCACTGTTCAGCAATATTCTATCTTCTGCAGCCTCTGCTGCTGATACCCAGGCAAACAGGGTCTGGAGTGGACCTCAAGCAATCTCCAACAGACCTACAGCTGAGGGTCCTGACTGTTAGAAGGAAAACTATCAAACAGGAAGGACACCTACACCAAAACCCCATCAGTACGTCACCATCATCAAAGACCAGAGGCAGATAGAACCACAAAGATGGGGAAAAAGCAGGGCAGAAAAGCTGGAAATTCAAAAAATAAGAGCACATCTCCCCCAGCAAAGGAGCGCAGCTCATCGCCAGCAACGGATCAAAGCTGGATGGAGAATGACTTTGACGAGATGAGAGAAGAAGTCTTCAGTCCATCAAACTTCTCAGAGCTAAAGGAGGAATTATGTACCCAGCGCAAAGAAACTAAAAATCTTGAAAAAAAAGTGGAAGAATTGATGGCTAGAGTAATTAATGCAGAGAAGGTCATAAACGAAATGAAAGAGATGAAAACCATGACACGAGAAATACGTGACAAATGCACAAGCTTCAGTAACCGAATCGATCAACTGGAAGAAAGAGTATCAGCGATTAAGGATCAAATGAATGAAATGAAGCGAGAAGAGAAACCAAAAGAAAAAAGAAGAAAAAGAAATGAACAAAGCCTGCAAGAAGTATGGATTATGTAAAAAGACCAAATCTACGTCTGATTGGGGTGCCTGAAAGTGAGGGGGAAGATGGAACCAAGCTGGAAAACACTCTTCAGGATATCATCCAGGAGAACTTCCCCAAACTAGTAGGGCAGGCCAACATTCAAATCCAGGAAATACAGAGAACGCCACAAAGATACTCCTCGAGAAGAGCAACTCCAAGACACATAATTGCCAGATTCACCAAAGTTGAAATGAAGGAAAAAATCTTAAGGGCAGCCAGAGAGAAAGGTCAGGTTACCCACAAAGGGAAGCCCATCAGACTAACAGCAGATCTCTCGGCAGAAACTCTACAAGCCAGAAGAGAGTGAGGGCCGATATTCAACATTCTTAAAGAAAAGAATTTTAAACCCAGAATTTCATATCCAGCCAAACTAAGTTTCATAAGTGAAGGAGAAATAAAATCCTTTACAGATAAGCAAATGCTTAGAGATTTTGTCACCACTAGGCCTGCCTTACAAGAGATCCTGAAGGAAGCACTAAACATGGAAAGGAACAACTGGTACCAGCCATGGCAAAAACATGCCAAAATGTAAAGACCATCAAGGCTAGGAAGAAACTGCATCAACTAACGAGCAAAATAACCAGTTAATATCATAATGGCAGGATCAAGTTCACACATAACAATCTTAACCTTAAATGTAAATGGACTAAATGCTCCAATTAAAAGACACAGACTGGCAAACTGGATAAAGAGTCAAGATCCATCAGTCTGCTGTATTCAGGAGACCCATCTCACACGCAGAGACGTACATAGGCTCAAAATAAAGGGATGGAGGAAGATTTACCAAGCAAATGGAGAACAAAAAAAAGCAGGGGTTGCAATACTAGTCTCTGATAAAACAGACTTTAAACCATCAAAGATCAAAAGAGACAAAGAAGGCCATTACATAATGGTAAAGGGATCAATTCAACAGGAAGAGATAACTATCCTAAATATAGATGCACCCAATACAGGAGCACCCAGATTCATAAAGCAAGTCCTTAGAGACTTACAAAGAGACTTAGACTCCCATACAATAATAATGGGAGATTTCAACACTCCACTGTCAACATTAGACAGATCAACGAGACAGAAAGTTAACAAGGATATCCAGGAATTGAACTCATCTCTGCAGCAAGCAGACCTAATAGACATCTATAGAACTCTCCACCCCAAATCAACAGAATATACATTCTTCTCAGCACCACATCGCACTTACTCCAAAATTGACCACATAATTGGAAGTAAAGCACTCCTCAGCAAATGTACAAGAACAGAAATTATAACAAACTGTCTCTCAGACCACAATGCAATCAAACTAGAACTCAGGACTAAGAAACTCAATCAAAACCACTCAACTACATGGAAACTGAACAACCTGCTCCTGAATGACTACTGGGTACATGACGAAATGAAGGCAGAAATAAAGATGTTCTTTGAAACCAATGAGAACAAAGATACAACATACCAGAATCTCTGGGACACATTTAAAGCAGTGTGTAGAGGGAAATTTATAGCACTAAATGCCCACAAGAGAAAGCAGGAAAGATCTAAAATTGACACTCTAACATTGCAGTTAAAAGAACTAGAGAAGCAAGAGCAAACACATTCGAAAGCTAGCAGAAGGCAAGAAATAACTAAGATCAGAGCAGAACTGAAGGAGATAGAAACACAAAAAACCCTCCAAAAAATCAATGAATCCAGGAGTTGGTTTTTTGAAAAGATCAACAAAATTGACAGGCCGCTAGCAAGACTAATAAAGAAGAAAAGAAAGAAGAATCAAATTGATGCAATAAAAAATGATAAAGGGGATACCACCACCGACCCCACAGAAATACAAACTACCATCAGAGAATACTATAAACACCTCTATGCAAATAAACTGGAAAATCTAGAAGAAATGGATAATTTCCTGGACACTTATACTCTTCCAAGACTAAACCAGGAAGAAGTTGAATCCCTGAATAGACCAATAGCAGGCTCTGAAATTGAGGCAATAATTAATAGCCTACCAACCAAAAAAAGTCCAGGACCAGATGGATTCACAGCCGAATTCTACCAGAGGTACAAGGAGGAGCTGGTACCATTCATTCTGAAACTATTCCAAACAATAGAAAAAGAAGGAATCCTCCCTAACTCATTTTATGAGGCCAACATCATCCTGATACCAAAGCCTGGCAGAGACACAACAAAAAAAGAGTATTTTAGACCAATATCCCTGATGAACATCGATGCAAACATCCTCAATAAAATACTGGCAAACCGGATTCAGCAACACATCAAAAAGCTTATCCACCATGACCAAGTGGGCTTCATCCCTGGGATGCAAGGCTGGTTCAACATTCGCAAATCAATAAACCTAATCCAGCATATAAACAGAACCAAAGACAAAAACCACATGATTATCTCAATAGATGCAGAAAAGGCGTTTGACAAAATTCAACAGCCCTTCATGCAAAAAACGCTCAATAAATTCGGTATTGATGGAATGTACCTCAAAATAATAAGAGCTATTTATGACAAACCCACAGCCAATATCATACTGAATGGGCAAAAACTGGAAAAATTCCCTTTGAAAACTGGCACAAGACAGGGATGCCCTCTCTCACCACTCCTATTCAACATAGTGTTGGAAGTTCTGGCTAGGGCAATCAGGCAAGAGAAAGAAATCAAGGGGATTCAGTTAGGAAAAGAAGAAGTCAAATTGTCCCTCTTTGCAGATGACATGATTGTATATTTAGAAAACCCCATTGTCTCAGCCCAAAGTCTCCTTAAGCTGATAAGCAACTTCAGCAAAGTCTCAGGATACAAAATTAATGTGCAAAAATCACAAGCATTCTTGTACACCAGTAACAGACAAACAGAGAGTCAAATCATGAATGAACTTCCATTCACAATTGCTTCAAAGAGAATAAAATACCTAGGAATCCAACTTACAAGGGATGTAAAGGACCTCTTCAAGGAGAACTACAAACCACTGCTCAGTGAAATAAAAGAGGACATAAACAAATGGAAGAACATACCATGCTCATGGATAGGAAGAATCAATATCGTGAAAATGGCCATACTGCCCAAGGTAATTTATAGATTCAATGCCATCCCCATCAAGCTACCAATGACTTTCTTCACAGAATTGGAAAAAACTGCTTTAAAGTTCATATGGAACCAAAAAAGAGCCCGCATCTCCAAGACAATCCTAAGTCAAAAGAACAAAGCTGGAGGCATCACGCTACCTGACTTCAAACTATACTACAAGGCTACAGTAACCAAAACAGCATAGTACTGGTACCAAAGCAGAGATATAGACCAATGGAACAGAACAGAGTCCTCAGAAATAATACCACACATCTACAGTCATCTGATCTTTGACAAACCTGAGAGAAACAAGAAATGGGGAAAGGATTCCCTATTTAATAAATGGTGCTGGGAAAATTGGCTAGCCATAAGTAGAAAGCTGAAACTGGATCCTTTCCTTACTCCTTATACGAAAATTAATTCAAGATGGATTAGAGACTTAAATGTTAGACCTAATACCATAAAAATCCTAGAGGAAAACCTAGGTAGTACCATTCAGGACATAGGCATGGGCAAAGACTTCATGTCTAAAACACCAAAAGCAACGGCAGCAAAAGCCAAAATTGACAAATGGGATCTCATTAAACTAAAGAGCTTCTGTACAGCAAAGGAAACTACCATCAGAGTGAACAGGCAACCTACAGAATGGGAGAAAATTTTTGCAATCTACTCATCTAACAAAGGGCTAATATCCAGAACCTACAAAGAACTCCAAAAAATTTACAAGAAAAAAACAAACAACCCCATCAAAAAGTGGGCAAAGGATATGAACAGACATTTCCCAAAAGAAGACATTCATATAGCCAACAGACACATGAAAAAATGCTCATCATCACTGGCCATCAGAGAAATGCAAATCAAAACCACAATGAGATACCATCTCACACCAGTTAGAATGGCGATCATTCAAAAGTCAGGAATCAACAGGTGCTGGAGAGAATGTGGAGAATAGGAACACTTTTACACTGTTGGTGGGATTGTAAACTAGTTCAACCATTATGGAAAACAGTATGGCGATTCCTCAAGGATCTAGAACTAGATGTACCATATGACCCAGCCATCCCATTACTGGGTATATACCCAAAGGATTATAAATCATGCTGCTATAAAGACACATGCACACATATGTTTATTGCGGCACTATTCACAATAGCAAAGACTTGGGGCCGGGCGCGGTGGCTCAAGCCTGTAATCCCAGCACTTTGGGAGGCCGAGACGGGCGAATCACGAGGTCAGGAGATCGAGACCATCCTGGCTAACACGGTGAAACCCCGTCTCTACTAAAAAATATAAAAAACTAGCCGGGCGCAGTGGCAGGTGCCTGTAGTCCCAGCTACTCAGGAGGCTGAGGCTGGAGAATGGCGTAAACCTGGGAGGCGGAGCTTGCAGTGAGCTGAGATCTGGCCACTGCACTCCAGCCTGGGTGACAGAGCGAGACTCTGTCTCAAAAAAAAAAAAAAAAAGAGTTGGAATCAACCCAAATGTCCATCAGTGACAGACTGGATTAAGAAAATGTGGTACATATACACCATGGAATACTATGCAGCCATAAAAAAGGATGAGT
This sequence comes from Chlorocebus sabaeus, assembly GCF_047675955.1. Classification (NCBI taxonomy): domain Eukaryota; kingdom Metazoa; phylum Chordata; class Mammalia; order Primates; family Cercopithecidae; genus Chlorocebus; species Chlorocebus sabaeus. The sequence goes on along the minus strand of NC_132924.1, from coordinate 80,088,884 downwards.
TTGTGTCCTTTGTAGGGACATGGATGCAGCTGGAAACCATCATTCTTAGCAAACTATCACAAGAACAGAAAACCAAACACCGCATGTTCTCACTCATAGGTGGGAACTGAACAATGAGATCACTTGGACTTGGGAAGGGGAACATCACACACCGGGGCCTATCATGGGGAGGGGGGAGGGGGGAGGGATTGCACTGGGAGTTATACCTGATGTAAATGACGAGTTGATGGGTGCTGACGAGTTGATGGGTGCAGCACACCAACATGGCACAAGCATACATATGTAACAAACCTGCACGTTATGCACATGTACCCTAGAACTCAAAGTATAATAATTAAAAAAAAAAAAAAAAGAGTTGGGGGCAAGTGTGACTTTACAGCAATTATACAACAGTTTCCAAGCTGAAGCCTACCTTTGGAGGGGGTGGAGGCATCATACCTGGGAGAGAGGTCCTTGCTGAAGAGGGTCTCTGCCTTTCCTCAGGATGATTGCTATAAAGAAAGCAAATGGGCTGGGTGCGGTGGCTTATGCCTGTAATCCCAACACTTTGGGAGGCTGAGGTGGGTGGATCACTTGAGGTCAGGAGTTTGAGACCAGCCTGGTCAACATGGCGAAACCCCATCTCTACTAAAAATGCAAAAATTAGCTGGGTGTAGTAGTGCATGCCTGTAGTCCCAGCTACTTGGGAGGCTGAGGCACGAGAATCGCTTGAACCTGGGAGGCAGAGGTTACAGTGACCCAAGATAGCGCCACTCTACTCCAACCTAGGGGACAGAGTGAGACTCCATCTCAAAGAAAAAGGAAAGCAAATAAAAAATTTTATTACGTAGATTATAGTAAGGAATACTAATGCAACATTAAGTATGAAACTGCCCCCCTTCTGTTTATTCAGAAAATGCAAGACTTTCTTCATAGTAATGTCCCCGCTACTTGTATATCATGGACTAATTTGTCTTACTTTGCATCCTTGTGAAGCTTGTCAACTAACATCAGAGGGAACCCCCAAAAAGGAGTGTGCAGATTGCATGGAGTCATTGTATCAGAATCTCTGCACACCCATTTCTCTATTTCTCTGACAAATCTAAAAATCAAGAACACCTGTTCTTTCTAATGTTCTAATCCTACCCCATAACTGACACTTCGGATGCTTCAGGTTGAAGAATTAGAAGTCACTTTGTTTTTGAGGGAATATGGTTTACAATAAATGCCATTAGAGACATTTGAATAAAATGTTTTTGGAACGGAAAGAAGGAAATAATCAACTCTAAGGGGAAGGAAATTATATTGACAGTAACAATAATAATGGTAGCTACTATTCAGCTATTCAGTTAGCCCTCAAATGTACGCTAGTCCTTCATTTTGAGACAGAAATGTTTCGTTTCAAATGGGGGAGGAGGGGAGGAGACAATTCTCTGCCAATGTTGCTGTTGATTGCATAATGAACTTTCAGGAAGACATTTATTAACCTTCTTTGTCTCGCCTGCTTCACCTGTATAATAAGGGTGCTGATACCAGTGTATCACAAGTTTATAGGAAAACTTCAAATAAAAACAAATGCATAGAAGCACTAATCTGTTTCCTGATAACTAGTAGTGAGCAGCAGTAAAGGTATTGCTCTGTGTGTTGACATTGCCAATATGTCTTGGCATTGGTTATGGGTGTTGAAATACGTTACATAAGCTTTTTTGGAGGTGAATTTTGGCTTTTTGAAATACTGGCACATTTTTAGTAATTTAGAATTGAAAAGGTTCAAATAACTTTATTAGATTCTGATATAGTCAGCCAAGTTCAGCACAGAAAACCAGGTTAGAAGGAGGGATACAAGGTTGAAGTTGGCCAGATCTCTGCCCTCAAGACCCTTCCAACCTAGTAGGAGGAATAGGTGTTTAACCAAAATACTAGTGTCATAAGAGACCTAAAAATAAAATATTGGATTGGCAAGAAAAGAATATAAATTCTAAGTGTGAGGATTAAAGAAGGAAATTTTACCGGCAATAACAACAACAGTGAGAGTAACAGCTTCAGTTTTTTAAGAGTATGCTATATTCAGGATACACGAAAAATGTTATCACATGTACTCCCCGCTATGGACTGAATCCTTATTGCCCTCCCCCTCCAAATGTACATGTCGAATCCCTAATTCCCAATGTGATGATGGTATTTGAAGGTAGGGGCTTTGGGAAATAATTAGGTCATGAGGGTGGAGCCCTCATGAATGGGATTAGTGCCCCTATAAGTAAAATACACAAAAGAGATAATCTCTCTCCCTCCACCATGTGAGGATACAGCAGAAGGTGGTTATAAGCACACCAGGAAGAGGGCCCTCACTAGACGTTGAATCTGCTGGCACCTTGACTGTGGAATTTCAAGCTTCCAGAATTCTTGTTTTTTTGAGATGGAGTCTCGCTCTGTTGCCCAGGCTGCAGTGCAGTGGTGTGATCTTGGCTCACTGCAATCTCCATCTCCTGGGTTCAAGTGATTCTCCTACCTCAGCCTCCCAAGTAGCTGGGATTACAGGTGCCTGCCACCATGCCTGGCTAATTTTTGTACTTTTAGTAGAGATGGGATTTTGCTATGTTGGCCAGGCTGGTCTCAAACTCCTGACCCCAGGTGATCCATCTGCCTCGGCCTCCCTAAGTGCTGGGAGGCGTGAGCCACCACACCCAGCCAAGCCTGCAAAATTCTGAGACATAAATGTTTGTTGTTTAAACTGCCAGTCTATGGCATTTGTTATAGCGGCCTGAGCAAAGCCCTTCCCTCCAAAATTCTATGAAATAATTATTCTTTCTCTCTCTTTTTTTCTTTTAACAGATGCAAAAATAGAGGCTTAGACAGAGAAAATAACTTGCACAAGGTGATATGGCTGGAAAAAAAAGTGGACCCCAAGTATTGAGTTTGGATCTGTCTAATATCAAAAGCTGTGTTCTTTCTACCCTGCCACATCGTATCTCAGCAACAATGCTGTTCATTTTGTTTTGTTTTGTTTTTGAGTCGGAGTCTTGCTCTGTTACCCAGGCTGGAGTGCAGTGGTGTGATCTCAGCTCACTGCAATCTCCGCCTCCCGGGTTCAAGCCATTCTCCTGCCTCAGCCTCCTGAGTAGCTAGGACTACAGATGCCTGCCACCACGCCTGGTAGAGACAGGGTTTCACTGTGTTAGCCAGGCTGGTCTTGATCTCCTGACTTCGTGTCTGCCCCCCTCAGCCTCCCAAAGTGCTGAAATTACAGGTGTGAGCCACCAAACCCAGCCAACAATGCTGTTCTAAAAACATATTATAGTGATGTCAAAACAATTGTGATACTTTTAATGAGACAATTTCCTTGCCACCAGCCATGACTCTGTGATACCTCTGTGGCCATTCAAAGTCCACTGAAGCAAGGATCTTGACCTAGCAGGGCTCTCTCTCTCTCTCTCTCTGTCTCTCTCTTCTCTCTCTCTCTCTCTCTCTCTCTCTCTCTCTCTCCCCGCCCCCCGCCCCATCTCTTTTAGAAAGGGTTGGGGAGTGGAGAATAACTCCATCCAACCATTCTTATGAGCACAGCAGCTACTAACATTTCATGCCTTCTTTAATAGAACCATTTTCTTTGAATGTCTCTTAGGAGACTCTTCCCTGAGAATAAATAGGCACATTGGAATCTTTACTATATTTAAAAGGACTATACATATATATATATATGTTTTTTTTATTTTTTTGAGACAGAGTCTAGCTCTGTCATCCAGGCTGGAGTGCAGTGGTATGATCTTGGCTCACTGCAACCTCCACCTCCCGAGTTCAAGCAATTCTTGTGCCTCAGCCTCTCGAGTAGCTGGGACTACTGGCATGTACCATCACGCCTGGCTAATTTTTTGTATTTTTAGTACAGATGGGGTTTCACCATATTGCCCAGGCTGGTCTTGAACTCCTGACCTCAAGCCATCCTCCTGCCTCAGCCTCCCAAAGTGCTAGGATTACAGGTGTAAGTCACCACGCCTGGCCTAAAATGACTATATTTTCTAAGACACACATTCTGAATAAATAATTTTTTTCCTGATTACTGAGTTTTTTATGTGAAAATTCTTACAAAGATATGAAAATTGTATAACCATTTAGCTATGGTTTTTAAATCAAATTCTTATACTAAAAAGAGTAAAAATTATGGAAAAGTGGAAGTACTTTGGGACTATGCTGTATTTTAGGATACAAAATAAATTTAAAACCTTAAAATGGGATCGTTTTCATCCTTGTGTGAACAAATTTAAAGAACAATATATTCTTATATTATTCTTATTTTAGGATCTGATAGCAAGAAAAAAAACTTCTGATCAATGTGATGGCATTTTAGAAACATTAGCACAAATTAAATAAGAAATTGTATATAAAGTATGATTCTGCTATGATCAGCACAATGCCTAACAACTGTGTTATCTGACCAGCCCACTGCTGGTTTTTAAAACCCCAAAATGAAGATGAAGAAGAAGAAGAAGAAGAAGAAGGAGGAGGAGGAGGAGGAGGAGGAGGAGGAGGAGGAGGAGGAGGAGGAGAGGGAGAGGGAAGAGCAGAGGGGGATGGGGAGGGGGAGAAGGGGAAGGAAAAGAGGAAGGGGAAGGAGAAGGAGAAGGAGAAGGAGGAGAGAGGGAGAGGGAAGAGCAGAGGGGGAGGGGGAGGGGGAGGGGGAGAAGAGGAAGGAGAAGAGGAAGGGGAAGGGGAAGGAGAAGGAGAAGGAGAAGAAGGAGGAGAATGAGAAGGAGAAGGAACCTTTGTTTTCTCCATTGTGGTCAGTGTCCTAAATTCTTATTCAAAGCCATAGTCACCAGGGCAGTTCCAAGAAGGCTGCCACAGCTACAAAGAGTAAGAAATGATTCTACTTTGCTACCATAATTTTTTGGTTTCTTTTTGTTTTTTTTGTTTGTTTGCTTGTGTTTTTCTTTGAGAGAGAAGATCTTGCTCTGTTGCCAGGGCAGGAGCACTGTGGTGCAGTCATGACTCACTGCAGCCTCAAACTCCTGGGGTCAAGCAATCCTCCTGCCCCAGCCTCTTGAATAGCTAGGACTGCAGGTGACCACCACCAGGCCCAGCTAATTTTGTAAAAAGTATTTTTAGAAATGGAGGTCTCACCATATTGCCCCAGGCTGGTCTCGAACTTCTTGCCTCAAGCGAACCTCCTGGCTCAGCCTCTATCTGGTTTTAAAATTTTACTTTAGCCTTTGCAATGGATTTCAAATTGTGCCAGCCATCTTTTATTAGTCAGACCCAGGGGATTTTTATTGTTATTTTGAACCAGATCTATTTTTGCTTAATTCTATGGGAACCACACATAGTTTGTACATTTGCCAGAAATTTATTTTCCATTGAATATTACTCAGTTCTAAATAAGTGCATTCTGCATTTTCATACTGGAACATGGTAGGGGTGAGTTCAATTAGGAACATTCGTTTTTAAATTGTATGATGTAGCTTGAACTTTTTTCTAAGTCTAACCTGCTGCTAACTAAAAGTAAGTTAGGGTTTTGCTTATTGTTTTTCAAAGTAATACATTTTAAACAAAGACAATCTTTTATTTATTTATTTTTTAGACAGAGTCTTACTCTGTCCCCCAGGCTGGAGTGCAGTGGCAAATTGCATCTCACTGCAACCTCCACTTCCTGGGTTCAAGCAATTCTCCTGCCTCAGCTTCCAGAGTAGCTGGGACTAGAGGCATGTGCCACCACACCCCGCTAATTTTTTTGTATTTTTAGTAGAGATGCGGTTTCATCATGCTGGTCAGGCTGGTCTCAAACTCCTGACCTCAAATGATCTGCCCGCCTCGGCCTCCCAAAATGCTGGCGTTATAGGTGTGAGCCACTGCACTCGGACAAAAACAACTTTTAAAAAAGTCATTAAGAACTGCTTTGTTACAGCAGTGTGTCTTATCTGTTGACCATACCACAGCTTTGCATTGTATAACCGCTTAATGTGTGTTCATACACAGAGCTAACCAGCAGATAACATTATGTTAACCACAATAACTAGAAAATTAACATCCCTTGTCCTTCTGTTGAACACAAAAAAGGAAATATTTTCTTACCTAACTTTTGGAGCATGATTTCTATGGAAAGCTTGGGCTTGTTCCCAGAGGTGGGAAGACCTCTTGCTCTACTGCATGGGGTGTCCGAATATGGAATATTAAGACTGTGTCGCTATAACCTGAGAAAAGCGGAATATTTTCACTTGCAGCAAAGCTTAACTTCCAGGACTGGAAGAAAAAAAGAGGCAATCTTATTACAAGACAGAACCTTCATGTGTCTCAGACCCTGAGGGATTCATAGATGTTATATTTTATTCAGTGGAACAGAATCTTTGAGCAAAACTGTTGAAGCAAAATCTTCAGAAAATGATGAATCCTTCACTAAAGCTTAAAGCAAACATGGAAATAAAATTACAAAGCTCCTACAAAGACTGTAGAAAAGAACACCAGGGAGAAAATGGAGGGGATTTTTAGTAAATGTCATTTATTCTCTTGTCAAAAAAGAAAATAAAGGGAGTTTCTTTGATTGGTTTGGTTTTCTATTGTAGAGATATAGACCACAGAAGACTGTGTGACCTAAACTAGCCACGAGAATAGTTATTTGCCCAAACATCTAAGGCATGAAACAAAATTTTGTTTTGTTTAAGTTTTCAAATGGACAGAGATTTTCTTTTAAAATGTACCTTTTACATAGAGAAAATGATAAAGAGTGAAATGTAAATGATCCACAATTCTATTGGCTAGATAACTCTGTTGATATTTTTATTTTTACTTTTTGAGACGAAGTCTCGCTCTGTCGCCCAGGCTGGAGTGCAGTGGTACCACCTTGTCTCACTGCAAGCTCCACCTCCCAGCTTCACACCATCCTCCTTCCTCAGCCTCCGGAGTAGCTGGAACTACAGGCGCCCACCACCATGCCCAGCTAATTTTTTGTATTTTTAGTAGAAACGGGGTTTCACTCTGTTAGCCAGGATGGTCTCGATCTCCCGACCTCATGATCTGCCCGCTTCGGCCTCCCAAAGTGCTGGGATTACAGGCGTGAGCCACCGTACCCAGCCAACATTTTAAAAATTAGAAGTAATACAAACACATATTTTTAAAAATTCAAATATTAGTAAGTTCTGAGAGGTGTAAATGAAAAAAGATGCGTTCTTCCCCTCCCTTCTCTTCACCCCTCCTTAATGACCAACCTATTTCTCCAAAGGAGAAAGTGTTAACAATTGCTGTGTATCCTTGCATAAAAGGGAGTATGTCTCGGGATACCAGCACATACCCTAAGATATATGCTGGGGGGTGTGTGTGTGTGTGTGTGTTTGATTAAGATTTTTCTTTTCACAAAGCATATGCTATTCCATTGTACGTTCATTTTTTCATTTAATATTATATATTTAATAATATATTTACAGATCTTCCTATATCAGCATACACAAAGCTATTACATAAGTTTTAAAGACTCGATTTTTATACCAGATTATTTTTAACAGCTGTAAAATAGTTCATTACACAGTGTGCCATAAATATATAATCAGTTCTCTATTGACTAACATTTAAGCTTTTTCTAACTTTTGTGAGTATATCTGTGAAGACTTAGCAGTTGAATAGCCGTGAAATAATGTCAACATTTTAAAATTTTATAGATATTATCTAATGTATTGAGTGAGCTTTCTCTCCCACTAACAGTATTTGAGAGTTACGGTTTCTCTAGATGAAGTATTATCAAATTTTAAATTTTTACTCAAGAGAAATTCTCTTGAGTTTAGAGTACTCTTATTTAATTCTTTTTTTTTTTTTTTTTTTTTTTTTTTTTTGAGACGGAGTCTCGCTTTATCGCCAGGCTGTAGTGCAGTGGCCCCATCTCAGCTCACTGCAAGTTCTGCCTTCCAGGTTCATGCCATTCTCCTGCTTCAGCCTCCCAAGAAGCTGGGACTATGGGCGTCTGCCACCACACCCGGCTAATTTTTTGTATTTTTAGTAGAGACAGGGTTTCACTGTGTTAGTCAGGCTGATCTTGATCTCCTGACCTGGGGATTACAGGCATGAGCCCAGCCAATGGATGGACATTTTAACTAAAGTAAACCAGAGTATACTTGTTTTTGAAATATATGTTGTCTTAACACAGTGATTTGTGGACCTGTGGGGGAAAAAATAAAATACTTTAAGATTGGATTGGCAAAGGTGGCTAACACCAGAGTAAAACTTTGTAGGCCAATAAGTTTTAGGAAGCTTTCTAAAGAGTAAATTAAACTGATAAGTCTTGTGATCAAAAGCTGACGTGCAGCTGAGACGAGGAGAAATGGGGAGTTGTTTAATGGGTATAGGGTTTCAGTTTTGCAAGATGAAAACAGTCCTGGAGATTGGTTGCAAAACATTGTGAATGTACGAAACACCACTGAATTTCACACTTAAAAATGGTAAAGATAGTAAATTTTGTGTGTGTTTTACCACAATTTACAAAAGACTAATATATGAGATCATGTATCCCTAGAGAAAGAAGACAACTATTTAAGTATAGTTTCAAGAGTGTAGGGGAAGAACTTCTACCAGAAACTCAGTCAAATACCTTCAGGGGCCAGTTAATATTGTTACACAATCAGAAAGGGCTCAGAATGCAAAGATCCCCAGTAATGGATTTAAATTTAACCTAAGGCGCAAATGACTACTGTCTGCAGCAGTAATCTCCCCTCTTGTGCTGTGGAATAGTTGCCCTACCAGGGCATTTCCCCATCAGGGAAAGTATCCGTTCTCTTAAGCCTAATCAAATGTTTCTCAAATAAACTTGCAGTCATAGCCTTCAATCCCAACGACCAGGTTAGCACCTGGAATGAAGATGCTGAAGATGAAAACCTAGTTATGACCAAGGGGCTCAGGTCATTCATTCATAGGTCAGGTCTGACATGCACCATTGTTTACAAGCACTCTATAATTATTTTTGTCATCCCTGACAGCCACCTTGTGAGAAAAGCCAGACTGAAAGGGACAGTGTGGTCTCCAGAATCTAGAGAAAATAATAACACTTTTGTGCACAACGACTCTGAGACTCAGGTCCTGATTGCCAGAGCAGACAAATCACTGTTACAAAAATAAAATACATTTATCTTGGAAAGGTGACTCACTATGAATGCTAGGGAATTATCTAATTAAAGTGTTTCACAAATAGAATAAGACCATTTCTCGAATATTCAATGGAAGTTGGATAGCTGCTTGCTAATAGCACACAGCAGAGCATCTCAACGTTGGCTGAAGATTAGAATCACTTGGGGGATCTTTTAAAAGTCTGATTCTCTGGGGTCATCCCAGACCAATTAATCAGAGTCCCTGAGGTGGGTCTCCAGGTGATTTCAAAGTGCAGCTGAGGCACAAAGGTTCTCAATTTCAGTGTGCATAATCCTTGGGGGGCTTGCCTCCACCTGTCCGCCATCCCAAAGAAATTTGGTTTCGTACGTGTGGGATTTTCTCACAGATCTACAGTCACACATGCATCTCAGGTGATGTTGATGCAGATGATCTCTGGTCCACATGTGACTACCGCTACCAGACTGAAGTTCCTGATTTTTCATCCTCATCACTTACCTTTTCTCCATAAATGTGCTCCCCTGGGCTTTGTTCTTGTGGCTCTTCACCCCCAAGCTAATGATTTTTATTGCTTTGCCCTGGACTATGCCCAAGATCTTCACATATTACTTACAATGAGTGGATCCAAACTGGCCACATCATCCGATGAAGTCCTGACCAGGGCTGAAAAGAATGGAAAGATGAAAAGATGATGTCATGGTTTCCCCATATCATGCTTTTGCTAACAACTAACTCCCGGATTCATACTTTTAAAAAACAAGAACACAATATTCAACACTCACCCACATCAGAATGTAATATTAGGGCTGTTCTACTGAGTCACAATTAACCCGCTGCCTACCATGAAGGTGAAAATATTTTTAGCCATGCTTGCTAGAATTAGCCCTCTAAAGTTTGTATTTGCATTTTTTCTTTAGAAGCTTTGTCATTAAATGCTATCATCATTATTTTTGACCACCGCTCAAGTTAATGTCATTGGCAAATGATGAGCACATGTATGTTCCATGATTCAAGTTGTCAAGAGAAATTTTAAACATTCTGATCTCAGAACAGATCCTGTATGTTCAAATTTTGTATTTCTCCTAGGCTCACCTAGAACTCTATATGCCTATTTGAATAATCATAGCCCAGTTTAGGGTGGTCAGAGTCAATGTTTCAGAGCAAAAATATAACGGGCTTTGGGTAAGATAAACCTATTTCAGACTTCCACCTCTATTTCTCAGTAGGTAGGTGACCTTAGGCAATAACTTAATCTTACAGAGTCTCATGTTTTTTCTCCTTTGGAAATGTGCAACTACAAATCCTCCCTCAAAAGGGTATTACATGAAATGAAAAAGTGTTTAACACATTGACTATCTTACTGTATTTATAGTATCAGTTATATATGATACTATGTTTATAATATTTACATATTTATAGTATCTATAAATATTAGTAGTTTTTCCTTTCATGTGATATATGATAGATAACATGCATAGGTGAGAATATATATATGGATTTTTTCCTTTTTTTCTTTTTTTTTGAGATGGAGTCTCACACTGTCGCCCAGGCTGGAGTGCAGTGGAGCGATCTTGGCTCACTGCAAGCTCCGCCTCTCAGGTTCACGCCATTCTTCTGCCTCAGCCTCCCGAGTAGCTGGGACTACAGATGCCCACCACCACACCCGGCTGATTTTTTTTTTTGTATTTTTAGTAGAGACGGGGTTTCACTGTGTTAGCCAGGATGGTCTCATCTCCTGACCTCATGACCCGCCCGCCTCAGCCTACCAAAGTGCTGGGATTATAGGCGTGAGCCACCGCGCCCGGCCTACATATGAATATTTTTCTAACTTAAACTGCTCAAAGAAATTAAGGGAAATGAAAAATAATTCAAACTAGCATTTTACTACCCCTCAGAAGGTCATTCAACCAAAGGTGACTGGGTTATGCTCGAGCATCAGGTGATGTTGGGCAGGGGGCACTGGGTGCTGGATGGGAGCCAGACCAGGAAAGCTTGGCCATGGCCAAGAATGAGGCTCAGGGTGAAGCCAAGGAGACCAACCAGAGCCAAAGAGGGGCAGATGCCAGCGCTTGAAGGCAGTGAGGGCTCAACACTGAGCAGCAGTAGCTTTCAGAGAACCTGGAAGATGCCTAGAAGAGGCAAAGGGTCAGCTGCAAGGAACAGATCAGGAGCCCAAGAGACTGCGTCAGGGGAGAGAGAGCAACCGGGGCCAGAAGGGACTCTGGAGCAGCACGGCCCCAGGCTGTAGTCGTCTACGAGACAGGTTACAGTCTGTCCTCCAGAGCCACTCTTGTCTTTTTATATGAACGCAGCTAAACTTCTGTTCTCATATTCGGCTTTTTGGTAGGCTTTTTTGGGTGGGTATAAATGTATTCTTCTATAATTAGACACACTGCACTAGGAAGAGTAGGCTACATAACTTCAAAATCTCAGTGATTTAATAGAATAAAAGTGTATTATAAACTCCTATCACAGTCCACTATAAGTAGGTGGGGAGTATTGTAGGGAGGGGACCCTGCTTTAGGCAATTATCCAGGGATCCAGGTTCCTTTCATGTAGTGGCTCTGACATTCCCAGCAGGGATTCCTAATTTCTTTTTTTTTTTTTCTGATTCCTTTCTTTTGTTATGAATTTTCTTGGAAGTTTAGTGAAGTCTATGGACCCTATCTCAGTATGAGGTTTTCAACTGGATAAAGTAAAATACACAATGTTATAAAGGAAGCCGATTAAATCAAATTACTTTTATGAAAATAATTACAATGTAAAATTTTGATAGCTAATAGATGTGTTTCCATATTAATGCCCATTGTTTTTCACAGGAGGCATCTGCCTGCTGCAGAGCTCCCCAAGATTCATGGGAGTGCTCCTGCTAACCCCAAGTCCAGGCCAGTGCCACAGCTGGGTGCCCACCACACGCTTCGTATAATGTTCCATCACCTATTACTGCAGAACAAACTGGCCCCAAACTCAGTGACTTCAAACAACCATTTTATTTTGCTCATGATTTGGTGGGTCAGGAATTTGGAAAGATCTTAGCTGGGCAATTTGTCTAGGATCTGCATAGTATCCACTAAGACAGCTGCTAGATGATGGAGTTCCAAGATGGTTTCTTCACTCACACGTTTGGCACCTCGGTGCTTCTTGGCCACAATCTCTACATGGCTCGGGTTCCTCACAGCATGGCGGTTTCAGGGTAGTCATACTTCTTAGATGGCAGCTGGCTTCCAAAACCAAGTGTTCCAAGAGTGGAAATCGAGTATAAATATGGATATTTTTCTAACTCAGTCTAAGAAATTACAAGAAAGGAAGAATAATTCAAACTTGTGTTGTAATACTAAACCTCAGAAAGTCACTCAACAAAGGGTGACTGGGTTATCCTCCAGCATTAGCAGTGTTGAGTGGGGACCACAGCATCACTTCTGCTGTAGTCTACTAGTCAAAGCAGTCATCGAGTTTATACAGAGTCAAGGAGGAACGGACACAGTCCTCACCTCTCAATGGGAGGGACTTCAAAGAATTTGTAGTTGACTTTAATCTGCCATACATTTTTTAAAATTTCATTTAATCTGTATAATAACACTATGAAGTAGGTGTCACAGTCTCCGTTTTACTGATGAGGTTTGGCCATACCTTGTCCAATGACATGTAAGGAGGACTACTGTGTAACTTTTAAAGATGTCCCTTATGACTCAAGGATGTCAAAAAATTTAAAATGAAGTACTCTTAAAGAAAGAGCTCTTTATCTCTTCTGCTGAATGCCATGCAGATGTGATCACTGGCACTCAAGCAGCCATTCTGAAACCTGAGGGAGCATGCTAAGGTGGAGGAGTAGTAATACAGATGGAGCCTCAGTCTTGATGATCATGGAGGTGCCATACCCGCCTTGGGCAGAGCTGCCTCTGGACTCCATTTAAAAATGTGAGAAGGAAACAAATTTACTCTTTGGTCTAAGCCACTGTTATTTGGGGAATTTCTGTTTCTTACAGTTGAACCTAATCCTAAGTAACATAGAAGAGCTGTATACATTGGGGATATGAGTATCAACTTTGTCATGACAGCTTCATGTCAGTGATACGGAAGTACAAGGAAGCAGGAAATCATTAACAAATTGAAATAACTTTATGGAGAAGACGTATCCTAGAGCAGCTCAAGAAAGAGAGGAAGCCTGGGCAACATACTGAGACCCCCATCTCTATAAAAAAATTAAAAAGTTAGCTGAGCACAGTGGTGCATGTCTGTGGTCCCAGCTACCTTGAAGGCTGAGGTGGGAGGATCGTTTGAACCCAGGAGGCTGAGGTTGCAATGAGCTGTGATCATACCACTGCACTCCAGCCTAGGTGGCAAAGTGAGACCCTGTCTCAAGAAAGTAAGAGAAAGAGAAGGAAGGAAGGAAGGAAGGAAGGGGAGAAGAAAGAAAGAAAGAAAGAAAGAAAGAAAGAAAGAAAGAAAGAAAGAAAGAAAGAAAGAAAGAAAGAAAGAAAGAAAGAGAAAGAAAGAGAGGAAAACTCAATGTATTTGTCCACTTAAAAATATTTCAGGTTGGCCGGGCATGGTGGCTCATGCCTGTAATCCCAGCACTTTGGGAGGCTGAGGCAGGCAGATCACGAGGTCAGGAGACAGAGACCCATCCTGGCTAACACAGTGAAACCCCATCTCTATTAAAAATACCAAAAAAAAAAAAAAAAAAATTAGCTGGGCGTGGTGGTGGGCACCTGTAGTCCCAGCTACTGGGGAGGCTGAGGCAGGAGAATGGCATGAGCCTGGGAAGCAGAGCTTGCAGTGAGCTGAGATCGTGCCACTGCACTCCAGCCTGGGCAACAGAGCGAGACTCCATCTCAAAAAAAAAAAAAAAAAAAAAAAATGTCAGAGTGACTAACATATTTGCCAAGGAACTGGAGATAATTTTAGGTGAACTCAAAAACCATGTGTGTTTTTAACACATACGAATAGGAATGCCCTGAGGGGCACTTATAGGCTGTGGTCTCCCATGCTGCTTGACCATTTCAGCTTTTTTGCTTCACTCATTCCGGATTTAAAATCTTGGGCAGGAGCATCTGATTGGCCAAGACTGAGTTACACATGAGCCAAAACTTCCAGGGATGGTAAATCAAGGATCAGGCTCTTCCACTAAGACCTATATGAGGGGGAATATCATAAACATAGGAAAAAGCCCTTTCAGATACCCTACAAATCTCCAGTACACTTGGCATGCAATCCCTCCCAGCAGTCACTGTCATATAAGTGAAACCAAAGGCTATGTGGGGGGCTGAGGGTGGGGGGAGGAATTTTTTGTTTGAATCCACACACCAGGGCATGTGTTTGCACTCAGAAGGGTATTCTCCATTCATGTGCATTAGTGATATTGGGGACGTGGGGAGGGGCTTTAAGGAATGTTGGTTCATGAGATTTTTAAACATTTTTAGCACCAGCTTGTGAAGGAAGTGTGAGCTACTTCCTTCTCTCATACCAGATGCTTCCTTAAGTCTTTTGATTTCTTCCTTCCCATCAACATGCTCATTAACAAATTCAGAAAATATGGTTTTGATTAAGTAAATGGATAAACAGATGCCAAACCTGAGTGGAATAACAAACAAAACTAGTGATGTTTGCATAGAATTGGTTTTAGGCCCAGTATTCTTACTTCCTTTGGTGGTTTGCATAGTGGAATAGAAAGGTAACTTATAACATTTCCAAAATAAATTTTCAGCACGAGAAGAGATAGGCCCCCAATTTGGAATGGTTTAGATTTAGCAGGAGAAGTTATCAGAAATCATCCTTAGAAATGAGATTCATTTGCTGGAATGAGAAATCACCTCTTCGAGTGTCAATTTCCCACATTGAGGGAAGTGGCCTAGATAGAGCCCAGAGTTCCTTCTAGTCTTCGTCTTTAAGTAGTATGACGATGAAGAAAAATCATATGAATATGATAGGGCTGAAAAACGTTCAGTAGTTTTTAGCGGTTTATATGTTATTAAGGTGAAATGATTGTAAATGAAAAACCATCTACAGTTTAATTCAGTGGTAGCTATTATCTGTGCGTCAGCATTCTTAGTTGCAAACAAGAAAAGTTCTAATTTAAGCAAAAAAGCAATTTATTGAAAGGAACTTGGACAAGTCACAGAATTTCCAGGAAAGCCAGGCTCAAGACTCAGGTGAGAATAAGAGCCCAAATTATGCCACAGAACAGAAGATGGGACACGCCTGTTATTGTCAGTAAATGCTGGATGTCCCTGTTGGCTTCATAAGGCACAGATGAATTCTTGAGCATCACAGCTTCTTTGCTTCATTTTTTTTCTAGATTTAAAGTTCTGGGAAGGAGTAGCTGATTTTGCACTGAAGCCCAAATTTCCAGGGATGTTGAAATTAAGGATTGGACTCTTCCACAAAGACCTATACAATAGGGAACTCCCCTAAACATAGGAAAAGGCCCCTTCAAATTCCCTACAAATTTCTACCACATCTGGCACACCGAGGATCATCTCTACCAGTCCAGAGGTGGGAAGAGAAGAGATAGCTTTTCCTAAAAGTCATTATATTATTCTACAAGTAAAGAAGCGAATATCTCTATTTATTTAGAGTTTCACCTCCTAAAAAGGCACAGAACTGAAAAACATGTGCTTCTTGGTGCATTAAAATTTAATAGTCCATTAGATATGTGGAGAATACATTAAGTCTGTTGGGATAGAAATAGTGAATGTTTGTTTCAGTTTTTGTAGCCCAGCTTCTGAACTTCCTTCTTATATCTGCAAACAAGAATTCTTTACTTTCTACAGAAATCTTCACTGTGTGCTTTACTGTGATGTACAGGTTGCTAATATTTGACAAGCTGAAAATTCAAGATACATTCCTTCTTAGCTTCCATTACAGCTGTGTCTTGGGTACATGATATAGACACCACAACCAGACGTGCCTGCCCAGACCTTGGATTGGGAGCTAGGGACACCAATGGGGATGGTGAGGAAGGCTCTCTGGCAGTGGGGCAGTAGAGGTGGTAATACTGGTGGCTGCCCCAAGTGCTGAGGGCCAGTGGTGTTAGCAGTACAGGTGTCCAATGTTTGGTACTGGTCAAGAGGTGTCCTCTGTAAGCCAGTTCTGCAGTATGATCTTAAACGGTTTTGCTGGTTGCATAACCTTGATCTTAATTGTCCAGTCATTCTGGTGATTCTGATACCCAGTGCTCTCTTTTAAAGGTCTATTTCTTTTCTTTTCTTTTTTTTTTTTTTTTTTGAGATGGAGTCTCACTCATCGCCCAGGCTGGAGTGCAGTGGCACGATCTTGGCTCACTGCAAGCTCTGCCTCCCGGGTTAATGCCATTCTCCTGCTTCAGCCTCTCAAGTATCTGGGACTACAGGTGCCTGCCACCATGCCCGGCTAATTTTTTGTATTTTTAGTACAGACGGGGTTTCACCGCGTTAGCCAGGATGGTCTCCATCTCCTGACCTCGTGATCCGCCCACCTCGGCCTCCCGAAGTGCTGGGTTACAAGCGTGAGCCACTATGCCCGGCCAATGATCTATTTCTTTCAAGTAAACCAGAGTAGGCCTCTGTGAACTAAAACTCTGATTGATACCTTAGTATCTTCTCAAAATATCCAGCCTAGGGCCTGATATCCAGTAGGAGCATGGTAACTATTTGTTGCACACAGACAGGAAGAAAAGAAGTAAAGAAAAGGAAGGAAGGAAGGAATGAAAGAAAAAGGGTAGAGCATGTAGTTTGGACGCTAATTGTTTTATCATAATTTGTAATTTTGAGGGTTGGGTTCACCCAAAAAGAAAAATAGAGGGTCCTGGATAGTTTACTGCAAAGTCACAAGGACAACGAAAATTAGAGATTTATTTTGAGAGAGTCAAAATAATAGATGTGATTTGGCCTTAAGAGAAAATTCAGGGTCAGGCGCAGTGGCTCGCGCCTGTAATCCCAACACTTTGGGAGGCCAAGGTGGGCAGATCACTTGAGGTCAGGAGTTCAAGACCAGCCTGGCCAAATGGTGAAACCCTGACTCTATTAAAAATACAAAAATTAGCCAGGCATGATGGTGCATGCCTGTAATCCCAGCTACTCGGGAGGTTGAGGCACGAGAATCATTTGAACCCAGGAGGTAGACGTTGCAGTGAGCTGAGATGGCACTGAAACAGGAATTAAAAGAAATTAAAGAATGTGTAAGCAAAAACTCAGTTATATGTAAGAAAATCCAATTCCCCCTGATGAAGAGAAAGAGTTGGGGTCCTTTAAAATTAACTGCCTGTTTTTCTGTGGCTAGTGAGCCTTATCTCTCCATTTCCCAGGCATTGTGAAGACTCTGCTTCTCTAGCTGTGCAGCTGCAAGGTCACTAGACATAATCTCAAGTCATAAAACATATTGTTCCTTAAAAAGTAAGAAATAATGTAATGCATGTCTCAATTGAATAACTGTCTTTGTTTCTCGCTTCTGTAATATGCTTCCCCTGCACAGATCTCCCCCCACCCCACGAAACGCTTAAAAGGTAGCTTGACTGTTTGTTCAGAGCTCAGTCCTTTGGATGTTAATGCAACTGGGTCGGTGCACCTAAATAATTAAATAATTCCTCCTCAACCCTTCGGTCTCTCTGCTTCCTTAATTATCCCGCAGCAGCGCCACTGCACTTCAGCGTAGGCAACAGCGTGAGAGTCTATCTCAAGAATAATAATAATAATAACAATAATTAATAAAAAATATAAAACTCAGGTGCAGAAATAAATATGTATGTATTATATAGGTTCTGCTACATGTAAGAGATACTCCAAATAACTGTTTTAAATAAGATGAAAATTTAACTCTTTCTTATGTTACAGTAAGAAGTAGATGATAAGAGAGATGGTGTGGAGGTTTTATTTCATGAGGTCATTCAGGGATCCAAGTGTCTTCTTCTTATTCTATAATACTTAACATATTGCCCTCACCTTCATGGTCCAATATGGTGCACCATCATATCTATCTCCATGTTCCAAGCAGCAGGATAGAAAATGGAGGCATGAGGCAGGGCACGGTGGCTCACGCCTGTAATCCCAGCACTTTGGGAGGCCAAGGTGGGCAGATCACGAGGTCAGGAGTTCGAGACCAGCCTGACCAACATAGTGAAAACCCATCTCTACTAAAACTACAAAAATTAGGCATGGTGGCACATGCCTGTAATCCCAGCTACTTAGGAGGCTGAGGCAGGAGAATCGCTTGAACCCAGGAGGTGGAGGTTGCAATGAGCCGAGATCATGCCACTGCACTCCAGCCTGGTGACAGAGTGAGACTCTGTCTCAAAAAAAAAAAAAAAAGAAAAGAAAATGGTGGCATGATGGGAATGCCCCTTTCATTATGACACATCCCAGAAATTAAACATTTTACTTCCCATCACATGCAGTTGACCAGCTCTTAGTGACGTGACCACACCTAACTGTAAGGGAGGCCGAACAATGCAATCTTTTTTTTTTGGACATGGGATCTTGCTATGTTACTCAGGCTGGGCTTGAACTCCTGGGCTTAAGCAATCCTCCCTTCTCAGCCTCCTGAGTAGCTGGGACTACAAGTATACACCACTGCACCTGGCTAACAATGCAGCCTTTATACCAAACCTCCATGCAAATGTCTACCAAAAAAAGGTTCTATCACTATAAAAGAGGGGGAGAAAAGATATTGGAATGCAGCCAGAAACCTCTGCTTCAATAAATAGCAGACACACTTTAACATACGGAATTAGAAGAGAATATAATGGAATTTTCTCTGAGGGTTGTTGAACATAGCTGAATATGAGAAATGCCTCCAGATGTCATAAAATAGGACATTCTTCATTTATAATGAAATAGGTTGAGAAAAGGGACAGGTTATGCTCAGTCGCAGCCTTAATGTCTATATTCGGAAAAGAAAAGGGTAAAAGACTGGACTGAATGAAAGTTTAAAGGTCTTTCTCAGGGCAAATTGCTAAAGTGAAGAGCTGTATGCTTGGCAGAATGTAGTGTGCCTACCCAAACATTCCTCTAGGCCTTTGTAGAAAATGTAATGGCCCATAAGGAGGTCAAAGAGGCCTTGGGGCTAGAGGAGACAGAGAAAATACCAAGGGAAATTACAGATGACAAATGCAAGGGCAAATTGGGTGCAAGTTCAAAACTGTGGAAACAGCATGGAGAGATGGAGGGCACGTGTATGTCTGAGTTATCTTGCAACATACTACTAGGGGCAAAGAGTAATGGGGCTCTAAGCCACTGGTGGTAAAGGCAGAGGGCAGTGTCCAGAGAATGACAGCTGGGGCAGAACCTCCTGGGGCCACTGCTGCCCAGCTGACAGGCTCCTGGGCTGACTCTTCTGAATTGTACTTTTTTTTTTTTAGTTTTGAAATGGAGTCTCGCTCTGTCCCCCAGGCTGGAGTTCAGTGGTGCAATCTCAGCTCACTGCAACCTCTGCCTCCCAGTTCAAGCATTTCTCCTGCCTCAGCCTCCCGAGTAGCTGGGACTACAGGCACCCGCCCTCATGCCTGGCTAATTTTTTTTTGTATTTTTAGTAGAGACAGGGTTTCACCATGTTGGCCAGGCTGGTCTCGAACTCCTGACCTCAGGTGATCTATCTGCCTCAGCCTCCCAAAGTGCTGGGATTACAGGCATGAGCCACTGCACCTGGCCCTGAATTGTACTTTCTGAAGCAGTCTTCAAGCAGCCGATTTCCTAGAAGCATGGTAATGCTTGGCCCATCTTCACCATTGTAACTGTCTGTAAAAGCTTTGGATAGACATCATTCCCTTGTCTCATGCTCTCAGGTCGATTATAAAGATATACATGTCACCCAAGCCACCTACGTGTGTCATAGGGTGCTCTGGTTTAGTGTGTTTTTGTTTCCTTCCTTTCTTGGCCTATTGCAATTAATTTAAGGTGAAGTAAATCCAAGGAAAAACATGGCTGAAGTTCTACTTATTGTTATTTCTAGTGCAATAACATCTTGTAAATTCTTCCCTATTCTACCACTGAACAACAGCTCAATAGCTTCATTTGACATCCCCATGGACACAACAGAATGGCCGTCTCAAGTTTTCCACTCTTCTTTCCTTTTTAGTAACTTACCTTCAGACTTCTCCAAGCAGTGTTTTTAGCTATGTAAGTTCTAAGTGCCTGTAAGTGCTATGATATCCCAAGTTGAGAAGATTTTACACCCCGTTTGTGGACAGTTAACTGTTTCTCCTTTGTGGCTTCCTTAACTCTCTCTTCTTTTCCATTTGACTTTATTTCTCACGTGTCTACCTGTCTCAGATCTGGTGTCAGGGGTTGAGGGCACAGGCTCTCCATTCAGTCTGCCTGGATTGAATTCTTCCTCTTCTGCTTATTTTCTGGGGCCTATGGGCACAATACTTAACCTACCTGTGTCTGCCTTCTCCTCTATATGACTGAAACTGGTCCAGTTGTTCCATAGAGCCAATGTTTATGCTCCTTTTTCCTTTTTCTTTTCTTCTTTCTCTTGCTTTCTTCTTTTCTTTCCTTTTTTTTTTTTTTTTTGGACAGGGTCTCACTCTGTTGCCCAGGCTTGAATGCAGTAATGTGATCACAGCTCACTGTAGCCTCAACCACCTGGGTTCAGGTGATCCTCCCACCTCAGCCTCTCATGTAGCTGGGACTACAGGCTTGCGCAACCACACCTGGTTAGTTTTTTGTATTTTTTTGTAATGACAGCATTTCACCATCTTGCTCAGGCTCAAGCAATCCACTTGCCTCAGCCTCCTAGAGTTCTAGAATTACAGGCATGTTTATGGTTTCTTCTGAATAAACATAGAAGTTGACCCTCTCAGCTTTGAAACTTGAGAAAGTTACATTTGTCTTACCTGAGTTCCTTTCTCAGAAAACCAAGTCAGGCTTCCCAGATAGTATCAAGGAACTGAAACTTACTAGGTCACCACACCCAGACAATGAGACAGGCCAGACCCTTCACAGTCATGATTGACTAACAGTTAGGCCCTAGCTAATCAACTGCCTCCTGTTGACCAACTCCTCTTTCTTACCCCTCCCTAATTCCTGTTTTCCCACACTTGGTTACATTTCTTCCCTGCTATATACTCCCCTAATTTTAGTAGGCCAGGGAGATGGATTTGAGACTGATCTCCAATCTCCTCAGCTATAGCACCTGATTCAAGTCTTCTTCCCTGGCAATATTCATTGTTTCAGTGATTGGCTTTCTATGCGGCAAGCCACAGGACCCAGAGAGAACCCTTGACATTTTGGTAATACAATGATGATAATAATAGTATCTAGGATTGTTGTGAGGTTTAAATTATTTAATACATGTAAAGGGCTTAGGACAGTGCCTGTGACATAGTAAGCACTCAATGAGTGTTAGCTATTATCACAGAAAAATTGACTACTATGGCCAGATGTAGTGGCTAACGCCTGTAATCCCAGCACTTTGGGAGGCCAAGGCGGGTGGGTCACGAGGTCAGGAGATCGAGACCACCCTGGCTAACACGGTGAAACCCCATCTCTACTAAAAATACAAAAAAATTAGCCGGGTGTCGCGGCGGGTGCCTGTAGTCCCACCTACTCGTGAGGCTGAGGCAGGAGAATGGCGTGAACCCAGGAGGTAGAACTTGCAGTGAGCCGAGATCATGCTACTGCATTCCCGCCTGAGCAACAGAACGAGGCGCCATCCCAAAAAAATAAAAAGAAATAAAGAAAAATTGATTATTATTATTTCCAGAAATTCTTCGTAGGAGTCTTCAATAGTGAGCATCTGTTGGTGTGCATAGCATGCCTAACCTCCCTTGTTCTGGTAATAATGATGGGTGACAAAGTGCTAGCAGCCCTCACTCTCAGCGCCTCCTCAGCCTCAGCGTCCACTCTGGCTGGCGCTTGAGGGGCCCTTCAGCCTGCCACGGCACCGTAGGAGCCCCTCTCTGGGCTGGCTGAGTCCGGAGCCTCCATCCTCTGCTTGCCGGGAGGTGTGGAGAGAGACACACCGGCGGGAACTGGGGCTGCGCGCTGTGCTGGCGGGCCAGTGTGAGTTCTGGCGGGCGCGGGCTCGGTGGGCCCTGCACAGGGAGTGGCCTGCCGGCAGCGCTGGCCCAGGGCAGTGAGGGGCTTGCAGCTGCAGCGGTTCCCCAGCAGTGCTGGGTTTGGCTGTCTCTTGGTGGGGCAGGGCTCGGGACCTGCAGCCCTCGGTGTCTGAGCTCCTCCCCCTGCGGTGGGCTACCATGCAGCCTGAGCCTGGCGCCTGGTCCCATCGACAGCCCAAAGGCTGAAGAGTGCAGGCGCGGCTCAGGAATGGCAGGCAGCTCCACCTGCAGCCCTGGTGCAGGATCCATTGGGTGAAGCCAGCTGGGTTCCTTAACTGGATGGGGACTTGGAGAACTTTTATATCTAGCCAGAGGATCGTATGTGCACCAATCACCACTCTGTGTCTAGCTCAGGGTTTCTGAATACACCAGTTGGTACTCTGTATCTAGTTAACCTAGTGGAGACTTGGAGGACTAGCACTTTGTGACTCTATGTCTAGCTCAAGGATTGTAAATGCACCAATCAGCACTCGGTGTGTAGCTCAAGGTTTGTAAATACACCAATCAGTACTCTGTGTCTACCTCAAAGTTTGTAAAGGCACCAGTTGGTACTCTGTATCTAGCTAACTCTGTATCTAGCTAACTAGCACTCTGTGACTCTGTGTTTAGCTCAAGGATTGTAAAGGTACCCATTAGCACTCTGTCAAATCAGACCAATCAGCTCTCTGTAAAGTGGACCAATCAGCTCCCTAGAAAATGGACCAATCAGCAGGATGTGGGTGGTGCCAGATAAGGGAATAAAAGCAGGCTGCTGGAATCAGCAATAGCAACCGCTAGGGTCCCCTTCCGTGCTGTGGGAGCGTAGTTCTTTTGCTGTTTGCAATAAATCTTGCTGCTACTCACTCTTTGGGTCCACCCTGTTGTTATGAGCTATAACACTGACCACGAAGGTCTGCAGCCTCACTCCTGAAGCCAGCGAGACCACGAACCCACCGGGAAAAACGAACAACTCCAGACCTGCTGCCTTTAAGAGCTGTAACACTCACCACGAAGGTCTGCAGCTTCCCTCCTGACAGCAAGACCACGAACCCACAAGAAGGAAGAAGCTCCAGACACATCTGAACGTCTGAAGGAACAAACTCCGGACACACCATCTTTAAGAACTGTAATAACACTCACTGCAAGGGTCTGCAGCTTCATTCTTGAAGTCAGTGAGACGAAGAACCCACCAATTCCGGACACAATAACACATTTCCTTACTCTGGGGAAGTACCATTCTACATGGTTTCGTTAGTCCTGGTCCCACTCAGGTCCCAGGCCATAGAGATGGGCATCTGACCCAAACAGGGACAATCCTGTGGTTCTTCCTTCGTTTAGTAGCAGTGACTGTTTCAAAGTGTGGGCCTAGAATCCAAGGAGGGCCAATCAGAATTCTTTGAAGGTGACAGGCAGATGCTGGCCTAAAATCGTCATTCTTCCTGCCAGGGCTGCTAAGCTGAGATAATGAAAGTTTTGTGATAAAGGCAGTCATCTTCCCTGTATGCAAAGAGGAAGCCCATCTGAGATGGGAAGCAGTAAGGCCAAAACACAAAAGAAAGAACGGAGAGGTTGTGGGATAGGGTGGGAAGGAGAGGGAGAGGCCTTATGACTCTTGAGTTTTGGGGGCTGGCAACCCTCAGCCAGCTCTGACAAAGAACTTCGCAGTTTGGAAGCAGGAAGAGTCTCTTTTGGTGCTTAAGGTAGTTTGAGTTGAGTTATTGTCATTGTAATTGAAAGAATCATGACTAACATGCCCCTTATACTAAATCTGTTCTTTTCCCTTTCCTTCCTTTCCTTGGACTCCTTTCTTTCCAGGCCCCTGTGTGACGAGGGCCTTGGTCTAAATTGGGACTGCCAGACTTCTCTGCAGGACCTGTCTCTCTTCTTGTCTTGGTCCAGGAGTTTTCCATTTCTAGCTAATATTCCTGGTTTCCTTGGTGGTATTGACCAACTGTGACCCAAAATCTTTATTTCCTCATTTCTTCCAAAGTGTCTCCTCAACAGCTCTCCAGTGTCCCTCTCCCTTATAATCACCTCAATCAACTTCCATGTTTTCCTTTGAGCAGATGTATCCAGCTCAGTTTTTACTTTGTTCTGCAGCTGGTTCCCTTATGTCTTTATTTTCTTCAGATCTTAATCTTGAGTCATTTGCATAAATGTGTTTCTTTTTGACAGGAATGTTACATACCAGCCCCCTTATATCTTGCCAACTTTTTTTTTTTTTAATACAGAAGACACTTCTCTGCTATGTTTCATATCCAAAACACTTCCTGACTACCCTTTTTTTTTTTTTTTTTTTTTTTTGAGACGGAGACTCACTCTTGTCACCCAGGCTGGAGTACAGTGGTGTGTTCTCAGTTCACTGCAGCCTGGGCTCAAATGATTCTCTGGTCTCAGCCTCCTGAGTAGCTGGGATTACAGGTGCCTGCTACCACATCGAGCTAATTTTTGTAGTTTTAGTAGAGACAGGGTTTCTCCGTTTTGGCCAGGCTGGTGGAGTTACAGGTGCCTGCCATCACACCCAGCTAAGTTTTGTAGTTTTAGTGGAGACAGGGTCTCTCCATGTTGGCCAGCTGGTTTTGAACTCTTGACCACAAGTGATCCGCCCGCCTCAGCCTCCTAAAGTGCTGGGATTACAGGCATGAGCCACCACACCCGGCCCTGGCTACACATTTCACTCTGGTGGTTTAGTTCTGCCTCATCTCCAGCTGCTCCCTATCTCAAGTGAAATTATCAATCCCTAATGAAAAACCACAGCAATTATTTTTTTGTTAATTTTCATGCCAACAATTCTATTTCTCACTTATTCTCCAGTTCAAGCCTCAAACCAGGCCCTTTATGGAGGGCTGTTAAATTTTCATTGTTATTTAAAGGCAAGCCACATAGCTCTTCCTTAAATTGCACTTCCAATTAATAAATAAAAGGAGTAAATAATATAAAAATTCAACATTAGGCAAACACCATAGTAATAACTGTTGCAAGAAAGAACCACTAATGAATGCTAGAATTAGTGGACAAAGTCCAGTGAGAAACAGGATATTTGCACAATTTCAAAGAATCTCTCCACAAGATATTTATTCATTATGAAGAGGGAAAATTGTAACTCTACACTGACGAATCCTGGAAGTGATCAAGGTCAGCATCACCACAAAGACCCATCAGTGTCACATAACCATGCTGTGATGCCCTGAAGAAGTGAACATCTCTTCTGCGATGTTCTTGACAAATATGTACAACCTCAATCTAGTCATGAGAAATCATCAGATAAAGCCAAATTGAAGAACAGTCTGAAAAATAATTGACCAGTACTCTTCAGAAGTGTCAGGATCATGAAAGATGAAGAAAGACTGAGCAACAGTTACAGACTGAAGGAGATGAGGGAGACAGGACAACAAAATACATATAACCCAGGATGGGATCCCAGACAGGAAAGGGACAGAGGACATGTGGTGAAATTTGAGTAAGGTCTGTAAATTAGGTGGTAGTATTCTATTGAAGTTAATTTTCTCATTTAGATCACTGCCCTGATTTATTGTCTGAGTTATAGCCTAGGCATCAGGATTTTTTTTTTTTTTTTTTTTTTTTTGAGATGGAGTCTCGCTCTATCACCAGGCTAGAGTGCAATCGCGCGATCTCAGCTCACTGCAACCTCTGCCTGCCGGGTGCAAGTGATTCTCCTGCCTCAGTCTCCTGAGTAGCTGGGATTACAGGCACCTGCCACCATGCCTGGCTAATTTCTGTATTTTTAGTAGAGACGTGGTTTCACCATGTTGGCCAGGATGGTCTCTATCTCTTGATCTCATGATCTGCCTGCCTTGGCCTCCCAAAGCCCTGGGATTACAGGCATGTAACACCACACTTGGCCGGCATCAGGATTTTTCAAAGCTGTATGGGTGGTTTTAATGTGCAAAAGGAGGAAGTATTACATGTTAATAATAGTCTAGACACTAGCTTTGGCTTCTCCTACTACTCTTTTGTATTAAATCCTTGCAAAGACTGCAACCAGTCATTGCCTTGAGGGAACTCTGTGATAGATTGTATTTCCTAGAGGCAAGACATGGCAGATCAGACAGGAGCCAGGTCTGAATGGTGCTCCATGCGCTAACTATTCAGGAGGCTGAGGCATGAGAATCACTTGCACCCAGGACGCAGAGGTTGCAGTGAGCCAAGATCATGCTATTGCATTCCAGCCTGGATATATTATACATATACTTACGAATAAATTTAACCAAAGAGTGGTAAGATCCATACATCGACAACTATGAAATGTTGATTTATCAAATTGTAGAAGACACAAATAAATGAAAATATATCCTGTGTTCATGGATTAAAAGAATCAATATGGTTACAACGTCCATGCTATGCACATAGAGTTCCAAACAGAACTCTTACCTGGTAGGTCAACCATGTAACCAGTCAATAACCAATGTTTTTCCTGTGAACAAGTAAGAATTCCTGAACAACTTTTGTATTTTGTGTGTGTATGATTTGTTACTCAAAGCAATCTACAGGTTCACTGATATCCCTATCAAAATTCGTATATCATTTTTCACAGAAATAGAATAAACAATCCTAAAATTTGTATGGAACCACAGAAGATCATGAATAGCTAAAGCAATCCTGAGCAAGAACAAAGCTGGAGGCATCACACTTTCTGATTTCAAAATATAGAGATGTAGTCATTAAACAGTATGGTGTTAAACAGTATGGGCAACAGAGCGAGTCTGTCTCAAAACAAACAAACAAAAAATTCAGAGGTGTATTTCATCAGTTCTTTGAGAGGTCCAGGCAGGATGGAGCACGAGTTGCCCTTGGCAAAGGCCAGCTCAGTTACGCATGCTTGTGTCGCTTTGCCCTCCTCTATTTTCCTCCCACTATCCTGTACTACTGCTCTGGAATCACATTTCTTAATAAATGACTTGCTCATAAGTTCCAAAGCCTCCTTTTTTTCTTTTATCTTTTGAGATGAAGTCTCGCTCTATCGCCCAGGCTGGAGTGCAGTGGCACAATCTCGGCTCACTGCACCCTCTGCCTCTTGGGTTCAAGGGATTCTCCTGCCTCAGTCTCCCCAGTAGCTGAGATTACAGGCATGCACCACCAAACTAAGTTTTGTATTTTTAGTGGAGACATGGTTTCACTATGTTGGCCAGACTGGTCTCAAACTCCTGATCTCACGTGATCCGCCTGCCTCAGCCTTGGAAAGTGCTCAGAGTACAGGTGTGAACCATCGTGCCTGGCCCAAAGGCTCTATTTCTGAGCGAACCCAGGGTAAGATGTCTTCGGTGAAAACAATAAAATCACACAGAATTGGGATAATCATGGAAAATCCAGGATGTCTAATTTGGGGATTAGATTGTCTTCTGTTATTTGAGCTATCTGTCCCTCTTTTCTTCGTTCAAATGGAAGGCAAAATGGCTAGTCCAGTATCAGCTTGTTTTTTTTTTTTGTTTTTTTTTTTTTAACCGGTCTGCGTTAATTCTTCAAATTCCGTTTGCACTCTCTCCTTCAGTGGTTTCATTTGCAGCTGACAGCTAACCTTCATTACCCCTTTGGCCGAAGCCAGAAGAAAATAGTGTGGCTTAAATAATTTTTCTGCTCTGTTTAAACAAACTCCCACTGGCCAGCTGCTGCTGCTGTTGTGCTTACAACCCTCTTTTTTTTCTTCCAGCTTCTGAATATCTCTGCTAATAGTTAGCTTCCACAATCTTTCACCTTTTGCCCAGCCCACCTGCTACCACCTTCCCCGTCCATGCCTCATACCTTGCAACTTGCCTCCCGTGCCTCATCACCGTTCACTCCATCAGCCTCTCTTCTTCACACCTGCCACTCATGAGCGGTTTATTCTTTCCAAGACAGCAGCCATGCTGTGACGCAGGTGGGAAAATAATCAATGAACAAATAGTCCCTAAGGGCCATTTGACTTGTCCAAGATTACAACCATTCACATATTCATTTGGCAACCATGTATTGAGTGTCTAATATGTGCCGCACATTGTTCTGGTGCGGGGTGTATAGCAGTGATAAAAGAGACAAAAAAAAATCCCTGCTTACATAGAGCTTACCTTTCAGAGAGTGGCAAATTAGTGATAGAGCTGGGACACAGCTCTTTATCTCTTTATTTCTAAAATAGTCCTTTTTCTATACCTGTTTACTTAATGGCAGAGATACCATTCATTCTATATCTCATGGTGTACTAGGCCGTTCTTGGCATTGCATGAAGAAATACCTCATTTTGGGAGGCTGAGGCCGGCAGATCATGAGGTCAGGAGATCAAGACTATCCTGGCTAACATGGTGAAACCTCGTCTCTATTAAAAATACAAAAAATTAGCCAGGCATGGTGGCATGCACCTATATTTCCAGCTACTTGGGAGGCTGAGGCAGGAGAATCACTTGAACCTGGGAGGCAGAGGTTGCAGTGGGCCAAGATCACGCCACTGCACTCCAGCCTGGGCAACAGAGCAAGACTCTGTCTCAAACAACAACAACAACAACAACAACAACAACACACACACACACACACGAAATACCTGAGGCTGGGTAATTGAAGAGGCTTAATTGGCTCATGGTTCTGCAGGCTTTATAGGAAGCATGGTGCCAACCTTTGCTTGAATTTTGGGGAGGCCTCAGGAAACTTATAATCATGGCGGAAGGCGCAGGGGGAGCAGGTGTGTCACATGGCAAAAGCAGGAGCAAGACAGAGTGCTAGGGAGGAGGTGCTACCCACTTTTAAATGACCAGATATCAGGAGAACTCACTCACTATAGAGAGGACAGTACCGAGGGGGAAGGTGCTAAACCATTCATGAGAAATCTTCCTCCGTGATCAAATCATCTCCCATCAGGTCCCACTTCCAACATTGGGGATTACAATTCAACATGAGATTTGGATGGGGACACAGACCCAAACCATGTCACATGGCTAAATTTTCTTTTGAGTCATCGGTCTCAAGATTAATATTTGTCATTGACTCACTACTCCCAGCCACCCCAGATTCTTCTCTGTTGAGCCCCTACAACTGTTAAGGATGTTCAACCTACCTTTCCCTATCTTGGTTAGAACTACGCAAGCCGAAGGGCAGGAAATGCCAGGTAGAGCAGGAGAGGCTGAACTGTGGCTGAACCATTTCAGCCATGGCTCCACTCTGCAGGGACATCAGCTTTTTCTCACTGATGTCCCTTCTCTTTGTGATTTTGAAAAGACTTTGCTACATTTCTCAGACCTATGACTTGATATATATTATAACAAAAAAAAAAAACCCTCTTCCTTATGTAACAGCCTGCTTTAAAACCATTGTTATTATTAGTAGAGGTACAATTAGTTAATGAGACCACTGATATCTGTGATATCTGTGTGGGGCTGTTCAGCTTTACTGATGAGCCAGTTGATTCAGCAAGAGGCTGAGTGAGATACAGTCTCTCCTACTTCCCCTCATTCCCTGCAAAGGCAATGGAAAATGAGTGCTTTTTCAGTTCAGTGTGTACTCTCTTTGGGAATTTGCCATTGTTGTTTTTGAAGATAATGGAATTTATGCTACAGGCTCCAGGTAGAATGCTATCCAACTTTTCTGTTTTCTAGCACAAGTTAGGGCAAGGGCATACCCATTTCTTGATGGATCTGAAAGAAGAACTTGCCACTCAGCAGCTGGCCTGCATTTGCAAGGTCTGATAAGCCTCCCCTCCCCTCTCTCAATGGTTCCCATCCTGACTACACAAGATGATTGGAGAGGTTTAAGATCTGCTTCATTTGGAAGAAAAAAATCCCCAAAAATTAACCTTTAGAGATTAATTGCTTTGGATTGAATATTGCCTCTCTTAACATCTTCTAAAATGTAAATACTTTCTGGAAGGAAGGAACACATTACGTTCTTTACACATTAGTGAGTTTTATCCTATCAGCCTCCTCTATTTGAAATAGCTGGGCAGAATGAGCCCTAAATCTCTATCTTTAGGGAGGGAGGCAGAAAGCCTTGGAAGATATGAGGGATATGCTAGTCCCAAGGACTAACACAGGACTGGCTGACCCTTTGTGATTACCAAGGACACGGTAAGGGTGATGCTGGGAGGGGAGGGGAGGGAGAGGCCCTGAAGTTTGTCGCTTCTGGCCTGAGGCCTTTGATTGCTCTAGTTCCTCTGTGGACATGTGGGAATAAAGCTGCTTCTGAGAGTGAGATCCCTATGACCCCAGTTCCCAGGTTAAGCAATATTTCTCAAACTTTTCCCCACTCTGAGCCAGGCCACAGGCAATCATGACAGTGTGTCCTAGACGCAACTGATTTTACTTTGGCTTTCTCCTAAAGCAGTGACAAAAAAAAAAAAAAAAAAAAAAAAAAATACCAAAAACAAAACAAAAAAAAACAGTAAAAAGGTTATAAACAAGGTAAGTTCACGGATGCATGGAAAGGCTCCCCGTTGCCTCCCTTTTATGTTAGGGAGGCCTTTCTGGAGTTCCATGACCTTGCCAGCCCTTTTATGCTCCAAGTCAGAAAAAAACGTACGCTAGCATGCATACAAGGCTATGATTTTACTACTCAGGAAGCTACATCTCTCAGACCTTCTGTCTGGGTTTACAGCCTGGAAATTCTTATTGCATCAGCTCTGGGAAAAAAATCTCACTTATCTAAGCTTATGCTTCTGCGGTGAGTTTTCCATTTATGTCCACTAGGGACAATGGCCTACTGTGCATTCAGATCTTTCCAGGGGTCAGACACACTTCCGTCAGTAATGTCTGCTCATTCTGGTGGTGACTTCACGCAGCAAAGGGAAAGACAAGAATAACAGCAGTTCTGGAGAAAAGAAGCTTCTAATACACTCCACAAAACAGGGAGGGCTCCAGGCCGTGTTCCCTTTAAAATACATATTTTTGTGCTAATGAAAAATAACAAAACAAACTGGCACAACAGGTGGCTTTATATAGCTTAAACTAATTTCAATTGCTACGAGGTGTACTGAAGGTCATAGTAAGGATATCTATAATTTATTCTGTTTAATTTTATATATGCTAATTACAAATGCCTGGATTTCCAACATTGAGGAATATAGGTTGCCTTTAAAATTGTGATTTTTTCATAGCTGTTTTGTTTTTCATGTTGATAAACTTTTAAAAATGCCTTCAGCAGTCTAAGACATGACTTTCTGTACTCGGAGGCTAAAGACGTGATGACAGTTTTTCTTCTTTCTAACTCCCCCTATCTTTTTGGAACAGGCTGTGACTGTGGGCGGACTATTCTGATACCATTGCTTTGGCTGTGCAGTATTTTGCAGCTTAAAAGTAAAAGTTCTCTCTGTTATCATTGAACATGCATCCATGCTAAACACACAATGGATGTTCTCTAGATATAAATGAGTGCCTTCGATTCTGGTGTTTCAGTTCAATGGCTCTCAAATTTCAGCATGCATTTACGTCACCTGGGAAGCTTTCTAAAATGCAACACATCTGGTGTTACCTACAGAGTATATGATTCAGTAGGCTGGGTTGGGTATCAAGGATCTGCATTAATCTGGCCTGAGGACCACATTCTGAAGACAAATCATTGCCTTAGAGATGGGTTTCTCAACCTCAGCACTATTGCCATTTTGGTGGGATGATATTTGTTGTGAGGACTGTTGTCTGCATTGTAGGATGTTTAGCAGCACCCCTAGCCTCTCCCCACGAGATGCCACTAACATTTTCATCCTCCTCCCACTTGTGTCGACCAAAAATGTCTCCTGGAGTGGTGGATTTGAGAACAAATGCCTTAGAATCTTTGTCCTTCCCAACTCAAATGTCCTGGCCACCCAAGCATTCTTGTGATGAATTCGTGTGTGGAGCTCTTGTCCCAAACTGATTTTTCTTTTTTTTTGAAACAGAGTCTCGCTCTGTTGCCCAGGCTGGAGGGCAGCAGTGCGATCTCAGCTCACCCCGACCTCCACTTTCCAGGTTCAAACGATTCTCCTGCCTCAGTCTCCTGAGTAGCTGGGACTACAGGTGTGTGCCACTGAGCCTGGCTAATTTTTGTACTTTTAGTAGAGACGGGGTTTCACTGTGTTGGCCAGGCTGGTCTTAAACTCCTGACCTTGTGATCCACCTGCCTCAGCTTCTCAAAGTACTGGGATTACAGGCGTCAGCCACCGCACCCGACCTCCAAACTTAGTTTTCTTAGGAAGCTGTACGATAAAATGAGGACTTTTTTTTTTTTTTTTGCCCCTGCCCTAGAGATATGTGGAACTTTAAATCTGAGAGAGATGATTTAGGGTATCTGTTGTAAGAAATTTTTTTTATTATTATACTTTAAGTTCTAGGGTACATGTATGTGCACAACGTGCAGGTTTGTTACATATGTATACATGTGCCATATTGGTGTGCTACACCCATTAACTTGTCATCTACATTATGTATATCTCCTAATGCTATCCCTCCCCCCTCCCCCCACCCCACGACAAGTCCCGGTGTGTCATGTTCCCCTTCCTGCGTCCAAGTGTTCTCATTGTTCAATTCCCACCTGTGAGTGAGAACATGCGGTGTTTGGTTTTCTGTCCTTGCGATAGTTTGCTGAGAATGATGGTTTCCAGCTTCATCCATGTCCCTGCAAAGGACATGAACTCATCCTTTCTTATGACTGTATCAAACTAAGGGCACATGACCATTACCAAACCCCCAGACCACTTTTATTTGACCAGAACAGATTTTGTTCATTATTAAAATTAGTTGCCAACATTTGCAATTTGAGATATATTCATTTTTAAAATTTTCTTGAAAATTCAGAAGATCCAGTCACATGGGCCCACACTCCTATGAATCTGTGCTGGGCATGGTGGCTCACCCATGTAACCCTAGCACTTTGGGAGGCCAAGGTGGGTGGATCACTTGAGTCCAAGAGTTCGAGACCAGCCTGGGCAACATAGTGAAAGCTCATCTCTACAAAAAATAAAATTAGTCAGGTGTGGTGGTTCATGCCTGTAGTCCCAGCTACTTGGGAGGCTGGGGTGGGGGAATGACTTGATCATCCCACTGTACTCCAGCCTGGGCAACAGAGTGAGAAGCTGTCTCAAAAAGAAAAAAATGAATCAGATGGACTGGACTAGAGGAAGAGCTGCACCTAGAGAGCCAGATGTGCTGTCCAGTTGCCCACGTCCCCACGTGTCTGACCTCACTCATGCATAGTACCTGTCTGCCTCCTAAGGGCGCTGGATTTGTAATTCTTGGTTTAAAGCTCCACAGCCAGTAGCTGAGAATGCAGCATTCCTTATGGAACAATTCTACTAGGGTTGGCAGTGTTGGTGCTAACTCTTGAATGTATTCAAAGATTACTTTGTTTGCAAGGCAATGGGCCAAGTGTTTTAATCTCCTATGATCACGATATCTCCTCATTTTATGATACATTTATGTGGAGTTTTATGTGTTTTCCCTTTCTGGAGCAAAACTTGGATCATAGGCACTCAGCCTCCTTTGCACATTCCACGAATGCTTTTTGTTGTTTAGGAACACAACTCTGTGTGTCTGTTGAGAATTCTCTCTCAGGTGTTAGTTCTTGATCTGGCTAATGAATCATTTCTAGGAAACGAAGAAACAAAGGAAAAATGGGTGTATGATGCACTCCCAGCCACACTGTCTCTCATCTCACCTGAAATAACAGTGTCATATGTAATGATTAGAGACTGAGAGTTGACCTCAAAAGACATGGAGGAAAATGTCATGGTGGGGAGGGCTGGCTTCTTGGGCACACAGCCTGTGCCTGTGAGGGTCCTGGGCTTGGTTTAACACTCTGTTGCTGCCATCTTGAAATTCTTAACAATTTTTGAACAGTAAGTCCTGCAATTTCCTTTTGCACTGAGCTCCACAAATTATGTAGCTGGGCCTGTCTAAAAGAGGGATTTAAAAATTTATTATTGTGGGAGGTGAAGAGTGTTCAAAAATGTTAGTGTAGGAATTTCATTACTGTAAAGAGAAACAGCCTCCTTTTCCCTGAGATAGGGATTCCACTTATTCAGAAAATTAACAAACAAATTCTGAAAACCAGCTGTGTGTGAACTGCTAGGAGGCAAGAAAATACAGATGATAAGGAGGGCAGTATGGTGGTGTGGAGCCAGGTGTAAATGGATTTTAATGAACTTAGACAAATCACATAATTTGTCCTCTTACTTATGCCTCTTTCTTGTGCCATCAACTTTCAGCATTACCTATAAGTCTCAGCTTAATAAAAAGATGTTGGTGCCCCCATTTTTGTAAAGCTTTCCTTCTCCTTCCATGGTCCTTATTTTTTTTCCTTACCTGTAAGAAAAAAAGGCCTCCTTCTATGGTCTTAGCTTCTTACCTATAAAGTGAGGATAATACTTCTGACATTAAGAAGTTGTAAGGATTTTTTTTGTGTGTGTGACGGAGTCTCACTCTGTTACCCAAGATAGTTGTGAGTGCCTAGTGCAGTGTCTGACATAGTAGGCCCTCACTATATGGCAGTTCTATTAATATTAATATGGGCCTTTGTTCTCAAGGAGTCTAGAATCTAGAAGGTGAGATCGATATATTAAATCATGGCAGTAGAACCTGGTGCATTGGTTGGCTCAGGCCACCATAACAAAATATCATAGACTGGGTATTTCTTAAACAGAAGAAATTAATTTTCTCAGAGTTTTGAGAAGTCTGAGATCACGGTGCCAACATTGTCAGGTTCTGATGAGGGCTCTCTTTCTGGCTTGCAGACACCCACCATCTCGCTGTGTCCTCACATGGTAGAGAGACAGTTCTGGTCTCTTCCTCTTCTTATAAGGGTACCAGTTCTAACAGATCAGGGCTTTACCCTTATGCCCTCATTTAACCTTAATCCATCCCCTGCTCCCTGAAGGCCCCATCTCCAATACAGTCGCATGGAAGTGAGTATTAGAGCTTCAACATACAAATTTGGTGGTGGGGTGAGTGGGACAAAATTCAGTCCATAGTATCTGATTTAAGGACAACTAGGGCATAAATGAAAGTGCCCTGCTCAGCCAGGCATGGTGGCTCATGCCTATAATCCCAGCACTTTGGGAGGCCGAGGTGGGCGGATAACCTGAGGTCAGGAGTTTGTGACCAGCCTGGCCAACATGGTGAAACCCCGTCTCTACTAAAAATACAAAAGTTAGCCGAGTGCCATGGTAGGCGTCTCTAGTCCCAGCTACTCGGGAGGCTGAGGCAGGAGAATCACCTGAGCAATGAGCCGAGATGGTACCACTGCACTCCAGCCTGGACAACAGAGTGAGACTCTGTCTCAAAAAAAAAAAAAATCTTCCCACCTCTGTCTAGCCTCAAATCTATTTTCCATAGTCAATGGTATGGACCAAATATTTGTATTCTTCCAAAATTCACATGTTGAAACCCTAATCCCCAGTGGGATGCTGTTTGGAGATGGGGCTTTTGTGAGGTGGTTAAATTGTGGGGGTGGAGCTCTCATAATGGGATTCGTGCTCTTACAAGAAGAGACATGAGAGAGCTTGCTTCCCTCTCTCTCCGCCATGAGAAGATGGCCCTCTTCAAATCCAGAAGAAGGAAGTCACCAGATATGGGATCTACGAGCACCGTGGTGTTGTACTTCCCAGCCTCCAAAACTGTTGAGAGAGAAATGTTGTTTAAGGCACCCAGTCTGTGGTAGCTGGTTATAGCAGCCTGAACTGCCTAAATCAACATTCGAACAATATTTCTGTTGTAACTGTTCTCATATTTGATGCTCTCCTTTACTCCTTTCGATGCTGGACAATGTCTTGTGCTATATTTTTCTTTCAGCTTTTCCATTGATTACCTTTGTGAGTATGAATAATTTATTTATGCCTCTATTTCTTGTGCCATCAACTCTCAGCATTATCTATTGAGTCTTGGCTTAAAAAGAAGATGTTGGTACTCCCATTCTTTTTTCAAGCTTTCCTCCTTCTTCAATGGCCTTTTTTTTTGGCAATTACCTTTTTGCATGATCGAGATTACCAATTTGTATTCTGCTCTGCTACCACAGTCTAGTCTTCCTTGCAAGCCAAAAAAGCAGCTTTTGTGTTATTAGGCCTGTGCAAATGCTGGCTCAAGTTATATGCTAGAAACACTTTACTTCTTTACTGGTCCAAATGATACACTCGGGATCAGTAAGACAATTTCTTTTCCTCAAGGTCAAATGAATTTTCTTTTCTTACAATTAAAAAATGTCTTAAAATAATTATGCATTTGAGCTTGCTACATATTTGGATTTACTTTTCTTGTAGAGTTTTATTTTAAAGTTTCTAAATGTACTCCTCTCTGTTTTCTTCTTTCTTTTTTTGAGACGGAGTCTTGCTCTGTTGCCCAGGCTGGAGTGCAGTGGCGCGATCACTGCAAGCTCCGCCTCCCAGGTTCACGCCATTCTCCTGCCTCAGCCTCCCAAGTAGCTGGGAATACAGGTACCTGCCACCACACCTGGCTAATTTTTTAATATTTTTAGTAAAGCTGGGGTTTCACTGTGTTAGCCAGGATGGTCTTGATCTCCTGACCTTGTGATCAGCCCACCTTGGCCTCCCAAAGTGCTGAGATTACAGGTATGAGCCACCGTGCCCAGCCTCTGTTTTCTTCTTAAAGCCCTGGCTTCAACAAATCCTTTCTATCATATCATCTATTAGATTATTTCATCTTTTCCATCAATATGACCTTTTTAGGCCAGGTGGGGTGGCTCACGCCTGTAATCTCAGCACTTTGGGAGGCCACGGCAGGCAGATCGCTTGAGGCCAGGAGTTTGAGACCAGCCGGGACAGCATGGTGAAACCCTGTTTCTACTAAAAGCACAAAAAAATCAGCCGGGCGTGGTGGTGCACACCTGTAATCCCAGCTCTTCAGGAGGCTGAGGCATGAGAACTGCTTGAACCCAGGAGGCAGAGACTGCAGTGAGCCAAGATCATGCCACTGCATTCCAACCTGGGCAACAGAGTGAGACTCTCTCTCAAAAAACAAACAAACAAACACTAGATAAAATTTGGATTGCAGAGGGAAGAAAAAGGGAGAGAGACTGAGAGACAGGACTAGCTGGATTTCCTAGGCCAACTAAGAATTCCTAAGCCTAGCTGGGGAGGGTGACCGCGCCCACCTTTAAACAGGGGGCTTGTAATTCAGCTCACACCAGATCAATCAGGTAGTAAAGAGGGCTCACTAAATACAAATTAGGCTAAAAGCAGGAGGTAAAGAAATAGTCAAATCATATATCGCCTGAGAGCACAGGGGGAAGAACAATGATTGAGATATAAACCCCAGGCATTCGAGCCTGGAGTGGGCAGCCCCCTTTGGATCCCCTCCTGTTGTATGGGAGCTCTGTTTTCGCTCTTAAATCTTGCAACTGTACACCTTCTGGTCCATGTTTGTTGCGACTCAGGCTGAGGTTTTGCTTGCCGTCTATCACTGCAGATTGCTGCCATTGCAGACCCTCTGTTGACTTGCACCCCTCTGGATCTGGCAGGGTGTCTGCTGCGCTCCTGACCCAGCGAGGCACCCATTGCCGCTCCAGATCAGGCTAAAGACTCTCCATTGTTCCCGCACGGCTAAGTGCCAGGGTTCATCCTAATCAAGCTGAATGCTTGTCGCTGGGTTCCACCCTTATCTTCCGTGACTCACGGCTTCTAATAGAGCTGTAACACTCACCACATGGCCCAAGGTTCCAGTCCTTAGAATCCATGAGGCCAAGAACCCCAGGTCAAAGAACAAAAGGCTTGCGCCATCTTGGAGCCGCCCACCACCATCTTGGGAGCTCTAAGAACAGAGACCCCCAGTAACAAGACTACTTGGAGACAGGAATAAAGAAAACATCATGGCTTGAACTGCCTCCCAGATTCAAGTGATTTTCTCACCTTAGTCTCCTGAGGAGCTGGGGTTACAGGCATATGCCAACACGCCCAGCTAAGTTTTGTATTTTTAGTAGAGATAGGGTTTCACTATGTTGGCCTGGTTGGTCTCAAACTCCTGACCTCAAGTGATCTGCTCCCTTGGCCTCCCAAAGTGCTGAGATTACAGACGTGAGCCACCGCCCCCAGCCTATGTAGTCTTTTTTTTTTTGAGACAGAATCTCGCTCTGTCGCCCAGGCTGGAGTGCAGTGGCACGATCTTGGCTCATTGCAAGCTCTGCCTCCCGGGTTCATGCCATTCTCCTGCCTCAGCCTCCTGAGAAGCTGGGACTACAGGTGGCCTCCACCAGGCCTGGCTAATTTTTTGTATTTTTAGTAGAGACGGAGTTTCACCATGTTAGCCAGGATGGTCTCGATCTCCTGACCTCATCATCCACCTACCTCAGCCTCACTAAAGCGCTGGGATTACAGGTCTGAGCCACCACACCCAGCCCAGCCTATGTAGTCGTTAGAGTGGAAAAACTAACTCTGCAAGCATGCAGACATATCCTTTGGCTGAACACCTCACCCTTTTAATTTTATAGACTCTGTTACTGCTTCCAAAGTGGGTGGCTTATTCCTATCTGAGTAGAACTTAATGGAAGAAAAAAAGACCCTAGGAGTGCAAGTGGGGGAAAAAAAATAGTCTTCCCACCTCTGTTTAGCTTTAAATCTGTAAATCTATTTTACACCTAGGGGTGTAAAGAGGGAAAAAAAACACACAGGAAACATATGATTAATATTTCAAGATATAATCCCACCACAACTGGTGGAATATTATTTTTCCTTAGACTTTTGAAAATATAAGTCCACTTTTTTCAGCACCCACTGTTACTAATGAGAAATCAGATGCCGGTCTGGCTTGTTCTTTTGTGTCTGACTTGGTTTTACTTTCTGAAAGATTTTGAGGTAGTCGCTATATGTTTAGTGCTCTGAAATTTCAGAGTAATGTGTCTATCAGTAGGTATTTTTAAATTTGTGAACTGGGCATTTAGTAGATCCTTTCAATCTGAACATTTATGAACAAAAGGCTTTACATATTTTCATTATTTATTTGATAAATTTGTCCTCTTCATTATCTCTGTCCTTTCTTGAAATTTGATTTGTCTAATGTTAGACTAATGCTGAATTGGTCTTTTAGGTTTTAA
Source organism: Chlorocebus sabaeus (assembly GCF_047675955.1). Taxonomy (NCBI): domain Eukaryota; kingdom Metazoa; phylum Chordata; class Mammalia; order Primates; family Cercopithecidae; genus Chlorocebus; species Chlorocebus sabaeus. The sequence continues at coordinate 80,049,835 of NC_132924.1, read as the reverse complement.
ATATTGTGGTAAAATACACAAAACATTAAATTGTCTCTTCACTTCTGTCTTGCCCCCTGCCTTCATATCTCTTTGTCTTTTTGTTCTAAAGTCTGAGAAATTTCCTTGACTTTTCCATTCTTCTAGTGTGTTTTTTATGTCAATAACTAATAATTTCTAATGGTTTCTTCTGTTTTCTGATTGCTCTTTTTTAATAGAAACTTATCCTTGGTTATGAATTTCATTTGAGTATTTTAATTACAATTGATTTGTTTCCCAAATTATTTCAGTGTTTCTGATGATTTATCTTGGTCTCTCTTGTTGCTGGTTCTCTTCGTCTCTTCCAATGAAGAGAACAGTCTTAATTTATCTATTCACGTGTAAGAAGGAGAGCCCGAGTAGCTAATGTGGCTTTCTTTTGTCTTCCTTTTGTTGTAAACTCTTCAGATTGAGATTCTGCAAGGGGTAAGCAGGCAGGGCTGTGGGATGATAGGCTTTGCTCTCAGGTGAGCAAGGTAAGGGTTGGCTATCAGGCTAGGTATCCTTCCAAGCAGATGAATGAAAAGGACTTTATTCAGGGACACCATTGTCCACCCTAGAAACTTTAGTTTTGCTAATTAGTTCATGTGGAGTTGGATGGATGATTAAAGCAGATCAAGTTTGAAAATACAATAGATACCTTTGGAATTTTTCCAGTGTTGATGCTTTGTTTTAAGTTAGTGAGTCACAAACTATTTGTATTCTTTTAATGGAATTGAAAACATTCTCTAAATTTTGTTTTGTTTTGTTTTTGTGACAGTCTCACTCTGTCATCCAGGCTGGAGTGCAGTGGTGAAATCTCAGCTCACTGCAACCTCTGCTTCTCGGGTTCAAGCGATTCTCCTGCCTCAGCCTCCCGAGTAGCTGGGATTACAGGCCCCCACCACCACACCTGGCTAATTTTTGTATTTTTAGTAGAGACAGGGTTTCATCATGTTGCCCAGGCTGGTCTCAAACTCCTGACCTCAAGTGATCTGCCCTCCTCAACCTCCCAAAAGGCTGGGATTATAGGTGTTAGCCACCACACCTGGCCCATTCTCTAAATTTTGAATATGAATTTACTTGCAATAGGAACTATTTCACAAGTAGAGTATGTAGATGTAGGGATGAATTCAGCACTATAACTGATTTATTTAAAGAAAGAATTTATCTACATATTGGGCTTCTACTGCTATTGAGGTAGACATTTTACAGGCAATTGAACTCAAATTATGGAGTTGTTTCCACCTGCCAACTTTGGTTTTTTTTTTTTTTTTTTTGAGAGGGAGTCTTGCTCTGTCACCCAGGCTGGAGTACAACAGTGCAATCTTGGCTCACTGCAACCTCTCCCTCCCAGGTTCAAGTGCTTCTCCTGCCTCAGCTTCCCAAGTAGCAGGGATTACAGGTGTGCACCACCATGCCCAGCTAATTTTTGTATTTTTAGTAGAGACAGGGTTTTGCCATGTTGGCCAGACTGGTCTCAAACTTCGACCTCAGGTGATCCACCTGCCTCAGCCTCCCAAAGTGCTAGGATTACAGTGTGAGCCACTGCACCCAGCCCACCTTCTGTCTTTATTTGGATGTTGTTTTATGGTATATGCTAATAGACTAGCCTTGTTATATCCTTCAACTTAAATATATATATACACATACATTTATTTATTTACATTATCAATATGAATGCATATATTTATATATAAATTCTCTAAATTTGCAGATATGTGTGTGCGTGCATATGTGTGTGTGTGTATATATATTATCTCCACCAATCAGTCAGTGTAGATTTGGTAGTTCCAGTGGTTCTATGGTTCAGTTAAAAAGAATTGAAAGTACTCTGGTACATCCAAATGATAAAATATTCCCCAGTCTTTCCACTTTTTCTTACTTTCTCCTTCCCTCCTACATAGAAGTTTAATAATTGTTCAGAAAATACGTATTCAGTTGAACATTTCATTTTTTGGGACGGAGTCTCACTGTATTGCCAGGCTGGAGTGCAGTGGTGCAGTCTCGGCTCACTGCAAGCGACTCTGGGGTTCAAGAGATTCCCCTGCCTCAGCCTCCTGAGTAGCTGGGACTATAGGCACGCACCACCACGCCCGGCTAATTTTTTGTATTTTAGTAGAGACGGGGTTTTACCATGTTGGCCAGGATGATCTCAATCTCCTGACCTCGTGATCCACCTGCCTCAGCCTCCCAAAGTGCTGGGATTACAGGCATGAGCCACGTGCTCGGCCCTCAATTCAACTTTTTTATCATCCATTATGCGAATCCTGAAGCCTATTTAGCATCATTTTGTTTCTAGATTGTGAAGACTGCAGGATCTTCATATTTTGACCTAAAATTGGTAGATTTGTCTTTTAGCCTATCTGAGTTGCCTCTACTTAATTCGTAGGCTTTAACTCTGGCTAGATCCTGAAGCACATGATATATTTTCCTTTCCTTGTCACTGTGGAACCTGATGAGTAGTCTCTGGGGTTATTTCCTTCCTGTTCAGACTGGACCAAAACAGCTCTCAGGACAGACAGTGAGTAATGTTGAACAACCCCAGACTTTTTCAGCAAAACCCCAAGACTCCTTTGTCATCCTCATTCAAGTCGGACCTCCAATTTTCTGGAGATAGCAGAAGCCCAGGCTGGAATTCTCCTGTGCATTTAGATTGCTGCAAGGCCCACAAATACTACACAGAGAAAGCTATGGCCACTCCAGAAGTCTGCTGCCTCCCAGGGTGAATGCTGAATGCTGTGCTCACATTTTCCTTGCAGAAACCCTAAGGAAGGCACGGCAGCCAAGAACTAGCAGGCTCTGCTTCACAAAGCGAAGTTCATTCGTATGCTAAAAGTAGAGAAAGGGTCAAAGGGCAGCCGGGAGTGGGGTCTGGACTTCTCAAATAGGTTCCTACTTCTTCAAGCCCCTTATTTCCCACATATCTTTTAGAATCTAGAGAATGAGTGACCCTGTTTGTTTACTATTTTATTTCTATTTTTTGGTCTTTGTTTCTGGGAGGTAGCTTCATTCCAGGATGAAGCTTTCAGAACTTAAGTCCCAAACTCCTTTCCTTCAGTAACATAAAGAAAGCCTTCAGTCCCCAGGGATCATATGAAGTGTTCTTCCTTCTGTTTTGCAATGTTTAAAATGCCTGTTCCCCGGTGCCATAAAGAAATAGCACTTGAACATGAATTTAATTTCCTCAGCAAGGCCATTTTTACTTCCTGCAGAAAGGGTACACTCGCTAGCAGTTTTGCCATGAAAGTGCACTGAACAAAGGAGACAGGGTCGTTTATAACCAGATGCCTCCACCCTACTGCTGTATCTGGTTTCCGTTGACTGGAATGGGACCTCACATTCTGTATTTGTCCCGATTGGCTAGTAACTTAGAACTTTTTTTAAAGAGGTAAAGGCAGAGGAGAACAAAGGAAGGAAGAAGTAACTTGTGGAATGCTAAGAAAGGTAAAAACACCTTCACATAAGGAAGAGAAGAACAGGCTATGACCCAGCGCTTGCTTAGACCAGTACAAGCATGCCAGGGCAAATATTTAGGCTAAATTGTGGAAACTAAGAACATAAAGCACATTGATTTCTTTACCACGGCTAGCAGATATTTAAGAATGTTAGCACAGGTCTTCAAATAAATTTTGCTTCTAAGATATGTGACTATTTATTCCTAATTAAATGGGGAGGAAAGTCTTTGAAGAGGAAACTCTACTTTCGTTTCTACAACTAGAATGTATCTGACAATGAATAAATTATGTAAAAAATTAGGTATATTCATGCAATAGATGTTCAGTCCAACAAATAAAAAATTTTAATAAAACAAATTGAAATAAAAACTGTCTAACGGCCTCTTTTCTGTGGTCCTGGAGATCTATGTCCCCATCCGCACTCCCTTGCTCAGGCTCTGCTTTGCCCCATTCCCGTCTGCCCGGATACAGGAGGGAGGCAGGGAAGTGCTGGGTAGAGAAGGGCGGGATCCCTGGAAGGGCTCCACCCTCGGGCCTGTGCATGCAGACCTAAGTGAGAACAGGCACTCTTGTTTTCACGCCCAAATGTTGCATTTTCCAAGACCACTTTGGCCCACCATGCCCCCCCATCCTGTGCCCATATAAACCTGAGACCTTAGCAGGCATAGACACAAGTGGCTGAATGTTGGAACCAGCAGACCAGTGACAACGGAACAACGTGGCAGAGAAAGAGAAGCAGAAGGACGCCTGGAGGCCTAGGGGAGTTCAGCCTGGAGCAGTCAGAGAAGAGTGAACCACTGGGCAGCCCAGCTCCAGCGGAAGACCACTCTCCCCACTCCATCCCTTGCTTCTGGCTCTCTATCCATCTTGCTGAGAGCCACCTCTACCACTCCATAAAACCTTGCACTCATCTTTCCAGCCCACATGTGATCTAATTCTTCTGATACACTGGACAAGAACTCGGGATACAGAAGGCCGTCACACTGGCCCCCTGCCCTCGCAGTAAGGCAGAGGGTTTATTGAACTGATTAGCATAAGCCATCTGCAGATGGCTAAGCTGAAAGAGGACACTGTAACACACACCCGCTGGGGCTTCGGAAGTCGCAGACACCCACTCATAGACACTGCTGAGGGGCTGGAGCCCAAAAGTGCTCCCTACTGCCTCTGTACCTGCCCCCCGAGGAGTCTGAGAGGAGTGAGCCACACCCTTGTTGCACATCCTGTGAGGGGGATAAGGGAACTCTCCTGTTTCACCCCTAGCCCTCTCAGTTTAAGATACAAGCATTCACCTAATGAGTAACTGGTGATGAATGAACGGTAACTGGAGAAGGCAAACAATAAGGAAGACAGCATCTCCCAAGGAACTACTGACATCCTTGCAATGGCATTCGAAGGTGGCTCAGCATAGCTCAGTCTGAACCAAATCCATGCTAAGAAAGAGACAGAGTGGGAATTTATTACTATCTTTTCAAATACTTGCTGGGGTCACTTGCAAATCAGAAGGAATATAACATTGTATGCGGCTATGTTGCCCACCTATCTGGAGCTTTAGAAAGGATGCTCTCAAAAAATTAAAATGAAGGAGGTGGCACAGAATTAAACTACAAACTCCACACAAAATGGTACAGAATAGAATACGGAATGTGGAATATGCAAAGCCATTACAAAGACAATGTTCTTCAGCCTGCAAGACAGTAAACTGACTAATATTAAGCATAGCTAAAGAAATAATGTGAAAATCAGGAGCATGGTGGTCAGCTTGGAGATTAGAATCAGAAGGAATAGAAAATGTAATCATAAGGAACAGTGGGCAGGACCCTCCAAACCATTGTCCAGAGGAGATGAAATAATCCCCCTCCTATTGGCTGGACCAATCCCATCATGTAGGTGAAGCCTCAGGCCATCTCAGCCTGATGCCATTAGCATTGGATTTATCTGGAGAACTCTCTTTGTTCTGATTTCCTGCTCTCCAGGCAATCTTTGATTATTATCTGACTTCCTCTGTCATTTTGCCTACGGAAATGGATCTGTTACAAGGGCTTTTAGTATTCCATTTCTTACAATAGTTTTCTTTTTCTGACTGTAAAAGAACAAAATGGCATTTTGACCACTATATTATTTGGCCTGCCCTGCAGGGCCACCAACCTGGGGAGGAAGGCCTGGTTATACAATCCGTGAGTGTTCCTGTTCCTGGGAGAGGTACTTCTCATTATAAATGAATAATCTGGCATTCTGTTTTGGGGCTTAGTGAATACGAGTCTGCCCCTGAGGAGGGTTCATATACTCAGAGAGCACTTGGGTTTCTGAGCCTGGAAGGAAGAAAACGTGGAACGTTCTCTTGGTGAGGACACAGCCTACTGAACTTTATTTCCTATGTGATAAGCACATATGCTTTGAGTTGCTGTTATTTTTCCATTTTAGGCAAAGATAAAATGTTCAATGTATAATGTAAGATCCAGTGTTTACTGTGCATGATATGCTCCATATTAACATCTAGGTTTCTAGAACATAAGTGTGGCATTGTTTCCATCACAGTCACACTTTAAAAAATTCCTCTAAACTCAGTATAAACAATGTTTTAAAATTTTAACTTAATTAAAATCCTAGTGCAGATGCATTTATTACTAGGTCTACTAATTAAATAGGGGAAGGAGGAAGGCAAATGAATTATTTCAACCCCAAACTCAACCCCTCCTATTCCCCTACACGTAAGGGATGATATGAGATTTGTGCCAAGAGATGAGAATTCCCATCCTGTTTGGATTATGCTGGAATGCTTTTGGAAGATACGTAAGAGAAGAAAACAGTATGATTCTCTATTTACTTCTTTTTTGGATACACATTTATAAACCCTCAGAAGCATGCCTCAAGAAAGCATGATTTCTAATCTAAAGTAAGCAGAAGCTGGGGTTTTTGAACAGAATGGCAGGATTGCCTAAGAGGGGATCCTCTCTGGTGATAATGGCTGCTGTTTCCATGGCAATTGCAGATTCACCTGCACATCCAGTCTCTGCTCCTTTTGTTCATAGCAAACTACCATTAAGCAGCAACCAGCACTATTAGCAAGGCAGAGGCATTTAAGGAAACTGGTTTCCACCACTCTATGTTCAGATCTTTTGTTCTGTAATGGATCTGCAACTCCCTAGTGTCTTGTTGACATAATAGCATGAGGGTGCTGGGAAAAAATGTTTGTGATCTCACCTGGGCCAAATTTTTCTGAGAAAATGGTAGTCTTTAATTCTCATAGCCAGTAATTCCCAAATACTAGCATGTCTCAGAATCCTCTAAATTTGCAAAAATTCCCAGGCCCCACCTCCAGAGAATCTGACTTAGTAGGTCTGAGATGGGGGAGAGGTTTGAGGTGGGGTTAAGGACTGTTTTTTTTTTTTTTTTTTTTTTTTGAGACAGAGTTTCACTTTCTCACCCAGGTTGGAGTACAGTGGTGTGATCTCAGTTCACTGCAAGCTCCACCTCCCGGGTTCACACCATTCTCCTGCCTCAGCCTCCAGGCACCCGCCACCCCAGCCAGCTAATTTTTTGTATTTTTAGTAGAGAAGGGGTTTCACCGTGTTAGGCAGGATGGTCTCGATCTCCTGACCTCGTGATCGGCCCGCCTCGGCCTCCCAAAGTGCTGGGATTACAGGCACCAGCCACCGCGCCCAGCCAAGGACTGAATTTTTAACAGGTACCATAGTTTATTCAGTTACAGATGGTCCCAAGGCAATACATCAGGGACACCTTATTTTGGAAACTCTCCGAATAATCCAGAAGAGGAGAGAATTGGACACTGTCCCCTTCATAATTTTAAAGAAGATCATGATTTTAAAGAGAACAGTTGAATCTCAAGGAATTTCTCTGGCAAAGAATCTAGTTTCAATAATCTCAGGCCATATGGCTTTAGTTAGGTGGCAAAGTCACTTTAGGATAGGCCTGAGTGTTAGATTTGCTTTTGAGGCTCGCATCATTATAACTCATTTTCAGGGCTCCCTCAGAGCAGTATCTAACATCTGCTTTCTCCTCTATAGAAAAGACAAGGAACTACTCCATTGCAGGACCAGGCCAGCTTCAGAAAACAGGCAGGTGGGGCTGTTACTTCCAAGGGAAAACAAAGATCAAGTACTAAACCATGTTCTACCTTTCTCATAAAGGTCAGTGTGGGCTTCAGCTTCAGGAAGGCCGGAGCTTCAAAGCTGTAGGAGGGAGAAGGAGGCATCTCTTTGATTCCTTTTCTTGCTAATGCTTGAAAAAGCTGTGAGCCCCACACCTTGAAGAAGACCTCCTGTAGTAATTTCTCTTCCTTCATCTTTCAATTTTTCAGCCTCCTAGGCTTTAGATGTTCTAAGATAAAGTCTCTCCCCACTCTTTTAGTGTCTAGGTTGTGTTGATGCCTCTTTTAATCATACTGTATTTGTTAGATACAGAATACTGCAGGCACTTGCCTCCTGGGATGGCCTTGGAAAAGACTGTGGTACATCTAGGAAACCTTCCCACAGAGTTGGCATTTAAGGTACACATGAATCACACATGGTGGCTTAAGTTTAAATTCAGAGCATCCTAAGTACACTTTGCTCCTGCCCCAACCCCACAGTCCCCTATTTCAGAAATAACTTCAGCGTGCATGTGCCAAAGCGCTGCAGGTGGTACTTGAGCTTTTATTCAAATGCAGTTTCTCTTTGAAGGAGAACAAAGTAGATTGGAATAAAAGTCCTATTTTTGGAAAAGAGAAGTGATGCACTGATAGATATTTGCAATGTAAAAACTCCTTTCTATAGGAAAGCATCCTCAATTACTTAACTTTCTTTACAGCAGGTGACGCAGGAAGAGCTCCAAATCACAGCAAGTACCTGTTGACCATGACTGCTTGTATTGCTGGTAACTTGGCGGCTTTTCCCATTTTCACAAAATGAGAACAAAATGACTGGTTTCCATTGCAATATGTAGGCAATTGTTAGCAACAGCTTTGTTTTCTTTTGTTTTTTGTTTTTTAACCTCTACTCATTGTTGTGAACTAGAACTTCCTTTGCATCAATAACTACAGGGCCAGCTTTGTAAACATGTCTCAGTTTAGGGGTGACTGCAGAGGTGCTGAGTTATTATCCATGTCAGATGAACTACAACATGGAGTTGCCTAAAGTGGCAGAGAAAAGAAGCAGTAAAACGTGATGGGGAAACCTGCAAGTTTGGGAACCAGGCTGCCTGAGTACTAATCCATGCTGTACTGCATTCTCAACAGGCCCCTCATCTGTAAAATGGGAATAATGAGAGCTGGGGAGAATTATGCAAGGTGCCTTTAGTGGAGGGCCAGCACTTAGCAAGGGCCCAGTACACATTTGCTGTTCTGGATATGGAGAAAAGACTGATGCATTCGATGGAGTGATAACTCAGTAGAAACGCCTAGATTTATTTGGAAGATCAGGGAGACAATGCTATCACTGATTTGGACTAGAAGAGTTAGCTCTCTGGTTGCCACCTTGTATTCTTGGGATGGATGCTCGAATCAGCCCCTGTGAATCCCTTAAACAAGCAAGTGGGACAAGCATACCAATAGAGTTGAATTTGGTGCTAGCCATTTCTGTTTCCTTGTGACCAAGATGCCCTTTCTTGGTTCCATGATCGGCTCTCTTTATCAGATCTTGTGCCTTGCCTCTTCAATATTAAGAACTGCCATTTAGGGCCAGGTACAGTGGCTCAGGCCTGTAGTCCCAGCACTTTGGGAGGCTGAGGCAGGTGGATCACTTGAGGCCAGGCATTCAGACCAGCTTGGCTAACATGGTAAGAACCCATCTCTACTAAAAATACAAAAAAAAAAAAAAAAAAAAAATTAGTCGCGCATGATGGCCCGTGCCTGTAATCCCAGCTACTCAGAAGGCTGACACCAGAGAATTGCTTGAACCTGGGAGGTGGAGGTTGTAGTGAGCCGACATGGCGCCACTGCACTCCAGCATGGGCAACAAAGCGAGACTCCATCTCAAAAAAAAAAAAAAAAAGAACTGCCATTTAGCCATTTATTGTCAAGCTCTTTTTATTGTCTAAAAAGAAGTCAGGGGACTCTATATCTTAATGGAATAATTTCTTCCTGTGCAGTTGAATAAAGCAGAAGCATTTGGAATAAACAAGGAAAAATCCAGCTCTGCTTGATGCCTCCAACCCCTCACATCTTAATCTCCTCATCCCTTCTTCATATGTCCATTGACTATCTAACCTGTGTGCTAAGTGCTAACGACACACAGTGAAACAGATAAACGTGGTCCTGTCCTCAAGAAGCTCATATTCTAGAGGGAGAATGATCATAAACAAGAAAATGGACAAAGAAGCAATTTTATCTTGTAAGAAGTACTTTAATAAAAAGAAAGAAGAAAGGGACTGAAAGAAGAGAACAGTGGATCAGAGAGTTGGGGTGCTACAATGGATAGGGTGGTCAGGGAAGGGGCTGCTATGAGTGGGACCTTAAGCTGAGAAAAGACTGCCTGTTTGCGAGGTGATTGTGGGCAAGGTGATGTTTTTAACAATGAGCCAGGCTTGGGTTGAGACAAGGAGGTAAAAAGTTCTTTGAAAAAGGCTGAGATTATGATGCTGGTGCTGGGCTCAGAGCATGTACCCCAGAGGACTCAGGGATATATGTATATGGGGTGGGTCCTTGGGTTCCTGGCAGATCAGGTGTGTACAAAACACAATGCTAATCCATTAATTCATTCTTTCACTCCACAAGTTTATGGAATATTATAATAGGTCATGTACTATTCTGGGTGCTTGGACCACATTAGCAAACAAAACAAAGATTTCCACTCTAGAGCTTGTGTTCTAGCTAGAGGAAATAGAAAATAACTAACAAAAGTAACATGCAAGTAAATTAAATTATGTCCAATGTTGGAAGGTGCTAAGTGCTATGAAAAAGAAAAAGACAAGGTAAATTAAGGTAAGGAGGAATTGGGAGTGCCAGGGGTAAAGGTATCTGCACACAAATGTGTGCGTATGTTTGTTTGTGTGTATGTAATTTAAAATAGAGTGGTCAGCATAGGCCAGGTCAGAAGGTGAGTGTCTTGGTCCATCTTATGTTGCTATTGCAGAATACCACTGATGATATATAATGATATATAATGAACAAAAATTTATTTGGCTTACAGTTCAGGAAGCTGGAAAATTTAAGAGCATGGTCTTGGCATCTGGTAAGGACATTTGTGCTATGTTGTCCCATGGTGGAAGGCAGAAGGGTGAGGGTGAGAGTGAGAGACAGAGAGGGCTAAACTTGTCTTTATAACAACACAGTCTTGAGATGATGAACCCACTCTTATGATAATGCCACTAATCCACTCATGAGGATGGAGCCCTCATGGTCTAACAATCTTTTAATAGTTTTACCTCTTAATACCATCACAATGGCAATTAAATTCCAACATGAGTTTTGGAGGGGACGTTCAAATAATAGCATTGAAATTGAAGATGAGGGGTTTAGCCCTACAGGTTACTGGGGAAAAGGGTCCAAGCAGACTGAACAGCCAGTACAAAGGCCGGAAAGTAGGACATGAGACTCTGGTAATGAGTATCTGGGGGACCTGGACCTCTGGGGTGACTAACCAGGGATGTGAGGCACCGTGAGCTAGTCCTGAGGGTCTCTGAGATGAAGTGGGGCTGCAGCTCCTAAGGCACACTGCACTGGTACTCACAGCAGCTGCCATTCTAGAGGCTGGAGCTGGTGTTGCAGGTTTATGAGCTGAGACTCAGGAGGCTGTGAGTGGGACACTGTGCCAGGTACTGTGGTCATACAAAGATGCTGACCTGCTTCTCTCTTTGCCTCCAAGATTCCAGAAACCCTTCTCTGTAGCACCACTCTGGCTTCCTCAACCTCCTAAAAGGCTTCATGGACCCAAATTGCCTGTATCCTCTTCTAGTCCTATCTTGTTCAGTCCCAACCCCAACTCCTCAATGCAGAGGACCTCAAATGAAAGGTGAGGAGGGAAGCAACCAACCTGAGCTAACAACCCAGGGCGTTCTGGGGTGACAGGAGTTTTGATTGAATTCCTGGGGGTGCCCATGGCTGGGATGCTGTGTAAGCTGATAAGTTGTGGGACTGACTGAACTTGGCATTTAGATGGTAGAAAAGCAGAATATTCAAGGTCCTTTGATTTACATTTCACCTTTGCCACTTTTTAACTGAGAGACCTTACAAAAGTTAGTCTGTTATTCTCAGGCTCTTCTAGAAGCCTCGGGGAACCCTGGGCAGCTTTTGGATTTTGAAACCCCACCTTTGGACATATATATACAAATAAATATATTTGAAGATATAATTCACATACCATAGAATTCAACATTTTAAAGTATACAATTCAGTGGTTCTTACATTCATAAGGTTGTACAACCATCACTAATATCTAATTCCAGAACATTTTCATTTACCCCAGAAAGAAACTCTTATACATTGGCAATCACTCCACATTTGCTCCTGCCCCCAGCCCCAGCAACTATGAATCTGCTTTTTGTGAATTTTCCTATTCTGGACATTTCATATAAATGGAATCATAGAATATGTGTTCTTTTGTGACTGATTTCTTTCATTTTTCATAATGTTTTCAAGGTTCATTCACATTGTAGCATGTATTAGTACTTCTTTCCTTTGTTATGGCTGAATAACATTCCCCTTGGATTTATCTTGTTTTATTTTATTTTTAGTTTTTGAGACAGTCTCTCTCTGTCACCCAGACTGGAGTGCAGTGGTATGATCATGGCTCACTGCAGCCTCGACCTCCCAGGCCCAAGCAATCCTCCTGCCCCAGCCTCCCAAGTAGTTGGGACTCCAGGCACGCACCACCACGCCTGGCTAATTTTATTTTTTTTTTGTACAGACAAGCTCTCGCTATGTTGCCCAGGCTGGTCTTAAACTCCTGGGCTCAAGTGATCCTCCCACTTTGGCCTCCTGAAGTGTGGGATTACAGATGTGAGCCACCGCACTGGGTGGTCCCTCTGGATTTAGTTAGCAGCAGGAATCAGTGAATTTCTGTAAGACCTCTGTGATGAGGCTTCACCCTACTTTCCACACAGATTTGCCATCCATTAGCAGTCTATGCCTCCATCCCCTAAGCTCGATGCCGGTATACAAATGCTTTTGCTTTTATTGCCTTCTAGATCCTGGGTATGTATCCCCATTGGGCCGCTGTCGAGCTGTAAATGAGAAATACTAATTGCTATCTTACGTGTTGTGGTAAAGGGCAAATGAAACAGCTTATGGAAGGATCTACCCTCCCCCTTTGCACTGTATATGCTTCATAGAGGACTCTATTAGTTCATGAAATGCCTTGCTCTCCAGTCACTCAGGAAGAATGTTGTAGTCTCCTTGTTCCTGTGATATGGCTGGGGGCAGGGCTTTCTGGGGTGGCAGGAGTTTTGACTGAATTCCTGGGGGTGCCTGTGGCTGGGTTTCTGTGTAAGGTGTCTACCCACTTCACCTGCTGAGCCCCAGGGTGAGCAATACACAGTGGGCGTCGGGCGGGGGGGGGGGGGAGCTTGGATAGTGTTTTTAGATAAAGGCCTGAAAGGAAAGCTGATAAGTGACTGTAATTGACATGATGAGACCCCTTGGTCTCCAGCCAAAAGTGTTAAGTCTTAGCTGGTGTCCCAGCACAGCCAGTTCCTCATCTTACTGCCTCACTTCTCTGGCCTAGCCAGTCACCACTTCTCTTTGCCACTACTCACCATCAGTGAGTGACCCTCTGGAATAGGAGGAGTGTTTTTCAAGTAGCCTCAAGCAACTTGCAGGCTCTGTAGCTCTAATCTGAGCTGCAGAGAGGGAGGCTTCTTGGCACTGGGAATCCAGGCTGGGCAGTGGGGTATGGTAGAAAGGTGAGGCCTTGAAAACACCAGAAGGAAAACACCTTTCTTAGGACATTTAGGAAGAACCCTGGAAAGATCCAGAAATTCAGGCAAAAGGGGAATGGTTTGGGAAAGACTGGAGAAAAGAAGTAACAGCACACTGGTTTGATTTTGGGGGTACCTCTGTACTGTGATCCACCCCTCTTATCATCCCAGGTCTGCCTCTCTCATTTGAGCACTTGGAGCAGTAGTTGTTTTGTTTTTTAGACGGAGTCTTGCTCTGTCACCCAGGCTGGAGTGCAGTGGTGCGATCTTGGCCCACTGCAACCTCCGCCTCCTAGGTTCAAGTGATTCTCCTGTCTTAGCCTCCCGAGTAGCTGGGATTACAGACATGCACCACCATGCCTGGCTAATTTTTGTATTTTTAGTAGAGATGGGGTTTCACCATGTTGGTAAGGCTGGTCTCAAACTCCTGACCTCGTGATCCGCCCACCTCGGCCTCCCAAAGTGCTGGGATTACAGGCATAAGCCACTGCGCCTGGCCTTGGAGCAGTAGTTCTAAATCATCCCTGTGTAACAGAATCACCTGGGGAACCTTTAAATATACAGATTCCTAGGCCTTTCTCAGTAATTCTGATTCCACTGGGGTGGGGTCCTGGCAATAAGTATTCCTTCTTTTTTTTCCTTCCCTTCCTAATCCTCTCTCCCCCTCTCTCTTTCTTTCTTTTTCTCTCTTCTTCCTTCCCTCCCTCCCTCCCTCCCTCCCTCTTTCCTTCTTCCCTTCCCTTCTCTTCCTTTCCTTTTCTCTTTCTCTCTTCTCTCCTTCCTTCCTTCCCTCCCTCCCTCCCTCTTTCCTTCTTCCCTTCCTTTCCTTTCCTTTTCTCTTTCTCTCTCTCTCTTGCTTTCTCTCCTTCTCTCTCTCTTTTCTTTTCTTTTCTTTCCTTTTCAGGGTCTCACCTGTTGCCCAGGCTGGAAGGCAGTGCTGTCACACAGCTCACTGCAGCCTCAACCTCGTGAGCCCCAGTGATCCCCCAACCTCGGCCTCCCAAGTAGCTGGGACCATAGGCAGGTGCCACTATGCCAGCTTTTTTAAAAAAAATCTTTGTGGAGAGAAGGTCTCCCTGTGTTGCCCAGGATGGTCTCGAATTCTTGGGTTTAAGTGATCCACCCATCTAGGCCTCTCAAAGAGCTAGGATTACAGGCATGAGCCATAATGCCTAGTCAACATAGGGAAACCCCATCTCTACAAAAATTTTTTTTAAAAAAAGCTGGCATAGAGGTACCTGCCCTTGGTCTCAGCTACTTGGGAGGCTGAGGTTGGGGGATCACTTAGGCCTGGGAGATTGAGGCTGCAGTGAGTTGTGATTGCAAAAGTAGGCAAGGGACATGAACAAAAACTTTTCAAAAGAAGACATACATGTGGCCAACAATCATATAAAAGAAGCTCAGCGTCACTGATCATTGGAGAAATGCAAATCAAAACCACAATGAGATACCATCTCACACCAGTCAGAATGACTATTAATAAAAAGTTGAAAAATAACAGATGCAGGTGAGGTTGTGGAGAAAAAGGAGCACTTATACACTGTTAGTGGGTGGGTAAATTAGTTCAACCATTGTGGAACACAGTGTGGTGATTCCTCAAACACCTAAAAACAGAAAGACCATTCAACCCAGCAATCCCATTACTGGATATATGCCCAAATAATATAAATGTTTCTATTATAAACACACATGAACACATATGTTCATTACAGCATTATTCACAATAGCAAAGACATGGAATCAACCTAAATTTAGCCCATCAATAATAGACTGGATGAAGAAAATATGGTGCATATATACCATGAAATACTATGCAACCATAAAAGGGAATAAGATCATGTAGTTTGCAGGGATTTGGATGGAGTTGGAGGCCATTAGTCTTAGCAAACTAATATAGGAACAGAAAACCAAATATTGCATATTCTCACTTATAAGTGGAAGCTAAATGATGAGAACACATGGACACAAAGAGGGGAACAACACACACTGGGACATATCGGAGGGTGGAGGGTGGCAGGAGGGAGAGGATCAGGAAAAATTAACTAACTAATGGGTACCCGGTAAGCCGGGTATCTGGGTAATGAAATAATCTATACAATAAACCCGCGTGACACAAGTTCAACTATATAACAAACCTGCACATGTACCCCTGAACTTGAAATAAAAGTTTAAAAAAGGTGTCCAGGTTATTCTAATGTGCACAGGGTTAAGGAGCACTGAGTTGGAGTCACCTCTCACTCACCTCCAAGGAAACTTTCTAAAGGCTGCCATACAAGAGCCAGCAAGATGCTGTCTTCTGTACGTCTTGGAGAAAGACTGTGTCTTAGTCCATTCATGCTGCTGTTGCAAAAAATCTTAGACTGGGCAATCTATAAACAGCAGAAATTTATCATTTACAGTTCTGGAGGCTAGAAGTCCAAAATCAAGGTGCCAGCAAATTCAGTGTCTGGTAAGGGCTTGCATTCTGCTTCCAAGATGGCACTTTCTTGCTGCTGAGTCTTCATATAGCAGAAGGCACAAGGGAGCTCTCTTCAACTTTTTCTTTTTTTTCTGTCTTTTTTTTTTTTTTTTTTTTGGTAAGGGCATTAATCCCATGACCTAATTACTTGCCAAAGTCCCTAACTCCTAATACCATTACCTTGGGGGTTGGGTCTCAAAATCTGAATTTTGGACCATAGTAGCCTGCTTTCAGAGCTGAGGGGATCCCTGATCCAGCAGGAGTGCATCAGAGGCATTCAGCAGCCTTCACACTGATCTGATCACTGCCATTATTGCTTGTTTGGCTTTGTGGCCATGGGCAGCCACTTCTGGAGCTGGCTGAGTCTGTTCCTCTGGAGCAGTAGTCCGTACTAATACTTGTCTAGGTTGTAAGGCATGAGAGGGAAGGCAGCAGAAACCACAGCAAGGAGATGTGGGCAGGGTAACTAGTCACAGAAAGTGGGCTAAGGCTTCAGGACTATCTCCTGTCAGCTTCAATATTTGATTATTTGTGAGGTCCATATTTCTTCTTCTTTTTTTGGAGACAGAATCTCACTCTGTCACCCAAACTGGAGCTCAGTGGTGAGAACTCGGCTCACTGCAACCTCCACCTCTTAGGTCCAAGCGATTCTTCTGCCTCAGCCTCCCAAGTAGATGGGACTACAGGCGTATGTCACCACGCCCAGCTAATTTTTATATTTTTGGTAGAGACGGTGTTTCACTTGTTGGCCAGGCTGGTCTCGAACTCCTGATCTCAAGTGATCCACCTGCCTTGGCCTCCCAAAATGCTGGAATTGCAGGTATGAGCCACTGTGCTTGGCCTGTGAGTTCCATATTTCTAATCTCAACAACCTTCCTAAATGATTGTTATGAGGTTCCAATAAAACAATGTATTCATGAAAGGGCGCTGTAAATTGTGAAGTGCAACAGAAACATTCATCATATTATTATGGAGTGGCCTCAAGTCCCCCTTTTCTTTTGAGTGCTTAGACATCTCCCCAGTAGATTGGAATCCATCTCTGTCCCAGGAGTTTGGGGGCTCAAACAACACAGGGTCAGCAGCAAAACTGTAGATTAGTAAATCTCTTTGTAAACATATTTACAAAATATGATGCTGCCAAACTGGATGGTGAGGACAGAGTGAAATTTTTTTTTTTCCAACAAAGGGGATAAAAGGATAGAAAACAAAGTGTGCCCTGCATGGCTGAATTCAATGGAATCCTGAGCTCCTGTGAAGGCTCAAAACTCTCTTACTTTTTTTTTCAGACAGAGTCTCGCTTTGTCACCCTGACTGGAGTACAGTGGTGCAATCTCCACTCACTGCAACCTCTGCCTCCCAGGTTCAAGCAATTTTCCTGCCTCATCCTCCTGAGTAGCTGGGATAACAGGCACCCGCCACTACGCCTGGCTAATTTTTGTCTTTTTTTTTTTTTTTTTGAGACAGAGTTTCGCTCTTGTTGCCCAGGCTGGAGTACAATGGTGTGATCTCGGCTCACCACAACTTCCGCCTCTGGGGTTCAAGTGATACTCCTGCCTCAGTCTCCTGAGTAGCTGGGATTACAGGCATGAGCCACCATGCCCGGCTAATTTTTTGTATTTTTAATAGAGATTGGGGTTTCTCCATGTTGGTCAGGCTGGTCTCAAACTCCCCACCTCAGGTGATTTGCCCGCCTCAGCCTCCCAAAGTACTGGCATTATAGGTGTGAGCCACTGCGCCTGGCCGTCTTTTTTTTTTGTTTTTAAGTAGAGACAGGGTTTTACCATGTTGGCCAGGCTGGTCTCGAACTTCTGACCTCAAGTGATCTGCCTGCCTTGGCCTCCCAAAGTGATGGGATTACAGGTGTGAGCCACTGTACCCAGCCTGGAAACTCTCTGAGAGAAAGCTGAGGTCAATGCAAGGACAGGTCAGTGCACTGGAGCCCATGGGAGCCAGGAACAAGGGATAGCCTTCCCAGGATTGGGGAACTAAGTGAAATGGGGATGCCAAGGGGCTGCAACTTGAGTGGGTGGAGGGAGAATGCAGACAGGACTAGGCTTCCTCTGAGATACCAAGCAACAACCCAGCTGCTTTTGCACCCATGAGGGAGCTCCCTGAAGGCCCCCAAAAGTTATCTAAGGACCTGATGTGCTTGTCTATACCATCACAGAAAAATCACCACTCCCCCCGCCGTCCTTACAATCCTTGCTGAGGCCAGCACATTTCTCCCCACTGGCAGGAGGAAGGAGGGGCGTCTTCTCCTTCTACTCAAAGGTAGAGGCGGGTGGAGTGTGCAGCAGATCCTGCAGCAGGCCCGTTTTTCACGAGTAATGCCATTTATGGGGAAGCAGGGAGATGAGGAATCTGAGCATGAGGAAGTGGGTGGAGAGTGCAGGAGTCTAGAGGATTTGTATTTTGCTGTTGCTGGGCAGGGCTCTGAGAAAAGGGAAGGAAGGAGAGAAAAACACAGCCCTGGGCATCATTCTGGTCACTGTCACCATGGCCACAGCTGGGTCATGGCTCAAGCTCACCAGGAAGAAAGTGGTGTGTGTGCTCATGTGACCAGAGCTGAGGTCTCCAGACAAGCTCTTATTGAACCCCACAAAACTGCTTCAGGACGAGGGGATATGGGCTTTGTGAAAATACCTAGATAAATTCCCAATTATTCGTGTGCCTCTTTCCCATTTTAAGAAATACTTTACCTTTTAACTCTTTGGATTCTCACAAGAAGTCTGGAAGGGAAGTCGAGCCAATATGAGCAATTCCATTTTATAGGGAAGAAACCTGGGGTTTGCAAAGGTGAAATGAATCATCTAAGAGTCTGGACTTGTAGGTGGTAGTGCTGTGAGTTGGACTCATGCTGAGTTTAACTTGTTTGGTGTTTGCTCATTCTTTGTTTTTGTTTCTCTCTCCAGTGCCTTGGATTTCGCCCTACCAATTCTGCAGGTGGGCAGATCAGGTTGCCGGGCCCTCGGATCTGACATCCCTTCCTCCCCTCTCTGGGCAAGCTCACAATATAAGCATGTCTGTGTCTTGGCTCCACGGTGAGAGACCAGGTTTTTGGCTAATGTGCGAACTTGAGCTCCTGCTTTTGCTCTATGCGTTGTGTATATTTAATCATGTTTGACGGAATTTACTTTAGCCCAAGTTCAGGCTGTTAGCCTTTTTCCGCTCATTGTCTCTTTCATTTTTACCCACACTCCATGCAAGTGATTTGTCTTCCCTTGGACTTCAAATAGACGATTCCCTCTCACCACCCACACAGCCACAGAAGATGCTATCCTTTAAGAGCCTCTCACTCTTCCTCTTGGAAGGGGCATTTACTTTTGGGATAGACTCTTGCCTTTAGAAGAGAAGCCAAAGTTTTTTTTTTTTTTTTTTTTTTTTTTGGCTTTTTGGCTCCTCTTCTTTAAGCTGCACATTTGTTTTACTCTTCCTTTCCTTGTCTCAGTTATTTTCCAAGTTTCTTTCCTGGACTGACTTGAGACTTCCCTGCAAAGTCAGCCTGACATTTTCCTGCTGCTCTGAACCCTTCCCCATTTAATTATTCCAACCAAAAATTATACTAACTTTTTGTTCTTGCTAAAAAGAAAATAAACAAAAAATTAGGGGCCAATATTTTAATGGACAGCTCTCTTCTTGTTTAAAGTGACAGACAGGGGCCCGATCATGGGATGGTTGCATGTTTGCAAAGTGTGTTCTCATGCATTTGATGGTCACAACAGCGACGACAACGATGTGAGGCTGGCAGTATGGGAATTATCATCCCCATTTTACAGAGGAAGAAACAGGATTATAGGGGTTGGCTGGCTCATCAAGGGTCATCTAACTTCAATATTGGCCTTCAATTATGATTCCAAATTTTGCATAAGAAAACTTACTGTTTTGCAGTAGAGTATGCAAGTTCAGATACAGAGTCTAAGATACCAGCTTGACTTCTAACACATTTTCATCTTAGTGAATTCACTCTGGCCCAAGGGCTGGCTGGTTCTCAGACCTGAAGTCTCACAAGCTCAGTTCAGCCCTGTCTGTGTTCCAGAGGTGATCAGATATTGGTTGCTGACACATCCTATCCAAGCTCCAAGGTTGCACATTTTTTCAGATAAGTTAAACATATTATGGTCAAATGTTGCAGTTCTAAGAGCTAGCAACTTTCTACACCTCCAATCTCATCTATTAAGTGTTAATTTATATTTACTCTCAGAGAGCCATCTTCCTTCCATTTCTTATGGAACATCTCACTGTCACTTCCATGTACCACTTATAGGGCCAAGAGAGGTCTGTTTACTCTCAGTTAAGTTGACTTTTCCTCTTTTTGCTCCAATTATCCTATTTTGGTAATTTCATTGATATTCACGGATTCTTCATTTCTTGCAGCAGGGAAGACAGATGCTATATCTCACCTTCTGCATTGTGTTAATATATGGTTCTTACTCATTGTTTCCATGAAAAGTCAGACCCAGGAAACTGTTATTTCCATTTTAATTTAATAACACTTTTTTTTGGAGACTAATCTTGGATACAGAAGGAATCTAACACAGTGATAACACTCTTACCTCAATAAACGCTTCTCTAAACCCTGCCTGAAATATTCACTTCACTGCTGTTAGACTGCCTGTAAACCTATTCATTTCAGATTTCACATTGAAAAAATGTGAAAACAATTGGATCAATTATTTGTCCATTAATTCAGCAAACATTTGTTGAGCACTCTCTCCATGCCAGACACTGTATTATGTATGCTTCGGGTACACTGAGGCAAGGAGTCTTTGTCCTCTGGAAGCTTGCAGGCTTATGTGGAAGCCAGAAAATGTGCAAAAAATTATATGATGGAGCATTATACAAGATAGCATGGGAATCCTTGGGTTTATGTGTGGACGTTCTAATCCTCTGGCAGCAGCTGCATTTCCCAACAATTACACTTTCAAATGCTTGACACCCTCTTTCTCACCATGGCTCCAGCTCTCCCTGGGCTCTGATATTATTTCCTCCCTTTGCCTCTTCATTCCTGGCGTGGTGATGGTTTCCTACCATTGCTAATCTATGGGCACACCATCTTCCTTTGTTGATTCACTTAACTCTTCCCACACCTCTGAAAGTGACTCTTTCATTCAAGTGTCTTCATTTGAACCACATTAGGTGAGTTATGTTTCTGCCAGGACTGCTGTTATTGATACAGGCACCAGAACAAGAGGAATTTCTGCATATGCAGGGAACTAAATGTAGTAAGTAGGACCCAAGTATAGGGTGTGAGGTGGAGGGAGGATAGATGAATGGTTAGGAATGGGGCTGGAAGACGCCAACTCACCAAGGCTGGAGATTTTTATTCTGAAAGCTCTGATTAGCTATTGAAGGATTTTAAGCAGGAGAGAGACATGGTTAGATTTCTACTTTAGAAGGAAAGCTGGTTGGGCGTGGTGGCTCACACCTGTAATCCCAGCACTTTGGGAGGCCCAGGTGGGCGGATCACGAGGTCAGGAGATCGAGACCATCCTGGCTAACATGGTGAAACCCTGTCTCCACTAAAAATAAAAAAAATTAGCTGAGTGTGGTGGCGGGTGCCTGTAGTTCCAGCTACTCACGAGGCTGAGGCAAGAGAATGGCATGAACCTGGGAGGTGGAGCTTGCAGTCAGCCAAGATTGTGCCACTACACTCCAGCCTGGGCAACAGAGTGAGACTCCGTCTCAAAAAAAAAAAAAAAAAAAAAAAAGAGGGAAAGTTTATTGGCTACTGTGTGTAGACTGGATTGCTAAGGTTGTATGGGAGTGGTTAAGACAAGATTAGCTAGGAGGTACGTAAATAAGCACATGAGATGATTGGAGCTGAGTCAACTAATGGTAGACCTTAGAAGGTTTCTTACCTCTGTAAGCCATTGGTTCCTCCATCCTCCCTGAGGATGAAGTCACTCAGGGAGAGGTCTAGTTAGTCAGTTTTTCTTCAATTTCGGGCAGCTACCCAGTATCTTTCTGATATGTGTGTGTGTGTGTTTTTCTTATAACCTATTTTCCAGAACTAGTTTCTACTGTTTGCAACTAAAAAATCCTGATACAAGATTCAAAGAAGAAATGAATAGAGTCCATATGGGATAGGTTCATCCCGCAGATACTTAGGAATAAGTACAACTGACTGAACTTGGTGATGGAAAGAATGCATGTGGCCAAGTGGCCAAGGGAGAGAAGAGTCAAGAATGACTGTTGATTTTTAGATATGAGACTGGGTAGATGATGCACCATTCACTAAGATGAAGGATATTGGAGGAGGATCACATTTCCCACTCCCACTGTGGGGGAGGGATGAGTAACTCAGTGTTGACAAGCTGGGTTTGAAGTGCTTATAGAAATGTCCAATAGATACTCAGTTATGCGGCTCTAGAATTTAGGAAAAATATCTGGCTAGAGATGGAAATTTGGAAAGCAACAGCTTATTAGTAGCAGTTGAAGCTGTGGGAGTAGATGAAGTCACCCAGGGAGAGTATGTAATATGAAAACAGGAGAGGGAAGAGCTGGGCGGAGAAAAGAAGTCCACCTAGTGGGAAATTGGAGATTGTAGAGTACGAGGAATTGAAATGAGCATGGAGTCTAGGGTGGAAAAGAGTAAAGGAAACTGCTGCCTCCAGTTCTGGGTGGGATTCAGAACTGGAGGGGTCAGTCTGGTTGAATGGTGCCTGTATTGTGATGATCTAGAAGAATAGAATGTGGTGGTGGAGGTGGAAGTGGTATTGCAGTCTAAGATTTCCCAGATGGAGCAATTCTGGGAAGTAATTAAACTCAAGTTGTGGTCATGAGAGTCAAGGCACTGTGAGCCTAAGGTGGCTTATGCATGGAGATTTACAGTCCTCCAGGTGGAAGTAGTGACCCAATTGACCGAGTTTGTGTTGAATGTGCAGTGAGGTCAGAGATGAGAATGACAATGAGTGACTAAAGGAAGCATTAATAGTTTGGAAGCAGAAACGGGAGAATTCTGCAACCTTCCTTGCAATACACACAAACAGAGCTTGAAAATACAGAACAGCTCTTACCCCAGTCCCAGAGGACTGCAGAAAAGTGCTGTCACAGGGACAGCAGAGCTTCCCTCTGTGCAAGGAGAGTAGAGAGCAGGGAATTTATTTGAACAGGTTGAGAATAATAAAGACATTTGTTTACCACCAAATGGGGAATCCAGATGATAATAAGGATGAAGGAGGAAATAGTGGAAAATTGGATTTTTTGGAGCAGAATAGGGAAGGGGATAGATGATAACTGTGTTCAAGGATGATGGAGGTGTTACTGGAATTCTGATGAAAGTTAAGTTCACGTTGGTGCTCAAGCTTGGTCGTTACCCATGAGTGGTGGCCTTTGCTTTTCTTTGTCCTTCCTCAGGGCAAAAGTGAAAACAACTGGGCTGCAAGAAACTTTGGAATATTTGTTTTCTCTCAAGAAAGTAATTTTGACTGTAACATAAGAAGCAATTCTGATAGGAATATCCTCCAAAAGTATTGAATTAAGTGTTAACCTGACATTTTAATACGATAAACATTTTAAACATTAGTTCTTAGTTTTTGCCTTTGCCATACTCTACAACTGAGGTCAGATATAAATGTGCTTCCGTGAAAATGGTTTTCTGAAAAGTTTTTGTGAATTATAATTTTTGTATATATACATAATGTATTTTCTCTAAAAAGACACATATAGTGGTTTCAAGGCAAGGAGGAAGAATTATATCAGTGTGAAATAGAAGCTATTTGGTCTAAGTTGGAAAACCAGCAAAGAACATTATTTCTTGCTAAAGGATTAGGAAAGACTTAAAATAGTTATCTAAATTGTCAAGTCAGGAACATTTTTGTGCAATATACAAAGGGTTCATTAGCCTACTCACAATGATTTTTGACATTGCCTTTTCTTTTTGTCATCCAGACCTACTCTGATATCTGCAGGTAAAGAGAAGAAAGAAAGTTCTTTGGAGAAAATCTCAATTCTCTCACAACAGTAAGAGGATACTCTCCAGAGAAATAGAGCTGAGGGTTCTTGAGCTAATGACTAAAACCCCCAAGGCCCCTTCTAGTTGGTTAATTCTGACCCCTGGGGGCTGGTTTCTGCAAACGCATCTACTTCAACACTAAGGCAGGACACGCATGGCTATAAACTGGCTGGCACCGCTTTTAAAAAAGAACCTTCACTGAACTGAAGCAAGAATGTGGAGCCATTTATTACCAAATTGAAGAGAAAAAGTGGTATTAAGAGGCACTTAAATGCAAAAGTGAACTCATTTAAAAAATAAAACAAAACAAAGGACTTCATAATTTACTGGCAATTATAATTACCCAGAAAAGGATGCATTATTTACAAAATCATAAAATGTCATTGTTTGTCAATTTTCTTCATAAAGACAAAAACTGGTAAATCACAGTACCTCTTTCTGTTTCTTTTCTTTTCTTTTCTTTCTTTCTTTCTTTCTTTCTTTCTTTTTTTTTTTTTGGAGATGGATTCTTGCTATGTTGCCCAGGCTGGAGTGCAATGGCATGATCTCAGCTCACTGCAACTTCTGCCTCCCAGGTTCAATTGATTCTCCTGCCTCAGCCTCCTGAGTAGCTGGGATTATAGGTGCTTGCCACCATGCCCAGCTAATTTTTGTATTCTTAGTAGAGATGTGGTTTCACCAGGTTAGCCAGGCTGGTCTAGAACTCCTGACCTCAGGTGATCCATCCGCCTTGGCCTCCCAAAGTGCTGGGATTACAGGTGTGAGCCACTGCACCCGGCCCTACAGTACCTCTTTCATTAAAACATCAAATATGTGCCAGGTATATGCAAATGTATTGTTACATGGCCCATGTAACCAGAGAGAGTAGGATGGTGCCATTTAGCTCTGGAGAAGCTTATATTGGTAATAGATGGAATTAGTAAAGGTAGGAATCTTATCATTTTATTTTTAAAAGGCACGATAAGTGTGAGAATAAAAAAAATTCAGAATATGAGACTAAGGCTGCAAGGAATTCAGTATTTTTCTCATTTGTCCTAATACGTCATAGTGGAGAATAGACCCTCGGGGAGCTAAATCTTCAGGTTTGTGTAAGACTGAGAGTTGAATTGCTGCTAATGCCAAGTCCCCAAAATAAAATAAAAAACTAGTTAGTTGAAATTCCTGAAGGTCTTTAATATTACCACAAAATACAGATCATGTGAAAGAGAGAGAGAGATTTTGCTCAAGAGCATCTTCTAAAAATCCTCAAAGAATACATTCCCCGTTACTTCAACTATTCAGCTATTGATAGAAAGAACTGGCTGTAGCGTAGAACTGTTTCTGTGCAGTGGCATTTGATGAGTAGGGTCTCATTTGTGCAATAGGGTAAAGGTAGGGAAACTTTCTAGTCCTAATACAACTGTGGCCAAGTGGAAGGCTTTGAGTATTTCTACTAGAAAAGGTTGCTTTATGGTTTGACCCCAGAAATTAAATGGTGGGCAAACCAGTTGATCTTAATCAAAACTGGGAGGCAAAATTTGTCCTTGGTCCGTTCATCAACACCCTTTCAAGCGTTTTTTTTTTTTTTTTTTTTTAAAGTGAGCACGTGGGCCAGGCATGATGGCTCACGCCTGTAATCCCAGCACTTTGAGAGGCTGAGGCAGGAGGATCACTTGAGCTTAGGAGTTCGAGATCAGCCTGGACAACAGGGCGAAACCCTGACTCTAGAAAAAATACAAAAATTAGTCAGGTGTGGTAGTGCATGCCTTTAGTCCCAGACACCCAGGAGGCTGAGGTGGGAAGATTGCTTAAGCCCAGGAGATGGAGGGTGAAGTGAGCCTGGATTGTGCCACTGCACTCCAGCCTGGGTGACAGAGTAGGACCCTGTCTCAATAAATAAATAAATAAAGCACTTATTATGTGTCAGGCATAGGTACTAGGGATACCTGGTCCTAATCCTAGTGAAACGAATATTCTAATGAGAGAATAAAATAATGACTACAAATTTTGATGGACATTATTTGGGAAACAGACAAGGGAAAGAAAAAAATGGGAAGTATTTAAACTGGGCTTTAAAGATGAAAAGGAGTTTGAGTTGGGAAAGATCTTAGTGGGTCCAAGAATCTGAGAAAGGCTAACTGGAGTTTTGTAAGCTAGAGGAGAAAAAGTAGGGTGAGGCTGGAATTGGTATCTTCTTACCTATCATTTTAGTCTCGCTCTCCACCTTCTGTGACCCAAAGCACAGTGTGTTGTCAATCATTCATTTATTCTGTCAATATGTAGGCACTGTTCCAGCTGCTCAGAATAGGAGAGAGAACCAAACAGACCAAATTCCTGCTCATATGGCTCTTACATTGTAGTAAACCCCAGGATGTTGATTTGATTACTGTCTTTTATAATGCTTGATGTGAAAGCTGGATATGTGGATGGAAAGAGATAGAGGTGAAGTAGTTGGGGAAAGGAGGGAACTTGATACAGGGTAGTCTGGGAAGGCTCTATGATAAGGTGACTATTGTCAGCTTTTCAAAATAGAAAAAAAAAGATAACCCTATGGCCAACGGGATGTTAGTTGATTGGCTTAAGACGTTGCTTGTCCTTGGAGTATTTTATTCAACACTTGACACAAAGTGTATTGGGGTAGTCCATTTGCTCCCTAGAAGTGGCTGGAATGCAGACTAGGGGTGAATATGTGTGGGAATTAGAGAAAGATTCCTGGGGAAGATAGGAACAAATAAGGTTTTGACAGAAAGACAAAGGAAAGAATAACATTCCCAGCTGAGAGAATGACTTGAACAGAAACCTCGGGGTATTGAAGTATGCTTTTATTGTGTACGTTTTTTGTCACTGTGGGAAGAGGGAGTGGTGCATCTTTGTTAGTTTAGCCCAAAAACCCACAGCACTGTAGGTATTTCAAGAAGAGGAAATGTAATGTAGAGAATAGAGTATGTAAGTGATGGAAGGGGTAAGAAGTCAAACAGAGGCGGTGAGGCAGCTCAGAGTTCAGCCGTACCAGGGAGCTGCTGCTTCCTCTAGGACTGGAGGGAAAGAGGGTGGTGCTACCACAGCCCAGGATCTGGGGCAATCTTGTGGAAGTGGGAATCGCAGTGGACCTTCCTTAAGGGACTGGGGTCTATGAAGGAAGAGAATGTTCCTGGGAACTGAGAACAAGCGAGGGGAGGAGGTCAGTGTTAAAGATGTTGACCTGAAGCAGAGAGAGGGGCAGGATTCCGGCCTGTTTTGGACTCCCGCCTTCTAGTCTGCTGCCAACCCACTGGCCAACGCTACTCCAAAGCTAGAGAGAGGGAAAGGGAGCCTGGGAAGTGTAGTTTCTGGGGTACAGAGCAAAGGGAGAAGGGCAGGGAGTGGATGTGAGAGCAAACAAGCAAATTACCACCAAGTAGACGAGGGGAGCAAAAGAAGGAGGGCAGGGCAGTTGAGACTCAGGAAGTGAGGCTGCAAGGGAGGGGTAGATCAGAAACAAATCATGGCAGCCTTTGGTGGCTAAGGAGTTTGGGCTTTATTTTTTGGCCACAGGGAGCCATAATAGGATTTTTAAGAAGATATTAATTTTTATGAGTTTTTAAAATTATAAAAATAATATACATTCATCATAAAAATATTCTAACAGTACATAAATTTAAAGACAACAGTAAAATCAAGGTTCTCAACTTCCTTCCAGACTAACTACCTCTCCTCCCATCCCACTCTCCACAGGTTAGCAGTTTGGTACGCCACTGACCCTCTTCAAGTGTATACAAACGACACATATGCACACACTCTGCTGTGTATAATAAGACTAATTTATTATCTATATATGCATACTATGACCCCATTTATGTATTTATATATAAAAGTACATAAGGATATACAAGTAGGGTCATATGCATATTTATATACATAAATAAATACATAAATGGGTTCATATTAAACATTCTCTTCTGTAACTTTCTTTTTTCCACTAAAAATACATCTTGGACATTTCCCATGTCAATACATGTAAATATATGCATCTATCTTAATCTTATTAACGGCTATATAGTATTTTAGGGTATGTATTTTATTTAACTAGTGCCTTATTAAGGGGCATTTAGACTGTTTCCAGTATTTTGTTTTGATGAGCAATGTTCCAGTTAACAACTTTACACAGGCCGGGCGCAGTGGCTCACGCCTGTAATCCCAGCACTTTGGGAGGCCAAAGTGGGTGGATCACCTCAGGTCAGGAGTTTGAGGCTGGCCAACATGATGAAACCCTGCCTCTACAAAAAATACAAAAATTAGCTGGGCGTGGTGGCGGGTGCCTGTAATCCCAGCTACTCAGGAGGCTGAGGCAGGAGAATCGCTTGAACCAAGGAGGCAGAGGCTGCAGTGAGCCAAGATCGCGTCACTACACTCCAGCCTGGGCAACAGAGCGAGACTCCATCTCAACAAAAGAAAAACAAAACAACAACAAAAAACAACTTTGTACATAGTCATGCATTTTTGACTAAGTATCTAGAAATAAAATTGTTAGGTAAAAGGGAATGTACCTTCCTAATGGAAAATATATGATCAGACCAATGATGGTGGCTCACACTTGTAATCCCAGCACTTTGGGAGGTCAAGGCAGGAGGATTGCTTGAGGCCAGGAATTTAGACCAGCCTGAGCCTGAGCAATGCAGCAAGATCTCATCTCTACAGGAAAAATTTTTTAAAAATTAGTTGGGCATGGTGGTGCGTGCCTGTAGTCCTAGCTACTTGGTTGGCTGAGGTGAAGGATCACTTGAGCCCAGGAGTTTGGGGCTACCATGAGCTATAATTGCATCACTGCCTATAGCTTGGGTGACACAGTAGGACCCTGTCTCTGAAAAAAAATGTGGGCCGGGCGTGGTGGCTCACACCTGTAATCCCAGCACTTTGAGAAGCCAAGGTGGGTGGATCATGAGGTCAAGAGATTGAGACCATCCTGGTCAACATGGTGAAACCCCATCTCTACTAAAAATACAAAAATTAGCTGGGCATAGTGGCGCATGCACCTGTAGTCCCAGCTACTCAGGAGGCTGAGGCAGGAGATCGCTTGAACCCAGGAGACGGAGGTTGTGGTGAACCGAGATCCCACCACTGCACTCCAGCCTGGCAACAGAGTGAGACTCTGTCTCAAAAAAAAAAAAAGTATACACACACATACACACACACACACGTATACACATACACATACACATTTATATGGATTTGTATATATAATGAAATTGCCTATCAAAACCACTGCATCAATCTATGTTCCCACATATAGTACATATAGTAAATCAAACTGTTTATCCCATATCCTCAGCAACACTGATTGTTGTGATTTAAGTCTTAGTTAATCTGGTAGTTACAAAGTGATATTTAATTGTTCTTTAAAATTTACATTTGTTTAATCGTAAAGAAATAGAATATTTCTCATATTTATTAGTCATTTATATGACCTTTGTCCATTTTTCTCATTGAAGGGTGAAATCTTTTCTTACTGATGTATTTTTTTTCCAGACAGAGTCTTGTCTTGTTGCCCAGGCTGGAGTGCAGTAGCACAATTTTGGCTCACTGTAACCTCTGCCTCCTGGGTTCATGAGATTCTCCTGCCTTAGCCTCCTGAGCAGCTGGGATTACAGGCGCACACCACCACAATGTCCAGCTGATTTTTTGTATTTTTAGTAGAGACAGGGTTTTACCATGTTGGTGAGGCTGGTCTCGAACTCCTGACCTCAGGTGATCCACCCACCTCAGTCTCCCAAACTGCTGGGATTAGAGGTGTGAGTCACCACCCCCGGCCACTTACTTTTTTTTTTTCCAGACAGAGTTTCACTCTGTTGCCCAGGCTGGAGTGTAGTGGCGCGTTCTTGGCTCACTGCAACCTCCGCCTCCTGGGTTCAAGCGATTCTCATGCCTCAGCCTCCTGAGTAGCTGGGATTACAGACCTGCCTACCACCACGCCCAGCTAATTTTTTGTATTTTTGGTAGAAATGGGTTTCACCATCTTAGCCAGGCTGGTCTCGAACTCCTGACCTTGTGATCCACATGCCTCAGCCTCCCAAGTGCTGAGATTACAGGCGTGAGCCACCGCGCCTGGCCGGCCACTTACTATTTTTAATTGCTCTTTGTATTTTATGTAAATTAGTTCCTAGACTTTAATTTGTGTTGCAAATATTTCTCTCTATTTGCTAACTAAAAAATATTTAAAAGGGTCATTAGATTTTCTGGACAGTCAAACTTATTAGTGAGCTGTATCTAGTTGGCCTATCAAAGACTAAACTTTCAGGGTTAATAAAAAGTGGGGGCCAGATGCAGTAGCTCATGTCTGTAATGCCAGCAATTTGGGAGGCTGAGGTGGGCAAATCACTTGAGCTCAGGAGTTTGAGACCAGCCTGGGCAACATGATGAAACCTATCTCTACAAAAAATAAAAAAAATTAACTGGGTGTAAGTGGCTCCTACCTGTAGTTCTAGCTACTTGGGAGGCCAAGGTGAGAGGATCTCCTGAGCCAGGAGGTTGAGGTTGCAGTGAACTGTGATTGTGCCACACTGCACTCCAGTCTGGGCAATACAGCGAGACTCTGTCTCTCACACACACACACATACACACGCACACACGCACACACGCACACACACGAAAAGTAAAATGGGTATGTTAGGGTAAGTAGCTGAAGCTTTAAAGGAAACTGGGAAAATATAATGGATCTGACATTGCTGAAAATAGATGGCATTCACAGCCAGAGGATTAAGGCATTTATTTAGAATAATTTACAGTTGTGTTCTACAAGAAAATGTTTTTCTATAACTGTCACAGAGAAACCTCATTGTTTGCCTTAAGAGAACACTTCATTAATTCTGTGATGCAGAAAGGAAGTTGGAATCTTGCATTTATCTGTGAGTGTCTCAACTGTTTATGTATAACATTGGTGGATTTTAAGGCATTGGTATTACGTGTGTTTTTGGGAGAGGTATCTAAAGAAAAATCCAACTGTTGAGGGAATCTAAAAACACCCGGATGTTTTAAGATCATAAAGAATTAAACAATTTTCCAACAGACTCTCTGGTTTATTTTCCAAGCTTCCTCTGCTTTTCTGGTTTTTCATTGTTCTTTCTTTTGGAGGACACAAATCTCCCACTGAAAAGGTATTTAAGTACTAAATCATTAGAGGGCTTCAATATTGTTTTAACTGGGTCAGCAAGCAGGAGGAAATGATCTGTAACAGTGAGTAGAAGACCTTGTATAGGGATGATTGCTTGATAATTGCATTTTGTTCCAATTCTTAGGAGCTACTGAGAATATTAAACATGAAAGAAAGCTTTGGGAAATCATCAACTAAATACCGATGCTAATGGATGATATTTGTCACAGACTGTTATAGCAAAGTTATTTGTAGCTGGGTGCGGTAGCTCACACCTGTAATCCCAGCACTCTGGGAGACTGAGGCGGGCAGGTGGCTTGAGCCCAGTAGTTTAAGACCAACCTGGACAACATGGCGAAACCCCATTTCTACAAAAGTACAAAAAATTAGCTGTGACGTGTACCTGTAGTTCCAGCTACTTGGGAGGCTGAGGTGGAAGGATTGCTTGAGCCCAGGAGGTCAAGGCTGCAGTGAGCCATGATTGCAGCACTGCACTGTGGCACTCCAGGCTGGGTGACAGAGTGAGACTCACAACCAACCAACCCAATCAACCAACCCATCAACCAAACAAAAAAAACACCCCAAAAACAAAAAACAAAGTTATTTGTGCCCTTTATCTGCTCATTAGACTAAGATCCTTGGGAGTTGTATCAGATTCACTTCTTAACCCCCACAGTACTGCATATAATTTTCAATAATCATTGTGCCAAAATGAAATTTCATTTAAAAACACAAATTTCACCATCTTAAGGAAACTAGAATCCCATCAGCATGGAAATATGAAAAAAGCACAAATTAAATATAACAAGCTGGGGAAAGCCTATCTTAGTGTGATAAGCTTATTGCATTAAAATAATTCAATTATTCCATTATACATTATTGAACTTTTCTAGATTGAGGAATATCTTAGCCAGAAGTTTCTAGAAGAGCTTTTGAGACAATCTAATAAAAAGTTTGGCCTGAGAGCAGGCCACCGTCTAAATATGCTGGGTAGAAAAGAGAAAAACTGACAGAACCCCAATCTAAATGTAAATTTAAAAATTTAAAACCACATATTAGTGTTTCTCCTCCAGTCTGCTCTTCTTTCTGTCTTCTTGGAGAGCTTCTCTTACCCAGGGAAAGTTATCTTTGTAGCCCTTTTCTTCACACCCTCCAGCAACTGCTTTCAGATTTTTAGAAGGCTGTGGTTTTTAAAGTCTGGGTGCAGTCGCTCACGCCTGTAATCCCAGCACTCTGGGAGGCTGAGGCGGGTGGATCACGAGGTCAAGAGATTGAGACCATCCTGGCCAACATGATGAAACCCCATCTCTACTAAAAATACGAAAATTAGCTGGGTGTGGTGGTGGGCGCCTGTAGTCCCAGCTACTTGGGAGGCTGAGGCAGGAGAATCGCCTGAACCCTTGAGGCAGAGCTTGCGGTGAGCTGAGATCACGCCAATGTACCCCAGCCTGGTGACAGAGTGAGACTCTGTCTCACACACACACACACACACACACACACACACACAAATGGCTATGGTATTTAACAATCTGCTGGTACCAAAGTGCTAAAGGCATCAGTCAAAAAGAAATTAATACCTTCAAATTAAGGCACATAAAAGCACCCATGGACAGAAGAAAAGGACCTTTTGGGTCTGGCAATATTGTAAAGTAGTAATCAATATCATACTTTTTTTTTTTTTTTTTTTTTTGAGATAGAGTCCTACTCTGTCATCCAGGATGGAGTGCAGTGGCATCATCTTGGCTCACTGCAACCTCCACTTCTTGGGTTCAAGCAATTCTCCTGTCTCAGTCTCCTGAATAGCTGGGACTACAGGTGTGCACCACCATACCTGGTTAGTGTTTGTATTTTTAGTAGAGGCAGGGTTTCACCATGTTGGCCAGGCTGGTCTCGAACTCCTGACATCAGTTGATCCACCCACCTTGGCCCCTCAAAGTGCTGGGATTACAGGCGTGAGCGACCGCCTCCCATCCGGCCTATCATACCATTTTTGAAAAACATGCTGTTGGTATTGAGCAATACCTTTCTTTTTGTATATGAACGTAGTTACCACACAGTAGCCCAGGAAATTGATAGGATCAGGTGATTTCTTTTAGAAATCACAGTAAGGAGAGATGAAAGCAGGGAGAAATTAATTCATTTGTATAGCATCACTTTTGTCCTAAATTAAGATGTGAGACTGAATCAATACTTGCAGTAAGATAAGACCAGGGGAACAGAGGCATATTAATACCAGAGTCTTAGTTTTAGAATAGAAAGAAAAATACCCAGAAAAATGGGCAACAGTAATTACTATAGTAATCTTTTATCCTCAGGGGCATTTAATCTTAGCTTAAAATCTAACATGAGGTTGGTCTTAGGAAAGACTGGGCTGATTAAGGGAGTTGTTAGAATTGGAATGGTTTATTGAAGACCTGATGGATTCACTTTTTCTTAAGGGCCTGCAAACAGAGCAGATTTTCATCTGGTGTTATTACACAGAGGTTGTAGCTAAAAGCAACATAGATAAGTCACCTTACATTCTTGGTGAGTCTTCTGATCTTAGGGTTCAATGATAGAAGAATCGGTATTCCCTGGTATTGTCTCTGATTTACTTTCAGTAGAAAAGTTTTATTAAGATATAATTCACATACCACTCTTCATTTAAAGTGAAGAGTTTTAGTATATTCACAGAGTTGTGTAACCATCACAATCAATTTTAGAACATTTGTATCACCCCTAAAACAAACCCCATAACCATTAACAGTCACTCCCCATTTGCTTTCAATCATCCCCAGTCCCAGGCCTAGGCAAGCTCTAATATACTTTCTGTCTCTATAGATTTACCAATTCTGGACATTTAATGTAAGTTGAGTCATACAATATGTGGCCTTCTGTGACTGGCTTCTTTTACTTAGCATATATTTTCTTTCTTTTCTTTTCTTTTTTTTTTTTTTTTTGAGACGGAGTCTTGCTCTGTTGCTCAGGCTGGAGTGCAATGACGCTATCTCAGCTCACTGCAAGCTCTGCCTCCTGGGTTCACGCCATTCTCCCACCTCAGCCTCCTGAGTAGCTGGGACTACAGGTGCTCGCTACCACTCCTGGCTAATTTTTTGTATTTTTAGTAGAGATGGGGTTTCACCATGTTAGCCAGAATGGTCTCCATCTCCCGACCTTGTGATCTACCTGTTTCGGCCTCCCAAAGTGCTGGGGTTACAGGCGTGAACCACTGCACCCGACCGTACTGAGCATATATTTTCAAGGTTCATCCATGTTGTAGCATGTATTAGTACCTCGTTCTTTTTATTAATGAATATTTCATTGTATGACTACATTGTATTTTATTTACCAGTTGGACATTTGGGTTGCTTCCAACTTATGTCTATTATGAATAATGCTGCTATTACTGTACCAGTTTTTGTGTGGACATAGGTTTTCATTTCTCTTGGTATATATTTAAGAATGGAATAATTGGGTCACATAATAACTTGATGTTTAATCTTTTGAGGAACTGCCAGTCTGTTTTCCACAGCAGCTGTGCCATTTTACATTCCCACCAGCAGTGTATGAGGATTCCAGTTTCTCTATATCTTTGCCAACACTCATAGTTTTCTGTTTGATTATAGCCATCACAGTGGGTATGAAGTGGTATGTCATTGAGGGGTTGATTTATATTTCCCTTATGGCTAACGTTGAGCAAACTTTCATGTGCGTATTTAATACTTTCTATGGAGAAATATCTATTTAAATCCTTTGCCCTTGTCAAAATTGAATTATTTTTCTTTCTTTCTTTCTTTTTAAATTTTAGAGATAGTGTCTTGCTGTGTCGCCCAGGCTGGAGTGCAGTGGCGTAATCATGGCTTACTGCAGCCTTGACTTCCTGGGCTGAAGTAATCCTCCGTCTCAGCCTCCTGAGTAGCTGGAACTACAGGTGTGTGCCACCATGACTGGCTAATTTTTTTTAAAAATTTATTTTTTGTAGAGATGAGGGTCTCACTATGTTGCCCAAGCTGGTCTTGAACTCTGGCCTCAAGGAATCCTCCTGCCTTGGTCTCCCAAAGTGCTGGGATTACAGGTGTGAGCCACTGTGCCTGGCTTTATTTCTTCATTTATATTTTTATTATTGAGTTTTATAAGACTTTTTTATTTATCCTAGATACAAGTGTCTTATCAGATGTATAATTTGAAAATATTTTTTTCCATTCTGTGTTTTTTTTCTTTCTTTTTTTTTTTTTTTTTTGAGATGGATCTCGCTCTGTCACCCAGGCTGGAGTGCAGTGGCGCAATCTTGGCTCACTGCAAGCTCTGCCTCCCAAGTTCACGCCATTCTCCTGCCTCAGCTTCCTGAATAGCTGAGACTACAGGTGTCCACCACCACGCCCGGCTAATTTTTTTGTATTTTTAGTAGAGACGGGGTTTCACCGTGTAAGCCAGGATGGTCTCGATCTCCTGACCTCATGATCTGCCTGCCTTGGCCTCCCAAAGTGCTGGGATTACAGGCGTGAGCCACCGTGCCTGGCCCCGTGTGTTGTTTTTTTTTAATGTTCTTGATGGTATCCTCAGAAGCACAAAAGTTCTTAATTTTGATGAAATTTAATGTATTTTTTTTTTCTTCTGTTGCTTGTTCTTTTGGTATCATATCCAAAAACCCATTGCCTAATCCAGTGTCATGAAGATTATATCTAAGATTCCTTCTAAGAATTTTATGATTTTAGCTCTTAGATTTAGATCTTGGATTCATTTTGAGTTAATTTTTGCATATGGTATGAGATAGAGTCCAGCTTTACTGTTTTGCTTGTGGATATCCAGTTGTCCCAGCACAATTAGTTGAAAAGACTGTTCTTTCCTCATGGAATTGTCTTTGGACCCTTGTTGAAAATCACTTGAACATAAATGTGAGCATTGGCCAGGTGCAGTGGCTCATGCCTGTAATCCCAGCACTTTGGGAGGCTGAGGTGGGTGGATCACCCGAGGCCAGGAGTTCAAGACCAGCCTGGCCAACAGGGTGAAGCCCTGTCTCTACTAGAAGTACAAAACTTAGCTGGGCATGGTGGAACACACCTGTAGTTACAGCCACTGCACTCCAGACTGGGAGACAGAGTGAGACTCAGTCTCAATAAAATAAAATAAAATAAAATAAAATAAAATAAAATAAAATAAAATAAAATAAAATAAAATAAAAATAAATGTGATCATTTATTTCTGGACTCTGAATTCTAGTCCATTCATCTATGTGTCTGTCCTTATGCCAGGACCATGTGGTCTTGATTACCATACCTTTTAAAATAAGTTTTGGAATTGGGAAGTTTGAATCCTCCAACTTTGTTTTTTGTTTTTGAATATGTTTTAGTTATTCTGGGTCCCTTGCATTTCCTTATTAGGATCTGCGTGTCAATTTCTGCAATGAAACCAGCTGGGATTTTTTTTTTTTTTTTTTTTTGAGACGGAGTCTCACTCTGTCACCCAGACTGGAGTGCAGTGGCGCGATCTTGGCTCACTGCAAGCTCTGCCTCAGCTGGGATTTTTAAAATGTAAATTATGTAGAATCTTATTGAGTCTCTAATTCATGTAAATGAATGTCTTTTCATTTATTTAGGTCTTTAATTTATTTCAATAATGTTTTGTATTTTGCAGAGTATAAGTTTTGCATGTCTTTTGTTAAATTTATTATTAAGTATTTTATTCTTTGGTTGTTATTGTAAGTAAAATTTTTTAAAAATTTCACTTTTTAAAAATTTCATTTTCAGATTATATATTGCAAAGTCTATAGAAATGCAATTGATTTTTGTTATTTGATTTACTTTTGCTTTAAGGTAATAATTAAGGTGGTGACAGAAAATATCTAGCTGCAAGAAATACTGCTTGTTCTAAATAGATTGTGCTAACGAAATAGAATATTATAGTATAAACAGTAGCTTTGTTTTGTCCTAAGGATGAAAATATATAATTAAAAAGCAGACACATAATGCAAAGGCATTTAAATGTATCGTAGCAATCCCATAGATAGCTTTTAATGTTCAAGTACCCCAGAATATGTGAATAGCATCGTCTGTTTCTGTATTTACTTAATTTTCACCAGCAGCAGTTAATGATTTAACTACTGGCAGTCTAATTCTCTCCTTTCACATCTCAACTCAGATATCAATTCCCCAGAAGGTCTTTCCTGACTCACCTATGTATGGTTGCCTTCCTGTATTTACTTGGTAAGACATCATCTACTTCTTTAATGACACTTATTACAATGCATAATTATCTTGTTTGTTTATTGTCGCTCTCTCTCTGTCCAACAGAGTGTAAATAACTCTATGAGAACAGGGAGTTTTTTTATATTTGTTGACCTCAGAATCCCCAGTGACTGGCACATAGTGATTACTTATAAAATTTTTTGTTATACAAGTGAATAAATTGATTTTCCAACTACAAAAACATAAAAAGAAAACTACCAAACATAGCAAAGCAATAAACAAATAATATAGACATCATACTTGTGTCTGCTTTTGATGTAACAACTTACATCAAAGTTTACAAGTTTCCCAAAAGATGTTTTGCAATTATGTCTGGAAAAGCCAATTGTGTTTTTCTTTTTAAACTGAGCCTATCAATTTATCACAGCCTAAGTTTACATATTGCTTGACTCATTCATCATCATATTAAGTAATCTGAAAACATTTGAGAATTACAACTAGAAGCCTCTAAAAGAAACCTTGCCTCTATAATACAAGGGAGAGCTGCTAGGTCCTTGGCACATTAAGGTTTAAATAGTGGAATATTGAATATAGCCATGGACTTGTTCATATCACATATCTGATCCAATGCT
The DNA here is from genome assembly GCF_047675955.1 of Chlorocebus sabaeus. Lineage (NCBI taxonomy): Eukaryota > Metazoa > Chordata > Mammalia > Primates > Cercopithecidae > Chlorocebus > Chlorocebus sabaeus. Next base: position 80,012,218 of record NC_132924.1, on the reverse strand, counting down.
AAATTTAATTTTATATCTACATCTATAATTTTGGATGAGAACCATCACTACCTAAGTCCTCTTTACTTTTTACTCCCCACCTCAGGCACTAGTGTTTGATATTCTATAGGTGGCAATTTTTAACTTTACAAAACCCAAGTAAAAGACATTACTTCATGAAGACTGATGTACACTCTAAAGAACTGTAGCGATATGAGGGCCTGGCGCGGTGGCTCATGCCTGTAATTCCAGCACTTTGGGAGGCCGAAGCGGGTGGATCACGAGGTCAGGAGATCGAGACCATCCTGGCTAACACGGTGAAACCCCATCTCTACTAAAAATACAAAAAATTAGCCAGGCGTGGTGACGGGTGCCTATAGTCCCAGCTATCCAGGAGGCTGAGACAGGAGAATGGCATGAACCTGGGAGGTGGAGCTTGCAGTGAGCCGAGATCGCACCACTGCACTACAGCCTGGACAACAGAGCGAGACTCCGTCTCAAAAAAGAAAAAAAAGGAGTCGTAGAGATATGAGTATGATGGGCCAACTCACTCATTAGCTAAATGCTTCAACCCCCACATCAGCCTCAAAGCCTGGGTTCAAAGTTAGCTTCCTACAAAAAATGATCAGTTAGTACTAACCATAGACCTTCAGATTTGCTGTTCACTAGTGGGATTCTTGGTTGTTAGATCTGCAAGTGTCTATGCTATACTTTGTGGTTGTCTCAGGGATGTTAATGAAAGGTTTTTAAAAATCTACATACATTTAGATTCTAGTAATTCTAATTGCCATAATAATATTAGTCATTTGATTAGTTCAATTAATTACACACCCAGAAATCTCTCATTCTATTTCATAGTTTCTATATCTAAATCTGTGTAATTTCAAAATACTCTCAAGTCAATTGAAATACTTAGTAAGCTGGGTGCGGTGGCTCATGCCTCTAATCCTCATGCTCAGGAGTTCGAGACCACCCTGGGCAACAGAGTGAGACCCCATCTCTGCAAAAAAATACAAAAAAATTAGCCAGGTCTGGTGGTGCACACCTGTGTCCCAGCTACTCAGGAGGGTGAGATGGGAGGATAGTTTGAGCCCCAGAGGCAGAGGTTGCAGTGAGCCAAGATCGTGCCACTGCACTCCAGCCTGGATAACAGAGCCAAAACCTGTCTCATAAATACATAAATAAATAAATAAATAATAATAATAATAATAAACCTGGCCAGGTGCGGTGGCTCACGCCTGTAATCCCAGCACTTTGGGAGGCCGAGGTGGGTGGATCATGAGGTCAGAAGATCGAGACCATCCTGGATAACAAGGTGAAACCCCATCTCTACTAAAAATACAAAAACAAAATTAGTGGGGCGTGGTGGCAGGCACCTGTAGTCCCAGCTACTGAGGCGGGAGAATGACATGAACCTGGCAGGCGGAGCTTGCAGTGAGCCGAGATCACGCCACTGTACTCCAGCCTGGGCGACAGAGTGAGACTCTGTCTCAAAATCAAACAAAAACCAAAACACAACAAAACAAAAAACCTTTTAAAAAGTACTTAGTAAAGACAAAATATTCCAAGTATTCAAAATATGCCTTACGTATTTGTCTTGCCATAAATATAACATTTTAGGAATATTCTGGAAATTTCGAGAAAAAGAGAATGCAGCTTTTTTAGTTATGAACCAACACATTTTTAATTTTTAAATTTGTGATTTGCAGACATAGAACAGTGAATTTAGAGGGCAGAGCCACTAACGGAATGCTAAGCTCTCACTGATCTTTGCAGGAGAGTTGATGGCAGTTCTTGCTCACACAAATCCTATGTTCATTTGGATTGCTGGCTTCACTTTAGGGCTAGAAGAGCAAAGGCCAGGAAGGATAAGAATCATTCATCAATGATAAACATTGGAAGAACTTGAGCTCTTGTGTTTTAGAAAAATTTAGAAAGCCAAGTTTATGTGAGAAAGTTTTTCCTAAATAACAGTTCATCCAGACTAATTAGGGAACGTGATTAAATTTTTCCTAAAAGTGAGCCAAGAAAAGATACAGGTAGGAGATATAAAATTACCCTATCTCTGAAGAAATTGTGTGTTATTAATTCTGAATTCCAGAGATTCCATGGTGTCTGGCATAGGAATGCTTGAAAATCATACTGAAAGAGAAGGAACATTATCCTGAAAGTAGATTGGGTACTTTCAGCTTTGACCTCCTGGCATCCTAAGTGTTGAGGATGGTTTCAAGTGGAAAGAGGGATGCTTTAATTAGTAAGGGAGACCGGAGTAAGAAATGCTTGAACTATTATTTCTTTCCCTTGCCTATTCAAGAGTTGTCAGTGTTACAGTTGTAGTACCTGTTCTGATCTACTAAATGGAGTCATGCAGTCTCTTCCGTACCTTAGAATGATACTCTCTTGTCCGATGTGATTTTCATCTGCTATATTGATGTTGGACATAGGAGAAGACCTTGATACCAAGATATAGGATTCATGTCTTAAAATATCAAGCGTTTCCAAGGAAGAAGTAACAGGGAGCTTCCAAGATAAGCATCTTTAAATTAGAGGCTAAGATCACAGAGGCAGGCTGATTTCTTCCTGATAAAAACGCAGGGTGTTAAGGAGATGGAAGTGAGGAGGAAACAGGAAGATGACCGAAATTTTGCAGTGGAAGGAGGGGTCCTTAATGCTATGATCTAAATGTTTATGTCTTTCCAAAATTCATATTTTGAAACCCTAATCCCCATGTGATGATTTTGGAGGTGAGGCCTTGGGACATAATTAGGCCGTAAGAGTGGAGCCCGCATGAATGGAATTAATGCCCTTATAAAGGAGGCCCAAGAGAGACCCCTTGTCCCTTCTGCCATGTGAGGACACAGCAAGAAGTTATCATTTATGAAATAGGCCCTCACCTGACACTGAATCTGCTGGTGTCTTGTTTTTGGACTTCCCAGCCTTTCAATAGTAAGAAATAAATTTCTGTTGTTTATAAGCTACACAGTCTATGGTGTTTTGTTATATCAGCCCAAATGGACTTAGATGCTTATATAAGCCTGGTTGTCTATAATATATCCCCTTATGCCAGATAAGAATCATTCTCAACCTAGCTCCCTTGGCACTTTGGGAATTAAGGAATCAATAATCTCTGAAATTCTGCAAACCTGATAGTTCTTTGCCCCTCCCTCCCTGTCTCCCTCCCTCCCTCACTCTGTCTCTCTTTCCTTTTCTTTTCTTTTCTCTTCTCTTCTTTTCTCTTTCTCTCGCTCTGTCTTTCTTCCTTTCCTTCCCTTCCCTTCCCCTTCCCTCCTCTCCTTCCTTCTTTCTTTCCCTCCTTCCTTCCTTCCTTCCTTCCTTCCTTCCTTCCTTCCTTCCTTCCTTCCTTCCTTCCTTCCTTCCTTCCTTCCTTCCTTCCCTCCTTCCTTCTTTGAGACAGGGTCTCACTCTGTCACCTAGGCTGGAGTGGAGTGGTGCAAGCTTGGCTCACTGCAACCTCTGCCTCCCAGTTTCAAGCAATTCTCCTACCTCCGTCTCCTAAGTAGCTGGGACTACAGGTACGTGCCACCAAGCCCGGCTAATTTTTGTATTTTTTGGTAGAGACAAGGTTTCACTATGTTGGCCGGGCTGGTCTTGAACTCCTGACCTCAAGTGATCTGCCCTCCTCGACCTCCCAAAGTGCTGGGATTACAGGCGTGAGCCACCACACCCAGCCTTCTTTCTTTTCTTCTCTTTTCTTTGTCTCTCTTCCTCCCCCCGCCCCCCGCCACTCTCTCTCTCTCTCTCCCTCCCTCCTTCACTCCCTCCTGTCTCTTTCTCTTTCTTACCTTACCCAAGACTCTGTAAGGTCACAGCTATTGGAAAAGGCCCTGAGAGACCTGCCCTTTTCCAGGTTACTTTTATTCTAATCTGCAATGAGGTCTGAATAGAACTGCATTGATAATTCAGATTCAAATAATTTTTAATAATCAGTAAGCTATCTCCTCTTGTTCCCTGAGAAATCCTCATCACCCATTCTGATACACACCATAGGACCTCCTCTGCTTCTCTTTGATAAGCCAGAACTTGCAAATGCTTCAGAAGATGTCAAAAGCTACCTGAGCATATTTTTCTCACTGAACAAGCTGCTAAAGAGAGACTTGACATTAAATAACCTTAAGCAAAATAAGCCCAACCACTGTTCCTGGAGCTACAACTGAGGAACCCTGGCCTTGACCCTTTAGTGGATAGCCTAGGGCAGGGAAGAGTCCCCAAGTTGCAGCACCTGCTTCTTGAGAAGGTGCATGTGCAAGCTCTTTAGAAAAGGTTTCCGGGGAAACCATGTAACTTCTATTCTTCTTTTCTGAAATTTATTAAGCACTAAACGTGCCTGCTAGTGCCTGGAGTTCTCATTTGAAGTCAGAAGCTGCTGAAGAAAAGCGTTTGCATGAAACACACCCACATGCCCAGAAATCATTTTTATGCTTCCTTCACTAAATGTCAGCTGCATACTCCACTGGGGAGAACTAATGACCTGAGTTCACTTAAGGGGTGAAAGAAAGGAGGATTAACTTCTGTTAGATGAATTGCTTTTCTTTCGTGCCATTGTGATGGCTATTAATGAATAATAGTGATGTTCAGTTTGAGCAGTGGTGTCTTCCCAGTGAGACCCTTACGTACCTAGGCTATGCAGAAAACGTGAATACCAGAGAATGTGTTTTTTTGTTCAACTTTTATTTTAGATTCAGAGGGTACATGTGCAGGTTTGTTCCCTGAGTATATTGCATGTTGCAAAGGTTTGGGATATGAATTATTCCATCACCCAGGTACTGAGCATACTACCCAATAATTACTTTTTCAACCCTCCCTCAATTCCCTTCTCTAGTAGTCCCTAGTTTCTACTGTTGTCATCTTTATGTCCATGAGCACCCAATGTTTAGCTCTCACTTATAAGTAAGAACATGCAGTATTTGGTTTTCTGTACCTGTGTGTAATTTACTTAGGATAATAACCTCCACCTGCATCCATGTTGCTGCAAAGGACATGATTTCATTCTTTTCTGTGGCTGCATAGTATTCCATGGTGTATATATGCCATATTTTTTTAATCCAATCCATTGTTATTGAGTACCTAGGTTGATTCCATATCTTTGCAATTGTGAACAGTGCTGTGATGATCAGGTGAGTGCATGAGTCTTTTTGGTAGAACAATTTGTTTTCTTTTGGATATATACCCAGTCGTGGGATTGCTGGATCAAATGGTAGTTATAGCTTAAGTTCTTTGAGAAATCTCCAAACAGCTTCCCATAGTGGCTGAACTAATTTACATTCTCACCAACACTGTATAAGTGTTTCCTTTTCTCTTCCTCACCAGCATCTGTTGGTTTTTGAGTCTTTAGTAACAGCCATTCTGACTGGTGTGAGATGGTATTTCATTGTGGTTTTGATTTGCATTTCTCTGATGATTAGTGATGAGGAACGGTTTTTCAGGTTTGTTGGTTACTTATATGTCTTCTTTGGAGAGCGTCTGTTCATGTCTTTTGCCCACCTTTTAATGACATTATTTCTTTTTTGCTTGTTAAATTGTTTAAATTCCTTATAGATTCTGGATATTAGATCTTTGTCAGATGTCTAGTTTGTGAATATCTTCTCCCATTCTGTAGGTTGTGTATTTACTTTGTTGGTAGTTTCTTTTTCTTTTTGAGTTGGAGTCTCACTCTGTCACCCAAGCTGGAGTGCAATGGCGTGATCTCAGCTCACTTCAACCTCTGCCTCCCGGGCTCGAATGATTCTCTCACCTCAGCCTCCTGAGTAGCTGGGATTATGGGCACCCGCCACCATGCCTGACTAATTTTTGTATTTTTAGTGGGGTTTCGTCACGTTGGCCAGGCTGGTCTTGAACTCCTGACCTCAGGTGATCTGCCTGCCTCGATAGTTTCTTTTGCTGTGCAGAAGCTCTTTAGTTTAGTAGGTCCTACTTGTTAATTTTTGTTTCTGTTGCAATTGCTTTTGAGGACTTAGTCATAAATTCTTTCCCAAGCCCGATGTCTAGAATGGTGTTTCCTCTAGGATTCTTTTTTTTTTTTTTGGGACAGAGTTTCCCTCTGTCGACCAGACTGGAGTGCAGTGGTGTGATCTCGGCTCATTGCAACCTCTGCCTCCCAGGATCAAGCGATTCTTATTCCTCAGTCTCCTGAGTAGCAGGGACTGCAGTTGTATGTCAGTGCACCCAGCTAATTTTTTTTTGTATTTTTAGTAGAGACAGGATTTTGCCATGTTGGCCAGGCTGGTGTCTAACTCCTGGCCTCAAGCAATCTTTCACATAGGACTCCCAAAGTTCTGGAGTACAGGTGTGAGTCACTGTGCCTGGCCTAGGATTCTTATAGTTTGAGGTCTTACATTTAAATCTTTAATCCTTCTTGACTTAATTTTTGCATATGGTGAAAGGTGGAGTCCAGCTTCATTCTTTTGCATACAGCTAGCCAGCTATTCCAGCGCCATTTATTGAACAGGGAGTCTTTTCCCTATTGCTTAGTTTTATCGACTTTGTTGAAGAGCAAATGGGTGTAGATGTGCAGCTTTATTTCTGGTTTCTCTATTCTGATCCATTGGTCTATGTGTCTGTTTTTGTAACAGTACTATGCTGTTTTGGTTACCATAGCCTTATAGTGTAGTTTGAAATTGGATGATGTGATGCTTCTGGCTTTGTTCTTTTTGCTTAGGATTGCTTTGGCTACTCAGGCTCTTTTTTGGTTCCATATGAATTTTAGAGTAGCTTTTTCCAGTTCTGTGAAAAATGATCTTGGTAGCTTGATAGGAATAGCATTGAATCTGTATATTGCTTTAGGCTTTTTGTTTATTTATTTGGAGACAAGATCTCACTCTGCCATGCAGGCTGGAGTGCAGTGGTGATATCATAGCTCACTGCAGCCTCAAACACCTGAGTTCAAGTGATCCTCCAAGCCCAGTCACCTGAGTGGCTAGGAATACAGGAGTGTGCTACCATGCTATTTTTTTTGTGTGTGTAAAGATGGGGTCTGGCTGGTCTCAACTCCTGGCCTCAAACTGTCTTCCTGCCTTGACCTCCCAAAGTGCTAGGAATAGGCATGAACCACTGCCCCTAGCCCAGAGAATATCTTGATGTACTTTTTTTTTTTTTTTTTTAGTCGAGGCCCTTGCTCTGTCACACAAACTGGAGTACAGTGGTGATCACAGCTTACTACACCCTCAACCTCCTGGGCATAAGTGATCCTCCTACCTCAGTCTCCTAAGTAGCTGGGACCACAGTTGTGCACCACCATAATCAGCTAATTATTAGAAATTTTTTTGTAGAGACAGGGTCTTACTATGTTGCCCAGTTTGATCTCGAACTCCTGGGCTCAAGCAATCCACCTGCCTCTCCCTCCCAAAGTACTGGGATTACTGGCATGAGCCATCTGATGTATATTTTTTAATATGCAAATATATATTTGAATAAGAAAATTACAGAAAATTAGGCTGAAATATTTCTGTATCTACATATCTGCATTTATGGCCAAAGAATTTGAGATATAGTCTTCCCTTGGTATCTGCAGGAGTTTGGTTCCAGGACCCCCTGCATAAACCAAAATTTCCACATATTCAAGTTCTACAATCAACCTTGCAGAACCTGGGTACTGTTGCAGGAAGTCAGGGACCCTGAATAGAGGGACCAGCTGAAGCTGTGGCAGAAGAACATAAATTGTGAAGATTTCATGGACATTTATTAGTTCCCCAAATTAATACTTTTATAATTCCTTACACCTGTCTTCACTGCAATCTCTGAACATAAATTGTGACATCGATCATTTCCCCAATCAATACTCTTGTGATTTCCTATGTCTGTCTTTAATCTCTTAATCCCGTCATCTTCATAAGCTGAGGATGAATGTCATCTCAGGACCCTGTGATGATTGCGTTAACTGCACAAATTGTTTAAACAATATGAAATCTGGGCACCTTGAAAAAAGAACAGGATAACAGCAATGTTCAGGAAACAAGAGAGATAACCATTAGGTCTGGCTGCCTGTGAGCCGGGCGGAACAGAGCCATATTTCTCTTTTAAAAGCAAATAGGAGAAATATCGCTGAATTCTTTTTCTCAGCAAGGAACAGCCCTGAGAAAGAGAATGCGTGCCTAGACATAGGCTGCTAAAATGGCCGCTCTGGGGACGTCTGTCTTTTATGGTTGTAGATAAGGGATGAAATAAGCCCCAACCTCCCGTAGCACTCCCAGACTTATTAGGATAAGGAAATTCCTGCCTAATAAATTTTGGTCAGACCAGTTGTCTGCTCTCAAACCCTGTCTCCTGATAAGATGTTATCAATGACTGTGCATGCCCAAAACTTCGTTAGCAATTTTAATTTCGCCCTGGTCCTGTGATCTCGCCCTGCCTCCATTTGCATTGTGATATTTTATTACTTTGTGAAGCATGTGATCTCTGTGACCCACACCCTATTTATACACAGATTCCCTTTCTGAAAAATCACTAATAAAAACTTGCTGGTTTTGCAGCTTGGGTGGCATCACGGAACCTGCCGACATGTGATGTCTCCCCTGGACACCCAGCTTTAAAACTTCTCTCTTTTGTACTCTATCCCTTTATTTCTCAGACCGGCCAACACTTATGGAAAATAGAAAGGGACTCATGTCGAATTATTGAGGGTGGCTTCCCCCGATAGGATACGTGAAGAGTCAGCCTTCTGTATATGGGGTTTTGCATTTGTGAATACTGTTTTGTTGAAAATAAAAGCTGTATATAAGTGGTTCCATGCAATTCAAACCCATGTTATTCAAGGATCAACTATACTTGATCTGCCATGTTTTCAGTGTCATAGGGGTAGATCCCAGCAGCCACGTCTCCACCATGCGATCCCACATCCCTGCTCATAACTGCTGGACCCTGATGTGGACTCCTGACCAAAGCTCAGCCAATGCCATTTGAAGTCGAACAAAAAGATTCTGGAAATTTAAACTAGATAATCAAATCAGAGGAGAGCTGAGAGGGGTCCATGCTTAACTACCTACTCATTCAAAGAAGGAAAGCTGATATGCAGGGAGAGAAAGAGATTAGAGTCCACACAGAGAAAGATACAGCAGAGGGAGGGAGAGAGAGAAAAGAGAGATTGGAAGAACTTGTGTTGGCTTTCTAGTTCCTGTATCTTTGCCCGGGAAGCCTGGGTATACTCTCTGTTGGAAGATTTGTGAGACAGATTGACGTCCTCAAAATAAATCCAACTTTATTCTTTTTTCTTTTTTGATGATTTCTCTAGGTATTTTTAACTGTTATTATTATTATTATTATTTTATTATACTTTAAGCTCTAGGGTACATGTGCACAATATGCAGATTTGTTACATAGATATACATGTGCCATGTTGGTTTGCTATACCCATCAACTTGTCATTTACATTAGATATTTCTCCTAATGCTATCCCTCCCCCCAGGTCCCCACCCCCTGACAGTCCCCGGTGTGTGATGTTCCCTGTCCTGTGTCCATGTGTTCTTGTTGTTCAACTCCCACCTATGAGTGAGAACATGCGGTGTTTGGTTTTCTGTCCTTGTGATAGTTTGCTTAGAATGATGTTTCCAACTTCATCCATGTCCCTGCAAACGACATGAACTCATCCTTTTTTATGGCTGCATAGTATTCCATGGTATATATGGGCCACATTTTCTTGATCTAGTCTATCATTGATGGACATTTGGGTTGGTTCCAAATCTTTGCTATTGTGAACAGTGCCGCAAGAAACATACATGTGCATGTGTCTTTATAGTAGCATGATTTATAATCCTTTGGATATATACCCAGTAATGGGATCACTGGGTCAAATGGTAATTCTAGTTCTAGATCTTTGAGGAATCGCCACACTGTCTTCCACAATGGTTGAACTAATTTACACACCCCCCACCAACAGTGTAAAAGCGTTCCTATTTCTCCACATCCTTTCCAGCATCTGTTGTTTCCTGACTTTTTAATGTTTGCCATTCTAACTGGCATGAGATAGTATCTCATTGTGGTTTTGATTTGCATTTCTCTGATGACCAATCATGATGAGCATTTTTTCATATGTCTGTTGGCTGCATGAGTGTCTTCTTTTGAGAAGTGTCTGTTCATATCCTTTGCCCACTTTTTGATGGGGTTGTTTGTTTTTTTCTTGTAAATTTGTTTAAGTTCTTTGTAGATTCTGGATATTAGCCCTTTGTCAGAGGGGTAGATTGCAAAGATTTTCTCCTATAGGTTGCCTGTTCACTCTGATGATAGTTTCTTTTGCTGTGCAGAAGCTCTTTAGTTAACTTAGCTCCCATTTGTCTATTTTGGCTTTTGTTGCCATTGCTTTTGGTGTTTTAGTCATGAAGTCTTTGCCCATGCCTATGGCCTGAATGGTATTGCCTAGGTTTTCTTCTAGGGTTTTTATGGTGTTAGGTCTTACATTTAAGTATTTAATCCATCTTGAGTTAATTTTTGTATACAGTGTAAGGAAGGGATCCAGTTTTAGCTTTCTATGTATGGCTAGCCAGTTTTCCCAGCACCATTTATTAAATAAAGAATCCTTTCCCCATTGCTTGTTTTTGTCACGTTTGTCAAAGATCAGATGGTTGTAAATGTGTGATGTTATTTCCGAGGCCTCTGTTCTGTTCCATTGGTCTGTATATCTGTTTTGGTACCAGTACCATGCTGTTTTGGTTACTGTAGCCTTGTAGTATAGTTTGAAGTCAGGTAGCGTGATGCCTCCAGCTTTGTTCTTTTTGCTTAGGATTGTCTTGGCTATGCAGGCTCTTTTTTGGTTCCATATGAACTTTAAAGTAGTTTTTTTACAGTTCTGTGAAGAAAGTCATTGGTAGCTTGATGGGGATAGCATTGAATCTGTAAATTACCTTGGGCAGTATGGCCATTTTCATGATATTGATTATTCTTATCCACGAGCATGGAATGTTCTTCCATTTGTTTATGTCCTCTTTTATTTCACTGAGCAGTGGTTTGTAGTTCTCCTTGAAGAGGTCCCTCACATCCCTTGTAAGTTAGATTCCTAGGTATTTCTTTCTCATTGTAGCAATTGTGAATGGGAGTTCACTCACGATTTGGCTCTCTGTCTATTATTGGTGTATACGAATGCTTGTGATTTTTGCACATTGATTTTGTATCCTGAGACTCTGCTGAAGTTGCTTATCAACTTAAGGAGATTTTGGGCTGAGACAATGGGGTTTTCTAAATATACAATCATGTCATCTGCAAACAGAGACAATTTGTCTTCCTCTTTTCCTAACTGAATACCCTTTATTTATTTCTCTTGCCTGATTGCCCTAGCCAGAACTTCCAACACTATGTTGAATTGGAGTGGTGAGAGACGGCATCCTTGTCTTGTGCCAGTTTTCAAAGGGAATGCTTCCAATTTCTGCCCATTCAGTATGATATTGGCTGTGGGTTTGTCATAAATAGCTCTTATTTTGAGATACATTCCATCAATACCTAGTTTATTGAGAGGTTTTAGCATGAAGGGCTGTTGAATTTTGTTGAAGGCCTTTTCTGCATCTATTGAGATAATCATGTGGTTTTTGTCATTGGTTCTGTTTATGTGATGGATTACATTTATTGATTTGCATATGTTGAACCAGCCTTGCATCCAAGGGATGAAGCTGACTTGATCGTGGTGGATAAGCTTTTTGATGTGCTCCCGAATTCGGGTTGCCAGTATTTTATTGAGGATTTTAGCATCAATGTTCATCAGGGATATTGGCCTAAAATTCTCTTTTTTTGTTGTGTCTCTACCATGCTTTGGTATCAGGATGATGTTAGCCTCATAAAATGAGTTAGGGAGGATTACCTCTTTTTCTATTGATTGAAATAGTTTCAGAAGGAATGGTATCAGCTCCTCTTTGTACCTCTGCTAGAATTCGGGCTGTGAATCCGTCTGGTCTTGGACTTTTTTTGGTTGGTAGGCTATTAATTATTGCCTCAATTTCACAACCTGTTATTGGTCTATTCAGAGATTCAACTTCTTCCTGGTTTAGTCTTGGGAGGGTGTATGTGTCCAGGAATTTATCCATTTCTTCTAGATTTTCTAGTTTATTTGCATAGAAGTGTTTATAGTATTCTCTAATGGTAGTTTGTATTTCTGTGGGATTGGTGGTGATATCCCCTTTATCATTTTTTATTGCATCTATTTGATTCTTCTCTTTTTCTTCTTTATTAGTCTTGCTAGTAGTCTATCTATTTTGTTGATCTTTTCAAAAAATCAGCTCTTGGATTCATTGATTTTTTGAAGGGTATTTTTTGTCTCTATCTCCTTCAGTTCTGCTCTGATCTTAGTTATTTCTTGCCTTCTGCTAGCTTTTGAATTTGTTTTCTCTCGCTTCTCTAGTTCTTTTAATTGTGATGTTAGGGTGTTGATTTTAGATCTTTCCTGCTTTCTCTTGTAGGCATTTAGTGCTATAAATTTCCCTCTACACACTGCTTTAAATATGTCCCAGAGATTCTGGTATGTTATATCTTTGTTCTCATTGGTTTCAAAGAACATCTTTATTTCTGCCTTCATTTCATTATTTACCCAGTAGTTATTCAGAAACAGGTTGTTCAGTTTCCATGTAGTTGTGCCATTTTGAGTGAGTTTCTTAATCCTGAGTTCTAATTTGATTGCACTGTGGTCTGAGAGACAGTTTGTTGTGATTTCTGTTCTTTTACATTTGCTGAGGAGTGTTTTACTACCAATTATGTGGTCAATTTTAGATTAAGTGCAATGTGGTGCTGAGAACAATGTATATTCTGTAGATTTGGGGTGTAGAGTTCTGTAGATGTCTATTAGGTCCACTTGGTCCAGAGCTGAGTTCAAGTCCTGGATATCCTTGTTAACCTTCTTTCTCATTGATATGTCTAATATTGACAGTGGGCTGTTAAAGTCTCCCATTATTATTGTGTAGGAGTCTAAATCTCTTTGTAGGTCTCTGAGGACTTGCTTTATGAATCTGGGTGCTCCTGTATTGGGTGCATATATATTTAGGATAGTTAGCTCTTCTTGGTGAATTGATCCCTTTACTATTATGTAATGGCCTTCTTTGTCTCTGTTGATCTTTGCTGGCTTAAAGTCTGTTTTATCAGAGACTATGATTGCAACCCCTGCTTTTTTTTTTTTTTTTTTTTTTTTTTGCTTTCCATTTTCTTGGTAGATCTTCCTCCATCCCTTTATTTTGAGCCTATGTGTGTCTTTGCATGTGAGATGGGTCTCCTGAATACAGCACACCAATGGGTCTTGACTCTTTATTCAATTTGCCAGTCTGTGTCTTTTAATTGGAGGATTTAGTCCATTTACATTTAAGGCTAATATTGTTATTTGCAAATTTGATCCTGTCATTACAATGTTGGCTGGTTATTTTTCCCGTTAATTGATGCAGTTTCTTCATAGTGTCAATGGTCTTTACCATTTGGCATGTTTTTGCAGTGGCTGGTACCAGTTGTTCCTTTACATGTTTAGTGCTTTCTTCAGGACCTCTTGTAAGGCAGGCCTGATAGTGACAAAATCTCTCAGCATTTGCTTGTCTGTAAAGGATTTTATTTCTCCTTCACTTATGAAGCTTAGTTTGGCTGGATATGAAATTCTGGGATGAAAGTTCTCTTCTTTAAGAATGTTAAATGTTGACCTCCACTCTCTTCTGGCTTGTAGGGTTTCTGCTGAGAGATTCACTGTTAGTCTGATGGGCTTCCCTTTGTGGGTAACCCAACCTTGCTCTCTGGCTGCCCTTAACATTTTTTCCTTCATTTCAACCTTGGTGAATCTAACAATTATGTGTCTCGTGGTTGCTCTTCTCAAGGAGTATCTTTGTGGTGTTCTCTGTATTTCCTGAAGCTGAATGTTGGCCTGCCTTGCTAGGTTAGGGAAGTTCTCCTGGATAATAGAGTGTTTTCTAACTTGGCTCCATTCTCCCTGTCACTTTCCAGTATACCAATCAAACGTCGATTTGGTATTTTCACATAGTCTCATATTTCTTGCAGGCTTTGTTCATTTCTTTTCACTCTTTTTTCTCTAATCTTGTCTTCTCACTTTATTTCATTAATTTGATCTTCAATTACTGATATCTTTTGTTCCACTTTATCCAATTGGCTACTGAAGCTTGTACGTGCATCATGAAGTTCTTGTGCCATGGTTTTCAGCTCCATCAGGTCATTTAAGGTCTTCTCTACATTATTTATTCTAGTTATCCATTTGTCTAACTTTTTCTCAAGGTTTATAGCTTCCTTGCGATGGGTTAGAACATGCTCTTTTATCTCAGAGAAGTTTGTTATTACCAACCTTCTGAAGCCTACTTCTGTCAACTCATCAAACTCATTTTCTGTCCAGTTTTGTTCCCTTGCTGGTGAGAAGCTGTGATCCTTTGGAGGAGAAGAGGTGCTCTGTTTTTTTGGAATTTTCAGCTTTCCTGCTCTGGTTTCTCCCCATCTTTGCGGTTTTATCTACCTTTGGTCTTTGATGTTGGTGACCTATAGATGGGGTTTTTGTGTGGGTGTCCTTTTTGTTGATGTTGATGCTATTCTTTTCTGTTTGTTAGTTTTCCTTCTAATAGTCAGACCCTTAGCTGCAGGTATGTTGGAATTTGCTGGAGGTCCACTCTAGACCCTGTTTGCCTGGACATCACTAGCAGAGGCTGCAGAACAGAAAATATTGTGGCCTGATCCTTCCTCCAGAAGTTTTGTCCCAGAGGGGTACCCATCTGTTTGAGGTGTCTGTCAGCCCCTACTGGGAGGTGTTTCCCAGTCAGGCTACATGGGTCAGGGACCCACTTGAGGAGGCAGTCTGTCCATTCTTGGAGCTCGAACGCTATACTGAGAGAACCACTGCACTCTTCAGAGCTGTCAGACAGGGACGTTTAAGTCTGCAGAAGCTGTCTGCTGCCTTTTGTTCTACTATGCCCTGCCTTCAGAGGTGGACTCTATAGAGGCAGTAGGCCTTTACTGAGCTGCAGTGGGCTCTGCCCATTTTGTGCTTCCTGGCCTCTTTGTTTACACTGTGAGCTACTCAAGCCTCAGCAATGGTGGATGCCCCTCCCTCTGCCAATCTGTAGCGTCCCAGGTCGATCTCAGACTGTTGCACTATCAGTGATTAAGGCTCTATGGGTGTAGGACCCACTGAGTCAGGCATGGGAGGGTATTTCCTGGTCTGCCAGTTGCTAAGACTGTAGGAAAAGTGCAGTATTTGCTCAGGAGTATACCCTTTCTCCAGTTACAGTTTGTCACGGCTTCCCTTGGCTAGGAGAGGGAAATGTCCCAACCCCTTGCACTTCCCAGGTGAGGCGATGCCTGGCCCTGCTTCAGCTTGCCCTCCGTGGGCTGCACCCACTGTCTAACCAGTCCCAGTAAGATGAAACAGGTACCTCTATTGGAAATGCAGAAATCATCTGTCTTCTTCGTTGATCGTGCTGGGAGCTGCAGACCAGAACTCTTTCTATTTGGCCATCTTGGAAGCCAGCGACCCAACTTTGTTTTTGATGAGAGTGATTTTCCATTATTTCCAACCAAAATACCCCTTAGAAAAACACTGAGCTTTGCTAGAACCATCCTTTACTGCATTTCTATCCAAATGGGCAGGGCTTGCTGGTTGTTGGACCTGCCGTTTCTGAACTAAGCCGTATGCTGTGCTCTATGTTCTATGTTATGGGACTGCAAGGGCAATGTCCTCCTGCACTGGCTCTCTGAGGGGTGGGTGGCATGACTGTGGCCATGCTGTTCATACTGGAGGTGGCTGGTGGCCTATCCAGGAATGTTGTTTCCCAACCATGTGATATTATATTTTTCTGATGACAGTGACCATGGGGCTTTTTATGGAACTGACACAGAGCAGGTCAGCTAGGGAAACAGATTTGGGGAGAGTCAAAGTTTTCCCTGTGCGGGAGACTCCCAGGTTTGGGGAACCTTTGGGTTTAGGATCATAAAAGGGTAGACAAGAAAGGGACCTTTTGCAAAGTCCAGCTCTACTTCTTCTTTGTCCAGATAAGAATCAGGAAGCCCAGGAGGCTTGCATGTTTTGCCCCAGGGTGGAGCCAGGACTCCTTATGTCTCAGATTCTCTTTCCATCCCATCTGCTTCTAGTATTTTCTTAATGAAGAGAGAATCCCGCATTCTTCCATTTTGGGTTGTGGTAGTAATATATAGAATAGAGTTCTTATGTCACATATATGGCTATGGATTTTATAATCCTCATGTTGAAATTTAAGTCATTTCTTTTTAAAGCAAATTGAAGAGAAATGTGAATCCACAGGTAATATGAAATAATAATTTTTTTTTTTTTTTTCTTTCAGTAGACCTGTGTATATAGTGTTTGCCTGACTTCAACCCAAGTTGTCTTAGGCTGTGTTTGTTCTGATATCCAGTAAACCATGATAACCAATTAAGGTCACCTGAACTTAGTTAACATGGGTAGAAACATGCTATATAAAAGAAATCCAAGTTTTGACTTTGTACCATATGCCCCCCAAGATCATATTTATTACAAAGACGATTCCCAAATCTACTTCTCTCTTGATCCCTAGACACTCTGTGTGAGGTCCTGAACAACTATTTGGTCCATGCCACGCCCATGATCCTGTCCTGATTCACACCATTTTGTCTCTTGTCTACTCTATTGTAGAGTTTTCCTTGTCTCTGGGATACCCTTCTATTTTCTTTTCTTTTCTTTTTTCTTTTCTTTCCTTTTCTTTTCTTTCCTTTTTTTTTGAGACAGAGTCTTGCTCTATCACCCAGGCTGGAGTGCAGTGGCATGATCTTTGCTCACTGCAACCTCCGCCTCCTGGGTTCAAGTGATTCTCCTGCCCCAGCCTCCCCAGTACCTGGGATTATAGGCACGTGCCACTATGCCTTGCTAATTTCTATATTTTTAGTAGTGACAGGGTTTCACCATGTTGGCCAGGCTGGTCTCGAACTCTTGACCTCAGGTGATCCACCCACTTTGGCCTCCCAAAGTGCTGGGATTACAGGCATGAGTCACCACACCTGGCCTCTCTCTCAATTTTCTTCAACAGATTGCCTCTGGAATTATTTTTTTCTATTTTTTAATGAACAGTTTTCGTTTGCCAGATTTGCAACCATTTCTTCTTTTGAAAATAGCCCTTAGATTTTCCTTTAAGTACCATCTCCCTCCTGCCGTAAATCAGTGAATGAGGCTTGGATGGTGCTGACCCTACTCTCTTTCTCCAAGGGAGGGCAATGTAACCCCCTGGCCATGGTGTTCATATTTGTACTGGGTGACCAAAGTTATCACATGAGACTCAGCCCAGGATCTTGATGAAACTATTGGGGAAGAAGCAATCTCTTCTCCCAAGGGAGCCTAAGCTATTAGGATATAAGCCTCAAGCTGATTTGATTTGCCATCTTTGCCACATCTTTGGCAAGAACTCCCTTGAGAAATAAATCAAGAAGAGGAAAGTAGAGCCAAGAGATGACATCATTTATTCCTTGGCATCAGTTGAGCCTGAAGCCAGACACATCTCTGAACTTCCCAGTTAAATGAACCAATACATTCTTTGTTGCTTAAGCCAATTTGAATTAGGTTTCAGTTACTGGCAACCTAAAGTGTTCTTACTAATGAATGGCCATATCACTATTGTTCTTAACAGTTATTAATGCCTTTCTATTACATGCAGAATAAATCCAGCCTCCTCTGCTCAGTTGCAAGGCCCTTGTAACCTTTGCTTCCACTTTTCAACACTAAGCTGGCATTCCTGCCGTAGTGCTCTATTGGTATTTCTTGACTCACCTTGCATGTTCGCCCCTTGCTGCCTTTGTCTTGCTGCTCTCACTCTCACCCCATTTGGAATGCTCTGACCCCCATGTTGAAATCCTACTCATGCCTCAAGACCTACCTCACATGTTACTTTCTCTAGACAGCCTTTCCTGGTCCCTTAGTTGGAAGAGCTCTTACCACCTTTGTAATTTTTTTGGCTCTTTATTTGTACCTTCAATATAACACATCACAATCTGTCTTGTGTTCCTCCTCAAGAGGTCTTGTTTATATTCCTGCCCCCATGCTCAAGCCTAGAACAGAGTGGGCATCAGTAGATCATGATTTATCACAAATTTTCTTCTATTATAGTCAAGTGTGCATGAGCCCATTCCCTCCACCAGACAGTGCCTGACTTACTTTTGTTTCCACAGGATGATCTAGTATGGGTGAGGGCCACATGCATAATAGACACTCAATAAATGTCTGCTGAATGTGGATTTGGTTTTAGAGGCTTTCACAGTCATTTTCATAGAGGTTTTGTTGGTACTGAGCCAGTTTCAACTACTGGTTTCAATGCTGTCATCTGTGACTTCACTCCAGCCCTCAGCACCACCTTATTAGCCACCCTAGCCAGTTTTAGCTACCTCTGAGTGATCTGTGGCAGTGTTTGCTAAAATCTAAATGAAGGCAGAAGCAAAAGCATGGCTAACAATTATTCAGGTCTTTTGAGGGCTTCTGCAAGAGCTGTCTGAATGCTGATCCTTTTCTTTCTTTCTAACTGAGGATGAATGGCTGTTATCGCTGTTAAGAGAGTAGCAGCTTTAAGTCTGGGACTTACTTCCTTAAATGTTTTTTGATAGTTTCCATTTGGCTTGATGCTTGCAATTGAACTTGCTTCTTTGAATAAACTAGAAGTTAGGAGAGAGGAAATGAGAAGAAAAAGTGGGATCATCATTTTATAAAACACAGCTGAGTGGGAGCTCCCCTTCCACCACTACCACCACCACCACCACCACCACCACCACCACCATCATCATCATCATCATCATCATCATCATCATCATTGCCTGAGTACCTGCTGGGGTACTTGATCCTACTCTAAGATCTAGGGAAAAAAAATAAAACAATCTTACATTTTATTTTATTTATTTATTTTTTTGAGATGAAGTCTTGCTCTTGTCCCCCAGGCTGCAGTGTGATGGCGTGATCTTGGCTCACTGCAACCTCTGCCTCCTGATTCAGTCAATTCTCCTGCCTCAGCCTCCCGAGCAGCTGGGATTACAGGCACCCACCACCACGCCCAGCTAATTTTTTCTTTCTTTCTTTTTTTTTTTTTTTTTTTTAGTAGAGATGGGGTTTCACCATGTTGGCTAGGCTGGTCTCAAACTCCTGACCTCAGGTGATCCGCCCACCTTGGCCTCCCAAAGTGCTGGGATTACAGGCATGAGCCACCACACCTGGCCCAATCTTACATTTTAAAAGTGGGTTTGTCTACATATATGTAACACATGTGTGGACATTTAGTTTTTTTCTTTGTACTTATTTGTACTAGTCAGACTTTTGAGTCTGAAAGTTTCCTGACAAGGGCAAACTAGCAAACTTTATATACATGGATTATCCTTAGTTTACCGACTGCAGGTGCTTTTTACAAGTACTGGTGATGTTTGTGACTCGGCTGTTTTTAGATTTGACTGACATCATCAAGTAATTACCCTGTGCTAGGCACTATGCTAAGTTCTTTCACGTACATTAATTTGTTTGTCTTCTTTAATCTTCATAACAACTCTGAAATGTATTAGTTATCTATTGCCACATAACAAATTATCCCCAAACTTAGTAGCCTAAAACCACAGTATTTATTATCTCATAATTTCCATACATCAGGAATCCAGGGATGGCTTAGCAGGGTGATATAGCTCTGGGTCTCTCCTAAGGTTTGACTTGAAAGGATACCCACCCTGACTCACTGATGTGGGTGCTGGCAGAATTCTATTCCTCACAAGCTGTTGGCTGGAGACCTCCCTGGGTTCCTTGCCACATAGACCTTTCCACAGAGCATCTCGCTACATGGCAAGGGCCTCCATCAAGCTGAGCAGATTCAAAAGGGAGCTAGAGAATGCCTGCAAGATGAAAGTCACAGGCTTTTTATAACCTCATCTTGAAAGTGAAATTGTACATCCTTTGCCATGTTTTATTTGTTAGAAGCAAGTTGACAGATCCAGTTCATACTCAAGGGAAGGGGATCACACAAAGGCATAAGAACCAGGAGGCTAAGATCACGAGGACCATGTTAGAGGTCTACTTCCCACAGAGCTAGGTATTATCATGCCTCTTTTATGGCTGAGAAAATTGAGGCACCATTTGAAAAAAGAGATTGATGATGCGTGTATGTGTGTAGTTCATCATGTATGATGACAATTCATGTCTCTGAGTGGTTTTGCTCAAGCACAGATTGGTATGTATTTTCAACCCTCTTGTTGATTTGATTTTCCTCACTCACTGAATCTGCTTCTGTATCCTACAGAGCTTTGCTATGCAAAGTGTGGCCTGGGGACTGCCAGCATTGGCTTCACCTGGGAGCTTGTTGGAAATGCAGAATCTCAGGGCCCACCCTAGACCTGTGGAATCAGAGTCTGCAACCCCAGGTGATACATGTGCATGGTGAAGTTTGAGAAACTGCTCCACAAGGTCTCTTTAAGGTTCTCTGCTGACTGTAAGTGTTCCTGTGCTCTTTTGTCTGCTGGCCCCATGAGGGGATTTTTTTAGCAGTAGTGAAGAATGTGTTCTATTCCTACACTATTTTAAAACCAGAGCAGAGCTAGGCATGGTGGCTCATGCCTGTAATCCTGGCACTTTGGGAGGCCAAGGTGAAAGAATCAGTTGAGCCCAGGGGTTTGAGACCAACCTGGACAACATAATGAGACTCATCTCAACAAAAGAAAAAAAATTAGCTGAGTGTGGTGGTGCATGTTTCTGCTCCCAACTACTTGGGAGGCTGAGGTGGGAGGACTGCTTGAGCCCAGGAGGTCGAGGCTGCAGTGAGCCATGATCACACCACTGCACTCCAGCCTGAGTTGGAGCAAGACCCCGTCTCAAACCAAACCATACCAAACCAAACCCAAGAAAATAAAGCCTCTGAAATGAAAACTTCTTATCATCTACTATTAATATCTTGTATAAATAGCAACAAAGTAAGTATAATAATAATGGGGTCTCTTAATACTCTAAAATGGAGCAGGAGCAACTGGCATGGATAATCATACACAGCAGACAATTAAAAATGAAACTTGGCATTTGGCTCTAGAATGAACTGCAGTAAATCTGTCCAGAAACTGAGCCTTCCTAAGTTATGTTTTATTTAGGCAACATAGATGAATCTCAAAAGCATTATGCTATGTGAAAGAAGCTGGGCACAAAAGACTACATATTGTAGGATTCCATTTATATAAAATCCTAGAAAATGCAAAGCAATTCGGTGGTTCTTAGGGGTTAGAATTGACTGCAAAGAGGTATGAGAGAACTTTCTGGAGTGATGGAATTGTTCTTTATCTCGAACATAGTGGTGGGTGCATGGGTTTATGTATTTATTAAAACTCATCAAATTCTACATTTAAAATTGGTGAAATTTGTTCATGCAATCTTCCATAAAGCTGATTCAAAAGGCAAATGGGAGTTGGTAGCATTGTCAGTTGATTCTAGCTTCTCTCATTTTCTTTAAGCCCAGAACCCAGGAACTAATTTGCATTGATTAGAATAACTCATCAGAGAAGGATGCTGTTTAGAAGATTCCTTGGTATCTGATGTTGACAGAGAATTGAAATTATTTCTCCTTTGAAGTCCTACTGAGAAGATACTGTACTTAGAAAATTGTTAAGATTTTCATCATTCAAAGTACTCCTAAAAGTCACACTCCAAGGGTGATGCCATTGAACTTTTGGCTTTAATTTCTTGAGATTTTTTTAGCCTTCTTTAAAAAGAATATAGAAATGATAATGATCACTTATTGAGCATTAACTCTTGGCCAGAATTCTACTTAATGCTTTACTTTCATTATTTCAATTAATCAGCACAGTAATTCTGTAAAGTAGGTATGTACTGTCCTCCCCAGTTTACAGAGGAGAGGGCTGAAACTTAGACAACTTGTTCAAGTGACAACTGGTACTTGAATTTGGAATGATCTAATGCTAAAGCCACTTCAACCACTCTTTACTTCTATCTTACCTATTAACTGCTTCTGCAGTGTCTTGCTCAGGCTCTAAAATAGATTATCCCCGAATTGCTGGCTTAAGGTCACCTTGTGTCCACAGCCACATATGCTCACTCTGCGTTTTCTCCAGGATCTCACGAGTCTCATACATCTTTAAATCTACACAGATTAAAGTAATCAAATCCATCTACGTGCTGAAAGCCTGCAGAATGTGCCCTGCCACTTTGAGCAGATAGTGCCTGAGCAAGGAGTTGCTTCAAAAATGAAGAACTGTCTTCTCTGAACCATAGACTGGGGAGAGCAGATCCTGGGAGAGGTCAGGGATTTGGCAGTGATGTGTGGCCATGGGATTTGACCGGAGGAAGCCCTCAGTAGTAACAGGGCATTTTTTTTTTCCCCTCTTTCTTTTTGTTATTGTTGTTGTTGTTGTTGTAGAACAGGGTGCTTAGTGATGCAAAGGAGAGGTACAGGGTAGAGGGTTCTGGGACCAGCATAGCTTTGGCCACCATATAGATCTGGTGATGGGAGGTGCTGTGTAGCTACAAACCTTGCACACAGTGGTGGTAATGATGGGTGGCTCTCTGCCAGGTAGTAAGGACCCATTTTAACTCTTATGTGTAATCAAAAGATTCTGAATTTGATTCTCTGAGTATAAAACTTCTCAGATGGCTGTCCATCTGCTGTGAGAGGCAGAGAATTGCCACTGAGGTGCTGCAATGGACTCTGTGTTCCTTGGTATATCCCTGTGCCCCATTACAGCCCCCAAGACAGATGCCAAGTGCATTATGGATGCAGACTCAGAGTCCAGCCCCAGAGAGAAAATTCTTATCCAAAGAGCAGGCAATGAGCTTTACTCACTCATACTAATGAGCAAATGCTTAGAAAAGAATCTGACATTCATGAGAAGTGAAAATGAAGCTGTTTGCACCTCCAAGGGGGACCTCAGATGTGAGCTAGAGAGCTCAGCATGGCCAACTGGCTACACGAGGTCTGCAGAGCTGAGAAGAGCTGCACCAGCCAAGGCATCCCTCACTGATTAATAGACAACATCCTTAGAGGCTCTTCTTCTCCAAAAGCGTTGCTATTTTATGGGAGAAATCAAGGTCGGCCTTAGCAGTACAACAGATCACAACCAGGTGTGGCTGGTAAAGCAGGAAACTTTTACATGGACATTTTTACACCAAGAAGTTCTGACGATAGCTTTGATGCCACTACTTAATAACTATTGACTTCACATAATTTTTTCCTTTGAGAAACAAATTTTTCTGAGCTTTAAATGAGTTATGATCTAAGCTAAAGGATAGAATTATTATACAGACTGTATTGTTTTCAAAATGAAAAGATGTAACCTTTTCCCCTTATAAAGAAATTCAAATAATAGAAAGTCAAGTTTCCTAAAACTTCCTAAAAAAAATGCGAGGTAAAAAAAAAAAAAAATCACTGTTGGTCAGACACGGTGGCTCATGCCTGTAATCCCAGCACTTTGGGAGGCCGAGGCGGGTGGATCACCTGAGGTCAGGAGTTCAAGACCAGCCTGGCCGATGTGGTAAAACCCCATCTCTACTAAAAATACAGAAACTAACCGAGTGTGGTGGTGGGCACCTGTAATCCCAGCTACTCGGGGGGCTGAGGCAGGATAATTGCTTGAACCCAGGAGATGGAGATTGCAGTGAGCCTACACAGTGCCACTGTATTCCAGCCTCGGCGACAGAGTGAGACTCCATGTCAAAAAAAAAAAATTACTATTAACAGTGTGGTGTAAATACATCCTCCCAGCCTTTTCATGCATATATAAGCCTACATTTTAACTCAAATATAATCATAGCATAATACAGTCCTGTAACCACCTTTTTCACTCCTCAGTGTGTCATAGATCTATCTACGTAGATCTCAATACATTTTGATCTAATTTATCTTTTCAAAGTCGTCATTGTGAGTCCACTGTATGGATGTAATTTCAATGTAATTTCAGTCTCTTACTGAAGGACTTTTAGGCTATTTTGAAATTTGGTTATTATAAAGAATGTTGACAACTATTTTTGACCATAAGTCTTCCCACACTTGCGCAATAATTTCTGAAGGATAAATTCTTGAATGTGGACTTGCTGGGTGAGAGAATAGGTACCTTGATTTTGATAAGTTTTGTCAAAATGCCATGCATGAATTTACCAAGTTGCAGTGCTTTCAACAGTTTGATAGAGTGCCCTTTCTCTAAAATTAGTACCCATTCTGGACTTCACCAATCTTTACTAAGCTGATAGGGAAAAGAGACTTAAATTATTTTAATTTGCATTTGTTTAATCAATCATGACTTGGGGGTCTGCTGTCATAAGTTTATTGGCCACACATATTTCTTTTCCTGTGAATTATTTTCTGATAAGGTATTTATCTTTTACTTATTGAATTATTAGACCTTTTTATATATTAAGAATATTAGCACTTCACATATTTTGCATGCAATCTTTTTGTTAACAGCAGAAAAGAGATTTACTTACATAAACTCTGTGGTCCCCCTACTAAAAAATAAAAGCCTCCACAAAATTTTTGGTTATTGACACTATTTTAGTTCCCTAGGGATCCATAACAAAGTGCCACAAACTGGTGGCTTAAAATAATAGAAACAAATTCTTTCACTTCCAGAGGCTAGAAATCCAAAATCAAAGCACTGGCAGGGCATGCGCCCTTGGAGGCTTCTAGGGGCGGATCCTTCCTTGCATCTTCCAGCTGCTAGTAGCCCCAGGTTGTTCCCTGGCTTGTAGACGCATCTCTGCCTCCATCACACGGCACTCACCTTGGATGTTACTTGGATTGGGGCCACTCTCATAACTTTGCCTTAACTTGTTTATATCTGTTATGACCTTATTTGGAAACTATGTCCAAGTAAGGTTACATTTCAGGCACCAGGGTTGAGACTTCAACATATCTTTCTGGGGGACAAAGTTCAACCCACAACAAACATGCACCCATTATGAAGTATCAGCTATCGCTAACATATTATAAACATGGTAAGGACCGGGACTAGGTCAATCTTGCTCCATATTTGAATCCCCAGTATGTAGCACAGCGTCTGGTAGGTAGTGGCCCCTCAGTGATTTTTTTTTCTTTTGAGACAGGGTCTTGCTCTGTTGCCCAGGCTGGAGTGCAGTGGTGTAATCATGCCTCACTCCAACCTTGACCCTCTGGGCTCAAGCAGTCCTCCCACTTCAGCTTCTTGAGTACCTGGGACTACAGGCATGTGCCACTACACCTGGCTAATTTTTGTATTTTTTGTAGAGACAGTGTTTCACCATGTTGTTTCTTAGGCTGGTCTAGAACTCCTGGACTCAAGCGATCCGCCCATCATGGCCTCCCAAAGTGCTGGGATTACAGGCATGAGCTACCATGCCTGGCCAAGGTGTGTGTTTTATGTTCCCCAGATACCTGTCCTGAAATGAATCTTTGAGAATATGCAGACAAGCACCCAAACTAGAACCAAATTTATTGACCAGAATTATTGGGTTGGATGAAACAGAAAATAAACAAACAGAACACTTAAAAATACAAGTTTATTTTCTTTATATTGTTAAGTCTAATTATCAATTTATTTCAAAATCATGAAAAGCAGAGCCTAGCATACCAAATGCTAGGTCAGATTTGCTCTGGAAACTTACTTTCTAGATAATTTTTTGGACTTACTTAAAAAATAATTAATTTCCATTAATAGAGCACTAACAGCCTCCAACTTATACTGCAGAATTCCTATATGTAATCTTTTTTTTAAAAAATTAATCACCTGAAAAAGATATATTTACTACAGTTAAGTTTTTAAGTCAAGAGTTTTCTCTGGGAATTGATATATTTTATCTATAATGTCTCCACTTCCCCATGCTTTCATCAAAGTATCACTGAAGCAGTCAAAGGCAGTCCTTTGGGGGTAGGTCTACAACATCTGCTTAGGTTTATTTTAGTGAACATGGTTCCAGTCTAAGGGCAATGGGCCACTGTTCTAGGTCCTAATGTACAGCCATAGAGATGAGGTATTTCGATTTGAACAGAAGCAACATTTTGACCCAGGCACTATATTTACTCATGCAGACGTGGTAGACCATGTGTGCTAAACTGAACACCAAAGCCATCATTCAGATGCACACAGTGCTGGTCTCATGGACCCATGCAGTCACACAGAGCCTCATGCTCAGAAGGGCACTGTGCTTGGTGTGACAACTGCTGTTACCATCTTGAATTTCTTAATAATTTTTGAATGATGGGCCTGCATTTTCATTTTTCACTGGGTTCTGCAAATTATGTCGCCAGTCCTAGATAAACATAAAAGTTGCTTTGACCTGATTCATCTGACTTGTGATCTGTGTTTTCATTTGGCATTGAAGATAGAGCTGTGGGTAGTTCCCAGCAGCAGGATGATTCTAGTTCTAGAACATTTTCAAAGGTATAGAAGTTGTTGGTCATGTAATTCACCGGGAACAGTAAAGGAAGGAAGCCCACAAAGATGATTTTTATTTATGTGTAAGATTATAGAGCTGAAATTATCCTCTTTGGAATATGGAAGAATCAAGCCCAACTGTGATATATATATGTGTGTGTGTGTGTGTGTGTGTGTGTATATATATATATTTATTTAGGCATAATGAAAGAACTGGTTCATTTGAAGAGGAAATATGTATGCACATGTGCCAATAAGCTAAATATAAATATATTCCTCTCTAATCTTTTTTTCATCATCAAGAAATTATTTCAGCAATTCAAATAAAAAGAAGAATCTGTACAAGGTCTGAGCTTGGCTATTGTTTATCAGAATAGTGAAAACATCCTCTTCTGAATTAGAAAGTACTCTTCCTGCCTTTCTTCAAAAGAATAGTAGGGAATAGTTGGTCCAGAAGTGCCGCAAAATGTTTATCCTCCATTTACAGACAGGAATAAACATTTCATTATAGGGCATGGTCCTCCGTACAGGCGGGTAGAGTGTGATTTTAAAAGGACAGACAGGTTGCCAAAGAAGAGGAGTTTTTTTCTAGATACCTGTGAGACGGGAAAAAGCTCAAAGGGTAAGGAAGAAGAATCATCTAGACCTTCAAAGGCCACACAGGGCTTCCAGCTCTGGCTGTGAATTAGAATCACCTAAAGAATCTAGAAAAATATTGATGTCTGGGCCTCATCCCACAGTAATTAAATTACAACCTGGGAATGGAACTCAGCCAAGGGTGTTTTTATTTTTTATTTTTTTTGAGACAGGGTCTCGCTTTGTCATCCAGTCTGGAGTGTAGGGACATGATCATGACTCTCTGCAGTTTCCACCTCTTGGGCTCAGGCAATCCTCCTGCCTCAGACTCCCGAGTACCTGGGACTACAGGCACACACCACTATACCCAGCTATTTTTTTGTTTGTTTGTTTAAAGAGATGGGGTCTCACTGCGTTGCCCAGGCTGATAAGGGTGTTTTTAAAAAGTGTCCCTGTGGATTTTTCTTTGCAGCCAGACTTAGGAACCACTGGGCTTTTGCATACATTAAAAAAAAAAAAGTCCGGACTACCTCAAAGTCAAACAGATATCTATTTTTAAAATTAAAAAATTAAGTATATATTTATATCTGATTATACTTAAACATAGACACTGTTAACATAGAGTTTTTTTTCTATGTAATGTATTAACTACAGGTAATTACACAATATTTTATAAATAATTTAATGGTCTCTCTAAGGTTAAACAATACTCCAATAAATAACAAGATATTTAAGAGATGAAAATATTTTTAAAGTAAGATATCTCAATTATTTTTAGGAAATCTGAAGGATGTGTCAAAGTTTAAAAGTCCTTTAAATGGGAAATGGATAAGACAAGTAGTGTTCTTCCTAACTTGGAATAGTTTTAAGATATCAAGTATCTTCTTCCATTAAAAAAAGAAGAAACTGTTCAGGTCAAAGTTTAAAATTAAGGTATTTGGAAACTAATTCATATTTTCTAGAATGCCTCCTTTAATAAGACACTTAAAAAATCACTAAACATCTTTACAAATAAGTACCTAAGATTCTAATAATTCTTGAGAAATAATTCTTTTTCAACTAATTTCTGAGTTCTAGAGTAAAAGTGTTCTTGAAGATTCCACAAGTCTGTAAAGAGTTGTGGGAGCATCACAATTGATGAAAAAGGGAGGCAGGGAAAAAGGAAGGGAAGAAATGTCAGGCATAAAAGGAGCACTGTAGTTACAACCTGCTGCCATGCAGGAGAAAGCTATACTAATCATACTAGATAACTCACTCTTGTGGACAGAGTTGACACAAAAAGTTTCATCTCTCTTTTTTCATATTCATAACCCTGGAACAAGACCAGCAGAGGAAGGTCAAGGCACAGCGGTTCGGATTTCCCCTGTTGTATTTGTGTGTTTTAGTTGTACATGATAAAACAACTTAATTGCAAAAGACACTGAAAAGACTAACTTGCTTTCCTTGCTTTTAGCACACCACTAACACCTGCAGACACTAAGGAGCTGTTTGGAACCATCATTTAAGGAATGAGACAAAGGTTACAATGATTACATCTTTTTCTTTAAAGAGCTTGAGGAACACAAAGATAACCAAAATTGAGACTAAACCCAGATGAAAATAGATGTCATCAATTATTCCAAAGAATTTCCAGAAGCACTCAATAGTAAGATAGTCAAAATATCAGGGACAATAAGGAAGTCATTAGTCTGTTTAAACCGAGAGTATACTCCAAAGCCACAGACAAATGAGAAAAAACAAACCTGCAAATAATCCTAGCACTGGACATTGCTTAACCAAACAATCAGCAATGCCAACATCTTTTCTCCAGGGAAGAGTTCAGGTAGGAAAAGAGCTATACATCTGAAATGCCAGCTTTCGCAATGTGTATTGCATTTGAAATCCAAGTTCGATGACTGCTCTGCTAATTTAAACCATAGAACACTAACTTGTTTTTGATTCTAGCCTAAAGTATTAGGCTGAATGTTTTTCTCCTTGTTTGATGCCAAGAACAAGATGTAGAAACCAATTAAACTGCACAGTCCATCCTTTGTCTCTGCACACTTCGATCTGATCAAGAAAATACTTTTTAGCATCCTCCTCATTTTTCCCCACTGTGAGGGCATCCCGGATATATTCAATGTCTTCTTTGCTTGTTAACTGGGGCATTCCGGTCATCAGCATCATGGAGAACAGGATGATCAGTAGGTTTGTGTGATGACGAAGGGCTAGATAAGCCTTAACACAGGTGTCCTGGATAAAGGAGAAGAAAATGCTGTTACTGTTGTTATGGTAACTAACAAGTAGGCTGAAGATTACAGGGATGTAGTGAAATGTACATAGCATTACCTGTCCATGAAGAGAAACCATCACAAACAAGGTAGGTCCCTGCCTCTGATGAGAAACTGTTTTTATAATCTCTTAAATACTTTCGTGTAGTTGTGTATATCCAGGGAGTGCTCAAGGAAAACTAATTGATACAGACAAGTTTCATCTTATTTCTTACTCTACCTTTTAAATTCAGTTTCTTTCCCAAGAGATTGAGGGTAGAAATTTCTGTAATTTCCGAAGAGCAATGAGTCAGCTTTTGAACATCATAGTGGAATCAATAAACTTTATGTAAGTGTAAATAATGTTTGCCAAGAACTAATGAAATCCATAGAACTAATGGAAATGTGTTTGAGATGTAGTTTTCATCCTTATTTTATACTCTGTTCAAGTCTAAGAAAACAGATGAATTAGCTTTTCACTGTCTGATAATCAAAATTGTTACATGAACTTTGAAATTTTAATACAAATTATGAACACTGAGTGAGAGAGAGGGCTTTAAAAAATGCCATGGCTGATGGCTCATCAAAAAGCTTTGGAGCAGGGACCAGGTGAGTTAAGTCTGCTTATTAAGCAACAGGTACGATTATGCCATTTAAATTGTTCCAAAGCACAGAAAAATGCAAGTCTCAATTTTACAACAGGAGAATAACCCAACCTTAATACCATAACTTGACAAAGATAGTATATTAAGAAAACTAAAGTTAGTGATTATATATATAAATATTTCAAATAATATTGAGTATAATGTTAAAAGATTAATACACCATAGCCAAATAAGGTTTATTCTAAAGCTGAGGGATTAATTCACCATAAGGTACTATGTTAACATCTATTTTTGATTTAAAAATATATGATATCATATGTCATTAAAATATAACAATGTGAAGAATTACTTGAAAATATAAAAATAATTCTAAATAATGAAATACCAGAAAAAGGAGGATAAAATCAGAAAAGTGGGCCGGGCGCAGTGGCTCACGCCTGTAATCCCAGCACTTCGGGAGGCCAAGGCGGGTGGATCACTTGAGGTCAAGAGTTCAAGACCAGCCTGGCCAACATGGTGAAACCCTGTCTCTACTAAAAATACAAAAAAAAAAAAAAAAAAATTAGCAGGGCGTCGTGGCCAGTGTCTGTAATCCCAGTTACTTGGGAGGCTGAGGCAAGAGAATTGCTTGAACCCAGGAGGTAGAGGTTGCAGTGAGCTGAGATCACACCACTGCACTCCAAACTGGGCAACAGAGCAAGACTCTGTCTCTAAATAAATAAATAAAATAAAATAAAATCAGAAAAGTGAAGGTAAACTTATTATTTACAAATGACCTAATTGTCTTGTAACACTGAAGGAAAAAAATAAAATATTACTGTAACTAGTTTTTAATAAACTAGCTTTTTATAAAAATTAATAAATAGAATGCTGTAAATAGGATCCATAAGTTGGAAAGTAAAATGTAAAAACAGATGCTATAATCAATGGTAACAACAATAGCATGATTCCTAGGACTAACACATAAAACATGTAGAACCTATGTTTTTACAATTTTTATAATTTGTAATTTTTATACTCTTAAAAAATTATAAAACTTTAATCTCTGAAGAGCAATGAGTCAGTTTTTGAACATCCCTCAGTGATGAGACTGCTTATAATGATATAAATTATTCTTAATCTATAAACATAAAATTTCAATACAAATTCTTATTGGGTGTTTAAACTCAGATATGGTTTAAAGTTCATCTGAAATAATTAAGGCCTGAGAGAACATTTTGAAAAAGTATAATAATGAAAAGTAGTACTTGCCAAACCAGATATTAAGCCATTTTATAAAACTACATTATTAAAAACAGTGTGAACCAGTATCTATTTTTCTCCCAAAAAGACAAGAAATTTTGTGGAACAGAAGGGAAAGTTCAGAGACATACTTAAATACATAAATATGATATATAATACAGGTGACTTTTCAAATTGGTGGGGAAAAGATCTATTATTTGATAAATGGGACCAGGACAAGTAGCTCATCATTTGGGGGAGAAAATAAAATTCTACTCCATGTGATATACCAAAAATAAATTCCAGATGAATTAAATGTAAAAAGGGAAAATATTTAAATATTCATGGCGTGGGAAAGGACTTTATGAAGATGACTTCCATGGTGGACTTTATGAGGAAAAGATGGTGAGACTACAGGAACTTAAAACTTTTGAGAGAAAAAAAGCTATACATAATATTAAAAGAGGCTTAATGACAAAAGAAAATGTATTTGCAACATGACAGATCACTCTTTCAACCCCAGCCCCCTAATAGTTCTTAAAAATCAACAAGAAAGAGATAGTTGGCTAGAAATACAGGCCAAAAACAACAAAACTTCACACTGTAAGATATAAAAACGGATAAACCTATGAAAAAATATGCAACTTCATTAATACTCAAAAAAATGTAACTTAAAATGAGATGGAAAATTTACCTACAAACTGGACTTTTTTTTTTTTTAGTCTTTTAAGGACAATATCCAATGTACACGTTTTATAAGCTGATGGTAGATAGGAATACATATAATGTTACCAGTAGATAATTTGATTAACATGCGTCAAAAGTTTTAAAGTACTTATAAATGTTATATAAGTTAATTGTGATGGTTGTTACATGACTGATGCGTTGGTCAAAATTCATAGAACTGTACACCTAGAAAGGGTGATTTTACACCTCCAGCAAGCTGCAGTTGACCCAAGGAGAGGAGGCCAGTCTGTCTCCTGTGCGTCCCACACATCCCCCACACTGCTTGACAAAAGACAGGAAACCCCTGGCTTGGGCCAATAGCACAGACTCTCCATCCTGGGCTGATTGCACTGAGCCACTGCTGACCTGCATCTCTCTGGGGTGGAGTTCCCAGGTGACAAGCAAATGACCCTTGGCCACAACCACTACCACAGTCCCTTCCTCTGCTGCTTCCAAGTTGGGGAAGGAACATAAACACTGAGATTACCTGAGAGCTGCAGTGGGCATCCGAGGAGTGCCAAGTCATGATCTACAGCCAGCACTCAAGGGGGAGAGAAACCCACACTTGCAGAGCAGTGAGAGGGAACATGGCTGCAACTGTGAGGTAACCTGTGGGAGCCAAACAACCAAGCAAGAGTCTACCAACTAACCAATAAGCCTAAGTGCCACCTGCTGGATCACACCCCAAAGCTTCAACACCAAAAATATCTCACTAACATACCTCCCTCTGAAACCAGGGACAAGAAGTCAGCTTCAAATAAAGACCCTGCACAAAGCCTCGGCCTGGTGAAAACATCCAGAAAATAATTCTATTGCCTGTACTCAATCTACAACTGTGGTTAAAGGAGCACCCACATGCAGAGATGAGAAAGGACCAACAAAAGAACTCTTGTGACTCAAATGGCCAAATTGTCATATGTCCTACAAGCAACCACACCAGTTCTCCAACAAGAGTTCCCAACCAGGCTGAACTGGCTAGAATGACAGACACAGAATTCAGAATATGGACAGGAACAAAGATCATCGAGATTCAGGAGGATGGAAAAACCCAATCGAAGGAAAGTAAGAATCACAATAAAGTGATGCAGGAACTGAAGAATGAAATAGCTGGTATAAAAATTAATCTAATGGGTCTGACAGAGCTGAACAACACAATATAAGAATTTCACAATGCAGTCACAGGTATTAATAGCAGAATAGGCCAAGCTGAGAAAAGAATCTCAGAACCTGAAGACTGGTTCTCTGAAATAAGACAGTCAGACAAAAATAACGAAAAGAGAATAAAAAGAAATGAAAAAAAAACCCCCAAACCTCTGAGAAGTATGGGATTATGTAAAAAGTCCAAATCTACAGATCACTGGCAACCCTAAAATGGAGGAGGATAAAGCAAACAACTTGGAAACACATTTCAGGATATCGTCCATGAAAACTTCCCCAAGCTTGCTAAAGAGGCTTACAGTCAAATCTGGGAAATACAGAGAACTGCAAGATTCTACACAAGAAGATCATCCCCAAGATATGTAATCATCAGATTTTCCAAGGTCGAAATGAAGGAAAGAATGTTAAAGGCAGCTAGAGAGAAAGGGTGGGTAACCTACAAGGGAACTCCATCAGGCTAATAGTGGACCTCTCCACTGAAACCCTACAAGCCAGAAGAGATTTGGAACCTATATTCAACATTCTTAAAGAAAAAATCTTCAGCCAAGAATTTCATATCCAGCCAAACTAAGCTTCCTAAGTGAAGGAGACATAAGATCCTTTCCAGATAAGCAAATGTTGAGGGAATTCATTCCCACCAGACTTGCCTCACAAGAGACCTTGAAAGGAGCACTAAATATAGAAAGGAAAAACTGCTATCAGCTAATACAAAAACATGCTTAAACACACAGACCAGTGTCATTATAAAGCAACCACACAAGCCAACATAATAACCAGCTAAGAGCACAATGACAGGATCAAATCCATACATATCAATACTGACCTTGAATGTAATGGGCTAAATGCCCTACTTAAAAGACAGAGTGGCAAGTTGGATAAAAAAGCAAGACCCAATGGTAACACTGTCTTCAAGAGACCCATCTCATGTATAATGACACTCATAGGCTCAAAATAAAGGGATGGAGGAAAATATACCAAGCAAATGGAAAACAGAAAAAAAGCAGGGGTTTGTCCTAATTTCAGACAAAACAGATTTCAAACTAACAAAGATCAAAAAAGACAAAGAATGGCATTACATAATGGTAATAGGTTCAATTCAACAAGAAGACTTAACTATCCTTAATATATATATAAAGTACTCTCTCTCTCTCTCTATATATATATAT
This sequence comes from Chlorocebus sabaeus, assembly GCF_047675955.1. NCBI lineage: Eukaryota > Metazoa > Chordata > Mammalia > Primates > Cercopithecidae > Chlorocebus > Chlorocebus sabaeus. The sequence continues at coordinate 79,978,231 of NC_132924.1, read as the reverse complement.
ATAAAATCCAAATAAACACAATTAGAAATGAAGAAGGGTATGTTATTACTGACCCTACAGAAATAAAAACAACCATCAGAAACTACTACAAATATGCACACAAACTAGAAAACCTAGAAGAGATGGATACATTCCTGGACACACACACCCTCCCAAGACTGAGTCAGGAAGAAACTGATTCCCTGAACAGACCAATAATGAGCTCCAAAACTGAAACAGCCTATCAACCAAAAAAAGCCCAGGACCTGATCAATTCACAGCTGAATTCTACCAGATGTACAAAGAAGAACTGGTACCCTTCCTATATAAGCTATTCCAAAAAATTGAGGAGGGACTCCTCCCCAACTCATTCTATGAGACCAGAATCATCTTGATACTAAAACCCGGCAGAGACATTAAAAAAGAAAACTTCAGGCCAATATCCTTGGTGAACATCAATACAAAAATCTTCAACTAAATACTTGCAAACCAAATCCAGCAGCACATCAAAAAGCTAATCCACCATGATCAAGTAGGCTTCATCCCTGGAATGTAAGGTTGGTTCAACATATGCAAACCAATAAATGTGATTCTCACAAAGAACTAAAGACAAAAACCACATGATTATTTCCATAGATGCAGAAAAGGCTTTCGATAAAATTCAACACCCTTTCATGTTAAAAACTCTCAATAAACTAGGTATTGAAGGAACATACCTCAAAATAATAAGAGCCATTTATGACAAACCCACAGCCAACATTATACTGAATGGGCAAACCTGGAAGCATTCCCCTTGAAAACTGGCACAAGACAAGGAACCCCTCTCTCACCACTTCTATTCAACATAGTATTGGAAGTCCTGGCCAGAGAAATCAGGCAAGAGGAAGAAAGAAAGAAAGAACATCTAAATAGGAAGAGAGGAAGTCAAACTATCTTTGTTTGCAGATGACATGATTTTATATCTAGAAAACCCCATAGTCTCTGCCTAAAAGCTCCTCCAGCTGATAAACAACTTCAGCAAAGTTGTAGGATCCAAAATCAGTGTACAAAAATCACTAGCATTCCTATACACTAACAATAGTCAAATCAAGAGCCAAATCGGAAAGGCAATCCCATTCACAATTGCCACAAAAAGAATAAAATATTTAGGAATACAGCCAACCAGGGAGGTAAAAGATCTCTACAATGAGAATTATAAAACACTGCTCAAAGAAATCAGAGAATACACAAACAAATGGAAAAGCATACCATGCTCATAGATAGAAACAGTCACTATCATTAAAATGGCTATACTGCCCAAAGGAATTTGATGCTATTCCTATCAAACTACAAATGACATTCTTCACAGAACTAGAAAAAACTATTTTAAAATTCATGTAGAACCAAAAGAGAGCCCAAATAGCCAAGGCAATCCTAAGCAAAAAGAACAAATCTGGAGGCATCATGTTACCTGACTTTAAACTATATTATTACAAGGCTATAATAACAAAAACAGCATGGTAATGGTACAAAAACAGGCACAGAGACCGAAGGAGCAGAACAGAGAGCCCAGAAATAAGGCCACACATCTATGACCATCTAATCTTTGACAAAGCTGACAAAAGCAACAAGGAAAAGACTCCCTATTTAATAAATAGTGCTGGGATAAACTGGCTAGCCATATGCAGAAGATTGAAGCTGGACCCCTTCCTTATACCACATACAAACATCAACTCAAGATGGATTAAAGACTTACATGTAAAACCCAAAACTATAAAAACCCTGGAAGAAAACCTAGGCATTGCCATCCTGGATGTAGGAATGGGCAAACATTTCATGACAAAGACACCAAAAGCAACTGCAACAAAAGGAAAAATTGACAAGTGGGATCTAATTAAACTTAAGAGCTTCCGCACAGCAAAAGAAATTATCAAGACAATGAACAGACAACCTACAGAATCGGAGAAAATATTTGCAAACTATGCATCTGACAAATGTCTAATATCCAGCATCTATAAAGAACTTAAATTTACAAGAGAAAAACAATCCCATTAAGAAGTAGGCAAATGACTCAAATGGATACTTCTCAAAAGAAGGCATACATGCAGCCAATAAGCATACAAAAAAAGCTTAACATCACTGATCATTAGAGAAATGCAAATCAAAAGCACAATGAGATACCATCTCCGACCACCTAGAATGGCTATATTAAAAAGTAAAAAAATAACAGATGCTGGCGAGGTTGTGGAGAAAAAGGAACACTTATACACTGTTGGTGGGAGCGTAAATTAGTTCAACCATTGTGGAAAGCAATGTGGCGATTCCTCAAAGAGCTAAAAGCATCGCTGCCATTTTGATCCAGCAATCTCATTACTGGGTATATACCCAGAGGAACAGAAATCATTATACCATAAAAACACATGTACAGAAATATTCACTGCAGTACTATTCACAATAGCAAAGACACAGAATCAACCTAAATGCCCACCAATGATAGACTGATTAAAGAAAATGTGGTACATATACACCACAGAATACTATGCAGTCATAAAAAAGAATGAGATCATGTGTTTTGTGGAACATAGATGGAGCTGGGGGCTATTATCTTTAGCAAACTAATGCAGAGACAGAAAACCAAATATTGCATGTTCTCCCTTATCAGTGGGAGCTAAATGATAAGAACTTATGAACCTAAGGAAGGAAACAACAGACACTGGAATCTACTTGAGGGGAGAGAATCAGAGGAGGGAGAGGAGCAAAAAAGGTAACTATTGGGTACTGGGCTTAACGCCTGGGTGACAAAATGATGTGTACAACAAAACCCCTGTGACATGTGTTTACCTATGTAACAAACCTTCACATGTACCCCAAGCCAAAAATAAAAGAAAGGGTAATTTTTACTCTATGTAAAACATGCCTCAATAAACTTGGCTTAAAAAATATCTATATCCTTTTACCCAGCAACTTCCATGCTAGGAATCTACCTTTAAAAATACTGAATAATTTTGCAGTGATTTATCTACAAGGATGTTCATTAGAACATGGTTTAATAATGTCCTACAATAGGGGACTGATAAAAAAGATTCACGAAAAGTACTTAAAATTGCATGTCCTGGAACTACTAGAAAGATACTGTGGAAGGATATTTAATAAACATGTAAAAGTGTTTAAGAAGTAGGTATAAAACAATGCACCCCATTTTAGTAAATTAACACAAAATATTTATATAGAAAAAAGAATATAAATTTATAGGACAAAATACTAATAGTTTTCTTTTGCCTTTAACTGATATTGTCTGTGACATTTGTATGTGGCAGAGTGACTGCAATGATAATTGAGGTCAGGCTTATGTCACTCTGTATGTCAAGGCTGGGCAGAGTACACATCATCCTATGCAATACAAAACCCATGGACTATTCTGGCATTTTCCAAGTGAGACAATATACATAAAGTGCCCAGCATGGAGGCCAGCACATAGTGAGGGCTCAATAAACGTCAGTCCTCTCCCTTGCCTACCATCCCCTTTGCATTTCCTCCCTGTTCACCAAGAAGTGGGACACTTGTGTGGGCTGTTGCTGCTGCTGCCCAGCCATCACTTGTCCCCTGGAAGTGGCCCCAGTGCATTAGTGCTCTTGCATTCTTAATGACTCCACTTATGCCCGGAAATTATTTTCTTTTGCTCATCTGTAGGACCCACTGAGGTCTCTCTCATTTCTTCGTAATTACACAGGCTAAGTGCAGACTTCACCCCAGGCAACAGCCTCATTAATTTGCCAACTTGCACAATTTTCACAAGGACATAGATGGGGACGCCTTTTGGTTTTGAATTAGAGTACATTCTGATTTTTAATTATTTTCTATCCTTCTATACACTAGAGGATCCACACAAATCCCCTGCTGTGTGAGCCCACTGTGTGGTCAAACTCTTTTTAATAGAAAATTTTCAAGGAGGGAAATTAACCTAAGGCCAAGTTATTATAAAACCAATCCACTGGTGCTCAGTAAATACTTGTTAAGCAGTGACGCAGGAATTCACCTATCCCTGCTGCACCCAAGGAGAGGCGTTAAAGGAAAGAACTGCCTTGCTTTTCTCGAAGGCTTTCACTTACATAAATAATTTCTGTTGATTCTAATTTATTCAGATAGTTCTAATTTTCACACACAAGGATCTCTTCTATGAGAAAGAAATTTCTTCCCCAGTTTAACTGCATGTCCCATGCTTGTCAAACACAGTGTCCAGATTCTGACTGGCTGTACACACTTAGAGACTTGGTGCAGCTTTAATCACCCTTTGCCGAAAGGCAGTGTATTGTGGTGGTTAACAACACAGATTCACATCAGGCTGAATGAATTCTAATTTTGGCTTTATTACTGGTTAACTATATCACTGGAGAAGTCACTTAACCTCTTTTAAATATAGATTAAGAATAATAAGAATGATACCCATTTCATATTGTTGTGGTGAGACTTAAGTGCTACATAAGTAGTTGGCTATGATTACTAATCAATACCACGAGGAGCTGCATTATTGAATACACACCCTGTTCAATGCTAAGGGGCTCACTGTCCCTCTAGACCACCTGCCCACAAGGTCTGTTAGTAAAGGCCTAGTGGGTGAGGTAGGTTGGAGTCAGGGATAAGCCTCACTCCAACCAGCGTCAAAGGGAGGCTGTCATGGTGCTAGCCCACTGAGGTGGGCAGGATGGAAGCATACAGCAACGCTGGCTTCCTGCAGGTGGTTCTCTCACGTTGGGGGGCACAGCTGAGCACCTGCCCTGCCCACTCAGCCCCAGAAGTTTCATTTCTGCCCTTTGGACTCAGCCACAGGGTCTGTGGGAGTGTTCTGATACTACCTTGGCCTAGAGGCCTGTGGTTTCGGGGACTATGAGGATGTGGCCTGGGGAGCTCAGGGGAAAACACAGAACACAGAAGTTACTGGCTGTAATTTTCCCTTCTGCCAGGGCTGCCTCTCCTTGACCTCAAACATCCTCATTCTCTCCTTTTCAACTGACTGTTGAAGGATTTGTATTATTGAGAGAAGAGTAAGGGAAAAACCTGACTTCGGTGACTTGGTTTAATGCACTTGTTAATGAGTACAAATGTGGGGAACATTACATTATTATTAATGCCATTAGCTAGAACATTCTCCATTAGTAGCTAATAAATAGATTGAGCCTACGTAGTACATCTGCTCTCAATTTCATTGTTGATTCAAATGCCTTAATTATAGCATCTAGGACTAACAGAAAGAATTGTTGTTACAAAGCTACCGCCCTCAGAAGTCTTGGGAACAAAGGAATTCATTATCATTTCAGGGCCCAAACTTTTACTTGATTTGCTAACTGCCCCAACTATCAGTTCACTAAACTGAAAACAAACTGCTTTTATATACAGCCTACTAATTTAACCACTGATGAGCTGTGGCTGCTACAGACTGTCTGAGGTCACATGAAATACTTTTCTTAAGATCAAAATCCTCCATTTTCATCTAGAAATGAAGTAGAACCTCCACTGACTTTTCCTAAACGGTAATGTTGCCTCTGTATGCTAGAGGAAGGAGACAATGGATAAAAGTCATTTCAGTCAAAGGCAGAGGATTTTATTTTATTTTTTAAGTAAAAATCAAGGCATTGGCTAGCCAGCCTCTAGGAATTATTTTCGCAAAACAGAGAAGGTCACTGATTATTAGACCTAATAGTGCACGAGAGCACACTTTCTGGTAAATCCGAAAGAGGAGTGCGTCTGGTACTTGGCCATGCATTTGATGAGTTTGAATTAGGATTCTTATCTATAATTACTTGAAAAATGATTCTCAGACTAGCTCTGTTTACCAGGGGAAGGGCTGTACTGCCATCTTCTCGAATATTTAGCTAGAAGCACATTAGAAACCTAAATGCTACAATAAGCTATTCTACTTTAGTCAATATTCTGAACAGCGTGCACATAGGGGTGGGGGTGTGTGTGTGTGTGCGCGCGCACGTGTGTGATTTATCTTTCAGCCTTGTTCCAAAAAGGATTTAAGGTGGACTATTTGGAGATACAAAAGTCAAAATAACATTAGTTAGAAGTGGGTGAAAAAAGGAAAGGAAACAATCCACAATGGGTTCGGGAAGGAGGCTAATTTAAAACTGTACATCACAAGTCCTATATACAGTCATGTACTGCGTAACAATGTTTTGGTCAACCATGGACTGCATATATCATAGTTGTTTCATAAGATTATAATTCCATATTTTTACTGTAACTTTTCTGTTCAGATGTGTTTAGATACACAAGTGCATAACATTGTATTACAACTGCCTACAGTATTCAGTAAGTAACATGTTGTAAAGGTTTGAAGCCTGGGAGCAATGGGCTATATTATATAGCCTAAGTGTGTAGTAGATTTGTGTAAGTTAACTCTATGATGTTTGCACAATGATGAAATTGCCTAATGATGCATTTCTCTGTATGTATCCCCATTGTTAAGCAATGCATGACAGTACTTGCTACAGGAAGTCTTCAAATATATCTCTAGCTAAAAGGACACTAATCTGTTACTCTAGTCAATGTTCAGAAAATTTAAAAGAAAACATCTCTATTTAGGAGAAGCACAGCGTTTCTAGAAACTAAGACCAACAGAAATTTCACCAGAAGATCTTTATAGAGAATGTTTTGTAATATGCTAAACAATGTCCTTGACAATACTCTATGTTAGACAAAATGTTCTAAAAGAAACTAAATTTGAGAGAATGATGTCAGTCAAAAGGTTATTATCTTTCCAGTTTTGGACTTGCATCTTTTCCAGAATAGTAATTTAAATTTGACAAGCTTAATAAAGTCCTAAGTTTGACAACTCCCATAAGTCTGCATTATGGGGGAGATACCACACCAACATATTCAAACTCCTACAAATGGCTGATATCAGACCCTTCTTTGAGAATATGTTCCAATGCATAACATGGAGAGATAGTGAGTACTGAAAGTCTTCATAATGAGACAGAGGAGGCTGAGCCTGGCCTAGTCAGTGGGTTGGGGTGCAGATCCCAAGACGGAATCCTTTATCAGCTCAGTACATTATGGGTGACAGATAAACTGGTCATCTCCCACTTGACTTATAATAGACCTTAATTATGGTTATTTGTGATTAATCGAATGAGCTCCAAATGGCTTCTTTGCTTTGCTGTACCCTCCACCCCTTTAATCCAGCCTATGTACTGCTTCAAGTTGGACCCAAATTTCCTTTTTTGACTCAAATTCTACTACACACTTCCAGAAATATCCCCTTTCTGTTCACCCAGGTAAATATACTTCTTGTTCCTAAATACTGATTGTGTGTACTTTTCTAACTTCATGCACTTGCTTGTGCTGTTCTTTCTGTCTGGATGTTCCCTCCCTTCCCTGTATCTGCCTGGAAAAATGAAACTGAATTCATTCCTTAAGGCCTGAGAAAAACACATGCTTCTCTGAATAGCCCTTTTCTATCCTCTAGGGCAGGATTAATTGCTCCCTCTGCAAACCACTGTGGACACTGTTAGCACAAAGTATTCCTTGGCACGAAGTTGTGTAAGTAGCTCTCTTGCCATGTTCTGGGGCCATGCTCTGTTGTCTCACTTGTGCCCAGTGCAGTGTCTGACACACTACAGATAATCTGAATATATATGATGGGTGAATGCTTAATGTACAGAAGCCACGTTCAATATTGGACATAATTCACTACTTTAAAATCAGGATGCATTAGGGAACGATCATATTTGAAAGGGACCAAACTAGGAAAATATCTTGCCTTGCCAAAGGCGGTACCTGACCCTTCTTAATGCCTCTCACGGTGCCTAAAATGTAGTATGTATTTAGTCAGTGTGCGTTGAATTAGTGTCTTACTTTGGATATGGTGAATAACGCCTGGTAACTACAACAGGCTAGAGCAGGAGGCTGAGAAAATCCAGCCTAGCAGGTTATAGGTGTAGACAAGGATGAGGGCTGCCACACAAAGGAAGGGGAGGTAGAGAATAGTGATCGGAAATGATGCTGAGGTGGCTGCAGTCCTTGGAAGAATGTCAGATCACAAGGTCTCTGTGGTCCCTGTGGCTGGACTTGGGAGAATACTTGAGTCTCCAGCAAGAAAAATGACAGAAGGGATTAGGGCCCTAGTTCTAGCAGCTGGGTAACAAACAGAGGCACCTCTGGTGGAGAAACTGAAACAGAAACAGTTAAAACAAAGTGGGACCCAAGAGTAGAGCTCGACAACAGAAGAGAGGGACTGTGGTTGAATAAAGGTTCTTAAACACCTCCTGAGTCAGGACCCTGCATAGAGACTGGGCATGTGGCTAAGCCTCCAGGTTGGAGGCTTGGGTATACCCTGGCATGGGGATGAGACTGCGGAACTGGAAACAGGGCAGGTCTGATGAAACTGGCAAGAAAATCTCCACAGTCATCCCAGATTAAAATAACACAATGAATGGGCTCCAGACTTTTTCTCTATAAAATGCTTCTTAAGAGTGACATCTAGGGGCAAGTGCCTTTTAAAGACACTCCTCAAACGACCTGCTTTGCATAGATTTGTCTGTGGATGTGTTATTTGGCTCCCCTGATGACTTCAGATTTGCTTGGTGGCTACTGTGTGCACAACATTACAAAATGCTTGTTTATAAAAGAACAAGTTGTTCCTGCCCTTTAACCACTGTCCTGTATTGAATGTACACTATGTGTATGTACTCCATGCTCTGTTCTCTTGGCAAAAGGTACAGCTCTGACTGGAAAGGAATATGTAAGATTTATGTCAATAAGGAAGTCTCTACAAAAATGTGAATATGTACCATATTACACTCACATATTTGTATTATTTAATGAAACATTAGATTTCACAGTCTGATTTATTTCCTCATCTAAAGTATGCATGTTTAACCTGCCTCCTGAAGGCTTATTACCTTCCACGTGACGGTGGTCTGTCAATCTGGGCCTGAGTTACGGTGAAACTCACGGAATACAATGTATGATATGGAAGGAAGACACCCCAGAGGTCATCCAGTTTTATCTAGCTCCTCCCCTACGAGGTGCTGTCCCTCCACTACTCCACTCAGCAAATACCTACCGAGTGCTTACTGTGGCTGAGCCCCTTATAAGGGACACAGGACACATGTGGTCCTGCTGCACAGAGCTCACAGTTGGGAGAGGGAAAGACCAAAAGCAAATCAGTACCAATAACTGTATTTTGTGATATATGCAACGAAGGACCTGGCAGGGGACTGTGGCAAAGGGTAACAGGAGATAACCTGATTTAGAACACTGCTCTGCAGAATGACATTTATGCTGAGACCACAGGGTAGCATAGAGCATTCTGGGAAGAAGGCAGTGGGTAGCCGGGATGGGGGAAGATGTGGAGGAAGGCCACAGTGATAAGGGAGCAGATGAGCAGAACAGTGTGGCGTAAGGCTGAAGGGGCAGGAGCTTCCTCACACAGGGCCTAGTAGGCCAAGCCTGGATATTTAGATTTTATTCAAAATGACAAACTACCATCTCATGGATGTTAATCAGCCTTACTCAGTTTGGAGAGATGAACATAGCTATTTCTTAAGTTTAGTTTTTAAGCAAATTCTGATTAATTTATAATTTTCTAAAAAGACTAAACAGTTAATTGAATGAAGGAGAAACTTTAACATGTTGACAGTATTATCTTTGGAAAGCAGGATAATGGATTTTTATATCTTTTGGTATTTTCAATATTTTGCTGGCTCTTGATTTTAATAAACAACATTTACTAGTTTTAAAATGTTAAAAAACAACACATTCGGGGCCAGGCGCCATGGCTCACGCCTGTAATCCCAGCACTTTGGGAGGCCAAGGCGGGCGGATCATAAGGTCAGGAGATTGAGACCATCCTGGCTAACACGGTGGGACCCTGTCTCTACTAAAAATACAAAACATTAGCCGGGCATGGTGGCGGGCGCCTGTAGTCCCAGCTACTCAGGAGGCTGAGGCAGGAGAATGGTGTGAACCCAGGAGGCGGAGCTTGCAGTGAGCCGAGATTGTGCCACTGCATTCCAGCCTGGGCAACAAAGCGAGACTCCGTCTCAAAACAACAACAACAACAAAACAAAACAACACATTCTGACATTTAAAAAACTTACAAGCCAAATTTCATTTGCCAATGATATAAATATATTTGCGTATTATATATATTCTATAACTGTTCAGTGAAATTTAAAATAATGTGGTCTAGAATAAATTACCAATGAGTAGAAGCACTGTTTTCTTTTTTATTCCTCCTATAAGGGAGATTTTTCTATGGAGAATTTATCGAAATCGTCATCATTGAAATGTTTTGTTTAGCACCTGTGTGTAGGATGCTGCTCCAAAGGCTAACAGATACTCCTGGGTTCAAATGCTGGGCCTTGGTTTTGTGTTTCTCTATCTAATTATAGCTTGTTTCTGAACTCTCCCCTATTCTAAAAGTAACTGTGGCTATGGTCCTAGGCTAAAGTAGCTCCCTTGGGAAGCAGAGAGGTGGGATGCAGTAGAGCTTCTTTCAGCTCCTGTTACTTCCATGCTCAGGCCACCAGTTAGATATGTTTTTCTTTTTCTTTGTGGACCAGGCTCACCTCACCCTTAACAAAAAAGTGGGTCAATTTTTCTCCATTGTTCCTAACACGTTATTCAAATATGCAGCATGTATTAGTTAACCTTATCAATTCAAAATAAGCAATTCACTGGAAATGAGGACACCTTTAATTAAAAATGCAAATGTATACAACATTTCCCAGCTTCCCTAAAAATGGCAGCCTTTATTATACAAGATTCTAGGACACTGTTTGGAGAGTTTAGAGATGTGGTCCCTGATCTTGAAGAACTTCAATTCTGAAATAAAAGATAAAACCAAGAAACAGAAAATCTTTTCAGAAGGCTTAGCAGTATGTAGAAGAAAAAAAAATTACCACAAGGTCAGAGTCAAATGATGAAAAAATCTGCTGCCCATCGTTGTCATGCTGTAAACTTTGGAAATTCTGCATATATGTAATTTAAAGCTGTGGTATTCAGGTTTTTTCCTGTTGTGAAGTATGAGGGAACATAGGGAGAGAGTGAGCAGAGAGGGGGTGGGGAAGGGGGAAGCAGAGCAGGTTGAGTTGGAACTCCGTTTACTCTTTAAGCAGAGCATGCTACTTTGTTTTATATATTACCTGAGATCTCATTTCAAAAATGGTTTCTCAAAGGTTTTCAAAGTTTGAAGACATATCGTGATGACTACAACAATGGTGGCTGGCGTTTATTGATTCTCCGCTGTGATCTAGGTACTGGGCTAAGCATTCTGAATATTTCATTTAAGTAATCCCAAAAAAACCACAGCAAGTAGGTCTTATTATTCCCACTTTACAGATGAAGAGGCTGATGTTATGAAAGGATGAATAATCATCATAGATGTGGTTATTAAGTAGCAGGTCCAGCATTCAAACTCAAGTTTCTCCACTACAAAGCCCATCCTTTTAACCACCATGTTAAGCCGTATGTGTGCTTAAGGCTCAACGTGTACAGATTCACAGGCGTTTAACGTGTATGCTTAACATGTATGTTTAACAGTACTCCAAAACACGGATACCACACAAGTACAACAAATGTACAAAAGTGTGTTTTTAGTGGGGCACACTGCCTAAACGTTGCTTTAGTAAAAAAGGTATGTGACTTGAGAAACAAGCTTTGGTCACTAAGGATGGAGAAATACTCCAGACTGAGAGGACAGACTGCACAAAGGCTCACTGCAAAGGTTTGTTGCTTTGGGTAGAAGATGCTGATAGGGGGAAGCAAGCTCTCCTTGGCCTCCCCATACTGCAAATCTTCTTGTGAAAGAATATTTTGAAACTTAAAAACAGTAACAACCAAAGAAAGAGAAGTACTGCTGGGATATGACAGGGTGACATGGGCACCAGGGGGTCTATGGGAATGTTGTTAGCAACAGGACAAATGTGCAGTCATTCTAGGAAAAATTACTGGCTAAAAGGAAGAGAACATATATACAAAAAGAAGGAGAGCCGGCTGGGCACGGTGGCTCACGCCTACAATCCCAGCACTTTGGGAGGCCAAGGCGGGCGGATCACAAGGTCAAGAGATTGAGACCATCCTGGCCAATATGATGAAACCCCGTCTCTAGTAAAAATACAAAAATTAGCCAGGCATGGTGGTGCACACCTGTAGTCCCAGCTACTCGGGAGGCTGAGGCAGGAGAATTACTTGAACCTGGGAGGTAGAGGCTGCAGTGAACTGAGATTGCACCACTGCACTACAGCCTGGGTGACAGGCAGGACTCCGTCTAAAAATAAAAAAAAAAAAAAAAAAAGGAGAGCCTGTCAAGGAGGCCAGATTCCTTGTGCATGTCTGATTCTTTAAGTTGCAGTTTATTGCTGGTCTGTTTGTCCGAAGCTAGTTGGATGAACCCCGCTGAGAGGAAAGAAGAAATGAGTGTTTTCCCCGCTTTAAATGGTGAAATTCTTCCAGGGTTTTTTTTTGGAACCATTTCTCTGTTCCAGGAAGTTGTCAAAACATGTGATTTTTAACTTTAAAGAAAAACAGGACTGAAATGTGTCAAGTCCCTGGAAATAGTCTGAAACTCAATTGAGTTTATGCAGAAAAACACACACTAAAAATCACAAGACCATCTGGCCACAGAGATCTCAGTTTCTCTGACAACACCACTGGAACTGTGGGAGGGTAAGTCTTGTAATCACCATATTGAAAATCAGTCCGGAGAACAAACAAGAATAGACAGGTTTCAAAACAATGTATCCTAGTTCCTGTTCTACTGAACTTTAAGGGTTGTGTCATCTCCCAAGGGTAACCCTGGACTCAAGAAGAGCGTCAGGGAAAAGAGAGCAAGTCTGAGATGTGAAATGCAAAGCACATCATGTTTCAGATGCACTAAGGGAGGTGGTTATTTAAGGGGCACCCAAGGCAAATGTACATATAAACTAATTATTCTTTGTCTTTGTTTTGTGTTTGTATTGCTATAATGTAGGTATATTACAGTAGTAGTTACAACTCTTATGAATTATGTTCATTAACGGTATTAATTTTGCCAGTGTTTAATTCTCTTGGGTATTTGAAGTATTTGGTAGTCAAAACTGGATACAGACCAGGAAGGAACGGAAAGCAGGTAGAATGTACACCAAGCTTGTCCAACCCAAATGCAGCCCAGGATGGCTTTTAATGTGGCCCAACACAAATCTGTAAACTTTCTTAAAACATTGTGAGGCTTTTTCTGTAATTTTTTTTAGTTCATCAGCTATCTAGTGTATTTTACGTGTGGCCCAAGACAATTCTTCCAATGTGGCCCAGGGAAGCCAAAAGATTGGACTCCCCTGATCTACACACTCCCAGGGAGATGGACAGACTTATGCAGGAGCTTGTTTACAGGTGAGCAGGAAAAGCTAGAAGTCTTAGCAGAACCTGTAGTCAAACCAACAGATTTCAAATGAAATACTGGGTACTCTGCCTTAAAAAAATGAGATAAGCGCAGGTGGCGCATCAATAATTCACCTGTAACAAAAACCAAGAGAAGCTCACAACCTTTTGTGAGTTCTGGAAAATACGTGTAAAATTTGAGTCTTCTAGCTAAGGTCTTTAATAGACAAATATCTAGTGGCTAACCTGCTCAGCAGACACCCTTCCAGAAAGTCCTCTTTAGTGCCAGCGTCGTCTTGATGTTCCACATTTTCCCATCTCACTGCTTATGAAATATTTCTACTTCTGTTTGGTTTTAGGTGGGAGGATTACTGAGAAGTGTCATTTTGCACTTGGGGAAGGAATGAATGGAAGTGACAGGGAGGAGGTAGGGTTGGCCATGCCAGAAAAGGGTAGGGGTGAAGGCTGGACTGGCCTCCAAGCTGAGTGAGAGGTGAGGGCTGCGGCGTGCTGCAGGTACCATCTGCTTGGGTGCTATTCTCAGCAGGCAATGAAGAAGGAGGTGACTTACCTGAAATTTCTGGAAGTGTAGGCTTGTCTTCTTTCCAGAAGTTCCCATGACGAAGAGGAAGTCAGGGGTTAGCACAAATGGCACTCTCTCTTTATTAATGCCCAGGAAACTTTTGTAATTCCCAAGAATGTGCCCGAAGTCAATATGAAATAGGTTTCCTTAAGAGAAGAAAGTATCTGACATCATTACAGTGGCACAGCACTTTGTTCCTTAAAATATTTCTTTGAGTTGCCTAAAAATGAGCTATCTTGTGATGAAAGTATTTTTTACAATGTTTGTCAGCTTGTGATATTTTTCGTCTTAGCAGGTGTGTGAAAGTCGTAGCCACAAAACATTCTTTGAACCAAGTATGTTTTTGATATCCTTCTGGTGTTCTTTAGATGACAGCCAGATGCTACTATAAAATTCTCATCTCAAAATTATTCTCAGAAACATAAATCAAACTCTCTGGCCAGTATGTCATCATTATCCCTAAGACTCTCTTATGCTCTTTATGTAACTCGGGATAGACTGATGTTTCACGCTGCTTGGGGGCAGGGATATTCGCCCTTTCCTTTTGAGTAGCCATCTATGGCCATACCATCCTGAATGTATCTAAGCGTGTCCAATCTCGGAAACTTGGGCAGCATGATAGAAGCAAATCATTTTGAGTCTCCTTTGGGTCAATTTCTACCTCTACTACTATCACCACCACAATCATCATCATCTTATTTGTTTAGTCCTTTATCATTTCTATTGCCATAAATACATTATCTCTTTTAATTCTCATGGGAAGTAAGCAATCTATCCCCATCTGATGCTTTTTCCAGACTCTACTCTTAAAATGGCTCAAATTCATAGAGAAAAATCTCATGCTTTGGTGGCCACTACTGACTGTTGTCAGAGTGGACAGTGAACCACTAAAGTGGAGTGGGTTAGGGAGATTTAAGGATATCTACGAGTTCTTTCTGTTGCTTCTCTGCAACATCTGTCACTGGTGATCACTCCCACCTTCGCCAGCTTCTGGGATATGACCCTCTCCTAGTTTCCCAGCTGTCGCTCTAACTTTGCCTTCTTAAGACTCATTTCCTGCCTCTTCCTCCTTCACTCACACCTCAGTCCTCAAGTGAGGTGGTCTCTTTAGAGCAGGGGTCCCCAGCCCCTGGGCCATGGACCAGTCCATGCCTGTTAGGAACTGGGCCACACAGCAGGAGGTGAGCGATGGGCAAGTGAGCAACTTCATCTGTATTTACAGCTGCTCCCCAACACTTGAATTAGTGCCTGAGCTCCACCTCCTGTCAGATGAGTGGTGGCATTAGATTCTCACAGGAATGCAAACCCTATTGTGAGCTGTGCATGAGAGAGATCCAGATTGCGTGCCCCTTAGGAGAATCTAATGCCTGATGATCTCAGGTGGAGCTGAGGTGGTGATGCTAGCACTGGGGAGTGGCTGTAAATACAGATTAACATTAGCAGAGAGGTTTCACTGCACAGAGACCATAATAAATCAATTCTTTGCAGACTCATATCAAAACCTTCTCAGTGAGTGGCAACTAACAATTGAGCTGCATCTGGTGGCAGGCTTTACAGTGGCAAGCAAGTTGAAAAAAAAAGTGCACAATGATCCTGAAACCATCCTTGCTCCCCCACCCCTGTCTGTGGAAAAGTTGTCTTCCAAGAAACCAGTCCCTGGTGCCAAAGAGGTTGGGGGCCACCGCTCTAGAGTAACCGAAGCACCAATGTCTCTACACAATGACTTCTAAATATGTGATTCAGTCTTAAACTCCATTTAAAGACTACTCTGTTTGAAAGGAGGGGAACATGGGGAGTTAGTGTTTAATGGGTACAGAGTTTCAGCTGGGGAAGATGGAAAAATTCTGGGGATGAATGGTGATGGTTGTACAACAAGGTGAACATATGTAATGCCACTGAACTGAACACTTAACAGTTAAATTACAGTTAAAATAGTAAATGTTATATATATTTTACCACAATAAAAGTTTACTCTGCACTAAATAAACTCACCTGTCTCTGTGATCATAATATTGTCATTGTGTCTGTCGCCTATTCCAAGAACAAAGGTTGCCACACAGTAGCCTGCACAGGAATAAACAAATCTCTCCACTGCTGCCTGAAACTAATTAAAATGCATTTGAATATTAGTTGTCTTCTAACTATAAAAAGCAACATGAATCTACAAATGACTTCTAAAAAGAGACTATTCTGGAAACCATTTTCAGAGAGCAAGTTAGTTGTGCCAGATTTCATTAGCATTATATCTATGAATTGCCATCTTTCTCATTGCCCTGCTTATATTTTAGGTGAAGATTCAGTGAAGCACAATGGCATGAGGAAGAAACAAGAGTCAAAGGGCAACAGTAATTTAATCAAAGGGTTCACTTCCTCTCCATGCATCGCTTACCAACAACTATACAGAACCCATGGTAATTTCTCCTTCATTTGTGAACAGGTTTTGCTTGTGACCACTAAGAGTATGCTTGGGTTCACAGATCTACATGTATAACAGATTAATAAGTGCTACTCATTATATTTCCTCCCCAAAAGGCTGCTAACCATGCAAATGAGAAGTGCTAATCCTGTGCAGCAGAACTTTAAACGACAGCCAAACAGCCTAACCACACAGCTTGTGAAGGATGGAGCATATGCACTTCCAAGGAATGGTGGAACTGACATTTTCAGCATCCATGATTTACCATTTAGATTAGAGTTCAGCAGTAAATTATAAATTACTTTGTTGTGTATGTTGTATTTCCCAGGTACATAAGAATTTATACATGGTAACTAAATATTTTGGCTGAACAACAAAAATAGCCATAAAAAGTGCTAACAGATTACTTCACAGAACCAAATTTTAAGCAAAGCATGCCTGATAATCAAAAGAGAAGCAAATGCTCATGGAGTCCTGAACTGAGTGCCTCTGTTTCACACAGATGTGCTGTCACCATGGGAGAGTACTTCATTATTTCACAAGTAAAAAATTTCACTAATATGTCAGGAGGCAAGACACTGACAGATTCTTTGAAAACGTGAAGCCACTATTGCTATATAAATGACAACTTGTAAGGAGCCGTTAGACTGGGAAAAAGCATGAGCTCACCTTTTCTTCAGTAGGGGATTTTTCTTTGAGCCAGTGATTCAGGACTTCATCTTTAAATGCTCCCGTGTTGCCCACGGTGCTTTGCTGAATTTTGGCAATTGTTGTGGCGTCTTTCACAATCTCGATCATTCCTATAGAAGGATGCACAGAGTCTGATGGAGACTGGGGGCCAGTGCCTGGCCCAGAGGACAAAAAGCTATGTCTTTGTTGAGTGAAGGGCAGGTTTTTTTTTTGTGTGTGACCAGAGAGCTATTTTCCAGGTCTATGCTATTGGTTTTCTTATGAGGAGTAAAAAGGAAAGAAGGAGGACATGGAAGTTGTGTGGGATATGCTTTCAATATCCCAGAATGACAAGAGGAAAGGGCTGGTTTTGAATAGTAATAAATAAAAGCATTTATATGCTGAGCATATTCTTCCTCAGATGGCAATCTGTGCCTTTTCCTTTTTTAAATTACAGGGTTCAATGTAAATGATTTTGTAGCGTTCTCAGATCAGAAACTTGAATAAACATATGTTTCATTGAAACTAATGGTGAATGTCTATAAAAATACCTGATAGTAGAGTGTGTAATAGCTTTGATAATGTGAATTCTGGAATACTAAAATAAGTGACAGATCTTTCCATCTATTTTTAAATGTTATTTGTGAGAGAAAAGTTTAATATGTAATGAAATGAGTTAACGTTTAGAGGTGGAGAAGGAAAGAGGAGGGAACAAGTTCTTACTAAAATCATTTCCATGTATAGTCACAAGGATCTGAATCATGCATTCATGTATTTTTAATATATCCACATTAAATTGATAGTCACATTCACCAGCATGGACATATTTTCTTCCTTTTCATTAAGATTATGATTTTTCAGTTATTAAATGTCTATACTGAAGGAATTATAATCTTTTCAAACGAGCTGAGTGGTCTATTCATCTCCTGAGGTAACTACATACCTATTTTGTCACCAGTTGAGATGCAACCATATGGCAGGAGGCACAGATCCAAAGATTCAGTCTCCCAAATGGACTCCATGATTCGTAGAATCTGGGCATCAAAAGACAAAAATGTTTATATTTTTTATATATATATATATAAACTTAATATATTTTTCTTCTCCCTTGAAAATAGCAATCATATCTTGTAACACAAAATATAAAAGTAAATGTAAAACACGTAAGTAACAACTGTATGTTTATTGGTCAATCTGGTACACTAAAGTTTCTCTTCTTGTTAATTTTGAGCTTGTTAATTTTGGTTTCCGAAATGTACCTTGGAGAAGAGGATAAATAAATTTCTTGTTTTGTTTTGGTTTTGAAGACGGAATCTTGCTCTGTGGTCCAGGCTGGAGTGCAGTGGTGTGATTTTGGCTCACTGCAACCTCCACCTCCCAGGTTCAAGTGATTCTCCTGCCTCAGCCTCCTGAGTAGCTGGGATTACAGGCACACACCATGATGCCTGGCTAATTTTTTTTTGTATTTGTAGTAGAGATGGGGTTTCACCATACTGGCCAGGCTGGTCTCAAACTCCTGACCTCAAGTGATCCGCCCACCTTGGCCTCCCAAAGTGCTGGGATTACAGGCGTGAGCCACCGTGCTCAGCCAATAAATTTCTTTTGGAGTAGGTTTTAGCTGTGGTTCATCACCTCTCTGCTCAAAATGTTCTGCTCTACTTGTGTCTATTTTACCACAAAACTCTAACATCTTTACACATTATCACTCTAAGGCAACAACCAAAGAGCAGTAACTACAATGATGATAATGATAGCGAATACATACTGAATGCTACTTTATGTGATCCTTGCATTGCCCTATAATGTGGATAAGATTATTATTCCTATTCTACAGGAGAAGGAACAAAGCCTTAAAGAACTTAAATAACTTGCCCTTAGCTGCCAAATTATGCGCCCCAACAAATAAACCAAGTAGGCTGGGCATGATGGCTCACACTTAGAATCCCAGCAATTTTGGCGATTATCTGGCTCATGCCTAGAATCCCAGCAATTTTGACCATTGTCATGGTGTCTTTCACAATCTTGACCATTCCTATAGAAGGATGAAGGGTCTAATGGAGATTGGGGGCTGATGCCTGGCCCAGAGAAGGAAAGGCTATGTTTTTGTTGAGTGAAGGGCCGAGAAGTTTTTGTTTTGACCAGAGAGCTATTTTCTAGGTCCACACTGTTGGTTTTCTTATAAGGAAGAGAAAGAAAAGGAGAAGAACGTGAAAGTTGTGTGGGAGGCTGAGGTGGGAAGATTCATTGAGCCCAGGAGTTTGAGGCCAGCATGGGCAACATGGCAAGACCCCATCTCTACAAAAAATAAAATTTGCCAGGTATGGTGGTGCACACCTATAGTCCTAGCTACTTCAGAGGCTAAGGCAGGAGGATTGCTTGAGCCTAGGAGTTTGAGGCTATAGTGGGCCGTGATTGTGCCACTGTTCTCCAACCTGGGCAATAAAGCAAGACCTTACCTTAAAAAATTAAAAAAACAAAACCATGAAGTAACTAAAGGACAAAGGCAAACTTTCCCTTAAAATGAGAAAACCAACAGAGTAATTTTTGTGTTTTTAAAATGTCCATCTTCAAAGAATTCGAAATATTCTACAGATTTATTTGAAATTTAATAAACTTGCAAAAAGTTTGAAGGATTTCTCTTTTTTTTTTACTAAAATACCTCCTGGGCAATACATAGACCATTCTTGAAATGAAAGCAAAGCAAAGGCAAAGCAAAGGTATTCCTGTTTCTATATTAGAAATAAGTAGGCTGGTCACGGTGGCTCACACCTGTAATCCCTGCACTTTGGGAGGCCGAGGCGGGTGGATCACGAGGTCAGGAAATTGAGACCATCTTGGCTAACACGATGAAACCCCGTCTCTACTAAAAATACAAAAATTAGCCGGGCATAATGGCGGGCGCCTGTAGTCCCAGCTACTCGGGGGGCTGAGGCAGGAGAATGGCGTGAACCCGGGAGGCGGAGCTTGCAGTGAGCCGAGATGGCGCCACTGCACTCCAGCCTGGGCGATAAAGCAAGACGCCGTCTCAAAAAAAAAAAAAAAAGAAATAAGTAAAAACAGAAACTTAGAACTGGAAACATGACCAGTTTTAAA
Organism: Chlorocebus sabaeus; assembly: GCF_047675955.1. Classification (NCBI taxonomy): domain Eukaryota; kingdom Metazoa; phylum Chordata; class Mammalia; order Primates; family Cercopithecidae; genus Chlorocebus; species Chlorocebus sabaeus. The sequence goes on along the minus strand of NC_132924.1, from coordinate 79,958,147 downwards.
TAGGCTACCTTGAAATCAATGTGATTTGTCTACTTTAAATAAATCATATTAAGTATTAGAAATTATTACCCCTACAATACTGACCAACTAGAATCTGGAGAATATTACAGACTTGTGAAGCTAAAGTTTATCTAGAAATGTTAGAAAATATGAAAATAATTAGCACTGATACCTTGACCATTCACCTTCTGCCCTAATAGTACTTCACTCTCGTCACTTACCTGCAGGATTTCTGTGGTGACCTACTTGCTCATCTTCTCTCTCCTTCCCATCAAATCATTGCTTGATTTGTTTATGTGTATCAGAGGAGAGGTATCTAAGAGTGCCTAGAGATGTGCAGACATGTCTATGGGCAGGAATGAAGTGAGTGCTGGGGATAAACATGGCTATTTTCTATGTTATCAAGCTTAGAATGGGGTGTATAAAAAAGACATTAGGTGAGGGAGGTATATCTGGCTACTTGGGAGTGCCAGATATGCATCTTGGACAGAACCATAATGCTCATTAGATTGCATATCTAATAGTCTGCAGCCATATTCCCCAAGTGAAAACTCTCTATTATGTAATATTTGATCACAATTCATCATATGAAAGAAGAGTGTGGGAACAGAGCCAGTAGGAGAAGGCATGTTTTTGATGTAATACAGAATTGTGTTTCCAGATAATTGACAACAATCTTAAAATTAGCATACCTGTAAAATAAGCATGTCTTGGCGCAGATCATCACCATGTTTAAATATAATTCCAATTGTTTCATTTGATAGGGCTGTTGGATCGGCACATTTAAACTCAAGCCACAGTGGTTTTTTCTTGGAGGCCATTACTTTACATTTTTCAATCTGTAAGGAAGCAGTCACATGTTTACCACACACAATGAATAATGAACACACATGGTGGAGACACAAATTCTCTTGCAAAACATCACTATAAACAACAAGGACAAAGCCCTAGTTAGAAAATGATTTTCAATATTTGGGTAAAAATACAGAAGTTGTTTTCACCAAATCTGGAAACTCCATGTGAGAGTGAATTCACAACTCTTAAACCAGTGCCTCTCAAACTGTGCTCCAAAGAACTGTAAGAGTCTTTGGAGGTGCCTAAGAGGTATGGCAGATCTCACCCTCCCCATGCACACAGAGCTCTGGCACTCCTACATCCTCTTTAATGGACAGCAACCTGGCTATTACATTTGTCCTCTAAGATTTATTTTGTAAAAAGAATTCTAATGCTTCCACAATGTCAAAAAAACTATTATTGCAGAATCAGATGCAATAGGCTACATCTAAGAAGATGAAATTTAACAGAAATAAATGGAAAATCTGGCATTTAGGTACAGCATGCCCTCCCCCTAAACCTCATACATCTAAATAAATTCAAGGTAGGGGAAATGTGGCTTGGCAGTCACTCACTTAAACATAAAAAAAGTAGGTGTTTCAGGCAAAGGTGAGTTCACCACAGATCAAAATTGTTATGTAGTCGTTTAAAGAAGCAAACACAGGCTGGGCGCCGTGACTCACGCCTGTAATCCCAGCACTCTGGGAGGACGAGGTAGGTGGATCATGAGGTCAGGAGATCAAGACCATCCTAGCTAACACGGTGAAACCCCGTCTCTACTAAAAATACAAAAACAAAATTAGCCGGGCGTGGTGGTGGGCACCTGTAGTCCCAGCTATTCGGGAGGCTGAGGTGGGAGAATGGCATTGAACCCGGGAGGTGGGGCTTGCAGTGAGCGGAGATCACGCCACTACACTCTAGCCTGGGCAACAGAGTGAGACTCCATCCCCCCAAAAAAAAAAAAAAAAAAAAAAAGAAGCACACACAATTTGAAGCTGTATTAATATGTCATAATTCCTTCTAATCTCTAAATAATGGACAGTGGATAGTGTGTGCTTCTGCTATAAGGCCAGTTTGCTGGTAATTGTATATAAAATTAAACATTCAGGGGAAGAACTTCCTCATCTTTTCACGTGGCTTCACTGCTACGGGAGTTGCCATCCTGCCATAAACAACTAGAAAACTATGAAAAATATATAAAACTCTTTCCAGACATTGAACAAGCAGTGGAGGTCCCTGACCCCCGAGAAAAGGAAGACAAATGAAGTGAACCCTGTAATTGCCCCAGATTACTGCCTGGGGGCTGTTTCTAGGCTACAGCACAGAGGAAAGAAATCCAGACTGAGCCCAGAGTCCAGCAGTCTAAATTACTGTAACTGAAGTCTTGGAGAGGAGAAAAAAGAGGCAACAGAAAAAACTGGTTGAAAAATTTCCAAATTTGATAAGACTATAAACTCACAAATTCAAGGAGCTCCATAAACTCCAGTAGGCTAAACACAAAGGAAACCCATACCAGGGTACATCATAATCAAATTGCTGAAAACCAGAAATAAAAGAGAATCTTAAAAACAGTCTGGGGGAAAAAAAAGACATATTATGCAGACAGAATCAAAGATAAGACTCATCATCAGAAAATATGCAAGCCAGAAAAAAATGCTACTGCAAGAAAAAAACCAGTTAATCTAGAATTCCATATTCAGGGAAAATATTTTTCAAAAATGAAAGCAGAATAAAAAGTGTTTCAGATAAACAAAAGCTGAAAGAATTTATTGTCAGCAAACTTGCAGTAAAAAAGATGTTAGAAGCTCAAGGAAATCCAGACCTATATAAGGCAATAAAGAGTAACAAAAATGGTAAATATGTAGGTAAATAGTTAAAAATTATTTCATCTATTAAGTCTGTGAAGTCTATTTTTTAACTGTTTAGGGCAAAAATAGTAACGTATTGTGCCATTTATAACATATGTAGAAGTTAAAATCATAATAAAAATAATGCAAAGGATGTGCGGGTTAATGGAAGTATACTGTTGCCTGTATAAGCACATGTATATGAAGTGCTTTGTTATTTAAACAGAATCAAGAGTGTGTGGTATTGATGTAAGGACAGACATTTAGATCAGTGGAAGAAGAACAGAGAATCTAGGTGTAGACCCACACATATATGGTCAGTCGATACTTGACAAAGGTGCCAAGGTAATTCTCCAGGAAAAACAAAACAAAACAAAACAGTCTTTTCAACACATGGTGCTGAAAAATCTGGATATTCATGTTAAAAAGTGAACTCTGACCTTCACCTCACACTGTACACAAAAATTAACTCAAATTGGATTGCAGACTTCAATGTAAGAATTAAAACCATAACCCTTCTAAGAAAAAATATCTGCCACATTGAGTTAAACCAGAATTTCATAACCTTGGCACTGTTGCCATTTTGGGGTGGATGGTGTTTGTTCTGGGGGACTATCCTGTACCTTGCAGGGTATTCAGCAGCATCCCTGGCCTCTACCCACTAGATGCCAGTAGCATTCTCCCAGTTATAACTAACCATCAAGAATGTCTTCAGACATTGCCAAATGTGGCCTTGGCAGACAAAGGGATTACCCCAAGCTGAGGCACTGGATTAGATAGATTTCTTTTTCATTTTTTTTGAAACAGGGTCTCACTCTGTAGCCCAGGTTGGAATGTAGTGGCACAAACACAGCTCACTGCAGTATCAAACTCCTGAGCTCAAGTGATCCTCCCACCACAGCCTTCCAAATAGCGGGGACTATGGCACATGCCACCATGCCCGGCTATTTTTTAAATTTTTTATAGCGATGGAGTCTTGCCATGTTGCCCAGTCTGGTCTCATACTCCTTGCCTCAAGAGATCCTCCCGCCTTGGCCTCCCAAAATGCTGGAATTACAGGTGTGAGACACTGTGCTAGGCCTACACAGATTTCTTAGATAAGACACTAAAAGCACAAACCATTTAAGAAAAAGTTGCAAATTTGACTTAATCAAAATTTAAAGCTTCTGTTCTTTGAAAGACACTTCTAAGAAAATAAAAAGGCAAGTCACAGACTAACAGAAAATATCTGTAAGATGTATATCTGATACAGAATTTGTATCCAGTTTATATAAGTAACTCTCATAAATAAAAATAAGGGCCAGGCGCAGTGGCTCACTTCTGTAATCCCAGCACTTTGGGAGGCCGAGGTGGGTGGATCACAAGGTCAGGAGATTGAGACCATCCTGGCTAACACAGTGAAACCCCATCTTTACTAAATATACCAAAAAAAAAAAAAAAAAAAAAAAATTAGCTGGGCATGGTGTTGGGCGCCTGTAGTCCCAGCTACTCGGGAGGCTGAGGCAGGAGAATGGCATGAACCTGGGATATGGAGCTTGCAGTGAGCTGAGATCATGCCACTGCACTCCAACCTGGGCAACAGAGTGAGACTCCATCTCAAAAAAAAAAAAAAAAAAAAAAAGGCAACCCAACTAAAAAACTGGTGAAATATTTGAATGGAAAATTTTCAGAAGGTACTCTAATGGAAAATGAGCACATAGAAAGACACTCAACCTCATTATGGAAATGCAAATAAAAACAATAGTGAGATATCACTTCATACTCATTTGAATGACTAAGATTAAAAAGACTGATAATAACAAGTGCTTGCTAGGATGTGGAACAACTAGAACTCATGGTATACATTGCTGGAATTTAAATAGTACAACCACTTTGGAAAAATGGGTATCTTGTAAAATTGCGCACACACACCATCTGACCCAACTACCCCACTGTTAAACATTTATTCAAAAAATGAATGGAAAATAAACTGTGGTATATCCATACAAGGGACTACTACTCACTCATAAAAAGAAACAAATTACTGATACATACAATAACATGAATGAATCTTAAAAGCGTTATGGAAATTAAAATAATTCAGATATAAAACTATGTACTGTATGATTCCTCTTAATAAAAGTCTAGAAAAGGCATTTGATGATAGAAAGTAGATCTGCTGCATTTGCAGAGAGAGTGGGAGGAGAAAAGGGATTAACTGCAATGGAACATGACAGAACTTTTTCTATAACATGTCTATGGAAATGTTCTAGATCTTGATTGTGGTGGTGGTTATATAATCGTATACATTTCTCAAAACTCACTGAATTCTATGTTTTTTCTTTTTGAGATGGAGTCTTGCTCTGTCACCCAGGCTAGAGTGTAGTGGTGCGATCTCGGCTCACTGCAACCTCTGCCTCCTGGGCCCCAGTTCAAGCAATTCTCCTGCCTCAGCCTCCCTAGTAGCTGGGATTACAAGAATGTGCCACCATGCCCAGCTAACTTTGTTTTGTATTTTTTAGTAGAGACAGGGTTTCACCATGTTGGCCATCCTGGTCTTGAACTCCTGACCTTGAACTGTGCCTGTTCCCTGAATTCTACATTTTAAATGGACAATTTTTATTATATACAAAGAGTATCTCAAGCTGATTTAAAAAATATGGAAGGGAAATTATCTGGTGTTGAGGCTTTCATAACCAGTGATTAGACAACGGCTTATGAGAAACCCATCCAGAGACTCTCCAGCTTCCCTGTCTATGCATAAACATTAGGTTTTAAGTACTGGGCCCCAGCAAGCATGTTAGACATCTTCAAGACATAAAGACCACATGGAGACATCCAAGTGATACCTACTGCCAGCGCTCCTGCTTTCAGTCCAGGATCATATGGAACTCTAAAGCTTTTGGGGAGTTGAGAATTCTGCAGGTTTTCAAGTTTTTGTTTAAGTTGTGAAATAACTGTAATTGTCAAAAGTACACAAGAGTTATGTGAGTTCAAGAAATCATCAATATTATCTATTACATTTCCTGAGAACACACTTATTCATAGCATTCTATATATTTGTTCTGGTATAGAGCAGGAGAAAAGTGGGTGGGCCCTGCCTTTGAGGAACTAACCATATGAGGTGGTAAGATACATTGGGCTTAATGTGAGCAACATAACCATGTGCACATACTACAACAGGGGACAGAAATATGTGAATATATGTGGGATAACACATAGACACCAACACAATCCAAGTAGAGAAGGATGCTCTGAGGGTAATGCTAAGGAATGAATACTGTAGTTTTCTTTCCAGCACGTTAAACTTTAAACTACCATCTGATTTGAGGAACAGACATTTGAGGAAAATAATAAATGGAATTTGGTTAGGGTTCTGTAATTTCTTTTCAGAAGAGGAAGTTAGGTTCTGTAGAGAAGTAGAGAAGATGGATGTGACAGCCTCAAAATTCCAAAGGCAAAATATGTGAATTAAAAATTACTGGATAACTGACAGAATGAGGGTCAGTACAAATGTTTTCCTTTCTTAAGATACAAATGAAATATTATTATTACCATTATCATTTTTAGGAGGAAGCATTGTAAGAATCAGAGGGAGAAAGACATTTTAAATTTTCAGGAGTTTAAAATACTGGTTGAGTACATGAAGTCTCTATGTAATAAGCCACAGTGCTAGGTCTAGGTATGTAAAAATGGAAACGAGATATTCTCTAGATTCAAGGTTCATACAGTTTACCAGACTAGGAAGATATGTTAAAGACTTTAATGTAGTATCAATCAAAATCTACAGAATTACAGAGAAGGAGTGATTAATTTTCCTAGGGCAGGAGCAGGTTTTCTTAAGGTAGGGATAAGATATTGGAAACGGCTTGAGAGAGAATGTGGGGTGTGTGTGTGTGTGTGTGTGTGTGTGTGTGTGTATTACCTTTACACACACACAAACAGACACAGATACAGAGTCATCTCTTGGTCTCTGTAAGGATTGGTTCCAGGACCTCCTGCAGATATCATAATCCATGAATGCTCAAGCCCCTGATATAAAATGGTGTAGTATTTGCATGTAACCTATGCACTTCCTCCCATATACTGTAAATCATCTCTAGATACCTATAATATCTGATAAAATGTAAATGCTAAGTAAATAGTTGTTATACTGTACTGTTTAGGGAATAATGACAAGAAAAAAGTCTGTACGTGTTCAGTGCAGATGCAATTTTTTTCCAAATGTTTTCTATCCGTGCTTAGTTGAATTTACAGATGTTGGGCCACAGATAGGGAAGAATGAATGTATCTCTATATATTACTTTGAGATATATAGATGAAGAAATGCCAAAACATTAAAATAGCCTCTCAAAAATTCATCATTTTATAAGACTGAAAACTTGAAAACTATATGTGCATATTCAGAGATGTGAAGAAAAAGGTAAAGATTTGGAAATATCTAATCTTTGTGTATGCAACTGGTTTTAAAAAATACATCTTACATCTGCATAATGCTAGTTAATTTTTCAGAGTTAAGAATATGTAAATATATAGTTAAAAATTATGAACTTGTAAAAGGAGAACTTTAAATTTGTTTACTCCATGCAGACAGAAGACTCAAAAATGTGTTCTTGGTGCCTTCAGGAGGATGCAACTTGGATTCCAGGAAGAAAAAGAATTATAGGAACAATGGCATTTGGAGACGAAGGCATTTGGAAAGAGAACCAAGAAAATATAGCCACCATACCTTGGGAACTGACGTCATACTTTTCAGCAGAGAGTGATTTAATATCAAGGGTGACTTTTTGTAACATCTCGATTACTTGGACTTGTTGGGTAAAGTCGTGCAGCATGGCTGTGCCACAGCCCCTCAAATAGGCTTCCAGAATCACGGCGAACCTCTGCTGATAGTGTCTGGACTGGGCTATCTCACTTCTCAAGAACCAAAACAAAAAGTGACCAATTCTTTTGTTCTGAGGGCAGGTACAAGAAAGTTGAAATTATTATGACTAATGCTTTAGGTCTACCAGTCAATTCTTGGCAACTTAAAATGTCATGCTATTATCAAAATGGAAGAACTTACTCTTAAACCACGCTTCAGCAGAAATCTGGCAAGGGCACTATCATGGTATGGTTCAAATTTCACAGCCTAAAGGAAGAACACATTGGCATTTGTAGGACTGTATTCTACGTTGTTGAATCAGGGAAAAGGAAATGGAGAACTGGTGCTCTGCTTTAGTGGGACTTCATGGCTAGAAAGATGAAAATCTTAACAGTCACTTAAGTTTAATTCTGTCTTTTAGAGGACACTTAGGACCAGACTGAACCACTTGACTTAAGATCATAGAGCAACCGATGATATAACTGGGATTAGAGGCTGAAACTCTTGACTCACAGTCATGTGCTGTTGATAAATTCAAAGGTGAAGAGGTGAGGGAATTTGCTCTAATTAGGTCTTACTGGTTTTGTTGGAGGGGTAGAGGGGAAAGATGGAGACACTGTAACAAATCTATAAAGTGGTAGGTAAGAGAGGATGTGAGAAAGAAAATGGACAGTGGACATATAGTATAATACACATAAGGAGAAAAATATTTGTTAGATGAAAAGATCCTAAAAGCCCTATAGCCTCTCTTTTTGGCATCTTACTGGCAAGTCACTGAACTGTCTCACAGGTTCTTAACTACAAGTAAACAGTGGGTCTAGATCAATCCACATAGAGCAAATCACTACCCCCTGCCACACTGTGGTGTGTACAGAGCTTTCTGTCTAAAAGTCCCTGATTTTACGTTTTCTTAGGTATAATTTGATCTTCATTTTTAGTGTTTAGTAATTTTCATATCACTTGGCTGATGTTAGAGAATATTGACTTAGTACAGCTCTATTACTGAAGAGGAAGAACTGATAAAATGTAAAAAACACAATTAAATTTTGTGAGTGCATGGGTATTTGTTTCAGTGTTCTCTGTGCTTTTCTGTAAGTTTGAAATAGTTCGTAACTTTAAAAGCAGCAACATTAACATTGTTCAGATTATTATAAAAGCATATATAAAGTTAGAGGATAGATATCATATGTAAACATGAAGAGAGACTTAATATTAAATATCTCAGAGTATGCACTTTATGAATAGAAATGGTGTATCCTTTTTTCTAGGAACGGAAGAAATTCCCATTCTAGTTTATATTTTAGGAACTGGAGGCTCCTTGGAAGGATTTACAATTCTTCCTCTGGTTTTCCAGTTTGGACATGATCAGTAGTGACTTCATCATGTTTCAATTATACAAGTTTTTACAAAAATTCTTTTCAAAGTTATGGTCAAATAGGTGCCACCGTAGCTGCATCAAAGGCCTTAATTCTGAGAATGTGGTCTTTTAGCCACCAGTACTCATTTTCGCAATGTTTTAAGTTTCTAACCCAGATGTGAGTCTTTCTGACCTTCTTCAGGTTTCACTTCTGTAAAGACAGTGCAGAACTCAACTAGGAGACCATTTTGATGAGGAATGAGTCATTTAGCCATAGCTGAAAATGTCTCAAGTAGTTTTACAAATGACTACTCTTCTTCAGATTTAAGACCACAAATTCAATGTTAATATTATGTATTGACCTCTTCCATTTAACACATTTCTAAAAAGAAGATTATTCATTTTCCAGCTTTTTAAAGTTTACTTGTGAACATGACAATGAAAAATAATTCATGTTAGCCTCAGGATTTGCAACAGAGCTCATTCAAGTTTGTTTCATGTTGTTTTTCTTATGGAGAGCTAGAAAACTGAAGACTATTTAATTATTCTAAAATTCTTTAGTGTTATACAAATATCTGAACTAGTGAAAAAACTACTGAATATATTTAACGGATGAAAACAAAGCCAAATGTAATGTTTCAAGTATCTGACTAACAGGAAGGTGAAGATTGAGAGTTAAAGTTGAGGCTATCCAAAATGCTTATCAGAAAACTCCAGAACTTCCTATAAATACAGAGAGTGATTAGACAGTTTAGTGTGTAATATTTAGCCTGGCTACTCCTAAAGATCTCAGGTCAAACATCACTTACTCAGAAATGTCCCTGGGACCCTTAATCAAAATTAAGTGTACCTTGGACCCCTGGACTGTTTTCTCATAATACGGTATAGTTTTCCCGAAAGTATTTGTCACAATTTGGTATTAAACATGTGTTTGTGTGTCTACTCATTTAATGCCAGTCTTCTCAGTACATGTTGTTGAATTAATGAATGAATAGGTCTGTGCTCTAAAATAGCACTTCTATTCAAATTCCTTTACTTCCTTTCCCTTGTCAAGCAGTACAATATGAATTGAGAACCGCTAAAGTGAGCAGGGGAACTGTTCCCCCTTCTTTCTTTAACTTCTTAGCTAAATCTTAGAAAAATCACTTGTCCTCTCAGGATCCCAAGGAACATCATGAGAAACAGAGTAGAAATACATACAGTCCTGTACCTACCTATCTGCAGAGAGGAGCTTTCAAGATTCTACCCAGATATGAGATATTATTCTGTGAACTGTAATAGACATAGACAGAGAGTAAGACCTTTTATCTCTAGTCCCAGAATCCTGACACCAGACTGACGAAGGATATGGTGGTGGATTTGTGAAGGGTTTTAGGTAGTGAAAAGAGCAGGATTTGGAGGCAGACCTCCTGGGTTTGAATTCTGGTCTGCCTCTTTCAAAGTATGTGATCTTGGGCACATTACTTAGCCTCTTTGTACCTCAGTTTCCTCATGTAAAAAGTGCAAATGTTAATTTGACCTCCATCATAGTTATTGAAAGAGTTAAATGAGATAATACACTGAAAGCATGTCAGTCACTTGGAGCCTTGGCACATTAAGTGGAATCTATCATTAAAATAATAAATGAGAACAAAGTATTCCCACAGGGCCAATTCTCCTAAAAACGTGAAGTACTAATGTCTGCAAAACGCTTGTCGGCAAACCCTCCAAGACAGTAAAAATGTACATGCAACAGTTTACTACTTTTTGAGGTGGCTTCATCAGATCTACTTTGGCCGATGATGAAGCTCTGAACAAAGGGCATTTGATGACAACTGAATGGGGTACCTGTGCATATGCAAATAAATTCCTTTTGAGAAGGCTTCCATTGATAACACCAACATCCCCTACCTGCACCAACTGTAGAAGGTAATGCAGAACATCGTCGTCCTCCAAGCTCTCCAGTTTCTGAACTGCAATGGCTCTTACATTTTCATCTGAGAAGTTGCAGTCCAGGAGCTGCATTGTTAACCCAACATCCAAAGCACTTTGATCCCAGACTTCCCTTCTGGCCAACAATTGGTATGTTTTGGCCACAATTTCTTGCTGTCCCCATTTCACTGAACTAAATAGCTTAGGATATGCTTTTGGGTGCTTAAGGCTTTCATATCTAAAGTGCCAGAGCAATTCTTTGTCCTCTGCTGTGAGAGGGTTAAGTGGATCAGTGGCTATGATCGCCTCCAATTGCTTGCGAAGCTGGTTGGGCATTTCTGCTCGAACCCGGTCCCCTTCCGGGTCAGGGGTGGGCTGATGCTTAGGCAGGGCTATCGGGTGGCAGTAATTGTCCAGAAGAATGGAGATGGACATTGAGTTCTCCTTGTCTGGGTTAGTTGCAGATGTGAGTTTGTCAGCACTGAAGCTTCCTTGGTCTTCTCCCTTCCCGGATATCTGCCACATGTGGAGAACGTATTCTCCACGGCGCAGAAGGAACCGGTGGTCTATCAGCAGCAGGTTCACATAATAGAGAAGCTGAACTTTGCCCTTGGACTCAGAACTGGGGGACTCTGCAGAGGCCTTGCTGGACACTGCTGGAGCTTTACCACAGTAGATCTGGAGGTTCAGTAGAGCTCCTTTGGGCAAGTCTTTGATTTTGATACTGAACTCAAGCCACACATTCCAGAGCACCTCCTCTGTGAAGGGTTTGGGGCTGGTTCTCCTTTGGCAAAGGACTTGCTGCCCATGCTGGATGTTTGCCTCTACAAAAACTGTGAGGTCGGTGTTCCGGGGCAGGACAGGGATATCAATGCCTCTGATCTTGACCCTGAACTTGCGGTCGCAGTCCCACAGGGACACGGTGAACACACTCTCGTGGTCCTTGCCGTGGATAGTCAGCTGCTCATGGTAGCCGGTGACTCCCGTGCAGTCATCCACCAGCGGCCACTCTTCCTTCCTTACCTCGTCTAGGGCCGGGTCTGGAGGCGTGTCCAGTACCAGGTGAATTTCTTCTCCGTTCTTGAGGCAGTGCCTCACCCACTGGAAGTTTTTGATGGGCGTTTCGCCCACCAGGTACTCATCCCGGCCACAGACGCGCAGCACAAAATCCTGTTCGCTTTGGCTTTCAGGAATATCCATCAGAGATTTCTTCTTGGCCATCTTGGTGAAGAAGCTCTGCAGGATGGTTCCAGGGGTGTCGTCGGGCGAGACTTTAATGGTCTGGCTGGTGGTGCTGCGGTGAATGACGATGAAGATGCAGTTGTTGGCAATCTTCTTCCACAGGTACTCCGGGAGGGGCTTGGACGTCACCCAGGGGTGCATGGCGTAGAGCCTCGGGTCGCGACTGGCCACCTCCGCCATGCGCGGCGTCACCAGGCCGCGGCGCGTGAACTCCAGCTCATCGTCATGCACGTTGCTGACGTCGGTGACATCATAGCCAATCAGCGCGGTGAGCTGCCGCTGGAAGGCCTGCGACTCCTCAGAGGGCGGGCGCCGCTGCACCAGGTGGATCTGGCCCGGGCTCCGGTGAGTGGCCTTCCAGTAGCGCAGGCAGTCCAGAGTCTGCACCACCTGGTACTTGTCGTAGATCTCGTACCACTGCCCCTTCTTCTGGTAGAGCAGGAGGAAGTGGTCCGGCCCCAGTCGGTGGTAGAAGTCCGACGCCACGCTGGTCTCCAGCGCTCGCAGCCACACCTGGGCCTTCATCTGCTCCACGTTGCCGTGCCCCGCCACATGCAGCAGCGCCGTTTCGGGGCTCTTGCATTTGCGCTGGCTGGTGGGCAGCACGAACTCGATGGGGATGAGCTCCATGGAGGAGAGGCTGGCCGCAGCACTGCGCGGCTTCATCCTCCGGCGCCTGCGGCAGTTGTCCTCTCTCAGCACCACGGGCTGTTCATAGTTCTCCAGCTCCATGCCCTACGCGACCTGGGAGCGGAGGGACACAGGAATATGTCACAAGAAAGGCACTTTCCCTTTATATTTTCTGGTGAGATGAGGAAAGAGGAGGTGTAGGCGGCGTACATGTGTGCAGGGACCCAGAGGGACCAAGTATTTTAAACTGGAAGCACTACAGCCCTTCAGAGCATGGGCTTTGGAGTCGGGCCCATGAGGCCTGGTCCAGCCACTTACTTTCTGGGTGATTTGAGCTGTTTAATCTCTGATCCTGTTTCTCATCTCTCAGACAGGTTAGTAATGAATGTCCCAGAGGGAGAGTTAAATAATACTTGTTCAATATAGGTGACGGGTATATGGGGGCTTATTGGTCGTTCTACTTCTGTATACTTTGAAAATTTTAAAGAGGTGGGTAAAACACTCAGCCAGCACAGTGCATGACACATTATAATGGCTGAGAATGGAAATTGTTCTTAAACATACTGAAACATAGATGACTAAAATAGTACAGTTAAGGATCAAGTCCTAGTTTACAAGGTGCAACATGAGATGCCAAAAAACCTCACTTTGAAAACAGGCCTTTAACTTACTTCCTCTTTGTTCAGTCTCACACTTCTTGGAACCCAGACACTTCACCCAACCTTGCTTCACGTTGTCTGTTTTCAAACTGCCTGGACCCACGATCTACTCCCTAATAAATTTCCTGTCACTTGGTTTCATCTTTTATTCTTTCTAATTAGGAAAGCAAGTCATTTCATTCGTAAAGCTAAAACATGTCGGAATTAGTAAAGTTACAGTCAAAACCATTTGCAGATATGTAAAATTTTGAATCACTGAATTTGTCAGCATTGTGGCTGTCATTGCTATATTAGGTCAGTATCTTAGAAGAATCACCCAAGCCTGTACTCTCCCAATAGGAACATGTAGGTAATTTTAACATTGTTTAATTAATTAATTTAAATTAATTTCATCTGTCTCTGCTTAATAGTGGAAGAGCCACAGGATGGAAGGCAGGATTTCTGGATTCCAGTGACCTTCTGTTTAGACCCCCAATCATTTAACTTCTTTTTTACTCTAATATTTTCATTTTTATAACACAAATTCACAAATTTATTCTCATTAACTTACTCTTTCCACAGAATTCAATAAGTACCTACCCTTCACAAAGCACTTAAGTATAAATGGAACATACTGCAATATGAAATCCTTCAAATAATTATTGAAATTTGAAATGTATTAACATTGAAAGATTAATAGGTATTTGCTTTTAATATTTAGTATCACTACATTGTAATATATTATATTCTAAACAAGAATCAATCACTGAAAGAAAAAAAGTTTCAGAAAATATCATTTACTCTCTTAAATAACTAATGTTAGACTCAAAACTACATTATTTCCTTAAGAAATAGTGGAGCATTTGATGTGTACCAAAAAGGAGAGCTTGATAAAAAGATAAGAAAGACACATTTCATTTGATCCAAACTTATGTTCAAATCTTGGCTTAACTTTAAAGCCAATATTCCCTCTCTTAAAATATGAAGTTATACTTAGTAAGTGAAACCAACTGTCCCAAAGAACTGTCTCTTGTGGCTTAAAACATTCATTTTGGTCTTTTGCTACATTATAGAATAACTAACAAGAGAACTGTAAGATACATTGATGTTGACACTAACTTGAAATAAAACATGTCCAAATTTAGGCAGCATATAAATATACAGCAATAACTTTTGCCTCAGTGATACCGAACGATCTTATAAGATGCAGAGGAAAACAGGCTAATACTCACTGGTTTCCTTCATGGCTGAGGCCATGACACTTTCCCCTTTTATGAGAAGATGTTGGAAATACAGTAAGTATGGTAATCTTGAAGTATGCACTTGTAGGAATATGAAGCCTGGCCACCGTGCCCTCCCTTTTCCTCCCAAAACAAAAACAAAAATCTGATGCACCTGCAAAACTATTGCCGGAACCTTGTGAATATCCACAATACAGGTTGGACTAGACAATGAAACACGGACATTCGGTGGTAGTATCATCTCGAGAACCGACAACAGTTCCAGATAAAAATAATCTAGCCAAGGAGGAAGTGCCACTATTCCGAGTCAGACCCAACAAAGAGCAAAAAATAGAAGGAAGCAATACCTGATAAAGCAGCGGAGGCGATGATGCTGAAGGATCATTTGTTTAATTTTTAAAAACAAAACAAATTCAGACCTACCCAGTGTGCCTCTAAATTCTTCCGCTTTTCTGGGGCTCCCTTCATATCCAGATGCAGAGGAAGTGTTGCAGTTACCAGGAAGGAAGTTTTAACCAAGTTGATTATACGTGTGATTGCTCATTTTAAAAGTGTCAGAAATGCATTTCCTGTTTTAGCATAGAGAGAGAGGGTAAGAGTATGAGACTAAGCAATGTTTACCATGGTTTTTCTTTCTTTTTTTCTCTTTGAACTAATTTTTCAAAAATTGTGATACTGAGACGAAATGACATAAATCCAAACCAAAATTACCCATTATGAGACATAAACATATGAAATATCTTTGTAGCTAGTTCTAAGTAAAAGAAAAGGTTTAAGAGCCACAGTATTAAGTGTCCTATTAAGAAGACTTTTACCAGTCAAATTAAACTCATTTCCCTCCTGGGAATTCAAAAGAATCCTTGTTCGTACACACTAACTGAGGAGTGGGGAAAGAGAAACCTAGTCATCTTGAGGACTAAGTTATCCAGCTGAAAATTTTTAAAGGCACGGTCTCGGAGCTCACTTCCTTAGCTTGGTGAGAGCTTTGTCTATTTTTTCAGAGCATTTGGGGCCTAAAATATCACTGGCTGAAGCTGAAAGCACTGCAGCATGTGCATGGTGTGTGTATATAAATGTGACATACTGCAGTAAGTAACCCTTCAAATAATGGTTGAAATGCTAAAAGTATTAAAATTGAAAGAGGAATAAAAAGGTATTTTGATTTTAATACTTAGTACCACCACATTGTAATATGTTATATTCCAAACAAGGATCAACTACTGAAACAAAAATTAATGATTCAGAAAATATCCTGTGTTGAGGATGGAGCCTTATTGTCAGCAATGATTGATTAATTGACTGTAGACAAAAGAGAAGGAGGTTGCTTGGTATCGTGGGGACATTGGGGAGCTGAACACTGTTACAGCATCAGACAGGGTCCATCCTGGGAGTTGGCTCCTGATGCCTATGGGAGTAGAGAATGCATAGAAAAGCCATCCTAAATCATTTTTAGAGTAGCTTTGTATCTTCCAGGTGACCTCAGTTCTTTCCAGAACCTCCAAGCATCCTGAACCCGCGCCCCCTCTCCTCCATCTGAGAGTTCCCTACACAAGAGTTCATCCTCCAACCGGGGTGTTCAGGGACTCCAGCTGAGCTTCAAGGGCAGCAGATAGAATGGAGGTGGCCTCACAAGTCTCTTGGAAGTATATAATTAAGAATTCCTCTGAATTACTCTGATACTGATATAAATGATTGATTTGACTCATCTCCTTTTACATATGTCCCTTGGGTTTTAACTTTTAAATAGCACTCTAATAGTTGACATCAGCAGGCAAATAATTTATTTCAAAGGCTGCCTCCCAAATATTTAGAGGGGGCTTATCAGCTTCCCAAAGTATATTCCTATGTAGGAATACTCCCTTAGGAGGCTGGCAGCTTTAGAAGCGTCAAGGCTGGCCTTCTTGGTTGGTCCTGAGGTAAGATCAAAACACCGCAGCCACCAAACCATGATGTGAGAGCTTGACAAGCTGTGTTTTACCCAGAGTGTGTGGGAGGGTTCCTGGGGGTGGGTGGAGTGGGAGGAGGTTTGAGGGTGGGAGGGCTGACCTCAAAGGGATCATGAGCTTGGCCAGCTCTGTTCCCCCGACCATTCAACACATTCCTTCCCTGTCCTGGCTCAGTCACTTCCAGGGGGCCAGGTCCCAATCTGGCACTGCACATGCACACGCACACCCTACATTATTCCAGAAACACGAGAGTCAGCCTCTTGGCCCTGCCTGCTTCTGAAGGAACTATTCAGCTAAGTTTGATTAGGCAAAGGATTTTCTGTTCTATGACTAAATTTGCAAATACGTCAGGTTTATTGGTGGCTTGAGATTAGAAGTACCCTGCTCTTCCCCAATTCTTAATATAGCCACTAAAATTTGACTATCTGTAGGAAATGCTCCCAGGCAGAAGTAATGGCAAAGATTTCCTTCCTCTGTGGATACTTCCTCCATGCAGAGGCATCCTTTATGAGTAAGAATATTTTATATCCCCAGAATATTTAGAAGACCTTCAGTCCTCATTAATGTCCTGTTTTAATAACATACTATTTTTCCCTTCTGTGAATCTGTAGACATACAAATCATTTTGACTGGGGGAAAAAGAAAAATACAATCAAAGGCTCGGACCTTCAATATCACATCAGTGATCACAGCAATGACAAGATAGAACAGTTTAGAAAATAACACAGTAGGAAGTATCGGTGATCAATAGACATTAAAAATTAATTATTTGTTATGAGGAAGGCTCTTTGCAAAGGCCTTCAGAGAGATTATTTATGATCTGCTTGGAGAGACAGAGCATGCAGAGGAAAGAATAACATATGCGATGTGTTAGCATAAGTTTAACTGTGTGATGTAACTTTCATTATGCAAGCCAACGGTTTACTGGAGGAGCTCACTTTGGGTGGGATTTGAAAATTTTTGTTTTAAGTATGCAGGGGAAGGTCCAGGATTCCAGGAAGAGGATTCACAGGGGCAAGTCCTCAAGCCAGAAGGCATCTGTGGGACAGTGAACAGATCAGTTCACTGAAATGGAGAGTTTGCAAAAGACAGCTGTGAGAGAGACGGGGAGAGACATGGCAAGACAAATGTGTGCTTCCCACATGTATTTCATGTCTTGGCACATGTAAATAGTGGTGACATGTATGGCACACTGGGGTGAACTGAGGAAGCTCCTCAAAGCATGAGACAATGGGTGCATCCCCAAGGCCCTCACCGCTTCAGGAATACTGGCTGGGAACTCTGTTATTGGTTATTTACTGTTGGAGTATCTCTGTCACTCAGACTTGAGGGAATCTTGCATCTTGAAAAAACATGATCATTTTTTCATTTTTTTTTTTAACTCTGCTTCAGATGGTTTATACATTGTGATAAAAATGCAAAAAGGCATTTTAATCTAATCTAACAGTTTAGTTCACCTTCATACCTTGCTTTATTGTCTTGAGCACAAAGGCAAACCTTTATGAAGCTGTGCCTGAATTTTTTGGTCTGTATTTGGTAAGATTTAAGAGAAGCATCCTGGTATTGTAGAAACACAGGCTGGGTGTGGTGGCTCACGCCTGTAATCCCAGCACTTTTGGAGGCCGAGGTGGGCGGATCATGAGATCAGGAGATTGAGACCATCCTGGCTAACATGGTGAAACCCCGTCTCTACTAAAAATACAAAAAAATTAGCCGGGTGTGGTGGTGGGCACCTTTACTCCCAGCTACTCAGGAGGCTGAAGCAGGAGAATGGTGTGAACCTGGGAGGCGGAGCTTGCAGTGAGCCGAGGTCACACCACTGTACTCCAGCCTGGGCAACAGAGCGAGACTCCGTCTCAAAAAAAAGAAAAAAGAAAAAAAAAAAAGGAAACACACACATTCATGAGACCTAGGTTTATTCCTGCACATTCTTCAGGCCTCATATATGCCCCTTCATTTCTTTGGGCTTCCTAATCTACCAAAGGATAACAACTACCCTACATATTTCATAGGGAGTTGTTATAAATGCTCAATTTTCAGTGGAACAAAAATTTGTCTCACTGTACTATGTCGGATATTATGTTAGATGACTCTAGAAGGTACAGAATTCCGGGTATCAAACACCAACACGACACACAGAGCAAGAAAAGTCCATGCCATCTTGTGTGTTTCTTTTTCAGAGAGAGGAAGATTTTCCCAAAGGTCTTCTGGGTTCCCTTATGTCTCTGGCAAGAACTGTGGCAAGGGCCTGTCAATACCTCAGCCAATCAATAGGAAAGGGGATAGAATTATGTGAATGGTTTAAGCTGCTCAGGATTTGCCCCTTGAGTTCCTGGCTAGCTAGAGCGTGGTGGACACCAGAACCGAATGTCAGGGTTCTGACTGTAAGGACAAATGGCATTAGGGAGGATTGTAGGAGACTGTACCTGTCTTGATGCCATTAGGAATGTAGGCTATTATTATGCCATGTGGGTGGAGGGGAGCCACTTCAGTTTCTGAGAAAAGAAGCTATGAAAAATCAGTCACAGTCAACACAACTCCATGGACCTACAGCCAGATCTAGGTCCCTATGGGACCTTCCACTTCATTCTCCATTCTTAGTATCAGAAACTGACCATTGAGCACATTTTTCTGTTTCCTTGTTTAGTTAAACTTTGCCAATACATAGTAGTAAGCACTGCACAAATTTCTGGAAAAGATTTTTCTATAAATTGGCTTTTCAAAATCCAAAATCCTTTGCATGATACTTTATTTTTATTTTATTTTTTATTTTTGATACAGAGTCTAGCTCTGTCTCCCAGGCTGGAATGCAGTGGTGTGATCTCAACTCACTGCAGCCTCCACTTGCCAGGTTCAAGTGATTCTCCTGCCTCAGCCTCCTGAGTAGCTGGGATTATAGGCATGCACCATCACTCCCGACTAATTTTTGTATTTTTAGTCAAGACTGGGTTTCACCATATCGGCCAGCCTGGTCTTGAACTTCTGACCGCAAGTGATATACCTGCCACAGCCTTCAAAGTGCTGGGATTACAGGTGTGAGCCACCACACCAGGCCTACGTAATACATTAGACCTTTTATGATGTATCCCTTATCAACTGTCCTTAACTCTCTCTTCCAGATTCTCCTCTTCCAAATCCCTTCCATGATTGAATTCCACCAATTTCTGCTCTCATACCTTCTGTATCCCACCACACCTCTGTGCCTCTGTGTGGCACTCCCTGTGTCCTATCCCCTCCTGTTGTTCTCTCTCCTCTCCCTCCCCCTTCTCTCGTCCCCTCAGCCATTTGACCAGCTCCTGCTTCATTGGTATTCAGAGTGAGTAACCTCCTCTGAGAGGGCTTTCTGGTCAGGAAAGCATAGGGTTAGGGAAGCTTTCTTCCAGTAGAAACCACCGCAATAACAATATCACCACCAACAAGCAGAAACCCTTTTTTAGGGACAGGTCTCACTGTGTCGCCCAGGCTAGAGTGCAGTAGTGCAATCTCAGCTCACTGCAGCCTTGACCTCCCAGGCTCAAGTGATCCTCCCATCTCAGCCTCCCGAGCAGCTGGAACTACAGGTGTGAGCCTCCACACTCACCTAATTTTTTGTATATTTAGTAGAGACAAGGTATTGCCATGTTGCCCTGGCTGGTCTGGAATGCCTGGGTTCAAGTGATCTGCCTGCCTTGGCCTCCCAAAGTGTTGCAATTACAGGCGTTAACCACTGTGCCTGGCTCACAAACTCTTTTATGGCACTTTCTTTGAGTCTTACATTGATCTGAGAACTTTAGTACATTCATTCATTTAATCCTCACATCCTTCCAAGGAGAGAGGCACTAATATTATCTCCATTTACAGGTGCTAAAAGCAAGGCACAGAGAAGTTGAATGACTTGCCCTAGGTGCCACAGGTGGTAAGTGGCAGACATCATAGCACTTCTCCCGGGTAAGGATAGCTGGTGACTGGGCTGCCTCCTCCACCAGACTGGGTTCTTTGAGTGACTGCTCTGTATTCACTTGCTGTATTGCCCAGAGCTTAACACAGTGCTTGCCACATACAAAGCTAGGGCCTCGATAAATATTGTTGGAATGGTTAGTTTGTATAGAGTCTCTCTTTTTGGAAGCCATTGGATTCCTTTGTATTTCCAGGAAGCAATGGGAATACTGAGTGATATTCCCAAAGCCTCCGAGACTAACCAAAACCCAGACAGCCCCTCCCTTCCGTGTAACCACCTAACATAAAACTCTCCAGTCTGCCTCCTCTTCAAACCTTGCAATGTGAAACTTGGGAGGAAAATGCTCTGTAGGGTGTGGAACTTAGGAGGGAACCTAGTTTGACATTATAAGGAACCACAGTGCTTTAGAAACATCTCCTTTGTAGCTCTTATTTGGTCCAATTTAGTAGTTTTCTTTGTTGTTCCATTCCTATTATTGCTTGAAATATAAGGCCAAAGACTATCGGTACCATGTCCTGTGAGCAAGAAATTCTGCCATAGAATGGACATCCAGACCCATCCCTGAGTCTCTGCCTTCAGAATTACCTGCATGCTGCTAAGGAATTTTATCTACCTACCTATGCACCTATCTAATCACCTGCCTAACTCACACACACACCATGATCCTGACAGAGACAAAGCTGGTTGCGATAAGGGAATAGTTTCCGAACCAAATCTGTTTCCTTCCTTCATAGGATTTTCCCTGCTCAAGAGCATAGCAGAGGGTCCTAGGAGAGAGGAAGACTGAATAGACCAGCTTGGTTGGAGTCTGCTCTCAAATCGCTGGTCCTGAGGCTGGAAGTGAGATTATAATGGGAGCTGCTTCTCAGGCTTTCTTAGGGAACATTGTTCCTTCCAAAGCCCTGGGTTCTCAGCTTTGAGTCTGGCAGGAGTCACATCCAGCTGGAAGGAAGCCAAGAGGGCGCCCTGCCTATCCAGGTTCAGAAAAAGGGCACAGGAGCAAAGCAGGCTGGGGCTGGGAAGCGGGTGGTGGGGCTGGCCAGGAGCCAAGTGCTTTCCTGACCCCCAGGAGGGTGAGCTGGGTCGCTGTGAGGCCACAGCCCTGCACCTCCTTCTTCTTCTTTCCAAGCAAAAATCAACTTTATTCCAGTGGCGTCTGCACTGCTTTCTTCTGTGATGGCTAGACAAGGACCTTGAGGGCTGTGGCACTTGCCCCTGCAGGGACCTGGGGCAGGGCAGGGAGGGATTTCTACCTGCCTTGCTCTATACCTAGGAGGAATCTTTTTGCCTCCAAAACTTAGCCTGCATTTTCTGGAATTACCCATCTTATGTATCTGTTGAATCACGAGAGAATTTTCTGCAGATCGGGAAATGCCCTGCAGGGTGTGTCTCAGTGAGTGCTGGAGTTCTCTGGGGTGTGTCCCTCTCCTGCCGTAGCGTTTCTAATTTTCTTTTCAAATAGATGCCTGTGTTGTCTCCATTCCTCGAGTCTTTTTCATTCTCTCCTCCTCCCCTCTTGCCTCCTTTTCTATTAAAATGGTATGTACAACCTGAAGGGGAGGAGCTTCTGGGTTGCTGGTAGTTTCTTGATGGGGTGCCGGCCTAGCTTATGATGAGTTTGTGGAAGTCCATGAAGCGTGGCACATACAAAGCTTGTGCACTCAATGATCACTTTTCTGTGTGTGAATGTCAAACATTACTTTTACCTAAAGTTCTTTGTACTCAAAAATGCCTAAGATTTAAGCTACTTCCTATACCTTTTTTTTTTTTTTTGAAGACAGTGTCTCACTGTGTCTCCCAGGCTGGAGTGCAGTGGTGCAAACAGGGCTTACTGCAGCCTCCATCTCCCTGGCTCAACCAATTCTCCCACCTCAGCCTCCTGAGTAGCTGGGACCAGAGATGGTGCACCACCACGCACGGCTGATTCTTAAATTTGTCATAGAGATGGGTCTCACTATGTTGCCCAGGCTGGTCTCAAACTGCTGGCCTCAAGCAATCCTCCAGCCTTGGCCTCCCAAAGTGCTGGGATTACAGGCATAAGTCACTGCACCTGGCCATACTTTCTTAAACAATTAAGAGTGTTCCTCGCCCACCCCACCCCTCTTTTCCTGCTACATTCTTGCAGTCTGCTTTCCATGTGAACTTTGATGTTTCAAGTGGAGCCCAGTTCGGAATTGTTGGGTTTGCATCTCACAAACTCTGCCCTTGCCATAGTGGCTTCATCTTTATATTAGCTGGGGGCCATCCATGGGTAATTCAGACTCATTTGGAGGGAAAGGGGTCTCCCATTCAAGCTGATGTTGTGGAATTCCATTCAATTATTAATTGACTTATGCAATAAATGAATGCCATGAGTGCATTGTGTTCATGCATTCATTTAGCATTTGTTATTGAATGTCTTATGTAATGGCACATGGAGTTTCTGTGTGCATGGAACTTGAAACCTAGCAGGGCAGAGAAGATGTGCACCTGTCATCATCACAAAACATGGCATGTAAGAAGTGTCCTCAGGGCTGTACAGGGAAAGGGCTGCAGGAGTCACAGCAGGATGCTGCCCTTTCCAACTGAGCCTTCCAGCAGAAAGGCCGCAGCAGAAGTGGCAGGGAGAACAGCACAATTTAACTAGGCAGGGGTGAGGGAAAGAGCATTCCAGAGAGGGAATAGTGTGAGGCAGCCAAAGTTCAGAAGAGTGAAATTCATTCACTTAAGTAGCCTTGAATGGGAGAGGAGGCCCAAGGAGGATGGGCTGTGGTCAAGGCATGGTGTTCCTGAGAATGCTGTGGCAAAAACATGGCCTTCATTTGTAGACATTGGGAAATAATTACGAAGAACCAAATTGAACAGGGTGGAAGTGGGAGTAGGTGAGGGGATGCAGTACATCTCTAAAGACCCCCTGCTTTCTTTTTAAAATCATGGCTCTATTCAAGTATACTTAACATTCCACCCCCACCCCCGCCAGTTTTAATCTTTGACATAGTTCTCTGAGACAAATGCAATAGTCTTAACATATTCATTAGGTTATGCTAACTGTACTGATCACTGTAACAAAATCTCAGTGGCATATTTCTTTTTCACCCTATAGTCCCATGCAGGTTGGATGGAGAGGAGCTGTTCTAAGCATTCATTCTAGACCTGCCTCTTTCTAATCGGTGGTTCTGATTTTCCCTTGGGCCTTGAATCCTCCGTTTGGTCTGAGAATGGCTCACATTTTTGTGCCCATTTTCCGGAGCTCTGTCACCATGACCCATCTAACCATGGGATTGGCTGGAAAATACAGCCTATCTGTGTGCCTAGAGGGAAAAGAAAATAGGTTTGGCAAATCCATAGCATTATGTTTGCCAAAAAATACTATACATAATATAACTTTATGAATATGATAAAATTTAAGTACTATCCTGCATCTAATTGCATGTGTTATGAATTACTTCTATCATGACACACTTAGAATTACCGCCTTCCAGCATTAGACAATCATTGATGTCATGATTATATCTTGTCTCTATGTTGAGTGGAAGTGATAAAGGGTTTTACAAAACTTGTTACTGGCAGTCCTACCCTGCTGCCTTTTCCAAACTGTTCTATGACGATGCAGTTCTTCGTTCACTCGCCAGGAAATTCTGTTCTAATCAGACGGTGCGGTAACCCAGAGAATACATATAACATGAAGAGAGATTAATAGGTAGCTACGGGATTACATTGTTAGAACTTGTCATTGTCAAGGCTAACCCTAGAAATGGTTTTTTTTCTTTTTTTTTTTTGGAGACAGTGTCTTCTTCTGTCACCCAGGCTGGAGTGCAGTGGTACGCTCTTGGATCACTGCAACCTCCTCCTCCCAGGATCAAGTGATTTTCAGATCTCAGACTCCCAAGTAGCTGGAACTACAGGCGTCTGCCCCCACGCCTGGCTAATTTTTATATTTTTAGTAGAGACGAGGTTTCATCATGTTGGCCAAGCTGGTCTTGAACTCCTGACCTCAAGTGATCTGCCCGCCTCAGCCTCCCAAAGTGCTGGGATTGCAGCCTTGAGCGACCGCACCCAGCCCACAGAAACTTTTTAAATTCACACTTTTGAAGTGTTTTGTCAATTTGTTCTTCTACCCTATCACTATGAAAGTTTATCTTAATAAAAATTTATTTTTGTGAACTTTAAAAATGAAACTATTTTTTGTAATAGGTTAGTATGTACTGTCAGCAGGGAGGGAGACTGGTAGAAAATCTGTGTGATGTAGTCATTTGGAGACTGGGATGACAGAGACTCTGCCTTCTTCAACACGTGGCTTTCAGGAAAGCCTCAGGCATCGATACCAGGCCAGAAGATGAGAGTGGAGGATGGTGTGGGAGGTTTAGGGCTGGGTCTGACAGTGGGAAATGCCACTTCCATCAACACTTCATTGCCTATTGTGAGAATGGGGGTCAGAGAAATACAGCTCCTGTTGCAGTTCAGCAGTGACTCTACTGTATGGTGGGGGCAGGGATGGGGTGGAGACATAGGGTCAGTCTTTGCTGAATAACTAGTCATCTCTGTCACAGCCAGGCTACCAACTTCTCTTTTTTTTTTTTTTTTTTTTTTCGAGATGGAGTTTTGCTCTTATCACCCAGGCTGGAGTGTAATGGCGTGATCTCAGCTCACGCAACCTCCTTCTCCCAGGTTCCAGTGATTCTCCTGCCTCAATCTCCTGAGTAGGTAGGATTACAGGCGTCCCCCACCACACCCGGCTAATTTTTGTATTTTTAGTAGGGACGAGGTTTCCCCATGTTGGCCAGGCTGGTCTTGAACTCCTGACCTCAGGTGATCCACCCTCCCCGGCCTCCCAAAGTGCTGGGATTACAGGTGTGAGCCACTGTGCCTGGATCCAACTACTCTTTTTAAAAAAACTTACATGTGGTACCCTGACTCTACCCAAATTAGATGTACTAGACATATTGCTTTTAAGAAAAAGAAAGGAAACTTTGCTTTAATGTGATAGTTCTAAAATAATTCAATGTTTGTTGTTAGTGGTATGATAATATAAATTTGTTGGATTGATAATAGGAGTCTCAGACAGGGGGATAGTGTGGATTATTACATGGTGCCAAGGTCCAAGGGAAATAAAAAAGCAAAGGCAAGTGTGGTAGTCAATAGGGCCGGTCATGCGTACTCCAATTCTCCTCCTGCAAGAAGGCAGGAGGTAAGACTATATTTTCCCACCCTTTGAAATTAGGGGTGATGATTTGATTTACTTTGACCAGTGAAATGTGAGCAGAAATTTGTCACAATTTGCCATGGAAGCACTTGTGATGGAACTGTGTCTACCTGGCCCCTGAGAGACTGGGGTCAGTAGAACCCCCAGCTGACCCATGTGGGACATGTATGTGGGCAAGAAATACACCCTTGGCGAGTGAAGCTGTTGAAATCTTGGAGTTGTTTGTAACCATTGTCCAATTTAATATGTTCTCATTGATACAAAAGATTATTCTTGAAAAAATAGGCTGACATAATATTTTGGATCAGATTTTTATAAGGTTAAATTTTACTTGATAGGATTTGAAATGTAAGGATTTCTTGGGGGTGGAAATTTAGTTGAAATCAACTTTAAGTGATATAAAAAATTCTATTTATTCATTAAATGTAATATTTAATTTAAAAATGCTTCAAAAGTATGATATTATGAACTCCTTTATTATACAAATACCAGAGAGACAACTAATAATTTATGTAATGTTTAAGTTACAAAATTATAGAAAAATATTAGCAAATTTCGTTTATCAGCAGCTTTTAAATGAGATAAATTTTCAGGGTTTTAGATGTGTTTTTTAGTAAAAGTAAATTATATTTAAATCTTTTTGTCTTTCTTTATGAAACTGCTACTCCTTTCCCACAGGGATTTTATGTGGCTTTTCTTAGAACCTTCTCCTTCTTAATGGTATTGAAATAACCAGAATTAATACCACATGATCCTGTTTCTCCTTTTGTCTCCTCAGTTCTGTTTTGAAAATTTCTGTGATTACCATATTTAAATTGCAGTATCAGTATGTTTGCTAATAGTGCCAAGATTCACTGTGAATACCTTATATTCTTTGCCCTGTATGCTTCAAAATGAATAAAGAGGATGAAAATACTAAACCATGTATATACAACTTAATGTGAAATAATGGGGTATGAGTCTATTTCATAGTACAGAATGAAGTTCAAAGCTTGATAGGAAACAGGGTGGGGTATACTAATGGTTACAAATGCCAGTTTATGTCCTGGCTACATCAAAACCCTCTGGGAAACTTGTTAAAAACTCAGGCTCCTAGGTTTCCCTCCAATTTCCCTGAATCAAAACATCCAGAGAAAGGACTTGGGGATCTGTATTCTTAACAATCTCTCTAGGTAATTATGGTGGGCAGATGGGTCTGCCTTAGCAAAGGGCATAGAGGGCCATCCAGAGGATAGCACATGGAGCAGAGTGCTCTCCTTGTCTTCCATCTGCCATGAGGATATGTTTGTACTCAACTCTGTGCCCAGAAGCCACCTTGAGATGGTGCTGGTGGTGACACCCTTCAAGAGGGGAGAAAAAGCTCTGATAGGGAGTTTGAACTTTTTGTTTTTGTTTTGAGACAGAGTCTCGCTCTGTCACCCGGGCTGGAGTGCAGTGGTGTGATCTCGACTCACTGCAATCTCTGCCTCTGAGGTTCTTGTGCCTTAGCCTCCCAAGCAGCTGGGATTACAGGTGTGTGCCACCATGCCTGGCTCTTTTTTTTTTTTTTTTTTTTTGTAGTTTTAGTAAAACCAAGATTTCCCCATGTTGGCCAGGCTGGTTTTGAACTTCTGGCCTTAAGCAATCTACTCATCTTGGCCTCCCAAAGTGTTGGGATTACAGGCGTGAGCCGCCACACCTGGCCAGGAGTTTGAACTTTGACTTAGCTAAATATTTACCTCCAAAGAGACCATTTCAAAATTGGTAACACTGAGGTACTCTTAAATGGAAAGTTTAATTTTTTTCCTGTTGGTGGGAATGAAGGCCCTGAAAGAAGATGAGATCAGGTATAGAAAATAGATGTGATTTTTTCTTTGCACAACAGTATCATGGTATATATAATATCCCTCATTCTGTAACCTATCATTTCCAAAATTTATTTGACATTAGGGTGGTTTTTCAAGTAAAATTTATTAAAAATTCTGTGGAAATTACTGTTCCTTGGAATGTATTTTGGTTAATGTTGCTCTAAATTATTTTGTTTCGTGTGTGTGTGTGTTCAATGTACATTTATACAATCTTGCAAAGCATTGTCATGCACAATTGGTGGCTTCCCCAAGTGGCAAACTCAAAGCACTATTAGATGGCTGATATGGGCGGTATGATGCCATATTGATTTGAAGATCTCAGCTCCTAAAACTGAGATACAGGAATGAACAAACATGGAATAGAAAGTTCAGTGTCTTAGTTTAAATTCCTTAAAAATGATGGATTCCAAAATTGAGGTAAGGATTTGAATGCAAATCATTTATTTGGGAAATAATCCCAGGAAGCCTGGTGAAAGAATGAGATGGTGAGACAGAGAAGGGGGAAGTCAATAACGGATATATTGATGACTACTCTGGGCATGAGGACTCAATTCCTCTGGTATCCTCTAAGAAAATAGGTGAAACATGCCTCCGAACTGGCCTGTTGAGGGAGAAGGAAGTTGATTATTTATTCTTCATTGGTTGGGGGTTTCTCCTGTGCATATTAATTCTTGGGCACTTCTGGTCTCTCCTAAGCTTGGACTGAACATGCCATTGGGTAGACAGATACAGTTGCCTTAAGTCGGAATCTGTTGGTATTTGTGGGTACTGTTTTCTGAAGACTTCTACATGGGGAGAGGGGGATATGAGAGGTTTATTGACAGCATCTGCCATACCCAGGTTAACTCTCATCTTTTAAGGTCACTGCTTCTGCTCCTATTGGCAAAAGCTACCTCTTATATTCTGGGGTTGTGTCATCAGCTGAAACTGCCTATTTTGGCACCAACTATATGATCAGTAGTAGCATGTAATAAATTTCAAAGGACTTGCAATAGAAACAAATTCTGGGAATATCTTCTTATCTTACTTTACAAGAAACAAATGATGTTTGATAAAAGCTGACCCATAAGTAACTTAAAGTCTGAATATAGGATGAAATGTAGACAGGCATTTCATGGCCAAGTCAGTGCTTGAATGTCCTTCAGATTAGAACCCATCACTGGTGATATGGTTTGACTGTGTCCTCACCCAAATCTCATCTAGAATTGTAGCTCCCATAATTCCCATGTGTTGTAGGAGAGACCTCATAGGAGATAACTGAATCATGGGTGCAGTTTCCCTCATACTGTTCTTGTGGTAGTGAATAAGTCTCATGAGATCTGATGGTTTTGTAAGGGGAAACCCCTTTCACTTCATCCTGTCTTGTCTGCCACCATGTGAGACATGCCTTTTGCCTTTCACCATGTAAGACATGCATGCCTTTCACCTGCCACCATGATTGCAAGGCCTCCCCAGCCACATGGAACTGTGAGCCCATGAAACCTCTTTTTCTTTATAAATTGCCCGGTCTTGGGTATGTCTTTATCAGCAGCATGAAAGCGGACTAATGTAACTGGTGACCTGTGAAAATGGTCTCAGTCAAATCTAGTCCACCATGCTTAGGCAACCTGACAGGTCATCATGGTAACAAACCTGAAATTAAGTAGTTGACTTATTTTAGCAAACATTTATTGAGTCCTTATGTTTATAATAAAGAGCATACTGAAGGTGATTTTAAAAGTAGTATTACTGAACTTTAGAGCTACTTGGAATTATGCAGCATGCATTATGAGTCTGTTTAATGTAATGGTTAGGAACATGGACTCAGGAACCAGACTGCCTGGATCCAAATCCTGGTTCCATTGCTTGCAAGCCTGCCTTGGACAAGTAACTTCACATTTCTGCATCTTCGTTTATTCTATATAATAGTACCTCCTCATAAAATTCTAAGATTAACTGAATGAATATATGCAAAGCTTGTAGAACAAAGTCTGACACAGGGTAACCAATAAATACGTTTAGCCGTTAACTAGCTCCATCTTGGTTTACAGATGAGGGAACTCCAGCCAAGAGATGGTTAGTGACCTTATCAAGGTCACTCTGCCTTAAACTCATAGCAGAGTTTAGATTGGAACTCATGTCTTCTAATTTCTAGAGCAATTTGTTTTCATTACAAGTTGCTGAATGATGGCAGACAATCTCTACAGGTTAGATCTTTGTTATTATTTGAGAGACAAAGTCAATATTATTTTGAGAGCAATTTAAAAAGATTATAAATGTAGCATAAGGCTGGGTGTGGTGACTCATACCTGTAATCCCAGCACTTTGGGAGGCTGAGGCAGGTGGATTGCTTGAGCTAAGGAGTTTAATACCAGCCTGGGCAACATGGCAAAATCCTGTCTCTACAATGAACACAAAAATTAGCCTGGCATAGTGGCATGTGACTGTGGTCCCAGCTATTTAGGAGGGTGAGGTGGGAGGATTGCTTGAGCCCAGGTGGTTGAGGCTGCAGTGAGCCAATGTTATACCACTATACTCCAGCCTGGGCAACAGAATGAGACCCTGACTCAAAAAATAAATAAATAAAAAATAAACATAGTATAAAGTATCACGTAGAATCTATGAATGCTAAATATAGAAGAAACTAAAAGTAATGTGTGGAAATCATCATGGCATCAAATTATTATAGAATCTTCCTGAAAGAGAAGAGCCTTGAAGTTTATTTGGTTCTTGGCTCGTACTTTTAGGAAGCAGTGGATTTGACTGGGAAGGTAACATGGGAAAGGCTTCCCTAGTACAGACAGGGGTACAGTGGTAGGAATGTGTGGGTAAACATTAATGCCTGAGGAGATGGGTTGGATAGTGGGGGGACTGAGGTTATAAACTGGCGGCTTGGGGCAGGATCTATGATCATGTATGTGTTTTGTTTGGCCTACACAGAGTTAGTTTCACAAAAATTTGAGTTGGCTATTTTATCAGTGAGGGTTCTTCAGAGGAACAAAACCAGTAGAATATATATATGTCTATATATGTATGTATATATGTGTGTACATATGTCTTCATGTGTACAGAAAGCATGTGTATATACACATAGAGAATACATATATACATACGTATACATATGTGTGTATTTAGAGAGAGGGAGAGAAAGAATGATTTTTAAGGAATTGGTTCATGTGATTTTGAAAGCTGGCAAGTTTGAAATCTGTAGGGCAAATCAACCAGCTAGAAATTCAGATATGATTTTTGTGTTATAGCCTTGAGTCAGAATTCTTTATTCCCTCTTCTCTGGAAACCTCAGTGTTCTGCTCTCAAGGCCCTTAACTGATCGGATGAGGCCTCCCCACATTATTGAGGATAATCTCCTTTGCTAAAAGTCAGTCAATTTTAGATGTTAACCACATCTACAGAATACTTTCACAGCAACATCTAGATCAGTGTTTGACTAAACAACTTGTCACCATAGTCTAGGTGACACGTACAATCCACCATCACAGTTACCAATGTTTAAAAAAACCTCTAGATTTTAAAAGGAAGATTCAGAATTCTAGCTTCTTTTGAAAAATGGAAGTTCTGGCAACTCTGAAACTGCGTCCTTTAGATGAGGAAGGGGCAATGGTGGGAGTGGGTAGGATTTGGTTCCTTTGTGTACTTTAATATGAGTGGCTCTGTTTTTCATCTGTTTTATGTTTTGTGCTGCTGAAGTATTTGAAAACCACTCCTTAAGACCAGCATGGCCATTTTACAATGGAAGAAACCAAAGCCCGGGTTCTCAGCTTGATTTTGTATGACCAGCTGTCTTAGTCCATTTTCTGCTGCTGTAATGGAATGCTACAGACTGGGTAACTCATAAAGGATAGTTTATTTGGCTCATGGTTCTGGAGGCTGGAAAGTCCAAGGGTACCTTTGTGCTGTGTCATTCCATGACAGAACTGCAAGTGAGTGTGCAAGACAGAGGATGGGGGATAAACATCCTTTCATGAGGAATACACTCCTGAGATAACTAATCCCACAATAATTCGTTAATTCATTCATGAAGGCAGAGCCCTCATAACCTAATCACTTGTTAAAGATCCTACCTCTTACTGTCACCATTAAATTTTAACATGAGTTTTTGAGGGAGCATTCAAACCACAGCACTGTCAACAGAAAGCCTTTGAGCACTCTCCAACTGAGTAGTCATGTATTCACAAAAAATTCCCCATCTGGTGAGAAATAACTGAAGGAGTGAGAGACAGGGAGCCAGAGGATCAGTGCGGAAGCCATGCCATTATCCATGTGCAGCATGCATGTAGACCAGATAGTGGCTCTGAAAATAGAGAAGGAAAATGAATAATAACTGTACACAAGCTGAAAATCAGTAAGTAAGGAGTGGGCAAAGGCAAAGGAGTCTCTAAGGTGTTGAGCCTGTGGACTAGGAAAATAACGACACTTTTGGCAGAAATGGGAAAGCTGGAAAGGGAATCCATTAGAAGGGCCAACATCTTTAACATCACGTATTGCATTGGGGGCTTACTTTTTTTAATAGTAAAATTTCCTGAAACCGGGTAAAATAATTTTTTTAAATAATTCACTTTTTTAAAGCTATACTTCATTATCAGCCATCCTCCAATCCTTAAAACAAATCAATGTTTTACTTTGGCTGTGAGAATTTGCTGACAGCAAGTGCCAGAATAAAGCAACTATTTGATAGGAATGACTGAAAATTTGGTAATCTTATAAATGTGTAATTTTTACCTGTACTTTAGATTCTAAAAAATTTATATAAACAGAATCTTAAAGCTTGTAGATAAAAATGTTAATTTAAAAAATGTAGCAAAATAAGCATAGATAATATTAAATGAATTAAATTTTTATTAAAGAAAATGTGTGAAATAAATAATACACGTTTAACCTCTGTGATGAATTCTCTAGAAATAGCTTTAATTGGCTCCAATACAACTGCCTTTTTAATATATGTAAATTAGCACCTAGCATAGTGTGCCCCAAGGTTAGCTATTCAATTTTAATATAATTTTCCCTTTAAGTTAATGCTGTCTTAATTGAACTAGTTTAGAAATGTCTTCAATCATAATTAAACTCTGCACAATCTCATCCTTAGATAATCCTCAGTTTTCCTCTCTCAGAATGCTCGTTTATATATACCCTAAGTAAGAGTACCCTCTTTCACTCCAAAATGAAAGCATCCTTTGAATTGATCACCAACTTGAATGGGGTGCATCCTCACCAATACATTGTGTATAATATTTTGTCTTCAGCTACACATGTTAGTGTTCTATACAACAACAACATTCAAAGAAAGTATAACTATGCCACCAATTAAAAGACTTTAGGAGAGCAGAGAAGTAGACAAGGATTAATGTAGTAGAAAGACTGAAAAATGGAGACTGAATTTTAGGAGATAGCTACAATGGGGAGTTGAAGAAGGGAAATCTAGCCATACAGAGATAAAGAAGAAATACAGAGAGTCAGTCAGAGGAATCAAGAGAACCTTGCTGTCTTAGTCCGTTAGGGCTACAGCAAAATACTATAAACTGGGTAGCTTTATTTATTTATTTGTTTATTTATTTATTTATTTATTTAGAGACGGAGTCTTGCGCCGTTGCCCAGGCTGGAGTGCAGTGGTGTGATCTTGGCTCATTGCAACCTCTGCCTCCCAGGTTCAAGTGATTATCCTGCCTCAGCCTCCAAAGGAACTGGGATTACAGGCACCCACCACTATGCCCAGCTAATTTTTTTTTGTATTTTTAGTAGAGACGGGGTTTCACTATGTTGGCCAGGTTGGTCTCGAACTCCTGAACTCGTGACCCACCCGCCTCTGCCTCCCAAAGTGCTAGGATTACAGGCGTGAGCCACTGCGCCCAGCCCTATATAATTTTTTTTAGAGACAAGGTCTTGCTTTGTCACCCAAGCTATAGTGTAGTGGAGTGATCATAGCTCACTGTAACCTTGACCTCCTTGTGATCCTCCCACCTCAGCCTGCTGAATAGCTGGGACTACAGGCATGGGCTACCAGCCCGGCTAATTTTTTGTTTTTTTTAGTAGAGATGGGGTTTTGTCATGTTTCCCAAGCTGATCTCAAACTCCTGGGCTCAAGGGATCAGCCTGCCTTGGCCTCCCAAACTGTTGGGATTACAGGCGTGAGCCACTGCACCCAGCCAGCTGGGTAACTTTAAACAATAGAAATTTATTTCCCATGGTTATAGAGCCTAGGAAGTCAAAGATTAAGGCACCAGCAGATTTGGTGTCTGGTGAGGTTGGTGATGGCAGTCTTCTCGGTATTTCCTCACCTGGCAGAAGGAACAAGAAAGTTCTCTGGAGTCTTTCTCTCTCTCTCTCTCTTTTTTTCTTTTTAATGGAGTCTCACTCTGTTGCCTAGGCTGGAGTGCAGAGGCTCGATCTCAGCTTACTGCAACCCCCACCTCCCGGGTTCAAGCAATTCTCCTGTCTCAGCCTCAGAGTAGCTGGGATTACAGGCATGCGCCACCATGTTTGGCTAATTTTTGTATTTTTAGTAGAGATGGGGTTTCGCCATGTTGGCCAAGCTGGTTTTGAACTCCTGACCTCAAGTGATTCACTTGCCTTGACTTCCCCAAGTGCTGGGATTGCAGGTGAGAGCCACTGCACCTGGCCTGGAGTCTCTTTTATCAGGACCCTAATTCCATTCATGAGGACTCTGCCCCCATGACTTAATAACTTCTCAAAGGCCTTATCTCCTAATACTATCACTTTTGGGGCTCAGATTTCGACGTAAGAATTTGGTGGTGGTGTAGGGGAATGGGGGGCAGTCACAAACATTCAGACCATAGCACTGATATCAGAGAATCCAAAGGAGAAGAGCTTTCCAAGAGAAGATCAAAGTGGATGATGATCAACCAGGTCAGAAACAGCAGGTGAAAATGTTGAACGGATCATTGAACTCAGTTGGCAAATGTTTGGTACTGATGTGGAGAGAGCAATTTTGGGTGGAATAACTATCTTCTTCAGATGCAAGTGGATTTGAGAGAACAAAGACGAGTGAATAAAGACACAGGCTGCAATTCAAAGAAAATTTTACCACCTTTAGCCAAGAGCTCACTGTTGACTCCCTTGAAATGCCTCATTTACTTCAATTAATGACTGAAGCAAACTATTGGCATCTGTAAATTATACTCAAAACAGTACTTCATATTGTTTCCATTAATTACCCAAGACAGGAGTTCATTAGTGAGAGCACACTAATGATTAGCCCAAATAGCTGTAATTGTAGTGTTATTAAAATGTTGGATTAGTATCTCCTTTCCATGGATTTATCTGCTCATAGAGATGGGATGGCAGCTGTCAATTACAGAAATATAATTTTTTGTCTCTATGTCTAGGAATCGTTTTACTCTAAGGCTGGCAGAAAAATTTTAAAAAGGAAACAAGTTATAGAAGTTATAGCAATTCTCTAAATTGTACCCAATGCTAAACAGTAAGAGTCACCATGGGAATACTCTAGAAATTATCTTTGGAGTCTTCTCACTAGTCCTTCCATTACAGCCTTCTGCTGCATCTGAAATTGCTGGCCATTTTCTCAAGTGAAAATATACTCTCTTGGTTCATTTGGTACCAGCTCTTCTCTGGTTTCTTCTTCTCTGACTGTCCCCCCACGTCCCTGACTCTTCCCCTATGTCTCCTTGATTCCTTTTCCTCTGCCAGCCCCTTAAAGGGTGCTTTCTCCCCCGAGGTACAGTCACAGCTCTCTTCTTTCTTTGTGCCTCTTCCTGGAAAATCCCAGGGCTTTTCCTGTCACTCAGATTCAGGTGGTCTCCACATGCTGAATTCCTTTCTCCTTAGCTTCATTTCCATATTCCCAGCTGCCTACTGAACAGAGACTGGGAGGTTTTACAGGCAACCTGAACCCAGTATGTCCAAAACCAAGCTTACACTCTCCCCACCCGATGCTTCATTCCTTCCCCACAAGACCTGTTCCACTTCTGTTGGTTGATGGCATCAACATCTACATAGCCAACTGAGCTAGAGACCTCAGAACCATCCTCAGTGCTTCCCCCTTCCCACCTCACACACCCAGTTGGTCTCTGAATTGTGGCCACTCTGCTCTTTGACATTTTAATCTACCTACTTATTTAACTATATTCATTCAACAAATGAGTCTATTGTGTACCAGGCACCTGAGTGATGGCAATTAACAAAACAGATAAAGTCCTTGCTCTTGGAATTTATATCTAGTAGGGGAAGGTAGGCAGTAAACAAAGAAAACAAAAAAAATACACACGGTGATCATAGCTGGTATTAAGTGCTAGGGAAAAGAAGCAGAGTAAGGTGTGCCAACAAAAAGTGGTGGAGGGGGATTGCCATTTTAGGTAAATTTGAAACCACCTTTGCAAAAATTATAACTGAAGAAATTATGACAGTGAAAGAAATCAGACATAACTGACTGCATCTTGGTTCTAACCTCTATGCTGTCCTGTTCATTCCTGGGCATAGGCTGAACTAACTTTGGGAAGGAATATAGTTTATAGTTTAACTTTGATACAAAAGTGATAATAGCCCTTTCCCCGAAAAAACCAAACCAAACCAAACCAAAACCCTTCTTGCCTGAGGACCGGTGTGCCTTTGCAGGACTAACAGATTCGCTACAAGAGTAGAAATTATGGTTTGGAGGCCATGCAAGCTCTGGCTGCAAGAGTCTCGACCTCCCCAGATCGCTCCTGGGAATAATACCACTTTTGTAAAACCTAAGGTCAGTGCTTGAGATATTCTGCAGATCCTGCATTCTGATGCACCAGCTGACATTGCCTAGACCTGTAATCTGGCTCAACCAGGTCTGCAATCCCACCCAGGAACAGAAAACAGCAATAAAAACTCACCTCGACCCCCTATGATTTCGTCTCCAACCCGACCAATCAGCACTCCCCACTTCCCGAGCTCCTACCTGCCAAATTACTCTTAAAAACTCAGATCTCCGAGTTTTCGGGGATACTGATTTGAGTAATATAAAAACTCTAATCTCCTGCACAGCCAGCCGTGCATGAATTACTCTTTCTCTGTTGCAATTTCCCTGTGTTGATAAATCAGTTCTATCTAAGCAGTGGGCAAGGCTAACCCTTTGGGCAATTACAAATTGATTAAAGAAGACCACTCTGATGAGGTAACAAATGAAAACCCATCTGAAGCAAGCAGGGAATGATGCTGTGACTGTCTAGACATAATCATGCTCCTGCATTCTCCCTGTCTCTAGCCTTCACCACTGCTCCCCCAACAGTTTCCTTTTTTTTTTTTTTGAGACAGTTTCACTCTGTCGCCCAGGCTGGAGTACAGTGGTATGATCTCAGCTCACTGCAACCTCCGCCTCCCAGGTTCAAGCAATTCTCATGCCTCAGCCTCCCGAGCAGCTGGGATTACAGGCATGCGCCACCACACCCAGCTAATTTTTGTGTTTTTAGTAGAGACAGGGTTTCACCATGTTGGCCAGGCTGGTCTCAAACTCCTGGCCTCAGGTGATCCGCTTGCCTTGGCATCCCAAAGTGCTAGGATTACAGGTGTGAGCCACCATGCCTGGCCCCCTGAGAGTTCACTAATTGGCTTTCAGGCTCCGTGCTTCAAACTTCATATTTCTTGGTTGCATATGACCTCTCTTTCCTGCTCTGGAGCATCCAACTGTGTGGTCCAGTACACTGAAGTCATTATCATTCTCTGAACATCCTACCATTGTTTATTTCCTTAGATGTGTTTTTGTGTGTGTGTGTGTGTGTGTGTTGTTCCTTTTGCCTGGAATGCCCCTTCGTTAACACCTGTGCTGGAAGAACCGTTAGCCTTTCTATATTCTTGAAAACTGCCTTACATTTTTTTCTCAAATCTAAGGACAGAGAGTAGACATTTCTCCTAGAGTGGCCAGGTTTTGTTCCTGATTACTAATCAATTTTTATATATATAGCAACCTTTTTTTTTTTTTTTTTTTTGAGACAGAATTTCACTCTGTCACCCAGGCTGGAGTGCAGTGGTGTAATCTCAGCTCACTGCAACCTCCGCCTCCTAGGCCCAAGTGATCCTACTGTCTCAGCCTCCCAAGAGCTGGGACTACAGGCACACACCACCATGTCTGGCTAATTTGTTTGTATTTTTAGTAGAGATGGGGTTTCACCATTTTGGCTAGGCTGGTGTCAAACTTCTCACCTCAAGGGATCCACCCACCTGTGCCTCCCAAAGTGGGATTACAGGTGTGAGCCACGGCACCCAGCCATGGCAACAATTTGATCTGAAACTTCTATTATAACATCCACCTGGTAGTGAGTTTGTAGAGGTGACCACCTTTCTTCTAATCTGACAGTTGTTGATTGACCAAATTAGCTTAGGTTGGTATGCAACACTGAAATATTGATACCCCTGCCCTATAAAAACTTGATCAAATATTGTTCAGGTTACATTGGGTTTCAATTTCAGGAAAAAGGGGATTATTTTTCTTAGACAATGTGTCTACACAGGGGCAGTTGCTGTTGATGATGTGATAGAAAATGTACTGCAAAAAGTTTATTGATCAACAATAATCTTCATCACTTCTCTGATTTCCCCTATAAGATGATGTAAGCATAAACTAGCCTGAGGTTTAGAATTATAGATTGAGTGAGCCAACTTGGTTAATGAACAATAACAAAGAGACACCTTGTGAGATTTTTGAATATCAAACTCAATCCATGAGTTCTGGCTTCACTTAGCGTAGAATAATCACTTATATACCCTTGAATGCCATTTTGTTTTGCTCTCCATGTTATTAAAACACTAATTTTGATTTTCAGACTATAATGGATGTGGAATTGGCATTTCATTGTCCAGATGTGCTATTTGAGGACAATGCAAGTGAAAAGTGAAGCGGAGTGTGTTAATGGCCTACAGCTACTCTACAGGAGATGTTTACCTCCCCTCTAATGGACTTAATCACCAATCACTCAGCCCATCTTTAGGAGACCTCCCTGGCTGCTGAGAACAAAGGGCTGCACAGCTTGTCACTCTTCTCACAGCTGGCTGCTTCCCCTCCTGATTTGCAGCAGTGTCCTCCAGTCTGCTGAAAGGCCCCACAGGCATCTCAAACCAATGGTCTAAAGCCAAACGCAGCATTCTTCTCACTCAAACCCTCTCTTCTTCATGCATGTCCTGTTTCAGTCAATGACATCACCATCTGCCCAGATGCTCATGCCAGAAACCTGGGGATTCCCTTTGGCCCATCCTGCCTCTCACAAACGGCATCTAACCAGCCTCAGGTTCTGTTGATGCTAACTCCAAAATAACTCTTGGAATAGATCCACTTCATTGTGCCCCATAGCCAAAGCCCCAGTCCAGGTTGTCACTGTCATACCTAGATGACCCAGTACTACCTGATTTCCTTCCATTCTTTTCCTTCCAGTAGGATATCATTTGAGATAAAAACATATATTTATTTTATTTCTGTATTTTTCTTTTTACATCCCCTCCATTCAGCCATGCACAGTAATATCTACAGTAACTATCTACCATAAAAAATGGGAGAAGTAAGGTTAGAAAAATCTAATATTTAAACTGTGGGGTGGGTTATTTCATGGTTCCTAAAATGTGTGGGGTGAGTCTGTGTAGTAGCTGGTCAACTGTTCCATGGGTCTGACTATCCTGGTGGTAGTGGTTCACAACAGCTCAAATGTCAAAAGGGCCCATTCTGAGCTCTGTGTCTGAGTGGTACTTTCAGGACTATAATGGCATTGACGGAAATGGAGTTTTTTGGTAGAACTCTCCCCTCCGCCTCCCGGCTCTCTGATCTGGGGTTGCCTGCCATCTGTCCATTCAGCCTCCCCTTCCTTCCATGTCATTCGCCAATCCCTCCAAGAATGTGTCATAATTACCCTACCTCTGCTAGAGAATGGGGGTTAGTTGGAGACCTAGAGTTCATGGTAGTCATGCTGTAACAAAATTATGCTATCACAGGTGTGTTTTCATGGATTTTTGTTTTGTGCTCACTGCTTTAGGAGAGGTATATAGAAGGTAAGAAATTCTTGATTTTGTTCCCAAAACTTTATCAATAGATTGTGATGTTGACTATGGAAAAAAACAACTTGTCTAGGTCAAAGTAATGGGAGAACAGACTTTACCTCAGATAAAAATACAATCTCCCACCCCTCCCTAATCCCAATTCCTGGTGGAAAGAGAGAAATGTGAGGGAAGTATGTGAATAAAGTAGAGGGGCCTAGGCTCAGCCTTCTGGAAGTACCCAGGGAGGCAACAGGACCCCAGAATGAAATGCACATACATCCAGGCAGATGGGGCAAGAGTACCAACTTATACACACCTAGGCCCCATGCGATCTTGGAAAAGAAGCTGATAAATGCAATTCCGCTGGTTATAAATAACAGAAAACTTCAAATGTTGTACCTTTCTCAGATAAATCTTTATTTTGTTTTATTAAATTTGTATAAAATTATGGCGCAATTTTGTCACATGCATAGATTGTGTAGCATCAAGTCAAGCCTTTTAGGATATCTATCACTTGAATAACATACATTGAACCCATTAGAAATCTTTATTTTAATGTGAAGCAAATCGGTCTGTAGTCTTGTAACTGTAGGCCTGGAGATGGGGTGGGAGAGAAAAGGTGGCTAAAAGGGCTTTCCTGGCTCTCTCAATCCCTAAGATCAGCCTTCTGTGCTGTCAGCACGGGCGGGGAGGTTTGGGGTAAACACACAGCATGGGGCCTTTCCTTCTGATTTGCATTCCCTAGGAGGTAGAGACTTAGTTAAACATTACTGAAAAATAAGTCACTATTGCTAATGGGAAGGAGTATATTTCTCCTGTGTGTCAGAAAAAAAGTTAGCAACTGTAACTGTTATGTTTGTAAAGAATTGAGAATAATCTGAGTAAAACATTTTTTTTCAATGGCACCAGGGCTGAAAGTTTTCACTACTATTTCAGAATCAACATAGTTCTTTAAATTCTTTAATAGAGCTGAGGTATGTCTGGCTGTGAGATGAACTGAGTATTTTCAATTAGTATATGTCAAATCATGGGAATTGTGAATAACAAGAAATCTCAGAGTCATTCACAGTGATTTGTGACCTGAGTAGCTAATTTTCTGACCGTACCCCTGACAACTCTTAAATATATATATCTTGTTTATACACTACTAAATTGTGAAAATATTAAGGGTAACTTAGCAGGTAAGATTGTCCACAGGTGTGAAAAAATTAATTGCTAACTGCTTCTTGCTTACCAATCATTTAGATAGATAGATAAATAGATAGATAGATAGATAGATAGATAGATAGATACACACACATACATAATATATGTGTGTGTACATATGTAATATTCACCAATCATTTCTAGATATATTTAACTTCTGCATTAATGATAAAACTAAGTATGTACATAAAATTGTAAACTTCACATGTGTTATTATAAACATTTCGTTATAAAACTACTTCCTATTTTTAGTTGACACGAATCACTATGAAGCTGCAAATCCATCTTATTTAAATTCTTATTTGAATAAGTTCCTGTGACTGCATCACAAGTAAGTAGCAGGGTGTCCCCTCAGGGGGTTGTCCTAATGACAAGAAAGGCTCAGGGCCTCAGTGAAGTCAACTGTGCAACACGTCTCTGGTTAAGTGTCTTGGTGGAACATCAAATAGAGTGTAGTTCTTTCCAGAAGTGTGGTCCCACTAAGATGGGGGAAAAAAAAAGCCATTGAAAAAAAGCAGCCAAGCACAGATCTTCAGATAATTTTGAACAAAACAATTTGAATTAGATATGGAAGTGTGAAGCCATGCATTACTGGGGAAAATCATGACCAGAATGAAAGCCAGCATTCTACCTCTAACATTATGAGTATGATTGCTCCTTAAATGTGCTCTCTTGCCAAAGTGAGGGTGAACAGAATTTTCATAATGTAGATCACACTTTAAATGTGTTGGAAAAGCTAATGATACAAGGAATCGTGAAGTGTAACCTTTTCTAAATTGAATACTTAATTGCACATGCAGGACTATGTGTCATCTTTGGTGCAGTTATTCATAGGTTTTCTCGACATAGGTTTTATTTTTGAATGAATCTAAGAATCTATAGATTGTAAGATGCAACATTAGTTTATGTTCCACCAAGAAATAAAATACTGTGACAAATGAACTCTGATATAATGCTTTGTTACTTATTTTTTATATGTGTTGAAAGACCTCCTAGACAAATTTGGACATAGATTTTTACTTTATATCAATCTAATGCAGCAGTTCTCATTAAAAAAAAAATCTCAGAATCACTTTATACTCTTCAAAGGATTCTGAGATATTGTTTAAGAGCCCCAAATGCTTTGTTTTATGTGGATCTTATCCATTGATATTTGCAATATTGGAAATAAAAATTGAGAAATTTAAAAAATTTTATGAATTGCTTTTAAAATAATAAATTCATTACACATTAAAATAAATATTTTATACAAATATGTTGTTAAAATATGAATATGAAGAGTAGTGTTGCTTTACATTTTTTCATATTCCTTTAATATTTGGCTTAATAAAATATAGCTGGATTTTCATATTTATTTCTGCATTCAATAATTCAATAATAGCCTTTTCAAGAATTGTGAATATTCAAAACTTGACAAATAGTAGTTTCTTAAACAGTTGCAATATTGTTAGCAGTGGCAAATCCATATGGGTCTGCAGCAACCTCAATTCTTGCCTCTTCAGAAGAATTTGACCAAGGGTCATAAGGTAGAGTGAAAGAGACCTAGGCAAGTTTTTGTTACACGCGTCCATGTGAAGAGACCACCAAACAGGCTTTGTGTGAGCAACAAGGCTATTTATTCACTTGGGTGCAAGTGGGCTGAATCGGAAAAAGGAGTCAGCAAAGGGAGATGGGGTGGGGCAGTTCTATAGGATTTGGGTAGGTAGTGGAAAATTACAGTTACAGGTAGTTATCTCTTATGGGCCGAGGTGGGGGTCTCAAGGTACAGGGTGGGGAGATCATGAGACTCATTGTCCAGGGGTGGAAAGTCACAAGGTCGACTGATTAGTTAGGGTGGGGAACAAATCACAATGGTGGAATGTCATCAGTTAAGGCAGGAACTGGCTGTTTTACTTCTTTTGTAGTTCTTCAGTTGCTCCAGGCCATCTGGATATATACACGCATGTCACAGAGGTTATGATGGCTTACTTTAGGCTCAGAAACTTGACATTCCTGTGTTCTTATATTAATAAGAAAAACAAAACAAAATAGCGGTGAAGTGTTGGGGTGGCGAAAATATTTGGGGGTGGTATGGAGAGAGAATGGGTGATGTTGCTCAGGGCTGCTTTGAGCGGGATTAGGGGCGGTGTGGGAACCTAAAGTGGGAGAAATTTAAACTGAAGAGAGATTTTGGGGTAAGGGCGATGTTGTGGGGCTGTTAGAAGGAGCATTTGTCATATAGAATGATTGGTGACGGCCTGGATGCGGTTTTGTGTGAATTGAGAAACTAAACGTAAGACACAAGATCTGAATAAGAGAAGGAGAAAAACAGGTATTAAAGGACTAAGAATTGGGAGGACCCAGGACATCCAATTAGAAAGTGTCCAAGGGAGTTCAATGTAATTATTTGCTTGGCCGGCGAGTTTTGGGGCTCTCTCCTTGAGTTTTTTTTATGTTGTCATATACCAGGCCAGATTGATTTAGGCAAAAACAGCACTCTTCATTTAAAAATATACAGAGTCCTCCTTTTTCAGCAGTGAGTAAGTCGAGGCCTTAGTGGTTTTGGAGGACAACTGCAGCTAAAGAGTCAACCTGGGCCTGAAGGACTGATAAAGTTTGTGATACGTCTGTGATGCTAGCAGAGAAGTCATTAGAGAGGCTATAGAAGGTCATGACAGAGGTTGAAATGCCTGCTATTCCAGTTCTGAGAGCAATAGTAGAGGCAGAAAGTCCTAAACCAACAAGCAAGGAAATTAGTGGAATAACCCCTTTTGTTGTGTTGGTGTCATGAGGGGAACAGGAAGCTGTTTGGTCCCATTTGGAAACTGAATTTTGGGGGAAAGAAAAACTAGTGTACATGTGCCTGTCCAATTAGCAGGTAGACACATGTAGGTGGATGAGCCACAGAAGAAAAGGAGAACTTGTGTAAGGCAAAAGTGGAAGTGCAAAGTGAAAAGGTGAGAGGGTTTACTAAAAGAGGTATCTTGTACCCAGACTCGTAGGGATACAGCTAAGGCAGCAGCGTCAGAGGTTGTAACGGGGACTGATGGGGTAACTGTGTACAGGGGGAGGTTTGATTTTCATGGCATATGAGGAAACGTCAGGTGTCTACGAGCAACCTCTCACTGGTATTTGTGGGGCTGGGTATGAGCAAACAAGAAGAAGGACTGGGAGGAGAATCTGAAGAACAAGGGGAAGGTAGCCAAGGATGGAGTGAAATGCAGGGCAAATGTCTTCCGAAGCAATAGTAACTGCTAATGTTTTTAAGTTTGTCAGTATTGATAGAGGGCTTATCTGTAATGCAGAGCTGAAAAGCCCCAATGGTTTTGGTAACGTGTGTGGTTGGGCTTTGGAGATGAAGAGTGAAGGAACGTAGAGAAGGTGAAAGGTTACCTAAGGGAATTCTGGTGGGTCTTCGCTGGGAGATGCACAAAGGAGTAGCAACAGGGATAGCAGTTTGTGTTGTGAGGGGTCCAAATATGGGGGAAGTAGAATTGACATAAGGAGAAAGGTTTTTTAAGTAGATGCAGAGAAGAGCATCAGCTTGCTGATAGTCTGAGGAGGTTTTGCTAGACCTGTCTAGAATTCTTCAGAAGAGTAAAGATGAGGGCTGTTAAAGGAGGTTTGGAGATGTAGGGAGACAGGAGATGTTGCCTAGTTGGTATGTAAGGCGGGGACTGCTGTGTAAGCGCAGGAAGAAGGGGAAATGCAAAGCCAGCAATGGTTCGCTAACAAGGGATTAGAAACAGCTAGGAGAGAGTGAGTGAGATTGATAGTGTGGTGGAGATAGCTGGGGAGAGGTAGAGAGTGGCATAAGAATGAGAACGAGAATAAGAGTGAGTGTAAAAGTAAAGACTAGGACTTCATCAGGGTAGAAGTATGGGAGGGTGCCCTACCAGCAAAGATCATCTACCCACTCCAAGAGGGAGTTAA
The DNA here is from genome assembly GCF_047675955.1 of Chlorocebus sabaeus. Lineage (NCBI taxonomy): Eukaryota > Metazoa > Chordata > Mammalia > Primates > Cercopithecidae > Chlorocebus > Chlorocebus sabaeus. Next base: position 79,913,616 of record NC_132924.1, on the reverse strand, counting down.
GAGTGGCAGTTTGGGGAGAGTACCAGGAAATATCCACTATGAGGGTTTGGAGGAAGAGTGTAAACCAGCAGTGTACAGGGGCAGGGCATTTATAAGTAGTTGAGAATGGTGAATGGGAATATGACTAGACAGAAGATAGCAGGGATGATAAGTGTTTGGGGTGCAGTCCAAGAAGTGGGGTGACTGCATAAAGCCCTGTTGCAAAAAGTAGGGTAAGGACGAATAGACCTAATAGAATGAAGGGATGTATTAGGATCATAAGGGTTATTACCGTTCTTCAGAAATGCGAGTGAGTTTAAGGGAAGTAGGGGAGAGTGCTTGCGACTTCCAGGAGGAAGAGGAGAGATCAGGCTTGCTGTCTGATGGACACAGCTTTATTCGGGAATGGTGAACCCAATAGGGAGGGTTCTGCAGACAGACAGCTGTTGGGGTGCTGTAGATGACTAGGTAGGGTCCGGTTCATCAAGTCTGTAGAGTTTAAGGGATCAGACTCTTAACAAGAACTGATTGTCCAGCTGGGGTGTCTTCATATGGCTGGGAATCTGGAGTAGGCAAGAGAAGATTAGCAGCCTGGCGAATTTCCTGTCTAGCCTCCTGGAGGACTGGAAGATAGTCGCCCAGAGGGCTGGTGTCTGGAACAAGATTGAGGCCAAGGAAGAAAGTGTGTCCATATAAAAGTTCAAATGGACTGTACCCTGTAGCATCTCGAGGGCAAGCTCTAATTCTGAGAAGGGCAAGTGGTAGAAGTACTGTCCAGTCCTTTTTAAGTTGGAGGCTGAGCTTGGTGAGGTGTGTTTTTAAAAGACAATTAGTCCGTTCTACCTGTCCTGAAGATTGAAGACGGTAAGGGGTATGAAGCTTCCACTGAATACCAAGAGCCTGAGAAATGGCTTGGGTGATTTGACTAATAAAAGCCGGACCATTGTCAGATTGAATAGAAGTAGGGAGGCCAAATTGGGGAATTATATCTGTTAGAAGGGAAGAGATGACTGCAGTAGCCTTTTCAGAGCTAGTGGGAAAGGCCTCGACCTATCTGGTGAAGGTGTCGATCCAAACCAGGGGATATTTAAATTTACGGACATGGGGCATATGAGTAGAGTCAATCTGTCAGTCTTGTGTTGGAGTAAATCCACGAGCATGAGTAGGAAAAGGAGGAGACCTGAGAAAGCTTTGGGGGCTAGTGGCCTGGCAGACAGAGCATTGAGAAGTGATGGTCTTAAAGATGGATTTCCATGAAGAGAAGGAGATGAGGGGCTGCAGGAGGCAAGCCAGTGGCTTGTATCCCACATGGAAGTGGTCATGAAGGGAAGAAAGAATGAACTGAGCTTGTGAGGCAGGAAGAATGAATTTTCTGTGATCTAAGAACCACTTGCCCTGAGTTGGAAAAGGCTGGTAGAGCAGGTTTTCAGGTTTTCAGAGCAGGTGGGAGTGATAGAGGAGAAAGAAAAATACTGGCCCTGTGGAGTGGGGGCCGGAATATTAACGAGTCTGGAGGCATTGGCTATTTCTTTTGCTGTCCTGTCAGCACAGGCATTTCCTTTTGCAATAAGATCTGTAGGTTTCTGGTGTCCTTTACAATGAATGACTCCAGCCTTGGCCGGCAGGAGAGCAGCCTTAAGGAGGGCCTTTATTAGGGAGGCATTGATAATGGAAGAGCCTTGTGTGGTAAGGAAGCCTCTTTCAGCCCAGATGGCAGCATGGTTATGGAGGATGTGGAAAGTATATTTGGAATCAGCATAAATGTTAATATGCATTCCTTTAGTGCGAGAGAGCATACAAGTTAAAGCAATCAGTTCAGCTTGTTGGGAAGTGGTGGAGGGAGGAAGGGTAGCAGCTTCGATAATAGAGGTGTGGGACATGACAGCATATCCAGCTTTAGCTGATGAAAATTGATTGGGTTTAGAAGAACTGCCGTGGATAAACCAAGTGTGGTCTGGGTTTGGAATTGGAAGAATAGAAATATGAGGAAAGGGGGAAGATGCCATGTGTATTAGGGAAATACAGTCATGTGGTTCAGGACTTGTGTTCGGTGCTAAGTGAGAAGCTGGGTTGAAATTGGGCCCATGGGTAATAGTTATTGTTGGAGTTTCAACAAAGAGTGAATAGAGCTGGAGGAGTCGAGGGGCATACAATAAATGTGAAAGGTGTGGGGAGGATATTAATGCTTGAAGGTTGTGAGAACTGTAAAGGGTAAGTGGAGCATAGCCTGTGATTTTGAAGGGCTCTAGAAGTATTAAAGCAGCGGCTGCTGCCACACACAGACATAAGGGCCAGCTCAGAACTGTGAGGTCAAGTTGTTTTGATAGAAAGGCAACAGGTTGTGGGCCTGGCTCCCGTATGAGGACCCCAGCAGCACAGCCTTGTATTTCAGTTGTGTGCAAGGAAAAAGGATGGGACAAGTCGGGGAGTTCTAGTGTGGTAGCTATCTCCAGGGCCTTTTTGAGAGAGCAAAAGGAAGAATGGGGAAAAGACTTAGGGTCTATGGGATCAGTTAAGATACCTTTTGTGAGCTTATAAAGTGGTTTGGTTGGGATAGCAAAGCCTGGTGTCTGGAGTCGGAAATATCCAACAATGCCTAAGAAGGAAAGGAGTTGTTGTTTGGTGGTGGGGATTGGGGTCTGGGAGATTAACTAAACACGGTCTGCAGGAAGGACACATGTATGTTGATGGAGGATTATACTGAGGTAGGTAACACTAGGGAAAGAAATTTGTGCCTTGGAGGGAGATACTCGGTACCCCTTTGAGTAGAGATGTTGAGGAAGCAGGATAGGGTCCTGCTGGGAAGATTGGTAAGACGGGCTGCAAAGAAGAAGATCATCGATGTATTGAATAAGGTGGGAGGCAGATGGGAAAAAACAAAGCAGATCATGAGAAAGGGCCTGGCCAAAGTAGTGTGGGCTGTCCCTGAAGCCTTGGGGCAGAACAGTCCAGGTGAGTTGTTGGGATTGGTGGGTGTCAGGGTCAGTCCAAGTAAAGGTGAAAAGAGGCTGAAGGAGGGATGCAAGTGGATGGTAAGGAAAGCATCTTTGAGGTCGCTAACAGAATAGTGAGTTGTGGAAGAGGGTATTGAAGATAGAAGGGTGTATGGGTTTGGCACCTTAGGATGGATAGGAAGGACAATTTGATTAATAAGGTGAAGATCCTGAACCAACCTGTAAGACCTGTCCAGTTTCTGGATGGGTAGGATAGGGGAGTTGTGAGGAGAATTTGTAGGCTTTGAGGCCATGTTGTAATAGGTGGGTGATAACAGGGTTTAACCCTTTTAAAACCTGTTGTGGAATGAGATATTGGCATTGAGTAGGGTAAGGGTGATTAGGTTTTAATGGGATGATAAGGGGTGCATGATTGGTCCCCAAGGTAGGAGTAGAGGCATCCCATACTTGTGGATTAAGGTGGGGAGATACAAGGGGAGGATGTGAAAGAGGCCTTGAATTGGGTAAGAGTGCAGCAATGAGATGTGACTGTAGCCCAGGAATAGTCAGGGAAGCAGATAATCTGGTGAAAATGTCTCAGCCTAATAAGGGAACTGGGCAGGTGGGGATAACTAAAAAAGAGTGCATAAAAGAATGTTGTCCAAGTTGGCACCAGAGTGGGGAATTTTAAGGGGTTTTGAAGCTTGGCCATCAATACCCACAAGGGAAAGAGGCCCTTGAAAAGAAGGTAATGTGGAGTGGGTAGCCCCTGTATTGATTAAACAGGGGATGAACTTACCCTCCACTATAAGAGTTACCTGAAGCTCGGCTTCCGTGATGGTCCAGGGCTTCCAAGATGACTGGGCAGTGTCAGTCTTTAGCCACTAAGCTTTGGAGATCTGGGAAGCAGTCAGCCAGAGAGCCTTGGCTTTTTGTTCCAGTAGGTCTAGGAGCAGCTGTAATCTGAGTTGGACAGTCCGACTTCCAGTGGGGTCCTGCATAGACAGGACAAGGCTTAGGAAGAATCCTGGGCTGTGGGCATTCCAAGGCCCAGTGGCTAGGCTTCTGGCATTTGAAGCAAGGTCCATGAGGAGGTTTTGAAAGAGTGTCTAGAGGCTGCAATTTTGTTGTTCTGTGGTTTTTGTGTGCCGCAGGCATGGCTGGGATTTGTTTTACAGCGGAGGCAAGCAGTTGCAGCTTTGAAATATGTTGTTGCTTGGCTGCCTCTTCTCTATTGTTAAACACCTTGAAGGTGAGGTTAATTAAATCTTGTTGTGGGGTTTGAGGGCCGGAATCTAGTTTTTGGAGTTTTCTCCTAATGTCAGGAGCAGACTGGGTAATAAAATGCATATTAAGAGTAAGATGGTCTTCTGGCCCTTCTGGGTCCAGGGCTGTAAAGCGTTGAAGGGTAGTCACCAAGCAGGCCATGAACTGAGCTGGGTCCTCGTCCTTACCTTGGGTGGTTTCTTTAAGTTTTTCATAATTAACAGCTTTGTATGCTGCCTTTTTGAGCCCCTCAACTAGCCAAGAGACCATGTAATCTCGCCTAGCTATATCTTGGGAGCCTGTTTGGTATCCCCAATGGGGACCTTCCTGGGAAATTGCCCTGGTGCCTTCTTGGAGGCCTGGCTCATGACACCGGCAGTCATCAGTGTGAGACTGGGCTAGGGTGTAAACTCTTTCTCGCTTATCTGGGGAGAGGGTAGAAGTCAGGATGACAATTTAAGTCACGACAGGTTAAATTGTAGGACTGAGTTAAATGTTGAAATTCCTACATGTATTTAGTGGGATGTGATGAAAAAAAGCCTAAATGCTGACTGATCTGGAAGAGGTCCAAAAAAGGCACATGTACTCTGACTGTGCCTTCAGCTCCAGCCACCTCTCTATGAGGAGATTATTGGGCCAGGTGGGAGAGAGCTAGTCATGGAACGAAGCTGTAAGCCAGACGGAGTGTTAGGAGGGGAGGTAATAGAAGGGTTATAGGGTGAGGGGGAGCGGAGGCTGTGGAAGAATTGGGACACGATTCAGTCTGGCAAGGAGTGGCCGGGAGAGGAGGAGAGAGGTCAGAGGAGTCAGTGGAAAAGGAGGATTCAGAGGACTCTGAGCTTGGGGGAGACCAAAGGAGTGGACAGGAGAGAAGGAAGGCAAATCTGGGACAAGTTTCATTGGGAGCAGAGACTAGGGAGGGAGCAAAGTGTAAAAAAGGCCTGGACATAAGGCACCTCATACCATTTGCCCAATTTTTGACAAAAATTATCTAGGTCTTGCAGGATAGACAAATCGAAAGTGCCATTCTCTGACCACTTGGAACTATTGTTGAGTTTGTATTGGGGCCCAGAGGTATTACAGAAGAAAATAAGATGTTTAAGTTTTAGTTCAGGTGTTAGTCGAAGGGGTTTTAGGTTTTTAAGAACACAGGCTAAGGGGGACGAGGGAGGAATGGATGGCAGAAGGTTGCCCATAGTGGAGAAGGTAAGTTTAAAGAGGAAGGTACAGACACGGAGAAATGGAGGTGGGTAGCTACCAGGCTTCTAGTAGGTGTCCCTGACTGAGTCCTGTGCTATAATGTGGGTGAGCAGCCAAAGCAGGTGTCCCTGCAATTGACCTGCCACCAATGGAGTGTGGGTGAACAATCAAGGCAGGCATCCCCACTATGATCTGACACCAAGGGAAGACTGTTTTCCTAAATCCGTGACCGACATCAGAGTTTTTGAGTTTATGGATAAAATGTGTCTCCTTTGTCTCTACTAGAGAGGAAAAAGAACTGGAATTGGAAGGATAGGGAGACTGAAGAGTAGTGAGAGAGGCTGGAGAAGAGAGTGAAGAAACTGCTTACCCAATTTGAAATTGGTGAGATGTTCCTTGGGCTGCTCTGAGGACCCTCCTGGAGTGAGGGTGAGGACAGGGGGCCAGTCTCCCGAAGGAGTCCCCCGTTCTGGGTTTCAGCACCAAATGTTATGTGCATCTGTGTGAAGAGACCACCAAACAGGCTTTATGTGAGCAACAAGGCTGTTTATTCACTTGGGTGCAGGCAGGCCGAGTCCGAGAAAGGAGTCAGCAGAGGGAGATATAGGTGGGGCAGTTCTATAGGATTTGGGTAGGTAGTGGAAAATTACAGTTACAGGTAGTTATCTCTTATGGGCTGGGGTGGTGGCGGGGGTGGGGGGTTGGTCACAAGGTGCAGGGTGGGGCGATCATGAGACTCATTGTCCAGGGGAGGAATATCATAAGGTCGATTGATTAGTTAGGGTGGGGCAGGAACAAATCACAATGGCGGAATGTCAGCAGTTAAGGCAGGAACTGACTGTTTCACTTCTTTTGTGGTTCTTCAGTTGCTCTAGGCCATCTGGATGTAAACATGCAGGTCACAGGGGTTATATTGGGTTAGCTTGGGCTCAGAGGCCTGACAGTTTTAGAGCAGGAGAAAAAGTTTAGTAAAAATTTTTAGAACAGGAATGAAAGTAAAGTACAATTGGAAGAGGGCCAAGCAGGTGATTTGAGAGATTCAAGTGCATGGTTTGACCTTTGACTTAGGTTTTTATACCTTGGCATGCTTTGGTTGGGGGTGGGTGGGTGTTGCAACCCTTCTTCCCTGATTCTTCCGTTGGTGTGTGCTGTCCGCATGTGCAGTGTTTTGCTAGCACTTGTGAGGGGCTGCAGATCCAGTGTGTTACTGAAATTGGGTGCATGCTCACTTGTGGCATTTTTCCCTTACCATTCAAGTGCTCCTAGAGGGAGGTTTTATACCAGCTGAACTCTGTCCTTTTGCCCATTAATGTGCATGCTTGAGCCCATATACCCAACTCCTGAGATCTTATTGGGAAGCTGTGGATCACCAGTTTCAGGTGTTTTTATCTATTGGGAGATTGCCTTTCCTTGGCACTGCTCATGCCTGACTATCTACTGTAACAATGTCAAATCTGAAATTATTCATCAATGAACTTTCATAATCTGTTATATTAAAGTTGATTGGTCTGTCTTACACTTCAAATGGATTTTTTAAATTCATGCATGATTTTGTAACATCATGCAATGATCATTTAGAAAATATGGGTTCACTGAGTCGTGCCAATTTTCCAAATGTTGACACATTTTATTATACAATATCCCAAAAAAATAACATTCTTACTATCACCAAGATTCTCGTCAGGAGAGTCTTGAAGTATTGGAAAGGTGTCAAGTTCACAGTGACACAAGATTTTTAAGATTCGATTTTTGCTTTCAAGTGTATTATTAATTACAAAAATGCTTCTTTTCAAGATAACAGTAATATTTTGTTACACAGCAGAAGCACTTTTTGCTTCATTAAGAATATTCTTATGAGAATTCAGCTTTTAAAAACTTGTGGTGTGCAGTAGTCAGAATACAGTGATTACTAGTAAATTTGGTGCCGCGGGCTTGATGTGTGCTAAGGCACTATCAATTATATCCATCGGTACTTTTTACCATCTATACAAATGTTAACACACTGAAAAAGACAAATAACACCTCAGTATTATTATGAAAACAAAATTTATGGTTGTGGGCCCCCTGAAAGGGTTTTGGCACTCACAGGAACTTTTAGACCACACTTTGAGAGCTGCTGTTCTATTACTCACATAAAATAAAAACAAAAGTGAAGTAAATTATTTAGCATATTATTAAAAGTTCTTTACAGTCAGTGTCTGACTCCTTTGAAACATTTTTGGATTTAGGGTCAAAAATCCACACACTATTATATACCAATATTATACAAATTACTATTGCATGTATTGTGATTCTTCCATCTCTTAAAGCAATAACCAGAATCATGTAGCAATGTGAAAAATTGATATCAGTTTCATGAATGTTATATCCAAACCTACAAATATATAATTTTGTAGTAATATGAATTGGTTAATATTGCTAAATATATATTCCTAAGGGGTCATATGCAACTATTGTGAATATCATATTAATTTGTGAGTACCCTATAACCAAACTAATCCCTCTGGAATTGAAGCGCTAAGAGAAGCTTTGACACTATTGGGAAATGCTACTTAGCATAAGAATCTGGTGCATTCAAGCTGAGAGGAAAGATTTGAAAAATTAATTCATTTGTATTTTACTTAGATGTTTCCATCTCTCAGATCTCCCCAATGTCAAAGCAGTAGCTCAAAAGTCAGCAGATACATCCCAGAAACCTTCAAGTCATTCAGGTGGAATCAACTTTCATTTCGAGATCACAGGGCATACATAGTGCAAGACATGCAAAGAAGTGTTTTGCTGGCCTGGATGGTGATAGTCATGAGAACAGATGTTTAGGATCACGGGTTATATTGTGATATTGTGTCAGTTCTGAACACCTTGTTCCCAGGAACAAAGATCACCATGTGGTCTCAGATACATTTCTTTTCTAGTTTTGGTAACATTAGGGGCCTTTAAAGCATGGGGCCCACCTTTTTGAAAGGAGAACAACAAAAAGTTAATTGATGTACAATGGTCTTTTAAATGAGGATGAGGAAGCACTGGTATGTGTAGCATGGGGGATAATCAACCCAGAGGATAGAGGCACACTGAAGAAAACACACAATCCGATTCCAGTGCCAGCAGTTGAATACTACTGCCCAGGGGGTCCCAGAAATTGTGGATCAGTCTTTGGACTGGTGCCTTTTATTGTTTGGATTTATATGATGTTAGAGGACTCTGTTGACATCGACATTATTTACAGACATTATTAAACCTCCCCCCCACAACACACACTAAAAACACTATAAAACTTGGCATGGTGAAAGTAATCACAACAACTTATGAAAACTGCTTACCATTTATGCATAATTACTATGCAGCAGAATGTTAAATAGACACATCGCTGAAGGTGCCGAATTAACTTTTCTGCAGTTTTGATAACACTAAACTCTGTTCACATACACACAATTAACATCATTTATTGCACATGTCGCATGGTTGTCTGCATAAAATAGAGTATGTACTCTCCGTGACTACATTATGTTCCCAATGTTTGTTTATCATCGTAGATATTTTGCCACAAAATTTAGGACTAGGTGGTTGAGAATGTATGTTTAGCTGTGGACCAAATCCATGATACCCTGGAAGTCCAATTGAGGCCCCTCAAATGTAAAAGAACAGCCAGGGTGGAGTTATAGATGAGCTGAGGGATTTAGTAGAATAGTAAGATTTTATTGTCTTGGGTGTTGGCAGCAAAAGTGACTATGGTGGCCATGGGTGTCCACCTAAGTCCACATAAGCAAAACCTGCTCTGTGAACAAAGTCTCTTGAGACTTAGACTCTAAAACCAGTTCATCAGAACTAATACCAGAGAGAGCAATCCTATGATGATGAAGTATTATTGTTATAGATAAGACCATACAGGACTTAGGGAGAAATGCATGCAGATAAAAAGACATGACAGATTTTTAATGAGAATGCTTTTAATTAATATTTTTTTGGTGTTGAGGGTGACACAGAGAAAGATTTTACTAAAATAATAAGAGAGGGATGAAGTTGTGGAAACAACACATTTGAGTCTAGAAAGTGTAAAAATGGAGGACTTCACTTTTTCTCACTACAGCTAATTCCAGCTACTGCTTATAAAAGCTGTCATTTTTCATTTCTTTAAATTTTCATTATAATCATAAAGGCATTACTGGAAAATACCTTCTCCCTGTATAGGTCCATATGGCAGGAAATGTTTCGTAAGTGGTTGTCCTTTTTATTAGAGTTGATTTCAGAAAATTATTTTAACCTGTATTCAAAAATGCTGTCATCATCTGTTTCTATATCTGCCAGTATTTATTATTCAGAGTTTTCCAGAGCAACAGAGCCAATATGGTATAGCTATATCTATAAAATCATCTTTCCTCTGCCTTTTTTTTTTGTTGTTGTTCTATCCAGGTCCCCAACTGATTGGATGGTGCCTGGCCACATCAAAGCTGGATCTTTCCCACTCACTCCAGCGACTCACACACCAATCTCCTCTGGAAACACCCTCATAGACACATCCAGAAGTAAAGCTTTACCAGTTCTCCAGGTATTCCTGAATCCAGTCACGTTAACACCTAAAATTAACCATCACAAGTCCACCGCTTGTCAACTTGGCACCAACACACATCTCTGTAAACTGTACTTTGTCTCCAAATAAAGACAATAACAAGGTAATAGTCCCACCTAACCTGATACAATTATCCTGTGGCTCATGCTTGTAAATCCAGCACCTTGGGAAGGTGAGGCGGGCAGATCACCTGAGGTGGGGAGTTGGACACCAGCCTGACCAACATGGAGAAACCCCGTTTCTACCAAAAATACAAAATTAGCCAGATGTGGTGGCGCATGCCGGTAATCCCAGCTACTCGGGAGGCTGAGACAGTAGAATCACTTGAACCCAGGAGGTGGAGGTTGCAGTGAGCAGAGATCATGCCATTGCATGCCAGCCTGGGCAGCAAGAGTGGAACTCTGTCTTGAGAAACAAAACAAAACCCCACTAATCACTTACCCAGAAGAGGAGGTAAAGTCCTTGAAAGGTGTTTACTTGTCTCCTGATATCCCATAACTTAAATATTATGATGTAATATTAACAATACTTAAATACTGATATAAAGTCAATATATCTTATGTTAAATGATTGAGAGGAATGAAAACAAAGATACTTGTTTAATATATGTATATATACATACAAATGTATTCTTAACAAAATAGGGAGAAATATGACAATTACAGTCCTCATTTCTGTAACTGGTCACATGGTCATAACTGGTATTTATAGCTACTTTCTTCCAATATCCATTCTGTATTCCCTTTGCCTTCAACAAGCACCTCATCTGGTCATGGTTCTTTACCTGGTGGGGTGAACCTTCATTCCTGAAGGGCCTGGGTCAATTGTAGTACTGCTTGGATTGGGTTGTTGTAATTTCCCATTAACTTTAATCACAGGGTTTGGTAATACTAAGAGATGCCCTAAGGGATCTTCTGTATTCCAGACATACTCTCCCTTAACCCCAATGTGGAGTACTTATCCAGTTTCCCCTTGGTAATCTGGATCAATTTCCTCAGCCAACACAGTAATTCCCTTGTTTCCCTGTTGACTCATAGGCATGAGGAGCCCAAAGTGAGTGGGTGGCAGTCTTAACTTCCAGTTGAATGGAATCATTGTTGTGTCTCCTGGTGGCAGCACTCTTCTCTGGTGCTAAGACCTGTAGGCCAGCAAAGCATAAAGTCACAAGAACAGGAAACAACATTTTGTTACTGGGTCACTAAGGATAAGGGTGAGTGGTGCCACTCCCATTTCTACCCCTTGATTCCTGGAACTGTGAATCCTGGCTATGGGAGAAAGAGTACCATATATTGGACACTGGTTCAGAGGATATATAGCTTTATGGAGAACCTCGTCCCAGCCCTGTAAAGTATTATCACCTAGTTGATGCTGTAACTGTGACTCAAAATGCCATTCATCAAGCCAGTTGCTTCAGGACAATGGGGAGCTTAGTAAGGTCAGTGAACTCTGTGAGCATGAGCCCATTGCTGCACATTTTTGGCTGTGAAGTGAGTTCCTTGGTCAGAAGCAATGCTGTGTGGAATGCCAAGAAAATGGATAAACATTCTATAAGTCCACAGATGGTCGTTTTGGCAGAAGCATTGCATACAAGGAAGGCAAATCTATATCCAGAGTAAGTGCCAGTAAGAACGAAATGTTGCCCATTCCATGATAGAAGTGGAAGTGGCACCATTTGCCATTATCCCTATTGACCCAGTAGCAAAATGTTGCTTCCTGTTCCTGTGACTTTATGCTCTGCTAACCTACAGGACTTAGCACCAGAGAAGAGTGCTGCCACCAGGAGACACAACAATGATTCCGTTCAACTGGAAGTTAAGACTGCCACCCAGTCACTTTGGACTCCTAGGCCTATGAGTCAACAGGCAAACAAGGGAGTTACTGTGTTGGCTGGGGAAATTGATCCAGATTACCAAGGGAAAACTGGATGAGTACTCCACATTGGGGTTAAGGGAGAGTATGTCTGGAATACAGAAGATCCCTTAGGGCATCTCTTAGTATTACCAAACTCTGTGATTAAAGTCAATGGGAAATTACAACAACCCAATCCAAGCAGTACTATAATTGACCCAGGCCCTTCAGGAATGAAGGTTCACCCCACCAGGTAAAGAACCATGACTAGCTGAGGTAGTTGCTGAGGGCAAAGAGAATACAGAATGGATATTGGAAGAAAGTAGCTATAAATACCAGTTATGACCATGGGACCAGTTACAGAATTGAGGACTGTAATTATCATCAGTATTTCCTCCCTATTTTGTTCAGAATACATTTGTGTTTAATAATACAAAGATATTAAATAAATATATTTGTTTTCATTTCTCTGTTAGTCATTTAACATACGATATATTGACTTTAGGGGCCCAGCGCAGCGGCTCACGCATGTTATTCCAGCACTTCGGGAGGCTGAGGTGGGCAGATCACTTGAGGCCAGTAGTTGGAGACCAGCCTGGCCAACATGGTGGAATCCCATCTCTACTAAAAATACAATTCAGCTTCTTGGGAGGCTGAGGCACAAGAATCACTTGAACTCAGAAAGTGGAGGTTTCTGTTAGCTGAGATCATGCCACTGCACTCTCGCCTGGACAACACAGCGAGACTCTGTCTCAAAAAAAAAAAAAAAAAGATACATTGACTTTATATCAGTATTTAAGTATTGTTAATTTTACATCATAGTATTTAAGTTATGAGATATCAGGAGACAAGTAAACATCATTCAAGAACTTTACCCCCTCTTCTGGGTAAGGGATTAATGTGTTTTTTATTGTATGCAGGATAATTGTATCAGGTTAGGTGGGACTATGACCTTGTTATTGTCTTTATTTGGAGATTAAGTTCAGTTTACAGAGAGGTGTGTAGATTAAGTACAGACAAGGGGTGGACTTGTCATGGTTAATTTAGGTGTCAGCTTGACTGGATTGAGGAATACCTGGAGAAGTGGTAAAGCATTATTTCTGGGTATGTGAGGGTTTTTCCAGAGATGAGAGTAATTAACCTGCCACAAGGTAGCTGGCTGATCCACATGAGCAATGATGCTGTATCAAGGGCTCAGTGTGGGTCTCGGCTGCTGGCAGATTGAGCCCTCAGAGGTGACAGTAGCCAGGTCAGCTTTGCTAAGTGGAAGTCTGTGTTGCTGAACTCATACATGTCTTCCATCTCTGCCACCCTGGGCACTTCGTTCTTGAGCCCATTGGACGATGGTAAGGGTAGCTGGGGAAAGAGAGTGACTAGTGTCCACAGAATGGTCATCCCATCTCCTTGATTATTAGTCCTCCTCTGCTGAGGTCACTGTTTGGTGAGCGTTGACAAAGGACATAATTATCTTCACATCTTTTGCCCACTCAAGTCCATCCACATATCTCTTCCCCAAATTTCTTTGTCATCAATTTTCCAATTATGTTTCTTTCAAGTCTCTGACCATCTGGCCAAACCAATGGTTACGGTTCATGAATTGTTATATAATTCCACATCTGGCCATTTCTCCTTCCAAGCAAAGTGCACAACCTGGTGTACTGCCCAAAGTTCTACACACTGAGATTTCTCTTCACCACTATCCTCTAAAGATGTCCCACAAAGGGATGGTATTGCTGAAACTGTCCACTTTTGGATGGTGCCTGCGTATTATGCAGAACCACCTGTAAACTGGGACCTCTATCAGTTGATCATAGGATACTCCCCATGAGGTCATCGGTGCAGGCTGAGGCAATGTAGTTGTAACCAGGGGCATTTGGGCCACTTCGTGTAACCTACTTGTGCTTCAGAACCTGCTTGGGCCCAGTTATGTGTATATCACTTCCATTTGATGATAGAGGGCTGCTGTGTATGCCCAACTTTATGACTTGGTGGGTCAGTTAACACCTAGTTAATGATGGTCAGGTCAGGTTGCATGGTTACTTGGTGGCCCTTGGTCAAGTGTTCAGTTTCTACTAAGGCCTAGTAGCAGGCCAAGACTGCCTCTCAAAAGAACAGTCATTATTTGTGGATGATGGCAGGGCCTTGCTCCCAAAATCCTGAGGGCCTCTGCTGCAATTCACCTATGGGGACCAATGAAAGGCTTCAAACAGCATCCCTCTCTGCCACTGACCCCTCCAGCACCATTGGATCTGCTGGGTCATATGACCCAAATGGCAGAGTAGCTTGCACAGCTGCCTGGACCTGTTGCCTCTGCCTTATCCTGTTCTGGGCCCCATTCAAAACTAGCAGCTTTCCAGGTCACTTGGTAGATGGGCTAGAGTAACACACCAAAAGGAGGAATGCGTTGCCTTCAAAATCCAAAAAGGCCTACTAGGTATGGTGCCTCTTTCTTGGTTGTAGGAGGGGCCAGATGGAACACCTTATTCATCACTTTGGAAGGGATATCTCAACATGCCCCACACTGCTGGACCCATAGAAATTTCACGGAAGTAGAAGGCCATAAAGTTTGGTTGGATTTATTTTCCACCCTCTGACACACAAAAGGCCTCACTGGTAAGTCCAGAGTGCTTGCTACTTCATGCTGACTAGGTCCAATCAGCATAATATAATGGGCCAGAATGAAATCTTGTGGATGGGAAAGGTGATCAAGATTCCAGTGAACTAAATTGTGACATAGAGCTGGATAGTTGATATAATTCTGAGGTAGGACAGTAAAGGTGTATTGCTGACCTTGCCAGATGAAAGCAAACTGCTTCTGGTGGGCCTTATGGACAGGGTTGGAGAAAAAGCCATTCTCCACATCAACACCTACATACCAGCTACCAGGAGATGTGTTAATTTGCTTAAACAATGAAACCACATCTGGTATAGCAGCTGCAATTGGAGTGACCACTTGGCTAAACTACAGTAATTCACTGTGATTCTCCAGGATCCATTTGTCTTCTGTCTTCTGCACAGACCAGATAGAAAAGTTGAATAGGATGTGGTGGGGATCACCACCTCTGCATCTTTCATGTCCTTGATGGTGGCACTAATCTTTGCAATCCCTTCAGGGATGCAATCAGTGGATTTTGATTTACTATTTTCCTAGGTAGGGGCAGCTCTAATGGCTTCCATTTGGCCTTTCTCACCATAATAGCCCTCATTCCACAGGTTAGGGAATATGGGGATTCTACCAGATGGCAAGCACATCTGTTCCAATCATGCATTCTCGAATGGAGGAAATAACCACAGGATGGGCTCACGGACCCACCAGACCTATTGTGAGTCAGACCTAAGCCAAAACTCCATTGCTAACCTAACTTCTATAAGCCCTTGCTGTGGCTTGTGGACCACAGTGACTTTTTGGGTCTCCTGGAATCAATGTCAATTCAGAGGCAGCATTCAGTAGTCCTGAAAGATCTGTATTTCCTTTTCTCCAATGCACAGTTATGCTGGCAAAAGGCCATAGGTCCCTTTGGGGAAGGATGAGGAAAGCTTAATAGTGTAAATTTTCGGTAGTGTACCAGGGTACTTCCTGGACAGAACCTGGCCTCCCCTTCATCCAAGTCTTTCTGGGTCTGTGAACTGGCTCAAGTCTAGGAATTGATTGAGAGGGAATGATTCTCTGTCTTTATGTTTCAAATTAAACCTTTGTTCACTTGACCTGATCGTTTTCTGTTTATACAGATCAAGTAATAATTTATTAGGCTTCCTATCTATTTTACTTTTAGGAACACCATGGTTAGCTAGCCAACACCCTAGATTTACACAAGTCACACTATTCTGATTGTTGCTTTGCCTCAGCTGTCTAAGATGGTAACTACACCTGCCTTGCCTTTGATAGATGAGTGCTACCACTTAGGCCCTGCCACACCAGGTTCCAATGACCCCATTGCATTTAAGTTTTCTAATTGAGTGACTGCAATTCTGTCACGATTGGTGCAAGGTTAGAAATAACCAGGTCCATGTGTGGTTGTGTCTTTCCACAGTGTCAGGCTTTTATTGATACTGTTGCAATCACAAAAGCCAGAAGCTACATGGAGTTCCCAAGGAAACAATTCCCTTTAGTACTTCCTGTTCACTCAATGGTCAGAGCTTCAGGCACACAGGCTCAAGACATTCCACAAGTCAGTCAATATTGCAAACCATACATAATAGTATACTTAGTCAATATAGTCAATATATAAATGTTACAGGTTAAACATTCCATAACAAAGTCACATTCAAAATCAAGAGGAAAAAGGATAAGAGAAGGTGTTAATAAGCCAGTCCAGGGAGGGCTAAGAAGACAAAAGGAATCCTGGTTTGAGCCAGATAGTCTGTCAGCCTTGCAAGTCCTTGAAGTGGCAGAGCTTTTGGCTGCAGACACCCAATTTCTTATTGTAAGTGATTGCAAGACAGTGTCATTAAGGCAGCCATTTGGAGCTGCTGAAGGCCCGATCTTTTACAGTCATAGAGTCCTCTGATGATGAGAACTGACAGTGGAAGGCTGTGCTTGTTTGTGTCTTTATCTCATTAGATGTGGTCTTTATTTTTTTATTTGTTTATTAAACAAAACATCTTATCCTTGTTCGCAAAGTGCCCTGTGAAATATAAAATGAAGCCTTTTTCTAAGATGGAATTAACTATGTCAAGGGTGCTCTATGCAGGTTCCCACTGTAAGGTCCAACCTACAGAAAAGCACAATCATGATTGCACTGTTCAGGGATGCTGGGGATCCCCCCACACATCTGTTTCTCAAAGTATTTGGTGAAAGGTACATCTTCTGGACCCTCCCAGTGTGGGTTAGTAGGTTTTAAGTGATAAATCCGTTCTAGCATTCCAATCTTCTTTTAACCCTTTCTTCTACATTAACCCAAGGGAGATGGGGGATCTCCAGCTTGTCCTCGTGAGCCATCTTTTGATCCAAGTTTCAGGTGAAGAGGAGAAAATATAATTTCTTTTCTCAACCCTCATAAATTTGTAGATGGGACACTTTTGTCACAAAAGACAGAAAAGAAAAAAACAAACATTTTTATATATATATTTATTTATTTTTTGAGATGGAGTCTCACTCTGTCACCCAGGCTGGAATGCAGTGGTACAATCTCGGCTCACTGCAACCTCCGCCTCCTGGGTTCAAGCAGTCCTCCTGCCTCGGCCTCCCGAGTAGCTGGGACTACAGGCACCCTCCCACCACACCTGGCTAATTTTTGTGTTTTTAGTAGAGACAGGGTTTAACCATATTGGTCAGGCTGGTCTTGAACTCCTGACCTCAGGTGATCCACCTGCCTTGGCCTTCCAAAGTGCTGGGATTACAGGTGTGAGTCACCACGCTCAGGCTCTTTTTTTTTTTTGAGATGGAGTCTTCCTCTGTCACCCAGGCTAGAGTGCCGTGGTGATATCTCAGCTCACTGCAACTTCTGTCTCCCGGGTTCAAGTGATTCTTTTGCCTCAGCCTCTCAAGTAGCTGGGATTACAAGTACGCGCCACTACGCCTGGCTCATTTTTGTATATATATATATACATGCACATATATATGTGTGTGTGTGTGTGTATATATATATATATATTTTTTTTTTTTTTTTGGTAGAGACAGGGTCTTACCGTGTTGGCCAGGCTGGTCTTGAACTCCTGACCTCAAATGATGCACCCACCTTGGCCTCCCAAAGTGGTGGGATTACAGGTGTGAGCCACCATGCCTGGCCAAACCAAGCATTTTAATTTAAGCATGCAACGTGTATTATGCAGGGGGAAATATCAGTTCAAAAGTGTCTCTCAGATGGTGGCTTAGGGTCTCAGCTTAGATAGCATATCTAAGAACAATAAATTTAGAAGCAACAAGACAAAGGAATAAGCAACTTTTCCCAAAAGGTGAGAAAACTATGAGACAGTAGTCAAGTTTGCTCCCAGAATCCTCTGGCCCTGCTGGTGCCAATGTCTGAGCTGATAAGCAAGAGAGAATTGGTATCTCTGTCTTTAGGTAGAAAGGGGAGGCAGAAGCCCCCCGGCATCCTTTTCCCTGGAGTTTTATGGCGTGCCAAAGGTAAGAAAGAGCAGCTCAGACAGCTCTTTCTGTAACTATTGCTTTCCATTTGCCTCTGGCTTAAATATATTTTTGTCAAGAAGGTATATTTTGGGGTGAAATATTCTGGTTTCCTTCACAGCCATCCAATCAGCCAAACTGCTAGCACTTTTCCCAACTCCTCTGACTGCAGCATGCAATGCACAATCTCTGCTTAGTGGGCTTGTATTAATAACTTTGGCCTGATCCAATTTTATGTTCCTTCCACCATTATTCCATACCATTAATATCCATTTCTACACATATTCCCTGGATATCTGCTCTCATAAATTAGAAAACTCAAGTCATTCTTTTGGAGTGTGGTGCACCTCCTCACGGGTCACACTTTGTCCCTCTTACAGGCCTGCTGGGAGTTGAGTCCAGATATAGGTCTAGAAGCAAAGCGGGGTGGGGGAGGGGTGAATCAACATTGCCTTACATAGCAATTGCCTCAGCAGAGGCCATTACCCTTTTCTCAGGCTATGCAGAGTCAATCCCTGAAGACAGAGGTGGAAAGGCCGTGTCACTATGGACAGGGATGCTGGTGCCACTGGGGGTGGGGGTAGGGAGGCCACTTTGTTTGCTGGCAAACAAGACTCGTCGGAATTTAGGAGCTCAATGTCCCAACTTTATCAGGGTCTTCTCACAAATTTCTGTTTACAGGATCCCATTCTTGCGCAACTGATGTCCTCACTATGAGACTGAGAGTTCAACTTTTGTTGTAACTCAGCCAATCACCTGACAGTGGCTTGTGTTTGATTTTCAGCAATTTCAGGCCTGTGGCTACAGGAGAGAAGATGTTACCTTAGGGCACACTTAGAAACTCTTAGGCTATTTATGTGGAGCTGGAGCTAGAAATTTGAATCCCTGAGCTCATCTTTTTCTTACATTACTGTGTCCAGTGACATTAGAAGCAGCCAACCATCCTCATTATATTCCTTGGTTTTTCACAAATGTTTGAAAGTATGATATAGAGAGTTACCAAGTCCCATGCCTCTTATAAGTAGTTGATTAAAAGTATCAAATGTAGATATTTTGTGTGTCTCTATAAACAGTTCATGCCACGGACTATCCAATGCTCTCTGTACTACTTGAAGTGGAGTCTGTAGAATTTTTAGGTCGAATCAAATCAGAAAGCCAATTCCAGAAAACCCCCAAACCAACAAAGGAAACTCATCCTTAAAATTCTGTTCCTCCAGAAGTGGGCCTGGTACCAATATCTGTATTAGTCAGGATTGTCCAGAGAGAGAGAACAAGTAGGATATATGTATATAGCTAGCTAGCTAGATAGATAGATAGAGGTAAATATAGAGACAGAGATATTTAAGAAGGGATTTATTCAGGGAATTAACTAATGCTATCATAGAGGCTAAGACATCCTTCCAAGGGCTACCCACAAGCTAGAGACCCTGGGATAACAAAATCTGGCTCGGTCCAAGTCTAAAAGCCTCAGAACCAAGGAAGCTAATGATGTAATTCTCAGCCTGAGGCAGAAGGCTCTGGTGTAAGTCCCAGAGCTTCAAATGCCAGAGAACATGGGGCAGTCCAAGGGCAGGAGAACAAGAGTGTCCCATTTTCAGGGAGGGAGAATGAGAGAAAGAGAGATAGAGACAGAGAGAGACAGAGGAAGAATGAGAGAAAGAGAGAGAGAGAGAGACAGTGGGAGAGAGAGGCTTTTTTCTGCCTTTGTGTTCTATGCCCAGCTAATTGGATGATGCCCAGCCACATTAAGGGTGGATCTTTCCCACTCACTCTACCAACTCACATGCCAATCTCCTTTGGAAACACCCTCACAGACACACCCAGAGATAATGCTTTACTAGTTCTCTAGGTATTCTTCAATTCAATCAAGTTTACACCTAAAATTAACCATCACAGACAATTATGATGGGGATTTGACCTTTGACCTGGTGTCCTATCTTGCCTCTTGAGTAGAGGAAAATGGATTGTGGGAGAAAGTGCAAGCTAAATAAAGGGCATTTGAAGAAGCAGATGTGGCAGTTAGATGAAGCACAATTTAATAGAATTAGATGTGCAAGTATGCATGCATTTTTGCTAATGATATTCTGAGGAATGCAAAGTAAATTTATTTTACCTACATTTTGACTGAGAAATGAAGATATTAGCAGGGAGCTATGAGAAGCAGGTGATATTAAAAGCAAATGCATTTTTAATTTTTCTTTGTTATCGTTCCATGGTTGTTAAAAGAGCAAGGCTTTTCAAATCATAGCCTTAATTCAAAGAAGTTTAATTCTGGATGGCTAATGGGAACTGACTCAGTTATTTCTTTTTTCCAGTGGTTTATAATTATTGTTTTTGAAATTACTTTTGAAGCTAAGCTCTTCCCACAGTGCTCTCTGGGTTATTAGTTTTACCATAGATTCAGGTGGCAAATCTCTATCCATTACTGTTCTGAATATAATCAAGAGAAATGTGGTTAAATTTTTGGTTATTGTGACAGTTTCAAGGAATAATTTGAGTTTGTCTGAAATAGTGCACTCATTCAATCACTCAATGTCTTATTTGGGTCAGGCCCCTCAGAGCAGAGCCTGGGCTGAGGACTCATAGGAAACAGCAGCAAATTGTACTCCCACGATGCAGTCATTGGCTGCAGGCTGCCCAAGGGAGATACAAACGCCCAGTCACTTCCATCTCCTGCACGAGGTGGCAAAACAGCTCCAGGAGCCCCAGAGCAGTGCTCCAAGGATGGATTGGATGTGTGGGGCCATTGGAACTAAAAGCACAGAAAAGGATACACAGAAACAATACAAGGGTAACGAAGATGTGATGGGATCGGGAAGGAGCATCCATGGTGTCCGCTGTACTCAACCAATATATTGAGCATCCACCGTATGTTGAACAGTGTTCAAAGCCCTGGGGATTTGGTGGAGTATAAGCCAGGAGGGCTTTTATGCTAGTGGGAGAGATGGTTAATATAATAAGTAAGCTAATATATGAATAACGTATTAATAGCATGATGATCCATGCTATGAAGAATAGGAAGCAGTACAAGGGAATAGAGAATGATTAGGGGTGCTGTATTAGACAGGGTAGTCAGGATAAGTTAAATAAACAAATTCTATGAAAAATGTATTTGGGTTTCCATGGGGCTCTTATCCTTTGGGAAGTACTGGCATTGTGTATTGTTTCTTCCTAACCCTGGGAACTTCTTTCACATGGAACTCATAGAAGGGAAGTGTGCCTCCTATTTGAATAAAACTATCACAATAGGTATTCTTGACATAGGAATAACAAACTTGAAGTAAAAGGCATTTTTCTACCCTCTGCATTTATTTCTAAATGTTCTGAAGTCAAATATTTGGGGAAGCAAAGAAAAAAGAAAATTAGATTTGTATGTTAAGAATTCTGGTAATGTATGTTGGTAAGCATCTCGACTCTGATTAAGAATATTGAGAAAATCTAAGTTATTTAGGGGAAAATGGATAGAAAAGAAGGAGGAAAACACAGTCATCTGAATTATAACATAAAACTATCTTTGATGTTTTTAACTGAAAATCCAAGAGAATCTAAAAAGACACAGTAGACTTTCCAAAGAAAGGTATGTGATGAGGTCATAGTGTTGCAGAGATGACAGTCAAAGTCAGTTACTGGATGTTATGTTGCAGAGGTGACTAGGCTCTTGTCACTGTTTCATGCTGAAACTCGCAAATGACTGCCAATCTATGGACATCTGGGTTTGTGTTTGTGGGAATTCTTACTGGGAAATGTTGTTTTACAAATTCTTTCTCCTGATTATTTCATCTGATGCAACTTCTGGTAACCTCATTCAACTGTCTTCTTACTGTCCCCCAATTTATCTGGTCTTTTGCACCAGAAGGATGGACAGGAGGTGGTGGTGGAAGAAGCCAAATAGAATTTGCTAGCAGGAATAGAAGGTGACTCATTTTCTCCCTTCCTTTCTTACTTATTCCCCATGGTAAATGTTCCAGGACTTTTCCAGTAGAAAAGAGAGGAGATGAGACATAAGTTATAATGGTTCCACTGTGTAATTTTTAGTAGGTAATGAATGCTTCACAGCTTTGTTTTATTAGAAAATATACATGCTATGTTAATAAAATGGGTTGTGGTGTTTGACATTTCATTAATGAACATTAAATATCATTATCAAAAGGCTCATAATTCATTATAATTTTAAAATTAAACATGAGCTTATCAAATAATTTAATCTAGTAATGTTGAGATGAATTGTGGGGCAATGTTCTTCAGTGCATACTGTTTTATTTTATTTATTTTTATTTTTATTTTTATTTTTTTGAGACAGTCCCACTCCACCACCCAGGCTGGAGTGCAGTGGCACGATCTTGGTTCGCTGCAACATCTGTCTCCTGAGTTCAAGCGATTCTCATGCCTCTGCTTCCTGAATAGCTGAAATTACAGGTGTGCACCACCACGCCTGGCTAATTTTTGTAGTTTTAGTAGAGACAGGGTTTCGCCATGTTGGCCAGGCCGGTCTCAAATGCCTTGCCTCAAGTGATCCACCTGCCTTGGCCTCCCAAAGTGCTGGGACTATAGGCATGAGCCATGGCACCAGGCCTGTACTATTAAAACACACACACACACACACACACACACACACACACACACACACACACACACAAAACTGTTAATGGACAATGAAATATGTAACAGTGTCTTGCTTTATTTTGTGCTGCTAAAACAGAATACTTGAGACTGGATGATTTGTAAAAACCAGAAATATATTTTCTTGCAGTTCTAGAAGCTGGAAAGTCCACGACCAAGGCATCTGCAGGGTCAGTTGTCTGGTGAGAGCTGCACACCAGAATGGCACTTGGAGTGCAGGATGATGAATTTAGATTGGGGTGGTTAAAAAAGCTTCCTCTGAGGAGGCAACATTTGAGATAAAAGGAGAATGATGGGAACGCAGCCTTGTGAAGCTTGAGGGAAGAACTTTCCAAGCAGAAGAAATAGCTTGAACAAAGGTCCCTATAGCAGAAACAGGCTTGGTGTGTTCAGTATTCCATGATGGGAAAAATGTACATTTATATCACTATTAGCTTTTAAAATAATCTTTAAATTATTATATCATGTCTGTAGTTGGTATGTAGATAACACAGTGAGGTGCCAACCAATGAGAATCATATTAAGGGGACAGGCCAACCAGACATAGAAAGATGGGCACCATTTTATAAGAGGTGTTAAAGCATCATTGGAAAACACTTGGAATGTGGCACTCCTAAACTCAGGTCTCCATGTACAAGTCCTTCTTTAAGTAGCGAAGCTTAGGGACCAATGCAATGGTGAGGTATCTGATGGCAATGAAGTCTCTGAAGTCTTTTTGGTGCTCCTTGTCAACTGCTTTCCCAACAGCTTCTGCCAGTAGGATCCAAGGATGCAAGGATCCGACCCCAGTTGGAGCTATCATACCCTGGGAAGGAAGGAATGAGTTACAGAGCATGGAGGCTGAAGAGCTTGTGAGTGATTTTCACTCTGTTGCTCAGCCTTTTTTCCCTCCCTGCTGGGTGTGGCAGCCAGAATTTAGTCAGAAGTGCAACCCATGTGAGGAGCTTGTGGCAAACCCTCAACTGCTTTATTTAGCAGCAGACCTCACTGACGCTGGGGAGGAGGAAGGATGGGGCTGGCTGCTCTGCCTAACTGCACATCATCCTTTTTTTTTTTAATTGCCATTTACCTCATGGCCCACCTTGTTTCCAGATCCTGCAGCTTTTGAGCTAGAGATTTTTCTGGAGCTCTGTTGCAGAAGGCAACTTACTTAACAGAATGATGGCTCTGGTTGGCTTTCCTTTAATCTGATCCTAGATTTTGCATATTTTCCAAAAAGCCTCAAAGTTTCTGGAGTAAAATGGTGTCTGTGGC
The DNA here is from genome assembly GCF_047675955.1 of Chlorocebus sabaeus. Taxonomy (NCBI): domain Eukaryota; kingdom Metazoa; phylum Chordata; class Mammalia; order Primates; family Cercopithecidae; genus Chlorocebus; species Chlorocebus sabaeus. The sequence continues at coordinate 79,889,885 of NC_132924.1, read as the reverse complement.
AGAGACTGCTGGTTGTCTACTCCCAAATATCTCCCCTTTAATAAGAGAACCCCAAATTTCACATGACTGCTAAGCTAAACAAGCAAGCAAAAAACCCACAGAAGAACAACAACCCTACATTCCCCAAATTCTTTGCAGTCAGATATGACCCTGTAACTAAGTTCTGACCAATGAAATATAAGTAGAAATTATGTGTGGGAGTACACACTAACATCTTTAAAAGAGAGAGAACATGGCCTCCTTTCTTTTTTATTCATCTTTCTGCCTGAGATATGAATGCAATAGCTGAAGCTCTAGCAATCACATTGAACCACAAGGAAGAGGTTCACACTCTGAGAATGGTGGAGGTAAAAACTGGAAGGAGCCAGGGTCTGTGATAATTGCCATAACTGCTCTGAAATGCTTATTTCTAGATTTCTCCTATGTGAGAGAAAAAGAAACTGTTTTGTTTAAGGTACTGTCATTTTGTGTTGGTTTTATAGCCAAATCTAATTCTAACTGATATAGTTCCCTTTTTGTTTTTTAAGAACCTATTCAGAATTACACACACACACACACACACGCGCGCACACACATACAATGTGTATATATATGCATACATACATATATATGTATGTATATATAGAGTGCATCTATATATATGTAATGTCATTTCACTGGGAAGTGAGGAAAACTTCTTGAAATGGAAACTTGCATGCAAAGATTGTCTCAAAAAGAATGAAAAAATTACTTGAATCATGAGTTTGTATTTTTTCTTCATAATTTTTTCATCCTCCTATATCCTTACATAGTAAGTGCTTAATAAATCTTTTGACTTTGAAAACACTGCAGACTTATCTTTATTATAAAATATAATTTTTAAAATATTAAAAGTTACATAATGAAAACAATTTTAGACTTGGATTCAGAAGATGTGGTAGATGGTGGTGGTGCTTGGCCCAGAAGTCCATTACCTGGCCATGGTACCCATCTTCCAGGTGCTGTAGACTCAATGAGTATAAGCTCCTTGCCCAGAGATGCAGCTTCCATCCACCCGGGGTGGGGTGGGGTGGGGTTGGAGGGCTACAGGTAATGAATGATTGATAAAGGGATATAAAAACCTCGCTCTCTTGTCTCAAGGCAGGAGAAATTTGTAGAGCACTCATGCTCCAGAGCTTCCATGGCATCAGGCTAGTGATAAACTCTAGCTGACCCATATCTTAGCCCAGCCCCTTCCCCTGTCCTATTCTACCTCCCTCATGCACATACAGGTTTTCACTCCCTCAATAAGTTACTTGCATAAGAATCCTCATCTCAGGCTCTGCTTCTAGGAAACTGGACCTGAGAGGGAAGATGTAGGTGGCTGTCTCAATTTTGCTGTATAGCCTTAGGAAAGCCACTGGATTTTTTGAGTCCTTTTCTCATAAATCAGAATGAAGAGAATAATAGGCTTATAGGCTTTTTGTGAGGCTTAAATGAAATAATTATATGTAAAAGCATTTTTCTGGGCAAATATATTGTTAATAACTAGTATTTAGAAAAATAGGATGTAGTTGTGAACAAACTTTCATAGAAATAAATTTTAGGCATCAAGTACTTGTGCTTTATGGTAACTCTTCATATTTTTACTACTGGGTATGCTGTTTCATCTATAACTTACTATACTGTATGTATATAATGCTAATGCTTAGTCACCAATTTGTTCTTTGCTGATTGCTTGTCAATTGTATTCATCAGTCTTATCAATATTTACAGAAATTTGTCATCATTTTTTTCTACATATGTTTGACAAATAGTTATTAAATTTTTATTTTTTTGAGATGGAGTTTCTCTCTTCTTGTCCAGGCTGGAGTGCAATGGCATGATCTCAGCTTACTGCAACCACCACCTCCCAGATTCAAGTGATTCTCCTGCTTCAGCCTCCTGAGTAGCTGGGATTACAGGCACCTGCCACCACACCCGGCTATTTTTTTATTTTTAGTAGTGATGTGGTTTTGCCATGTTGGCCAGGTTGGTCTCGAACTCCTGACCTCAGGTGATCCACCTGCCTCGGCCTTCCAAAGTGCTGGGATTATAGGCATGAGCCACCACACCTGGCCCTAAATTTTTTATGTTACTCAGAAGCAGAACATTATTGCAAGACCAGATTTCAATGTTTTATTTCTGTGAAAGCCTTCTGGCAGCTCATGGCCAAGAATCTGACAAAGCTGCTGCCATGGTCAGAATGTGTCCCCCTGCTCCTCTGGAATTCATGTGTTGAAATCCTAAGCCCCAAGGTGATGGAATCAGGATGTGGGGCCTTTGGGAGGCTCTGCTCTCATGAATGGGATAAGTGCCCTCATCAAAGAGATCTCAGAGAGCTACCTTGACCCTTCTACCACGTGAGGATATAGGGAAAAGTTGCCATCTATGAACCAGGAAGCAGGCCCTCACCAGACATTGAATCTGCTGGTGCCTTGATCTTGGACTTCCAGCCTCTAGAACTGTAAGAAGTAAATTTCTGTTGTTTGTAAGTCACCCAATACATGCTATTTTATTGTAGCAGCCCAGATGGACTAAGACAGGTAGGCCTCAGAACAATCTAGGCAATTATATTGCCAAAGGCCTAGGAGTAGCACAGTTGGTTAATTCATGACTTGGCTCTATTTGCAACTGGTGTCCTTATCTACCTGCGCCCCACCACATGCTTCGTGCCACCACAGTTCTCAGCCTGAATTCATGCCGCCTCCATGTTGCTAGGCCATGAACCCTCCCCTGGCCACCCATCTCTGTCCTCACCCTTTAAGTGTGAGGGGAGATTCAAGTAAGGAGGGTGGGAAAGAATACCTGGGAAATAATATCACCCTGCACTTAAACATCATCCTGTGGAAAATACCCAGCTAGACCACTGCCTTGCTTTACCTGAGATGAGAGCTGAGCAGACTGTAAACCAAAAATAAAATTCCAAGGCCCCCTGCAATCATCTGAATGGACTGCCTCCTGGCCAGGGCACTCTAGCATTTAACCTGAAACACTGGTTCAGGCCATGACAGGAAGTGGGGGTTGAACATCCATTATACCCCTCCAGCATTATCATCAACACCAACCTTAAGTCTGATAAGACACATGTACAGTCTATTCTCTCCAAAGCCTGCTCCTTGGCTTTAGGAGGCTTCATTTGCAATGATAAAACCTAGGTCTCCACAAACCCTTCTTATAATCCACACCTTTCTTTCTACTAATAATAACTCCTTCAACTAACTGTCACTCAGAATACCTATGACCTGGAAGCCCCCCACCCTTTCCAGCTGGAACAAATGTAAATCTTACATGTATTGATTGATGTATTATTATGTCTCCCTAAAATGTATAGAAACAAGCTGTATCCCAACTGTCTTGGGCACATGTTGTCAGGACCTCCTGAGGCTGTGTCACAGGCATGTCCTTAACCTTGGCAAAATAAACTTTCTAAATTGATTGAGACTTGTCTAAGATGCTCTTGGGTTTACAAGACTAACAACAAACCCTCAACATTCATTTGTCTCAAAGCTTTTCTTTTTCACAAAGGAGATACCATCAAGAGTGTGAAAGAAAAGGCCAGGCATGGTGGCTCACGCCTGTAATCCCAGCACCTTGGGAGGTCAGGGTGGGCGGATCACTTGAGGTCAGGAGTTCAAGACCAGCTAGCCAACATGGTGAAATCCTGTCTCTACTTAAAGAAAAAAAAATACAAAAACTAGCCGGGTGTGATGGCACATACCTGTAATCCCAGATACTTGGGGGGCTGAGGCAGGAGAATAACTTGAACCCAGGGGATGGAAGTTGGGGTGAGCCAAGATTGACCTACTGCACTCCAGCCTCAGCAATAGAGCGAGATTCCGTCTCAAAAAAAAAAAAAAAAAAAGAAAGAAAGAAAAAAGAAAAAGAAAAAGAAAAAGAAAACAGAAAAAAAAAAATGTGGAAGAAAGGGCAAGAAACATTAGCATCTGTGCATGAATGTGACTTCCTGACTCTATGGAAGGAAAAATTACGACGACTTTGGTAAATATTTTCTTCCTCATTATGGGTTTCAACTGTGTGTGAAAATTAACATTAGCCCCTGAAGAACGTGTGGAAGAACTTGGTGTAATGCGTCCCTCTTTAGATCAACAGGTGTTAACTAAATGGGAGAGTGTCCTCAGCTTTCAGATGAGTCCTCTGCAGGAGGTTGGCTGGAGGGCTAGATACTTGCCCTGGACAGCCCCTCCTCACCCAATCTCTGACTGTTCAAAAGCACATGGCGGCATCAACAGATGTGGTTGATGGTCTTACTGAAGCCCCTAATGAAAGGCCCAGGTAAGGGGACATGATCTGGTGGGGGAGGGGAGATGCATTCTACGTTGAGGAAGGATCCTTCTGGGTGAGAGGCACAAATTTCCAGAAGGTGGTGGAAGTTTTCCTCCTGAAAACTAGAAGCAAGAATCTCTTTGAAGGTGAGCTGTGGGTGTGAGGAGATTGGAGTCAGGTTATAAACAGGTTGCTTCTGAGTCCAAGCAGGAACCTTGTTGTAAAGAGTTAACATCTCCAGTGCTTGCTGCCTTAGGATTCTGAAGAAAGCCAAATCTAGCACTTAGCTTAACTTTTCCTTGTTTTCTTTTAAAATTACCTTGACCCTTCAGTAATGAAGTTGTCCCAGACAGGCTGGTGTAGGTGGATTGGGGAAGCAGATTGCAGAGTCAAGGTAGCAAAAGGGAAGGTCAGTAATTGTGTCTGCAGAGAAGCATCAGTAACTTGTGGGCATCCCACTTCCTGGGATTTGAGTTTAGGAGCAGTGGCGCCGTGACTGGGACTCTTGGAAGACAGAAGAGCACCATGAGGTCCTGAGACAGAGCTCTTTGTCTGGGGAACTTCTCAAATCCTCACTCTTCTGTCAAAACATTGGGTGGGAGAGAGTGGGAGTGCAGAAAGTAGGATGGATAAATTAAAGTAGAAAGTATAGTTGATTGATAACAAGATCACTTGAACTTTAATTTATGATTAAAACCTTAAGCCTTAAGACTGTCATTCTGGTGTCATTTGGACATTAACCAAGACTTAGGTAAGAAAGGATGTATTCAGGAGGGAGGAACTTGATTGTGCTTCAGGAATCATATCTCCTGGGACGTTACTCACTTCAAGCATGAGGCAGTCCTTTGATGGCAATAGCAAGTTTTACTACCTGAAACCAAGGAAAGCTAAGTGTGTAATTGGCCTCCATGGTTAGTAGCAGGAAAACGTGGCTATATTTCATGTATAAATCATGTATTTCTGCCTGTCCTCCCAAAGGAGGTCCTTTTCCTTAGAATAAGAATGCTCCAAAGAGCACGTGAATACATTTAACAGAATGAGATGCAATCAGAGGTGATTAAAAGCATCAGTGATGCTGATTGCAAGTCAGGTCAACAAGGAAGTATGTTTCCTTTAAATACATAGGGTTGCTACTGTGATAGCCTTGGCATCTATTTCTACCTGTTAGTGGATTTGATGCACAGTCATTCACAATGAAGTCCTATTTTAAAAACTACAGTCACAGTAGTCAATCATTACAAACACTACTTTACCTACTGCTCTTGATTCACAGTAACTGTCTAGCAAAACCCTGCATAAATTCAACTCTGCTTGACAACTGTGCAGCTGATTGTGGCAGGTGAGCAACACACCACCACCCTGATGTCAATTGAATTAATGGCCATAAACCTCAAGTGGGCCTTTAATGCCACACTTCTCTATTCACTCTTCCACTTTCCTGGGTGACTTTACTCCTCCTCCTCCTTTACCCTTCCCTTCTCTTTCTCCTTCCATTTGAATTGAGGTGTAATTTATTCTCAGTGAAATGCACAGATTGTAAGTGTGTAGTTTGATGATTTGACAAATGCATTCATCATGTAACCCATATCCCAGCAAGATATAGGACACTACCATCACCCCAGAAAGTTCCTTTAAATCACTTCCAAGCCAACTCCTGCACCGCCACCCCCAGAGGCCACCACTGATTTTTATCCTTGGTGACCACTTCACTCACACCTTTTCCTTGCCTCAAATCTCCAACTCCTCTTCCCCATCCTTACTCTCAGCTGATGATCTTGTTTCCCACTTTACTAAACAAAGGAAAGCAATCAGAAGAGAGCCTCCACATGGCCCCCACCTGCTCCCAACTTCTACAGATGACTCGGTATTTGCATCCTTCCTGTCTGTACCTGGGTGGTCTATCTAGCCGTGCTGTCTAAAACTAGGTCCTCCCATCAACATCTGTTCATCAAGGGTAGCACACCAGCAAGCCTTTCCTCTTTTTCTTGTATAAATTTTCACACATTACTGGGCCTATTCTAATTAACATTTATTTCTAGGCTATTTGCATGCCATCTTTAAAAATAATAAAACATTCTTTTGACCCCACTTCCTCTGCTAGCCCCATTTCTATGCCCCTTTTTGTAGCAAAACTCAAAATGTGGCTTATACTTTCTGACTTTAATTCTTCCCTATTCTCTGTTAAACTCATATTATCTAGACTTTCACTCCCGCCACCCCATGGAAACTACTCTTCTCAAGGCCAAATGACTTCTACATTGCTAAATCCAATGGTAAAGTTCTCAGTCTCCAGTAGATATGATATAATTGGTCCCTTGCTGCTCCTTTGACGAGACTTCTTCACTTGGTCTTCATAACACTATCTGGGTTTCTTCACTGCTCAATCCTTCCCAGTCTCAGTTTCTCCCAGCGAATTCCTTATCTTTTTCCTTAACTCCTCCTGTTGGCTTGGCTCAGCTCAGCCTTTGGTCTTCTACTTTCTCTGTCTACACTTACTCTCAGTGATCGCACCTGGCTTAGGGCTTTAAATGCCAACCATATGATGATGTTTTCCAAATTTATGCCTCCAGTTCAGGTATCTGACCTGAAATCCACACTCTATTATCCAGCTTCCCACTTGACATCTCCATTTGGATGTCTGATAGGCAGCTTGACCTGAATATGTCCAAAAGTGAACTCTTGATCTACCACTATAAACTTCTTCACTGACAAGTTTACCATTTGGGTTGATGGTTGCTCCATTTTTGTGGTTGCTCAGGCCAAAATTTTCAAGTCTTTCTTGATGCTTTTTTTTTCACTCATACCTCACATTCAATGTATCAGGAAATTCTGTTGGCTCTAAATGACTGATAATAGATAGTATTACTTTTTCCCCAAATAATCTAGTTTTTCCTCCTGCTGTGCCTCTCCCTGCAGGAGGATTAAATATCCCCACTCTGTTGAAAATAGGAGTGGCCATACAACTTGCTGTAGCTGAAGAAACGTGAGCAGAATTGATGGACATCATTTCTGGTGGGTGCTTTAAGAGCCAGCATGTAGTTTGCACATCTCCTTTCTCCCTCTGTCACAACAGCTTAAGATGTTCCAGATGGAGGCTGCTCTACGAGCCTGGACCCAGAGCCATGTCAACAAGGAGCAGAGTCATAGCCGACCCTCCCCAGACATGAAGTGTTGTAAGCTGCTGAGATTTGGGAGCCTCTTACTACTGCAGCTTAACTACTATGCTGACTGAAACACACTCTTTTCAAAATGTAACCAGAATCTGATCACTTTTACTACTGCCCTGGTTCAAGACATCATCATCTTACTGGGCTCCTTGGTTCTTTCTTCATCCCCTGCTATCCATTCTCAATGCAGCAGCCTCGGTGATCCCGTTAACACCGGTCTCACTTCTCTGTCCAAAAGTCTGTAATGGTTCCCATTTCATTTAGAGCCAGAGCCAGCCCTTACAAGACCCAGGAGTCCCAGCATGATCTCATTGTGTCTCTCTCCTTATGTCTCACCACTCTTCTCCTTGCAATCCCACTGGCCTCGGCCTCCTTCCTTCACTCAGCAGGTATGTTCTCACCTTTGGCCTTTCCTCTGAGCTCTTCTCTTTGTCTGGAATGCTCTGCCCCAGATATCTCACATGTAAGTTCCTTGCCTCCTTTAAGTTTTTACTCAAATACCACCCTTTCAGTGAGCCCTGACACTCTATTTATAATTGCACCCTATCCCTTCTCCATGTTAGCACTCTTAATCTCCATTACCTGCTCTATCTTTATTTTCAATAGCCCTTAATCACCTTTCAGCATACTGTATCATTTACTTTTTACATCATGTTCAGTGTTATTTATTGCCTGCCTCCCCTATTTGAATGTAAGTCCCACAAGAGCAGAGATCTTTGTCTGTTTTGTTCACTGATTGTACTATTTAGCTATTTCAGTGATAGCATTTAATACCTAGTGAACTTCAGAACATATTTATTGTAGGAGTATTGAAGCTAGAAAGTGGTGGTGCTAGAAGGAAGAGATGGTTAAGCAAATCAACAGACAGGATCAGGGCCCAACCTCACACAACTCAGAGTGCCAGGAGACAGCGGGTGTAGCAGTGGTAGTATCTGTGGCTCCTCTCATTGGCAGTAAGACAAAAAATGCTTGCTCAACCCTCAAAGCCTTTGGGTTTCTTGTTCTTTAGATATCCCATAGTTAGTTATATAGGTGCTAGTTTTAGAGCCACGCTCGTATGTCACATGGCATTTTTCTGGAATATCAATATGCAACTCATCCCTACCACTCTTGTCCATTCATAACCATGGATCCAGTAGAGGCTGGGTTCTTCCATGGTGGGTAAACAACACAGTTCACTGATCTTTTGGACCAAGAACCCAGAATAGTTGATCTATTGTTGAGCACATAGTAGTTGCTCAACAAATTTGTTGCCTAAATGAATTCAAGAGAATAACCAACTCCAGGAATAAAAGAAGCATTTTCTCAAAGTAAATCCTCACTTTTCAGTCTGGCTGCATATACATGTTGACAGATAAAGCTCTGGACCATGATAATTATGAGTGAAACAAATGTCTGATTGAGGCTTAGTTGTGGGTTTATTTTCCAAGAAAACATTCTAGAATATTTGGGACCTTGATCAAAGGCTTAAGTGTAGTGTTACTTAAGGTCTTTAAATGACTAAAATGTTATAATTGTTCACACAACACTAGTTAATTTGCAGTTAGTGGTTGAGAAGATGGAATCTGGAGCCTGATTATGTTCACATCCCAACTCTGCCACTTACTATAATAGCTATGTGACCTAGGGCCAATTACTTAACCTCTCTGTGATTCATTTTCCTCATTTGTAAAATGGAGGCAATAGCAATACCTACCTCATAGGGCTGTTGTGAGGCTAAAGTCAATGAATGTAAGTGTTTATAACAGTGCCCAGCATAGAGGAAGTAATATATGTCTGTTTGGTATCATTATTATGTTTATTATCCCTACATTTTTTTAAACTATCCACTTGTTGTTTTAAGTGGATTCTGAAAGCCAGGAAAAAGACACTGAGTTCCTTAGAATGCTGTTGCCCAAATGTCTGTCCCTTATGACTGTGCTTGGTCAAAGTTATACTCTTAGTTTCATATTTGTTTAATTTTTGATAGGTTGGGGTAAGTAGCAGAACAAGTTTTGTTCTTTAAAAACAGCCTTTACATTTTCTCTTTCCCTAAAATCCCCTTCTTAATCTGTAGTAATAGCCCAACCTTTTCAGAAAAGAGAGATCCACTGGAAAGAAAAAGTCATTGACACAGCCCCCAGAAAGAGGGACACCTTCAGGATATGTGAAAATGTGCTTTAAAGAGGAAATGAGGACTATAGATAAGTTTTCTTTTTAATTTTTTTTCTCTAAAATATGCCTAGTAAGCATGTATATTTTAAAAATTAGAATAAAATGCAATCTAAGATAGAGAGTTAAAAATCATGCAAAAATTCCTAGTTAAACAGCTGTGCTACAGAGGGTCACAGACAGCAGAAAGAATGGGGTGGGGAGGAGGACAGCAACCAGTATAGATTTTGGAACATGATGGTGCATAGCCAGGAGATGTATGCCGCAGAAGTGAGAGGTGGGCTTTCCTACATACCTCACATTATCTAGAAGAGGGAGAGAAAAATCAGAAAGTCAGAAAGACTTTCAGCTGACCAATAAACAACATTTGAGCACCTACTGTATGCAAATTACTGTGCTAGATACAGTGAGGAGTATAGCCATGAGTAGGACAGGGTCCCTATCTTATTGTCAGAGATGTGTGAACCAGAGCAACTCCATCTTAAATAGGAGCTGGGTAAAATGAGGCTGAAACCTACTGGGCTGCATTCCCAGACTCTAAAGGCATTCTAAGTCACAGAATGAGATAAAAGGTCAGCACAAGATACAGGTCATAAAGACCTTGCTGATAAAACAGATTGCAGTAAAGAAGCTGGCCAAAACCCACCAAAACCAAGACAGCAACAAGAGTGACTTCGGTTGTCTTCACTGCTACACTCCCACCAGCACAACAGTTTACAAATGCCATGGCAATGTCAGAAAGTTACCCTGTATGGTGTAAAAAGAGGAGGCATGAATAATCCACCCCTTGTTTAGCATATAATCAAGAAATAACCATAAAAATTGGCAGCCAGCAGCCTTCGGGGTGCTCTATGGAGTAGCCATCCTTTTATTCCTTTACTTACCTAATAAACTTTCTTTCCCTTTACTCTATGGACTCGCCCTGAATTCCTTCTTGGGCGAGATCCAAGAGCCCTCACTTGGGGTCTGGATCAGGACCCCTTTCCGGTAACATCTTTCTGGTGACCACAAGGGACTGTAGTGAGGAACCCCCTGGTAAGTGTTGGGGTCCTGTAACATCTTTCTGGCAACCACGGAAGGGACTATAGTGTGGAAACCTCCTTCCCAAAGGCTACCTTTGGGTAAGTGTTGGGGTCCTGTAACATCTTTCTGTGACCACAGAAGGGACTATAGTGCAGAAACCCTGACCCAACGGCTACCTTTGGGTAAGTGGTGTGGTCTTGTAACATCTTTCTGACAAACCCTGAAGGGATAATACTGAGGAGACCCCCACCCTGACCCAAAGGAAACAGACTGCAGCAGTGATTGGATGACTTTTGGTAAGTGGTGGGGTACCCAGGTAAAGAATGGGATTGGGTTAGAGGCCCACCTTAGGGGAGTTAGAGTCTCTTCTAAGAGAGGGTAAAAACTCCTCTCAATAAAAGGCAAGGACGCTTGACCAACCTTGTTTAAAGGTTGGACTTAGGAGAATTAGAGTCCCTTCTAAGATTTAGGGAGTTAGAGACCCCTTTCAGTAAAGTCCCTCTCGGTAAAGTCCCTCTCAGCTAAGAATGGGTTTGGCACTATGGGATGTTAACTGCTATTCTCTTTGGATTAAACTGCCTTGTACTCTTTGCTGATGGCTATGGGTTAGGCATGTACAGGATTAGGCATGTACAGGATTGTGAAACATAGGGAGATTTTTCTAAAAGGGGAAACTTGAGAGCTGATGGGACTGCTGGAAAAGATTCCTTTGTGACCAACAAGAGGCCACTTGAACTTTTGATTCAGTGTTGCTGCAATGGGCGTGCCTTTCTCTGGCCTCCCTGAGCAGCTTGCCTTCCCCACCCTACCACAGGCAATGCTTTTCTCTCTCTCCTTTCCCTTTCTTATCTTTTCTATTACTCAGGGTGACCATCTTGCCCGGAGACCACATGTTGAAACTCCTGTTCGGAGGTTGGATTAACAATGATGGGGGCAAGTTTGAGCCTTGCCGGTTTGATATTGGGTGCTAAGTAGAGTGGCTAATGTCTGCGTTTTGTCACATGTCTTTTACTCTGGCCAGAATGGAGGGAGATAATTTTTCCTTTGTGTTGCATCTTGGCCTCCAGGGCTGTGGTGCAGCCAGCTGGATCACTAGGGCCACTCAGGGAAAGGGAACCCAGAAGCCTGGCATGCTGGCAAGAGGATAAGAATTTCTTACCAGTCAGATTTCTGGCCTGTGTGTGTGTGTGTGTGTGTGTGTGTTTGTGTATGTGTGTGTGTGTGTAAACTGGATGAGTTTCCCTCTGGTCCATTGTGTCCTTGGAAGCTTGACCTCGTAACCATGTGGCAGTACTTTCTTTTCGTCTCTGCCATCACAATGGTGGTCCGGGTTCGGGATTCAATTCCTGGCTTAGAAGATGAGTTCTTTGTCTTCTTCTATCTGTGTATTTATATGTCTTGTGTGATGTCTATATATGAAAGAGATTTAATTGATTGACTTAAAAATAAGAGCTTCAATGAAATATTTTGTCAGAAAAGTAAAAAAGTGTAATGCCTTTAGTTCATGTGACTTTAGTAATGTTTGGGAAATAAAGACAGTTTTAAAGATTATTGGTAAAAAATGAAAGACATTTGGTCTAAATTATGCAGGTCAGATATTAAGTTTGCTAAATACTTTAAGGTCATAATCTGCTTCTTTGACTTTGAAAAATTGTTCAGTTTATTTTGGGGCATTAAATTCTAAGTAAGTCCTAGGACATGTGAAGTTAAATGCTGGAAAGAGTCAGACCTTATCTACATTTCAGTCTGGGTCCTAGGCTTCATGTCTAGTAGATAATTAAAATCACTTACTAACCAGGGTTTTTACCACAAGTAAAAGTCACTGAGAGTTAACAGAGTAACATGTGTTTAAGACTACTAAAAAAAAAAGTTCTACATGCAAGGCATGTAAGGAAAGTAGAATGTGTTTTTGGTAAAAGATTGTAAGAACACATGGGAATGTGTATTTTTCTCGCCTAGATTAAAGGAGTGTTTTAAGTTAGATAAAGCTGAAGGTTTAAGCAAGTTGTGAAATGTTTATGAAAAATTAATTGTAAAAGAAATTCTGTGTGTAAACCTACTGGCTAAAGTTAAAGGGATATTATACAGTTTTTCTGTAAATTAAGCATTGGAATAAAAGCACAACAGGTTTTTATTAAAAGCAAAAAGCCTGCCTATAATCTGCTCTTTAACACAAATTTGTAAAGGGTTATAAAACGTTTATAAAAATCTTACCTTACAGTCAAACATTAAAATTGGGTAGATATAGCTGTAGGGTTTTATTAAGAATTGAGTTTAACGTTAATAGTATACTAATGTAATGGTGAAATTTGGCTTTTTGGTATGTTAAAATCATACAGAAAGCATCATCAAATGTAAAATAGCATTTGACTTTCTTTGGGCTATATTTGTATAAATATGCTATTGGTATGTGTTCCAAAATTATTTTTAAAAACTCCTATAATTGTAATATGGCTCAATGTAGGTTATTAATAATTATAACTATTACATAAAATCATTGTGTGACACAAGGGTAACCAACATTTCCTAGTCATTTGTGGCTTAAATAGTGGCTGTCCTAAGATTTTGTCATCCACAGACAATTGTCTTGTTTTAATCTTCTTTAGAAGGTGGTTTATAATCAACTATAGACCTCTGACAGGTGCTCTTGAATGCAAGTTTCTAATAACTTTGGCGATTGTGACATTAGAACAGAGGAAAAATCTTTCAGGATTTTCATGGAGAGCTGAAATGTTTATGAGTATCAAGCAAAACAGGAGTTAACTAAATTAACTGAACCAATAAAAACTGAAGTAATCTTTTTAACTTTTTTCTTAAAATGTTGCTGATCCTTTGTTTTGTTTTTCAGAGTCAACAAAAACTTTTAAGCTATTTACAGCATTTAACAATTGAGTAAAGTATATTCCTATGAACAAAATTTGGAGCATATTTGTTTCTCTCTGCCTGATTTCTCCAGAATTTGGAAACTATTTCTGAGTATTCTTAATTTATGGCAATATAGTTATTTGCATAAGTGCAATAAGAATCTGTTTTCTTTTGCAACAGAACATAATTGGAGAATTGGTTATTTTACCAAGGCTTTGACTGGAATGGTGTGCTTTCCTTTAAGGAATCAAACTTGACTTGTAAAGTCAATAAAAGCCCCTTAGGGAAACACCTCATACCTTGCCTACAACAGTCTCTGTATAAGGTTTCTGACCTGAGGTAAGAAAAGAATGTAACTTTCTAACAGGCCTAGAAGCACCAAGTTATCTTGGGACCCCAAGAGGAAGGGAATTTACTCCACTCATAGGTATTTGAGGGTGCAAACCCATGGCATGGCTCAACTTTAAAACAAGTCTTATCTAAGATTCCTTCTGGGGAACACAGTCCCATCAAAGCCAATTTAAAAAGAGCTATGTGAAAAATAATTATGCTTGCTGCACTTTATACAAATAATCAGTCCAACTATGATAAAGCAAATCAGTCTTACCATTATTTGTCTTTTATAAAAATGAGAAACTGGAGAGAGAAATATTATGTTTCAAGAGATATGGTATACTTATTAGATTACAGTCTCATCAGTTGTTTTTAAGTTTGTTTCTACAATTTAGGCTAACCCTGTGAACTAACCAGTGATCTCTGACTGCTGCTCAGAAGAAACAAGAAGAATGGGTAATGTAAAAATCTGAATCACTATTCTAATTCTGGGCATGTACTGAAATCATCTAGCAACTCCATATCAGCTTGGTTCTATCAGCTGCCCAGTTCATGGAAAGCCCTCTAATTTGGTTTACTTGGAATAATTTTACTTATTTTGCTTTACTGTTGTGAAATATATTGCTGTTGCATATAAAAATGCAGGACAAGCTTACTGAATGTTTTCTTAAATTGAACACTTATTAATCTTCCAGATATCACCTTTTGTCAGAACTTGGAGTTATGAATGGCCCTCAATATACCAATGCTTTCTGACTGAGCTTCTCTTTACCCTGAATACAAGAGACCCTAATAGTTAGGCAGCAATATTGTCACCCCTATTCAGCCTGAAGAAGTTACAGAAGGTGGATCTTCATTCCTGGGCAACCCTTAGGATTAAGGGTTCTCTTATAAAAGGGAAGGGGAGAATGTCAGGCATGTGAACTGGAGCAACTCCATCTTGAATAGGAGCTGGGTAAAATGAGGCTGAAACCTATGGACTGCATTCCCAGACTGTTAAAGCATTCTAAGCCACAGAATGAGATAAAAGGTCAGCACAAGATACAGGTCATAAAGACCTTGCTGATAAAACAGGTTGCCGTATAGAAGCTGGCCAAAACCCACCAAAACCAAGATGGCAACAAGAGTGACCTCTGGTTGTCTTCACTGCTATACTCCCACCAGTGCCATGACTGTTTACAAATGCCATGGCAATGTCAGGAAGTTACTTTATATGGCTTAAAAAGGGGAGGCATGAGTAGTCTATTCCTTGTTTAGCATATCAAGAAATAACCATAAAAATGGGCAACCAGCAGCTCTTGGGGCTGCTTTGTCTATGGAGTAGCCATTCTTTTATTTCTCTACTTTCTTCTTTCTTTTTTTTTTTTTTTTGAGACAAAGTGTTGCTCTGTCGCCCAGGCTGGAGTGCAGTGGCATGATCTCAGCTCACTGCAACCTCTGCCTCCTGGGTTCAAGTAATTCTCCTGCCTCAGCCTCCTGAGTAGCTGGGACTACAGGCGCATGCCACCACACCCAGCTAATTTTTTATATTTTTAGTAGAGACGGGGTTTCACTGTGTTAGCCAGGATGATCTCAATCTCTTGACCTCGTGATCTGCCTGCCTCAGCCTCCCAAAGTGCTGGGATTACAGACATGAGCCACCGTGCCTGGCTCCTCTACTTTCTTAATATACTGCTTTCACTTTACTCTACAAGCTCACCCTGAATTCTTTCTTGCATGAGATCCAAGAACCCTCACTTGGGGTCTGCCTTTTCTGTAACATCTTTCTGGCAACCACAGAAGGACTATAGTGAGGAAACGCCCGGTAGGTGTTGGGGTCCTGTAACATCTTTCTGTTGACCACTGAAGGGACTATAGTGTGGAAACCCCCTTCCCAAAGGCTACCTTTGGGTAAGTGTTGGGGTCCTGTAACACTATCGTGTGCACTTTAGAGGAAGAAACAGACTCTACAGCAAGTGTATCATCCCTTCTTTTGGAGAGAAGACACTTTTTACAGTCATAATGCCAATACTTCTCTAAGTATCCTTTTTCAAACCAAGTGCACTTGAAGTGCCAAGACTGATAATGAAAATCCAGACTCCCAGCCCTCTCTGTTCCTGCTGACTCAGAATGGCTAGAGCCCAGAGCCACGAGATCTGCCTTTATCCAACACTTTAGGTGATTCTTATGCACAATTTAAAATGCTGGAACCCCTGTTGCTAAGTGATAGGTATCAAATGAAGAAGAATTGCTGTACTTTTGACCGGAGTGGTGATGGGGATGGAGAGTTTCATGGAAGAGAGTTTGAATGGAGGCTTCATCTGGGTTTTATTAACTGTGGCAAAGGGGAGGTGGCATTCCAGGAGCAAGGAATGATGGTCAAATGCAGTGAAGTGCACAGGGCATCAGTGGCTCTAGCATGGAGACGAGAGAACTGCCCTGAAGTCTCTAACAGACGTGCACTCCAGGCCAACCAGACGATGTCTCTTGCCTTCTCCAGGGCCATTCTGCAGCCTCTCAGGCTTCCCTTCCATGTGCAAGCAGGGTGACATTGGAGAGGAATTGAACCATGGAAAGTTAGTTTTGCTCTGTGCTCAGTTGTCACTGAATGAGCTAAGCTGGCCGGCTTTTTGCCTTCTGTCAAGTCAGCTGCTCTCTGAATTCAAGCAGAAGTATGAGAAACTGGTTACCACTCAGGCTTGAATTTTGCTGTTCTCACTTCTTGAGAGAGCCACAAGCTGACTCTATTTCCAACTGGCAAACAGCACTCTCAAGGCTACCCTCACCTTAGGGCAGGACTGCACAGCACAGAAAGGCCAGCACTTAGCACACCAGGCATATGGAGCAGCTCAGGTGCCTCCGGGTGAATAAGTGGCACACAGCGGGAGGAGATCAGATGTTACTAAACAGCATGAGGTCTGGGCCAACTGTTGCATCCTTCCTTACTTGGCCACCTGGAAGCTGTCAATCAACCGAACAACAAGCATCTAATGGCTGACAGTACTTAGAGCCAGTGCAATCAGCCTCCACCCCTTTGTTTATTTCTACTTGATGTTATTTGAAGAAATGTCTCTTTGGATGAGAGCCTGGTATTCATTTCTCCAGGAAGTCTGGGGTCTGGGCTCACCACTCCACAACCCCCAGCCCTGCCCCACCCTCCAACTCTATCAAAGACTACAACTGCCTACTTACTGGCCCTCTCCCAGTGTGGTGTAGCAGAGAGAACATGATTAGCTAGAACAGAGGAAGACACAGGCATGGCATAATGGACGTGGTGATGCCAGATGCCCCTTCCAGGAAGGACTTGTTCTAGCTCTGGGAGTGCTGTCAGCAGACAGTTGTCAGGTACCAACCCTTCAGGGTCCACCTCAGCTGCAGAGAGCTGCCTTCCCCAAAGCCATTCCCTCCTGTGAGGCCCATATCCGGTGACTGATGGAGACAGGTGTAGAAAAGTCTGGCTCTTTGGCCCAGTGCTGGCCAATCCTGCCACCCTCCCCTTCTCTCCATAGGTACTAATCCTAAGGGCACTTCCTCGTAAACACCTACAACCTGAGTTCCCAGAGAACCCACTTTGCCAAACATGAGTTTGAATTTCATCTCAATGGCTCCTGAGGCCTGTGGCTTTGGGGAGACAATCACTTATTTTTTGTAAGGCTTAATGTCTTCATCCAAGAAATGGGAATAATGGTAACTTCATAGGATTATTGTGTATGCAGAGTAATCCCTCATAAATATTAGATATCGTAATCTTGGGCAAGTTTATGGCTTCTGGGAGCTTTGGATCCTTTATGCAATAATAGAACAATACTACTTACATCTCAGGATTTTGGTAAGACTTGTATGACATAATGTATGTCTTGTTAGATGCGCAATAGATAAGAGCCCCCGCCCCCCACCATTTTCCCTTTAAAATGCCCACAGAACCTTTATATAGTGAATTTAAAAGATAAGTCATGTTTATTTTCTTTTTCTGTATTGCTTGCCCTTCATCAGTGTATAGGACATTTGTATTTGGAGGAGAAAAAAATGCAGAACAGAAAGGCAGGAGCTAGAGTGGAACCCTGGATTTGTGGCTCTGTTCCTTTTCGTCACAGCTCAATGGCCAGCTCCTCCGAGAAGCTCACCCTGACTAACTCAGCACATTCTGCAAATTATTCATGCAACCATTGATGACCATCTCTTTTTCCTTGATTCACTTTTTTAGTCCTTATAATAATATATTTTCATGGATTACAGGATTTCTATGTTCTTATTGTAAGGCTCTGAGCAGCAGAGATGGTGTCTGTTTTTTAAGGGAGTATGTCTGGTGGAATACTGCCATTTTCCCTGGGATTGTTCATTTGTTACTGTGCTAGTTACCAGCAACAAACTCATCTAACAGTGCTGAGTCCTGCTGCAACCCTGAGATGCTCCAGGAATTCCCGCTGAATTGACAAGAAATCTGAGAGCCAGATGGGATCTTCTGAGGCCCCCTTGTCCAACTCTGATCATCTTATCTTTCTGGAAATTTATTTTGGGTCACCACCTTCCTTAAATAATGCATTTAAAGGTTCATGTGAAAATTTTTGCAAACCCATCTTTATTATATCTTCTCTATTTTATAATTTGATAACAATTTTTGAAAACGCTTGGTCAGTTCTAGGAACATTGTCTTACACTGACATCTACTGGGCAGGTGGAAAAATAACAGACACCTGTAATACTAGTGTCTTTTAGGAGTAGAAGCAGAGAAACTCCATTCTTCTTTTTTTAATAAGCATCTTTCTTACAACTATCCTAATTTTAAGCTTTCCTTTCCCTCTTCTCCTACTAAACCTAAAGTCTGGATTTTATATTTCTTGATAACTCTATTGCTAAAGGCCCATAGGACCATTAAACAACATCATTTATAGATAATACTTAATGATGAACAATAATCACCCTCATTACATGTGACTTTGTTTCTGCAAACACCATACCTCAAACAACTGAGCTGTCAAGTGGGCCCTATGAAACGTAAGCGGCCATTTTTAACCCTGGATTCACCCAGTTGGCCGGAACTGTGAGGCCGTCTGATCTGGATCAGAATGTCTCAGTGATGGAAGGAAGAGTCATTCAGTGTGAATGTCAGAGTTCTTATTTTGAAAGTTTTTCCAGGGATCACGACCCCAGTAAAAATGTATTCAAGTGTTTCATCATCCTAATGAGACTTTGTTATAAACCATCTCTCTCTCTCTGCTTTTATTTAAACACTTTTTTTTTCTGTCCAAACAAATTCCAGCTCTAATATAGTAGTCCTTTTATTCCAGGAAAGGATGGAAAAACAAGCAAATAAAGGATATGATTTGTCAAATGATCATAAATGCTAAGTTTTACAAAAGGGCAGGAAGGAAGATAAGGATTGCGTGTGTGCGTTTGGGGAGGTGGTTGCTTACTGCTCATAGAACCGTGTGGGGGATGAAGGCTGACCCAGGAGTCTTGCGTTTCTTGTGGTGACATAAACAAGGTTAGAAAGTATGCTGTGACTGAGGTGGGAGGATCACTTGAGCCCAGGAGGTGGAAGTTGCAGTGAGCGAAGATCATGCTATTACACTCCAGCCTGGGTGACAGAGACTCTGTTTCAAAAAAAAAAAAAAAAAGTATGCTGAGGTTTAGAAAAGACTAATCAATATACTATTTATTATAAAAACTTTATGATATTTTAATTTATTATCATAAAAACTTTACCAGATATACCAGTACGCTATATTCTAATTATCTCCCTTACCAATCCCTTTCACTGTACTTTTTTGGGGGTTATTTAATAATTTAATCATTAAAAGTACTTTCTGGATGGTTCCATACTTTTTTCCTGGAAGTGTTGATTTAGAGAGGAAGACAGCACCCAGGGTCTGAGCCTGTAGCATTCGTTAGCACTGTGTGGGAACTAATTGATCCTCTGGGTCATCTGGAGGTTGGAGAAGAAGGCGCTGAATAATTCAGATGGGGTACACAAAGGACGGGGCTTGATGCCTGGGATGGATGGGCCAGGCAGACTTAGTGAGAAAAAGGGAGGTGGATTTTGGATCTGGGTAAACTTAGGTTTGAAAAGTGGCTCTCCTCCTTACTGTGTATCTTGGGCAGTTACTTATCTCCTCTTTGCCTTGGTTTCTTCATCTGTATATGGGGATAACAATTCCATCTTGAATAGTGCTTGTTGACATGGTGCTTGGCACATAGTAGGTGTGAAGTTATTTCTATTCCCTGTTTCAGAAGAAACACTAATTTGCTTATGTCTGGTCCTGTATCTGCTCTGAACACCCAGCTGCTAATTGTTCTTTCACTTGATCCATGCTGGTTCTGAAAATCTTTAGAATTCAAGCCTTCCCCTTTTCAAGTGTTCTGGTTGCCACAGATGATCACTCTTCTCTTAAACTTCTCTGACATCCTTTCATCCTGGCATTTTCAGACTTCAAAAAACGGTCTTAGAGATTTATTGATTTAACAAATGTTTATTAAGCTCTTACAAAGTGCTAACACTGAAGATAGAACAGTGAACAAAACAAACTAAAATTCCTGCTCTCAAAGACCTTTTATTCTGGGAGAGGATGGAAAAATAAGTAAATAGAGCTTATGAATTATCAAATAATCATAAATGCTAAGTAAAAAAAAACCAAAATGCAGTGCAGGAGGGATGATTAGGATCATGTGTGTGTGTTTGCGGAGATGGTTGTTTACTCTCGTAGAGCTGTGTGGGGTCTGAGGGCTGACCTGGGAGTCCTGGGCTTCTTGTGGTGACATGAACAAGGTTAGGGAGCATGCTGAGGTTAATGCTGGTGGTCTCAAAGAGAACAGTGGTGTGGAGTGTGAAGGCTGGAGAGTTGGTAGGTTGGGCTCCAGTCAGGAGAAGACACAGTCCCCTCTTCATTCCTGCCAAAGGCGTTCTGGAGCAGGACATGGGGAGGGGCCTCCTGGATTAAACCTGGACCACAGAGAGTCGGTGGGCTTCCCTCTCATTTGCTTCCTTCAGTTCCTGATAACAAGACAGGCTGTGGGGACGTGGTAAATATTGACTTCTCAAGACTCAGGCCCTGACAAGCATTAAAAAAAAAAAGAAAGAGAAAAAGAAAAAAAGAAGGAAGATGAGATGTTGCTCCCTTCAAGAAGTTCATTCTGTTCCTTTGGAACACAAGAAAGTTGAGGAGGAAATGAGCCTTCTTCCTTGAACAACTAACCTAAGATGTGAGACCAAGAAATATTGGTGAGAAAAGATTTAGCCAATATGGCAGAGTGGAGGGGGCATTTTCTGGGATTAGAAAGTGCATTGTCCTCCTGGCTGCCCGGCTCTTGGCACATTGCATACCCTTCTGAGTCTCTATTTCTCCTTCATCTCTAGGAGCAGAAGGAGGCTGGCCTCTTATATCGATTTCTGCTAAAAACAAATTCCGTGATGTTAAGAAGTTTAAATTGTATCTCTATTGTTGGAGTTTTGAACAGAAAATAGAGAATTTTCGGGTCTAGATAGAATTTTTTGGTTTTTCTTTCCAGTTGGCTTTGGAAGCAAAGGATGCAGGAAAGGAAGACTTGGCTTCTGTTGCTGGTTTACAGGAGTGAGATTAGGTTTTTTGGATAATAGCCAAACCTACTAGAATAGGGGCAGTGGATCTTTCAAAGACTGGGAAGAATTTGTTTGGCAGGAGATTTGCTGACTTGATCAAGAGGGATTTTCCACTCAATTTTTCTGGGAAAGGGAGAAGAAAATCCTGGTAAAATAAACTTAAATGCTCCCTTTGTGGATATTCATGACCCTTAGGGCTGAATTAGTTGCTCCTGTCTGTTTCCACAGAAAGGTGGGAAGAAAGATGGAGCCAAGGGGTAGGATAAGGGCCAATGATTTCCTGCAGGAGCAGCAGTGCTTGTATGATGAACATTTAATAAGTATGCAATGAATTAAGAAATACCTGAAAGAATGAAAGACAGTAAGACAAACTGTTATCAGGCCTTGCTATGAGGGAATACATGAGACTGGGTAGTTTATAAAGAAAAGCGATTTAGCTGGCTCACAGTTCTGCAGGCTGTACAGGAAGCATGGCGCCAGTATCGGCTTGGCTTCTGTGGAAGCATCAGGGAGCTTTTACTCATGGCAGAAGGCAAAGTGGGAGGAGGCATGTCACATGGCAAAAGCAGGAACAAGAGAGAGTAGGGAGAGAGGTGCTACATAGTTAACAACTTTTTCTGTGTTGTTTATTATTTTTGAGATGGGGTCTCACTCTTGCCCAGGCTACAGTGCAGTGGCTTGATCATGGCTCATTGCAGCCTTGACAGCTCTCTCCTCCTCCCCGCCCTGGGCTCAGGAGATTCCCCCACTTTAGCTTGCCAGGTAGCTAGGACTACAGGTCTGGCTAATTTTTTGTATAGCTGGTGTTTGCCATGTTGCCCAGGCTGGTCTCAAACTCCTTGGCTCAAATGATCCGCCTGCCTCAGCCTCCCAAAGTGCTGGGATTGCTGGTGTGAGCCACTGTGCCCGACCTAGGTGCTATGCACTTTTAAACTACCACTCACTATTGCAGAGGCAGCACCAAGCCATGAGGGATCCACCCTGTTGATCCAGTCTCCTCTCACCAGGCCCCACCTCCAACAATGGGGATAACAATGCAACAGGTAAGAAGAAATGAGGAGATACAGGAAAACTGACCTTAGCTTTGCATCAGTCCCAGACAAATTTCAAGAATGGACTATTAAATGTGATTTATGATTACTTAGAAAATGATTTTTTCATGATTTATTTTGAAAAAATTATAGACCCATAGGAAGTTATAAAAAATGTATAGGTCATGAGGTCAGGAGTTCTAGACCAGCCTGGCTAAGATGGTGAAACCCCACCTCTACTAAAAATACAAAAATTAGCTGGGCACCTGTAGTCCCAGCTACTCAGGAGGCTGAGGTAGGAGAATTGCTTGAACCGAGGAGGCGGAGGTTACAGTGAGCCAAGATCGCGCCACTGCGCTCTAGCCTGGGCGAAAGAGCAAGACTCTGTCTCAAAAATATATATAGGGAGGTTCACTCTGTTTCCCCCAGCGATAACATCCTGCCTAACTATAGTACAACACCAAAACCAGGAAATGGGCATTAGGCCAATCCACAGAGCTTACTCACATTTCACCTGTTTGATGTGTTCTTGCATGTGTGTGTATGTATAGTTCTGTGCAGCTTTACTAATGTATAGGTTCATGTAACCACCACTATAATCAAAATAGAGCTGTTCCATCACAAGGCTGTGTCGCTGTCCTATACCCGCTCCTACCCTGAGGAACAATCAGTAATCTGTTCTCCATCTTTAGAATTTTTCATTTCAAGAATGTTATATAAATGAAATCATATAGTATATAACTTTCTAATGTTGGCTCTTTTAGGCTGGGTGTGGTGGCTTATGCCTTCCTAGCACTTTGGGAGGCCGAGGTGGGTGGATCAGTTGAGCTCAGGAGTTCAAGACCAGCCTGGGCAACATGGTGAAATCTCGTCTGTACTAAAAATACAAAAATTAGCTGTGGTGGCTCATGCCTATAATCCCAGCTACTTGGGAGGCTGAGGTGGGAGGATCACCTGAGCCCAGGAGTTTGAGGCTGATCGTGCCACTGCACTCCAGCCTGGGCACGAGAGCAAGAGCCTTTCTCCAAAAAAAAAAAAAAAAAAAGTTTGGCTCTTTTCACTCAGCATAATTCCCTTGAGAGGTATCCAAGTTGCTTCATTTATCAATAGTTTGTTCCTTTTTACTGCTGAGAAGTATTCCAACATATGGTGTATGGATAGATGACAGTGTGTTTAACCTTTCACCTGCAGAAGACTATCTGGGTGGCTTTTGTTTATTATGGATAAAGCCATCGTGAACATTCATATACAGGTCTCTGGTGAACGTAAGTTTTCAGAGCTTTGAGATAAGTACTCAAGAGTGCAATTATTGGATTATAGGGTACTTGTATGTTTAGTTTTAGACCAATTTGGCAAATTATAGAAGAGTGCCTCTGACTGCTAGCAAGAGGTGGGACTCCCTTGGATTTGGGTCTGTCTGATCATCACTCTGCCAAGGAACCAGCTACGGGACAATGGAAAATTCACCCAACCTCTCCGCCTGCATTTTCTTTTCTGCCACTTAACAAAAATAGTGCCTTCCCCACAAACCCCGCAGGCAGTTATGAATAATACATTTATGGGAAAGTTCTTTAAGCAAAACATAAACTTATGACATTAGTATTTCATTGAGGACCAAATATACGCTTAAAATCTAGCATAATTAATCTCTCTCTCCAACTCTCTCACCTTACTGAATTCCCTAGATTTTCCTGTTCCCCCCTCCACCTTTTTGAGCTGTGTTTCGAAATGCAGCATAGCTGGCTCTAACAGAGGTGCTCTTTTGTCTTGGGAACTGCTTTTCTAGTCTAGATCATTAAGCTTTCTCTCCTCTCCTAAATCTGTACTATAGCAAACTGATCGTGTTTATTCAACCTATGCTCTTGTGACTTCTTAGGTGTCTTTATGTCTGAAAACCACATGAGCCCCAGACCAAGGACTACTGTCCAAAGTACTATTCAGCTGAACCCACCCAAAAATACAAGCTTTAATTTGTCTTAAAGAATAGATAAATATTAGTTTAAGCTCCATGATGAAATATAAGTGTAGAGTCACTTTACTCACAGTTCCACTGAAAATTATGTATGTACATATGTGTGAATTAGGTTGAAGAGGGCTATTTTTTTAAGTACCACAAATTTGTCTATATTTTTGCAGAGAATAGTAGGATATTCTTTATGGTTTGCTATTATGGTCATCATTACTTTTAATTTTTAACTATGTGTTTAATCACTAAAGGGATTGGGTTCATGGACTTAGGTCAAAAATTGGGAATTAAAGAATTAATGGTCATTTATGGTCATCATTACCTTTAATTTTTAACTGTGTGGTTAATCACTAAAGGGCTTAGGTCAAAAATTGAGAATTAAAGAATTAATCCTTTGGGGGATATTTTAAGGAAAAGAAAAGAACTAGTGACCACAGAATCTTTAAATTAAGTATGAAAACACAATTAGGATTTCTAACAGTGAACTAGAGATCCTGGAATAATTTCAAGTTTTCTTAATTTGAATGCTTATTTGCTATTCATACTTGATTCTCCCCACCCCATAACCTCATTAAGAAATAGAGTGATATGTGTATCAGAAAAAGAGAGAAAAAATGTATTTTCATGATTTGAGGAGCCACTAGGAAGAGTGTCTTGATGAAAATACCTTTCAAAAGTCTGCCACATAATCCTGACATCCACCATTAGAGATTTATTACTTTTTAAGCACTAGTTCTCTGGGAGGCAGAGATACTCAGCTGCTGCCAGTTGAGAACACAGAAACAAGGCCACATAGGGTGAACTGCAAAGCACAGGCTCTCCAATCAAATGGAACTAGAGTTGAATTTGGCTGTGGCACTTACTAGCTGTGGGATCCTGGGCAAATTACTTTTCTTTGAGTCCCAATTTATTCATCTTTAAAATGGAGTTAATAATGGCTATCACATGAGAAATACAATTTAAATGAGCACATGTTCTCTCTCCATATATATATATATATGTATATGAGGAACTTAATACACTACCTGGTTTAAAATAGGTTCCCAGTACATTGCAATGATAATTATTAGCAATGGTAGAAATATTTAATTCAAATTCAGATTTGCATAGCTTTAGGGATACATGAAGACATCCCAAGAGCTATGCAGACTCAGAATCAATTTCCAAATTCTCATTCTCTCTCTCTCTTTATATATATACATATATATATATATATATATATATTTGCTCAAAAGTGCACCTGAATCAAGCTGCTTCTCTTCATCTACCTTTTCTTTTATAGCTCCTTTTCTTCTGTGCTACAAAAAAGTGACAAATTTTTCATCCAACTCAAATTATACTGTGGTACCTTGATTGCCCTGGGTATACAAAGCTCTGGGACACCAAGCTGAGGAAAGTCAAACTACGGGTATTTGGGGGAGAGAGAGACTCTCAAAGGAAATACTCTCCATCGAAGGAAATACTATGGGTATTTTCCTTTACTCAAACCAGTATAAACCAAAGGTGCAGGGCATATTACGTTTTCTGTCTTATGCTTATCTCTCTTAGGGGCAAAGCATACCTTAAGCAGGTATGCTCACCCATGTCGGGGTGCTTGGACTTCAGGAGTATCGTGGAATTTGGCAGGAGAAGTGATGGCATTTTCCTCCTGTCTTCACTACTGGCAAAAAAGGCATTGTTCCTGAGGAAAGAGACTCTTGAGAATAAAGCAGGCCAGGCACAGTGGCTCACGCCTGTAATCCCAGCACTTTGGGAGGCCACGGTGGGCAGATCACTTGAGGTCAGGAGTTCGAGATTAGCCTGGCCAACATGGCAAAACCCCGTCTCTACTAAAAATACAAAAATTAGCCGGGCGTGGTGTTAGGATCCCATAATCCCAGCTACTCAGGAGGCTGAAGCAGAAGAATAGCTTGAACCTGGGAGGTGGAGGTTGCAATGAGCTGAGATGGCACCACTGTACTTCAACCTGGGTGACAGAGTGAGACTCCATCTCAAACAAAAAGAGAGAGAGAGAGACAATAAAACAAAGAGAACATCTCTTAGAAATATTGAAGATGGCAGTAAGTTATTCATCCAGGTGGCAAACTCATGGGAGGTCTCTGTCTATCTTGAAATATTTAAGATTAGTAAGAAGTGTACTGGGAAATGCCAGTGAGCTATGAACCACACTTTCTCTGCAATTTCACCATCTCAGTAATGAGAGCAAGCTCAGTGAATACTCTGATTTATCTGCATTTTACTCTGAGTCTCAGTAGTGTAATTTGCATAACTTCAAGGTGAAAAGACCTACAATTTCATCCAACATATCAAGGCTACATTTTCTCATAAAAGAAACACATATTAGAAGTAAGTTAGTATTTTGTATTTTCTTAAATATTTACTCAGATTTCTAGAAGAAACACTTTCATTAATTTTTGCTAAAAGTTAGCAAAATATGAAATCTATACTCATTTTTGATGAAGGTACAAGTCTCCTGCTCACTGTCACTCATGAACAACTTTCCTGTTCATATATTTATTTCTGCCATGTAGTTATTAGGTATATAAGTCAGCTTGTATTGCCATAACAAAATACCATGCACCAGGTGGCTTAAACAATAGAAATTTATTTTCTCATAACTCTAGAGGCTAGAAAACCAAGATTAGGGTGTCAGCATGGTCAAGTTCTGGTGTGGGCTCTCTTCCTGGCTGGCAGATGGCTGCCTTCTCGTTATATCCTCACATGGGGGGCAGGAGGAGAGAGAGAGAGTGAGAGTGAGAGTGAGAGCGAGAGAGAGCGCATGAATGAGAGCGTCTGGCGTCTCATCTTCTTCTTTAAAGGGCACCAGTCCTATTGAAGTAGGACCCCAGCCTGTGACCTCACTTAAACTTTATCACCTCTTCATAGGCACTATTTCCAAATATAGTCACACTGAGGTTAAGCCTTCAAAATATCAATTTTTGGGGAATGAAATTCAGTCTGCAGAATTAGCATTAAGTAATTTAACAGAAATATGTTGCAGATTATACTCTAATGTGCTTAATAATCCTTAATGTGCTTTCCATAATCTTGTACTATACTTATTGGTGACTAAATTCTTTCTCTTGCTGTCAACTTACATAAAGTATTTAAACTATACTGTCAAAAGCATAAATCTATTGGTTCAAAAGCAAAACAGTTTTCCAAAATGTAAATCTAATATGCAATGACTTGAACTTTAGAAAACTGGTTTGATTTAATTAGGATTAATTTCTCCCTTTCAGATGTTAATATACTGATTTCAGTTCTGCTAAGTGTATTGTCTTCAGTCATATTTGGGAAGAAATTAATATATTCATGAATATCCCCAAGTGTCTGTCCTTCTGTCATTTCTTTACTCTGCATTTTGAGACATCCTTAAAAAATGAAATTTGGCATTATATATAGGTCTCTGTCCACAGTCAAGGAGAAGAGTCCCCAAATGCACAATTTACAATTTTCTGTTTTTGTTTCTAACTCCACTTTCATCTATTTTAGCTCCATAAGTCTTGGCCAAGCTTTTTTGGGTCATACTTCCTAGAAACTTAGAAAGTGAACTCTAATAATTAGGTAACACATTTCTTCTTCTTCTTCTTCTTCTTCTTCTTTTTTTTTTTTTTTTTTTTTTGTAAATTAGGTAGTTTCCAATTCTTTGCTTTCAATAAAATTAAAGGAGGACCTAACCAAGTTGTCAACAAATAGGTCAATAGTTTTTCATAATAGATCACTATGTACTTTTTGACTTATAATCAAGAAGGCGTTCAAATAACAGAGTAACATTTTCATCAGAAAATGCCTAACATTCTCATTACTTATTTAATTGAACAAGTTTTCTCAGGGCTTATGTCTAAAAAAATAAAAAATAAGAGTAGAATTGATGCTGACTTCTGTCTCATTTTAACAGTGAGGAACAGCCACAGATACATGAACTAATTTTAAAAGATCCATTCATTTAGTTTAATTTTCCAATAACACTTAACTTGCTATGTTTTATAATTATTTATCAAAACATGCTATATGCTATATATTTATGTTGCTTTAGTCAGTTGTATACTAAAAATCATTGTAAAAATAATTCAATCCAGAAAACTTCAAAATTTTGAAAAGGAATAATACAAATTTTTCAGTTGTTAAAAAAGAGGTTGTTGGTGAATTTTTAAGACTGAGAGTGGGAGACTAAGTGTCAAATTGCTATGGCATTTAGAGTTCATTGGATACAAAGTGTGATATATTTTATTTAAAAATAAATATTTACAATATACTAAAATGTACACATTTTGAAGTTATTCAAATTTATGACGAAAAATCTTAGGTGTCTACTTGAAAATGTGCAAGGTGTTCAAAGTTCCTTTAGGAAGTATGAGAGAAATTAGTTGGAAGACCTTGTTTAGCTGATCAAATCTTTACAGTTTTAACAGCTGGTGGTGACAGACTTCATGGAGAAAAGTAGATAAAAAGAAGGATATATGTGGGTAGGTTGTTGATATAGGTTCTTGTGACAGAAAAGTAGACTTGGTGAAAAATATAACAAAATAACACATAATTCCCAAGCTCTTAAATTTTTTTGGCCAGCACCTTTGAGACATAGCATATCCATTGTTTATGAACGTTGCAAAGCAGATTTGTGAAGTTGCTTTTTCTTTTGGATGGGCTTACTTATGTTGGAGACCAATAATCCACTGTTATAACCATATTACCATGTGCCTAGCACTGTGCTAATTATTAGAGATACAGAGATGAACAAGAAGAGAAGATCCCTCAAGGGATCGACAGGATAGAAGGAAAAGGGAAGTTAAACTAATCTAAGTTGGAAGTCAATGATGATGTGCTGTAAGTATTTTTCATTTGTATCCCATATTTGACTGTGCAAAAACTTGAGATTGGGTAAAGATCTCCCTCATCATGCAGTCTGTTGAGGAATGGAACAGGATGGAACAAAATGGTGGAAGGAAAGTGAATTTGCTCTCTCTTTTTGAGCTGGGACATCTATCTTTTCCTGCTCTCTGACAATGGTGCTCTTAGTTCTTGGGCCTTTGTACTGGGACTGAATTGTACCACCAGCTTTCCTAGGTCTCCAACTCACAGACGGCAGATTGAGGGACTTCTCAGCCTCCATAGTCATGGGAACCAGTTCCATATTTCTCTCTCTCTATCTATACCTCCTGTTGGTTCTGTTTCTCTGGAGAACAGAACCCTGACTAATACAAATGGTTTATGGTACAAGGTTTTCCGAATCATTTGGGTTTGGATCTTGAAGTTAATTCTCTGAAATTTAAAAAAAAAAAAAAAAAAAAAAAAAAAAGAGAATCTGTTTTTTCTTCTCTCAAACTCTTGCCACTTACAATAGAGAGCCATACCCCCAATACCACCCTGAATGCGCCCAATTTCATCTGATCTAGGAAGCTACGCCCAACTAGGGTTAGGCCTAGTTAGTATTTAGATGGGAGAAAGTCAGGCCCCTGTAGACCATGGTTTCTGGTGTGCATTTACCAAGCTCTCTCTGTAGTTCATGATCAATGACTTTTGTTCTGCCTGGATGATCCTACCCTGATATACCCAGAAAGTGTCTGCTGACTGCTGAATGGTGGGTGAAAAGAAAGGGTAACAGGAATTAGAAAGCACATGGTTTAATAATTTTTAAAAATTCCCTACTTGAATTGGGAAGTGATGCATGTTTCTGGAATTTTCATCAAGAGATCATGGTGTTTCTAGGAAGCTGGCTAACTATGCCTATATATGTAAAACAACAAAAAATGCAAGAACCGAAGAACTACAACCTACTCAATTACATTGCAACTTGCCAGGAATTAAGTAATGGTGTTCTCGGAACTGGAGAGTATGATGTAATCAGTGTTTATCTGACTCTGTGCTGAAGAGCCTGGGCTTAGCTTCCTGAGGACCAGCAGGCTACCTAGCTGGTAATGTCTGTAGAATGGAGAGCAGCTCATCCAAGAGCCCAGCTTTTGAGGGCATAGAGTTGATGAATTTCCTGGGAAAGGCAGGACCCTTCACTCCAACTTCTAGCTGTTTGATAGCAATTCTCAAACTTTAGTATGAATACAAGTCATTTAGGAAGATTGTTTAATAATATAGATTCCAGGAACCCCCATACAGATCATCTGATTCATAGGTCTGAGTTGGGGCCTAGGAATTTACATTTTTACAGACTTCTTCTGGACCATGTTTTGAGACCTTTAGACTCCCATTTGGAGAGCCTAGGATAAAACTTTAATAATTGTTGAAAATACCACCCTTAGATCCAGACCAGAGGGGCTCCTGCCCTGGGGTCTGTGGTTTAGAGGGCCCTGCTCTGGCCCTCCCCTGGCCAAGTTGGTCCCCATGGGATGAGGAGTCTGGGGGCTCTAGGGGATATGCCAACCTTGAGACTGTGAGCAGACTTCCATACTGTGATCTGGGGGGAGAGAGAGAGAGGTTGATTTTGAAGAATTGGCGCCTGTAATAATAGAGGCTGAGAAATCCCACAATCTGCTATGTGCAAGCTGGAGCCGAGGAAAGCCAATGGTATAGTTCAGTCCAAGTCAAAATGCCTGAGAACCAGGGAAGCCAATGGTGTGAATCTCAGTCGAGGGCCAGAGAAGATGTGATGAAATGTCTCTGCTCAAGCAGGCAGGCAGCAAGCAAGTAAGGGCGAATTCCTCCTTCCTTTGCCTTTTGTTCTCTTCACATCCTCAGGAGAGTAGATGGTGCCCACCCACACTGGGGCAGACACCGACTTTGCCAATCCAAAGATTCAAATTCTAATCTCCTCTGGAAACACCCTCACAGACATCCCCAGAAATCAGGTTTAATCCGAGCACCTGCATCCAGTCAAGTTGCCACATAAAATTCACAATCACAGGCTCTGAGCTGACTCCTGACTGTGCATGGGCTTCTTCCCTGGTCTGACCTCTAGAGGGCATACCCTGCTGGGCATGTCATTATGTCTGAGCAGTGGCCAAGGGGCAGCTGTTTGTGGGGGTGTGGATGGAGTTGAGTGTGTGAGTTGCAGTGTGCACTCGTGGCCCCAGGAAGCCCCTCATTCATGGAGGGCTGGCTGTGGGAAAAGAGGGAGCGTGGGCTGTGGGCCAGAAGTTGGTGCTCCCTGTGCCACCGCATTACTACCTTCGGTTACTGGGTTATTTGGAGGGTATATTTATCAGATAGGAGAATAGGATCTTTTATTCAGCAGTTTGTTAGCTTTGATTTATAACTTCTAAATAACTAGACATATGGTTTGGGGACCTTAGTCTGTACTCTTGCTTTGGGCCTCACAAATGTTAGAGGCAGACCAGATCAACATTTCCAGACTAGTAACATCTTAGACATGATTTCTTCTAAATAAGAATTGTCCTTCAAGCCAGGCCCCAGGGAGGGAAAAATGGACAAAAGGTAAAGGAAATATGACCTCCAGGCTGGCAGGGCCAAGGGAGGGAAAACCCAGCTTGTGTGGCAAGGTAACGAATCTTGGTGTGTCCTTTCCAAGCCCTGTCTGCATCTCAGGTAAGGAGTGAGAGAATGGGAGTGGGGCATAATTCTGTTTTGCAGAACTGACAGATTTAAGCTATCTTGGGGGACCCAAAATCTGGGTTTTTCTAATTTCATTCTCTCCAGGATTCTAGCCTCCCCAGCATGAGTCAAGTTGTCCTAATTTTTCCCAGAATGAGATAATAGTCTGAAAATGTGAACAATTTTCTGGCTAACTTTAACATATTTTCTAAAACAATTGCACATAAAAAAGACTTGTTCAATTATTTTATAAGGGGATTAACACAGGAAACTTTTATATATTTCACACACATTGGAATGTGTAAAAGACATTGTTACGTGACAGTCACTACTTGATACCATATTCCACATACTTTAATGAAAATATTCCTTAAAACACCCAATTGCTTTTCTCCCGTTAGATCTGCTATGTAAAGTTGTCCAAGTTGTTGACTGTGTGAGAATACTTAGCCCAATAAAAGAATGGGATCTAAAGTCCAGCCTACTGTCTCCTTGTCAAGCTGAGTGCCCTGACGTGGCCTGCATCCACCAGGAGGAAAGATGCTTTTTTCTAATCACAAAAGTCACAGTCTGCTGGTCAAACCACATACCTTGCTCATGAGAGGGGCATGTTTGCTGAGGTTACCCTCAAAATAACAGAGTTGAGGATGCTAAAACGATGCCATATGTTGAGGGATAGTGAAAGCCTTCTAGGGAGATGGTCATCTGGGAATTTGATTACTTGTCCTCTCCCCCTCTGCACCCTCTCTCCCTCTCTCCCTTCCACTGCAGTGAGGAGAAAGAATGCCTTTCTGGGAAAAAAATTACTGGCAAAAAACAAACCAAAACAAAACAAAACGCCAAGAAACCCCACAATAACACAGCTGCTGTGATTTCTGTGGGTCCTAGAGAAAAGAGGAGCTCACTGCTGCTTCAACCTGTGTAATAGCCAGGTCCTGGGACAGAATTAGCTAGAGTTAGAAAAAAAAGTCAACATGGTGAGTACAGCTGGAGATGGAACATTCATTGCCACCCATCTACTAGCCTGGAATCAGGGAAGTAATTAGTCCAATGTGGATCAGCGTTGGTCATGGACTAGAGGAAGACATCTCCTACCCTTGCCCAATCCTGAAACCCCTTTTGGGCCCTGCTGGAACTCACAGTCCATTATTAGCAAAACCCAATAGTGTCAGCGTTGGCTCTGACTCTTCCAGCACCATCTCACTCTGATGAAAATCTGGCTCTACCCTGGGAATGCTGCCTTCTGATTCTGCCGGTATTCTCCTTGTCCCGTGGTGGCTGTGGTTTTCTCCCTCCAGTTGTGCCATGGGGCCTGGAGGCAGGGTGTGTTTCTTTTTCACTCCTCATTGCCACTTCTGCATCATTATCTCTTTCTCCTCCCTAAAAGTGTCCTGCATTGAATCTCAGGTCATCAGGTTATGTCACCTGACTTCTTATTTTGTGACATCTGTCATCCTGAGGTCATTCCCTCTGGTTCCTCAGTGTTCCTGCCTCACCATTGCACTCCTCTTCCTGTCTTAACTCTGAGTAAGTACTTACACATGGATTGCCCCTCCATTATCCTGGTCTCTCAGTTCCCTACTGACCTCTCCTCTCACAATCTGGTCTTCCCCTTTCATCACCGTCATTGCAGACCCTGTTATTTCCCACAGCTGCAAGGCCTCCACGGCTGCAAGGCACGCCGCCCACTCTAGAATCCCTGCTTCCTCTCTTTATAGCATGCTCCCTCAATCACCCTGTGTGCTAGGGCTGTCAAAGCTAAGTGCCACAAATTAGGTGTCTTAAAGAATAGAAATGTATTCTCACACAGTTCTGGAGGTTGGAAGTCTGAGATCAAGGTGTTGATGGAGTTGGTACCATGTAGGGGGATGCCCCAGGCTGCTGTCCTGGCCTCTGGTGAATTGCTGGCAATCCTAGGCTTGTAGACTCGTCACTCCAACTTCTGCCTTCGTGTTCACATGGTGTTCTCCTTGTGTGCCTGTCTGTACCCAAATTTCCTGTTTTTATAAGGACACCAGTCATACTGCATTAGGACACCCCCTCATCTTAACTAATTAGGATATATGTGCAATGACCCTATTTCCAAGTAAGGTAACATTCTGAGGTACCAGAGGTTAGGACTTCAACATTTAAATTTTTTGGAGGGCCATATAATTTAACCCCTAACATTCTCCATCTCCAGCAATCCTTCCACTCCCCTCTTAAATGCATGAGCATAAACCCTTAATGCTGCTTGGCAAACATACTCCCTGATATGGTTTGGCTGTGTCCCTACCCAAATCTCATCTTGAATTGTAGCTGCCATAATCCCCAAGTGTTGTGGGAGGGACCTGGTGGGAGGTAATTGAATCAGGGGGACAGGTTTTTCCTGTGCTGTTCTTGTGATAGTGAATAAGTCTTACAAGATCTGATGGTTTTACAAAGGGCAGTTCCCCTGCACACCCTCTCTTGCCTCCCGCCATGTAAGACGTGCATTTGTTCCTTCTTTGCCTTCTGCCATGATTGTGAGGCTTCCCCAGCCATGTGGAACTGTGAGTCCATTAAGCCTCTTTTTCTTTATAAATTACCCAGTCTCAGGTATTTCTTCATAGCAGTATGAGGATGGACTAATACACTCCCTCCTCTATGTCATCAGTTTTCCCCCTCTTGGCCTCATCATTACTATAACCATATAAAGATGCTCTTATTTCTCTCACATTAGTTATATTAAAAATTTTCTTGACCCCACATCCACCTGTAGCTCTCCGTCTGGCTCTACTATCTCTGCTGCTCTTCACTGCATGATTCTTCTGCAAGTATAGGTTGTCTATACTTACTGCCTTCAATTCTTCTCCTCCCATTCCCTTCAGTCCCTTCCAATCAAGCTTGTGCCCCCACTACTCCTCTGAAAGTTCTTATGTCAAGGTTAACACAGTTTGTAGTATTAGTGAATTTCTTCTTTTTTTTTTTGTCACGGTTATCCTCGATGAAAAATTGAACTTACTCCCATTTATTGCATGTGTTAAGTGATGAGGTTTGCCCAAAGCTCAGGAAAACAAGGAGAAGGTGAAATAATGAACAATATATAGACTGGCAGGAAAAATACAGAATGAAAAAATTGTTTGGAAGAAGATAATCCTTTTATAGCATTGGCCGCTCTACAGAGATTCTATTTTTAGCATTTACATTTACACATTTTAACCAATTACTTTGACCACTTGGAGCACATGGATGCATTTACACTGACCACTCTGTGTCCTTCCACGTTCTCCCTGTATGGCTTTCCTTTCCTGATCTCTGACAATTTGGAATCCCAAGCCCTTTCTGGGATTATTACCTAGCCCCCAGGTCAAGCCTCTCTAGGGATCCAGCATGGAGGAGGGAGGAAGAGGAGGGGGTGGTGGTAAAAGGGGGCAGGAGCAGGAGGATTTAGTGGAACAAAGGGATGAGAGAAAATAGGAAAGAAGAAAAAGCAGCAGACCCAGGCAACATGTGATGTGGCCATAAAAACTGTTTTCTGTACTGTCTGCTGCAATTAAATTTTAAAAACATGCTTACCCTTTCTTTTTTTTTTAAATGAGCAAACTCCTTCAAAGGGGGTAGATTGTATAGTTTCTGGCATGCTGCAGGGGAGAAAAAGTCCATCTCAATACTTTATAAGCACGCTTTGAATTCAGAACTTTACAATTCTTCAGAAACAACTAATGAAAAAAAGAGTGCTGTTGGGATGACTGTGAGTCACTTCCCCACCCTATGATTCACTAAGTCACAAATGCTGGACATGCAAAAGAAGGACTTTTGATTTTGAGGATTCATGAGCTGATTCAATACTGTCTTTATGTTTTGACACTATCTATTCAAGTTCAAGCTTTGAGGTGTTTTGGCACCATAAAGCAGCATCAAGGTAAGGGATCAAAGGATGAGAAAAGCCAACATGAGTGAAGGTTTGTTAGCTAGAAGCATCCAATTCTTGCATAATAATCAGAAGGCAAGGTTAGGCAGCTACTGATAGCATGGATGCTGAAGAAAGCAGAAGTACTTTCAAATCCAGATAGCTCCAATTGCTTGCTCTCCTATGACTACTCTTAACTGAAATATTTATAGTGGCTCAATAATGATAGCAGAATAAATATCCTTGGGCTCTCCACTGGTCTAAATCCCTCCACAAAATACCTTGTCACTGGTATTTGTTAAAATTCATCCAAAGAAACACTGATAAATACTATATGTTTAGAAAACATCATATAAAATATACAAATAAATAAGCTATACAGTAATTGGTCCCTTAGGTTATTTTAAGGAGGTAAAATTTTCTAACATCTGAATTTCTTCCTGTCAGAGGTATTTGAACCAGAGCAATTCCATCTTGAATAGGAGGTGGGTAAAATAAGACTGAGACCTACTGAGCTGCATTCCCAGGAGGTTAAGGCATTCCTAGACATAGGATGAGATAGGTCCTTGGCACAAGCCACAGGTCACAAAGACCTTGCTGATAAAACAGCATGCGTAAAGAAGCTGTCCAAAACCCACCAAAACAGAGATGGCAATGAAAGTGACCTCTGGTCATCTCACTGCTCATTATATGCTAATTATATAATGCATTAACATGTTAAAGACACTCCCACCAGTGCTGTACAGTTTACAAATGCCATAGCAACATCAGGAAGTTACCCTATATGATCTAAACAGTCAGTGGGGGCAGAGGCGGGAACTTTCAGTTCCGAGAATTGCCCACCCCTTTCCTGGAAACTCATGAATAGTCAACCCCTTGTTTAGCATATAATCAAGAAGTAACAAAAAGTGTCATCAGTCGAGCAGCCCATACCACTGTTCTGCCTATAGAGTAGCCATTCTTTATTACTTTACTTTTCTGATGAACTTGCTTTCACTTTACTGTATGGACTTGCCCTGAATTCTTTCTTGCATGAGGTCCAAGAACCCTCTCTTGGGTTCTGAATTGAGACCCCTTTCTATAACAAAAACATTTAACTTTATTACTAGGTCATGACATTCTGGAAAGTTTCTTTGGAACGATGTCCTAGTTTGAGTTCCCAGTTTGATAGTACAAATTGAGTATCCTTAATCAAAAAATCTGAAACCTGAAATGCTCCAAAATTTGAAATTTTTGAGCACCAACATGGTACTCAAAGGAAATGCTCATTGGAGCATTTCAGATTTTGGATTTTTGAATTAGGGATGTTCAACCGCTAAGTATAATGCAAATATTCAAAAATTGGAAAAAAATAAAAATTGGAAACACTTCTCATCCCAAGTATTTCAGATAAGGGATGCTCACCCTGTAAAACTTGAACATTCTTGTTAGAAAATTAGATGTTATGAATGAGATGAATGTACCTGTATTTGGTTTGTTTTTCTGTTTTAAGAAAATAAATGTTCGAAGATTATTAGCACACACTCAATTACAGGGATGTTAAATACTAATTGGATTGTGACTCTGATTTTATTTTCATCTAGATTATTTTGATTTACCTATGACATTATTTCGTATCACTACTCATAGGGAGCCTACCTTTTTGCTTGGTAGTGAGTGTGAAGCAACTGAAAGAAATGGAGATATCTGAGAAACTACCAGCTGGTAACCAATATATACACTTGAGATACAGCTATGTATTTTTCAGATTGGAACAGTAAGTGACTATAGGATCCAAAACAGAAAATTTGGTGTTAAATCCCCCATAAGTATCTTGTGTGATAGCATATTTTAAGATCGCTGAATTCATGGGGGAGAAAAGCATACTGCTAAACCAAAATGCATGAGTACGGTTGAGAAGTTAAAAAGTTATATTCCTGTTTTTGAAGTTTTACACCAAATTTTGACAACAACAACAAAACTTCTTGGTTAAGTTTATTAGATTAAAAATATTGCTAAAATCAGGCTAAATATGCATGCAAAGTTCCTTCTGATAAAAACTGGTGAAAAAACATTACAAATCAATAGAATTATAAACTAAATCATGCCTTGAGCTAGAAAAGATGAAATGACCATCACTAGTAAACTGATAGGCACGAGTTCTCGATAGGCAATGACTTACTTATGTTAAAAGTTGGAAGAAACATAGATCAGTGTAGTTCAAGCCCTTCACAAATGTTAGAAACCAAGAAATTGAGGTGCAAAGTGGTTGCTTGACTTGCCCAAGGTCCCCTGACTTGTTAATGGCAGAGCCAGGCTGGAATTTGACCCTGCATTCCAGGAAAGAGCACCTTTATTATACCATGCCAGGCCAGCACCAAAATTCCAGGACTGCTTTTGCAAGTGTTATATTTAACCAGGGTTCTTAATTACTAGCTGGTAAGGAATTTGCATAGAACCATAAGGATGTAGATCAAAATCACATGATTAAATGTTTCACAAGTGGCAAATTACATATATGTGTACATATATACATATATGTGTGTATATATATGAATGAGAGAATTAAAATTACTTTAAAAATATATTTAATTTACAAAAAAGCCTTGGGATCATCTATTGAGGTGAAAACAGTGATGTCATGGAAAGATTACCAGATGTCTACAGGAACTGACCTCTCATCTTGCCCTGCCATGCATTGGCTGTGGAATTGCTTCATTCTCCAGTCAACAAAATGGGGATGTTGATGACTGCTCTACCTCCAAGAAACACTCTACGGATAAATAAAATAGAATAAGTGGAGTGTTCTGAGGGTTTCTAACAGGGGAACCCGCCCCCAATATTTCAACATAAGTTTTTTCTATTTTCCATAAGTGTCGGCTGGCTGAGAAATAAAGAGAAAGAGTACAAAGAAAGGAATTTTACAGCTGGGCCTCCGGGGGTGACATCATGTATCAGTAGGACCGTGATGCCCACCTGAGCCACAAAACCAGCAGGTTTTTATTAAGGGTTTCAAAAGGGGGGGGATGCAAGAACAGGGAGTAGGTCACAAAGATCACATGCTTCAAAGGGCAAAAGGCAGAACAAAGATCATATGCTTCTGAGGAAACAGGACAAAGGGCAAAAGGCAGAACTTTTGATAAGGGTCTATGTTCAGCAGTGCATGTATTGTCTTGATAAACATCTTAACAGAAAACAGGATTCGAGAGCAGAGAACCATTCTGACCTCAAATTTACCAGGGCGGGGTTTTCCCCCACTCTAGTAAGCCTGAGGGTACTGCAAGAGACCAGGGCGTATTTCAGTCCTTATCTCAACCGCATAAGACAGACACTCCCAGTGCGGCTGTGTATAGACCTCCCCCGAGGAATGCAATTCTTTTCCCAGAGTATTAATATCAATATTCCTTGCTAGGAAAAGAATTTAGTGGTATCTTCCCTACTTGCACATCTGTTTATAGGCTTCTGCAAGAAGAAAAATATGGCTCTTTTTGCCCAACCCCACAGGCAGTCAGACCTTATGGTTGTCTTTGTTTCCCCGAAAATCGCTGTTATTCTGTTCTTTTTCAAAGGGCACTGATTTCATATTGTTCAAACACACATGTTTTACAATCAATTTGTACAGTTAACACAATTTTAGTGGTCCTGAGGTGATGTACATCCTCAGCTTACGAAGATAACAGGATTAAGAGATTAAAGTAAGACAGGCATAAGAAATTATAAAAGTATTAACTTTGGGAACTGATAAATGTCTATATTAAAATGAAATCTTCACAGTTTATATTCCTTTGCTGTGGCACCAGTTGGTCCCTCTGTTCAGGGTCCCTGACTTCCCACAACAGGTTTCATACCTTCCTAAAAGAATTAAAATAGGAGAATTAGGTTTTAGACCACAACTTGTTTAACTTACGTTGCTGATGACTACAAGTTTTCTTGTAGTTATGAGTCAGTGATTCTCAGGAATTCCTTTTTGCACCACTTAACCTTTAAACTGTTTTCTTTATTGAACCTTAGATTTAGAAGACTGATAAATCACCTAGAGAGTTCTCCCCTCAGTTCAAGTACCCCCTCTTAGAAATGCTGATAAAAAACTTATTCCTGTGCAAGTGGTTTATTCGATGGTTGACAAGCCACAACATAGAAAAATGTTCATGTTATTGAACAAAAATTTATCTGTATAATTTTTTTGTCATTCATTTTTATTTTATTTTATTTTTAAATTTTCTATAGGTTATTGGGGTACAGGTGGTATTTGGTTACACGAGTAAGTTCTTTAGTGGTGATTTGTGAGATTTTGGTGTGCCCATCACCCGAGCACTATACAAAGCACCCTATTTGTAGTCTTTTATCCCTCACCCAGCTCCCACCCTTCTGTCCAAGCCCCAAAAGTCCATTGTATCATCCTTATGCCTTTGTGTCCTCATAGCTCCCGCATATAAGTGAGAACATACCATGTTTGATTTTCCATTCCTGAGTTAATTCACTTAGAATAATAGTTTCCAATCTCATCCAGGTCACTGTGAGTGTCATTAATTCATACCTTTTTATGGCTGAGTAGTATTCCATCACATATATATATATCATATATATATATTCCATCATATATATATGATATATATGTCATGGAACCAACCCAAATGCCAATGAGTGGATAAACTGTGATATATATACATATATATGTATATGTATGAGACAGAATATATATATGTATATCACAGTTTATAGGATGGAATGTACTGCACAGTGGTCTTGATTTGCATTTCCCTGATCATTAGTGACATTGAGAATTTTTTCATGTTTGTTGACCATTTGTATATCTTCTTTTGAGAATTGTATATTCATGTCCTTAGCCCACTTTGTGTTGGCATTGTTCTTTTTCTTGCTGATTTGTTTGAGTTTGTTGTAGATCCTGGATATTAGTCTTTTGTCAGATGTATAGATTGCGAAGATTTTCTCCCACTCTGTGGGTTGTCTATTTACTCTGTTGACTATCCTTTTGCTGTGCAAAAGCTCTTTAGTTTAATTAAGTCCCAGCTATTTATCTTCATTTCTATTGGATTTGCTTTTGGGTTCTTGGTCATAAAATCCTTGCCTAAGCCTATCTCAGTGTAATTTTTAACTGCAGTCATAGTTTTTTTTGTTTTGAGTTACATAGATTTTTATCAATTCTCAAATTATTTGAATTCAACTATCAAGTTTATCCTAAATTTTCAATGTTATAGTAAGAAAGAAGATAGCATTATTAAGTGGCTACTGTGCAGTATTAACACTTTTATCTGGGTGTTTTCAATTAAAACTCAAGTTAACTCCAAGTAGTCTCCATTCCTGCATTGATGAGACTAGCAAAGTTGCTAAAACCATAAGCTCTGAATTTAGACACACCTGGATTTAAGTCTTGGCTCTTGGATTTAAATCTTGGCCACTTACTAACTGTATAAATTGTAGAAGTTACTTAGCCCTTCTAAGCCTCAGCTTCCTCACTGGTAAATTTTAAAAGTGATAATTCTAATGATAATGTGGTTATGAGGTTAAAAAATATAATGCCTGGGCAACATGATGAAGCCCTATCCCTATAAAAAATGTATAAATATATAATCATGTCATCTGCAAACAGGGACAATTTGACTTCTTCTTTTCCTAACTGAATACCCTTTATTTCTTTCTCTTGCCTGATTGCCCTAGCCAGAACTTCCAACACTATGTTGAATAGGAGTGGTGAGAGAGGGCATCCCTGTCTTGTGCCAGTTTTCAAAGGGAATGCTTCCAGTTTTTGCCCATTCAGTATGATATTGGCTGTGGGTTTGTCATAAATAGCTCTTATTATTTTGAGATACGTTCCATCAGTACCGAATTTATTGAGAGTTTTTAGCATGAAGGGCTGTTGAATTTTGTCAAAGGCCTTTTCTGCATCTATTGAGATAATCATGTGGTTTTTGCCTTTGGTTCTGTTGATATGCTGGATTACATTTATTGATTTGCGTATGTTGAACCAGCCTTGCATCCCAGGGATGAAGCCCACTTGATCATGGTGGATAAGCTTTTTGATGTGCTGCTGGATTTGGTTTGCCAGTATTTTATTGAGGATTTTTGCATCGATGTTCATCAGGAATATTGGTCTAAAATTCTCTTTTTCTGTTGTGTCTCTGCCAGGCTTTGGTATCAGGATGATGTTGGCCTCATAAAACGAGTTAGGGAGGATTCCTGCTTTTTCTATTGATTGGAATAGTTTCAGAAGGAATAGTACCAGCTCCTCCTTGTACCTCTGGTACAATTCAGCTGTGAATCATTCTGGTCCTGGACTTTTTTTGGTTGGTAGGCTATTAATTATTGCCTCAATTTCAGAGCCTACTATTGGTCTATTCAGGGATTCAACTTCTTCCTGGTTTAGTCTTGGGAGAGTGTAAGTGTCCAGGAAATTATCCATTTCTTCTAGTTTTTCTAGTTTATTTGTGTAGAGGTGTTTATAGTATTCTCTGATGGTAGTTTGTATTTCTGTGGGGTCAGTGGTGGTATCCCCTTTATCATTTTTTATTGCGTCTGTTTGATTCTCTCTTTTCTTCTTTATTAGTCTTGCTAGTGGTCTATCAATTTTGTTGATCTTTTCAAAAAATCAACTCCTAGATTCATTGATTTTTTGGAGGGTTTTTTGTGTCTCTATCTCCTCCAGTTCTGCTCTGATCTTAGTTATTTCTTGCCTTCTGCTAGCTTTTGAATGTGTTTGCTCTTGCTTCTCTAGTTCTTTTAATTGTGATGTTAGAGTGTCAATTTTAAATCTTTCCAGCTTTCTCTTGTGGGCATTTGGTGCTATAAATTTTCCTCTACACCCTGCTTTAAATGTGTCCCAGAGATTCTGGTATGTTGTATATTTGTTCTCATTGGTTTCAAAGAACATTTTTATTTCTGCCTTCATTTCGTCATGTACCCAGTAGTCATTCAGGAGCAGGTTTTT
This sequence comes from Chlorocebus sabaeus, assembly GCF_047675955.1. Taxonomy (NCBI): domain Eukaryota; kingdom Metazoa; phylum Chordata; class Mammalia; order Primates; family Cercopithecidae; genus Chlorocebus; species Chlorocebus sabaeus. The sequence goes on along the minus strand of NC_132924.1, from coordinate 79,847,211 downwards.
CAGTTTCCATGTAGTTGAGCGGTTTTGATTGAGTTTTAGTCCTGAGTTCTAGTTTGATTGCACTGTGGTCTGAGAGACAGTTTGTTATAATTTCTGTTCTTGTACATTTGCTGAGGAGTGCTTTACTTCCAGTTATGTGGTCAATTTTGGAATAAGTGTGATGTGGTGCTGAGAAGAATGTATATTCTGTTGATTTGGGGTGGGGAGTTCTGTAGATGTCTATTAGGTCTGCTTGATGCAGAGATGAGTTCAATTCCTGGATATCCTTGTTAACTTTCTGTCTCGTTGATCTGTCTAATGTTGACAGTGGGGTGTTGAAGTCTCCCATTATTATTGTATGGGAGTCTAAGTCTCTTTGTAAGTCTCTAAGGACTTGCTTTATGAATCTGGGTGCTCCTGTATTGGGTACATACATATTTAGGATAGTTAGCTCTTCCTGTTGAATTGCTCCCTTTACCATTATGTAATGGCCTTCTTTGTCTCTTTTGATCTTTGATGGTTTAAAGTCTGTTTTATCAGAGACTAGGATTGCAACCCCTGCTTTTTTTTTGTTCTCCTTTGCTTGGTAGATCTTCCTCCATTCCTTTATTTTGAGCCTGTGTGTGTCTCTGCACGTGAGATGGGTCTCCTGAATACAGCAAACTGATGGGTCTTGACTCTTTATCCAGTTTGCTAGTCTGTGTCTTTTAATTGGACCATTTAGTCCATTTACATTTAAGGTTAATAATGTTATGTGTGAACTTGATCCTGCCATTATGACATTAACTGGTTATTTTGCTCGTTAGTTGATGCAGGTTCTTCCTAGAATCGATGGTCTTTACATTTTGGCATGTTTTTGCCATCATCTCAGCCCAAAATCTCCTTAAGCTTATAAGCAACTTCAGCAAAGTCTCAGGATACCAAATTAATGTGCAAAAATCACAAGCATTCTTATACACCAGTAACAGACAAACAGAGAACCAAATCATGAATGAACTTCCATTCACAATAGCTTCAAAGATAATAAAATACCTAGGAATCCAACTTACAAGGGATGTAAAGGACCTCTTCAAGGAGAACTACAAACCACTGCTCAGTGAAATAAAAGAGGACATAAACAAATGGAAGAACATACCATGCTCATGGATAGGAAGAATCAATATCATGAAAATGGCTATACTGCCCAAGGTAATTTATAAATTCAATGCCATCCCCATCAAACTACCAATGAGTTTCTTCACAAAATTGGAAAAAACTGCTTTAAAGTTCATATGGAACCAAAAAAGAGCTTGCATTGCCAAGACAATCCTAAGTCAAAAGAACAAAGCTGGAGGCATCACGCTACCTGACTTCAAACTATACTACAAGGCTACAGTAACCAAAACAGCATGGTACTGGTACCAAAACAGAGATATAGACCAATGGAAGAGAACAGAGTCCTCAGAAGTAATACCACACATCTACAGTCATCTGATCTTTGACAAACCTGAGAAAAACAAGAAATGGGGAAAGGATTCCCTATTTAAGAAATGGTGCTGGGAAAACTGGCTAGCCATAAGTAGGAAGCTGAAACTGGATCCTTTCCTTACTCCTTATACAAAAATTAATTCAAGATGGATTAGAGACTTAAATGTTAGACCTAATACCATAAAAACCCTAGAAGAAAACCTAGGGAATACCATTCAGGACATAGACATGGGCAAGGACTTCATGTCTAAAACACCAAAAGCAACGGCAACAAAAGCCAAAATTGACAAATGGGATCTAATCAAACTAAAGAGCTTCTGCACAGCAAAAGAAACTACCATCAGAGTGAACAGGCAGCCTACAGAATGGGAGAAAATTTTTGCAATCTACTCATCTAACAAAGGGCTAATATCCAGAACCTACAAAGAACTCAAACAAATTTACAAGAAAAAAGCAAACAACCCCATCAAAAAGTGGGCAAAGGATATGAACAGACACTTCTCAAAAGAAGACATGCATACAGCCAACAGACACATGAAAAAATGCTCGTCATCACTGGCCATCAGAGAAATGCAAATCAAAACCACAATGAGATACCATCTCACACCAGTTAGAATGGCAATCATTAGAAAGTCAGGAAAAAACAGGTGCTGGAGAGGATGTGGAGAAGTAGGAACACTTTTACACTGTTGGTGGGATTGTAAACTAGTTCAACCATTATGGAAAACAGTATGGCGATTCCTCAAGGATCTAGAACTAGAAGTACCATATGACCCAGCCATCCCATTACTGGGTATATACCCAAAGAATTATAAATCATGCTGCTATAAAGACACATGCACACGTATGTTCATTCCAGCACTATTCACAATAGCAAAGACTTGGAATCAACCCAAATGTCCATCAGTGACAGACTGGATTAAGAAAATGTGGCACATATACACCATGGAATACTATGCAGCCATAAAAAAGATGAGTTTGTGTCCTTTGTAGGGACATGGATGCAGCTGGAAACCATCATTCTCAGCAAACTATGGCAAGAAAAGAAAACCAAACACCGCATGTTGTCACTCATAGGTGGGAACTGAACAATGAGATCACTTGGACTCTGGAAGGGGAACATCACACACCGGGGCCTATTATGGGGATGGCGGAGCGGGGAGGGATTGCACTGGGAGTTATATCTGATGTAAATGACGAGTTGATGGGTGCTGACGAGTTGATGGGTGCAGCACACCAACATGGCACAAGTATACATATGTAACAAACCTGCATGTTATGCACATGTACCCTAGAACTTAAAGTATAATAATAAAAAAAAAATTTAAAAAAGTTGAAAATCAGAAAAAATAAAATAAAATAAAATACTTCTTTTTCTGTGGAAAAAAAAATGTATAAATTAGCCAAGCATGGTGATGTGCCTGTAGTCTCAGCTATCAGGAGGCTGAGGTGGGAGGATTGCTTGAGCCTGGGACGGGGAGGTTGCAGTGAGCCAAGATTGTGCCATTGCACTCCAGCCTGGGCAACAGAGCAAGATCCTGTCTCAAAACATGTATTATTAAAATATATATATGGCATATGATTATATAATGCCTAGTAACTATTAAATAAATGTAAGCTATTGGTATTAATATCTCTCCTTTTTTTTTGGCCTTATGTTTATCCCAAAGAACTTGTATTTTCTTTGTTTTGGGCCTGATTTCTATATGAAGAAATAGTTTTGAATTATCTCCTGGTGTATTAGCTTTCTCTCCCTAATTTTAAAATTCAAATATTCATAAACATACATTCTGTGGTTTTCATGTTTTTGACAAAAATATTGAACAGGAAAGAGCAAATCATAAATTCTTGGAATTTGCCTTTTAAGGTTGAAGTCAAGTCTTTGGCCAATACTCTTTGGGTGACATTGAATGCCTAACTGTGAAGCAAACCACCAGTCATCTTGCTCTTACCTGGCCCTCATTCCTCCATCTTAACAACAAAAGGTGTGCATCACAATATTTGGCGAATGCTATGTACCAAGGCATACCATGCACATGCATGCCTTCCTCCTGACACACAGGCAACCAAATCTAAGAAAAGAAATGAGACTGGTTGTCATGACTTGTTCTTAGTGAATTCACATTGGTTAGTATTTGTTTACTGTATCTTGCTTACAAATCATCCATTTTAGAATTTTGTTTGGCGTCTGTGTGAGGCTCATCAGTTTATATACAGATCTCATGTTTTCACTATTTTTAGAAGTAGAAATATTTTCTAGCCATTAGTCACCTTTTCCGTTCTCGTTGATTCTCAGGAACAGTTCTCTGATCTCATCTGCAAATTTTTTTGATACTTTGGGATAGAATTTGTATTAAACTGAAGTTTTGAAGTCATTTAGAGTAAGTGAAGATTTCTCTTACTATCTCTTTTTCTATTATAGGTTTTAATTCTCTCTTCATAATGTTTGCTTCAAAATTGATGTTCATCTATCTTAGAATATGGAAGAAAGCAGAAAATTGATTGGTTCTTTGATTATGCTATCATTTGTTAAGGTTATATTGTATTTTTTTTTTTTGAGACAAGGTCTTGCTGTGTGGCCCAGGCTGCAGTGCAGTGGTGTGAACATGGCTAGTGAGGGTTTACTTCCTGGGCTCAAGTGATCCTCCTACCTCAGCCCCCTGAGTAGCTGGGAACACAGGCATGTGCTACCACACCTGGCTAACCTTTTACAAAGTTTTGTAGAGACCAGGCTGTTGGGCAAGAGATCCTCCTGGGCTCAAGCAATCCACCTGCCTTGGCCTCCCAAAGCATTAGGATTACAGGTGTCAGCCACCGTGCTTGGCCTAAGGTTGTATTGTCTGAGATATAGCATAGGTTTTTCTTCCCAGATCTTTTCTTGGCTACAGAGATTAAAAAGAAAAACAGCTTTCTTGCTGTCTTTAGTGTTTATCTCCACCCCTACTTTAAGACTTTATTCTCATAATACTCTAAACAATTTTTCCTTTTCTTTTATTGCATGCTTGGCTCTGTCCACCCTATCCATCCTCTGAGCCATAGGAACCTTGAGTCTTCCTACTCCAGATCTAACACTCCTTTTACTTCCTCTCTGAGAGCTGTCTACTCCTCGACTATTTTTCTATTCTTCCTGTGTATGTTTGCAGCACAATCTCAGAACCTCGTTTATGGTCAATTATCTGAGATTATTTCTATTATATTTTCTTTCCAGGCAGCATATCTTTCCTCTGAAACAGGATCATTTTTGTAATGCTCAAGTAATCCTGCTTTCAGAGTCTACATTCCTCTTCTAAACATATTCCCCTGGGCACTATTATTTTCCTTACTTTTTATGAAGCCTCCTTTCTGAAGGCCTGACCATTACTTTTTTCACTATTATAAAACATCAAGGCCATTTTATCCCAAGATTTCCTTGTTTCTACATTTGACACCTCCTTCTTTCTTGTTGGAATCCAGGATAGAAGTTTCCCAAATGTATTCTTTTACCTGCTGAGGGAAACTTGTCAGTAACACAAACCAAGAACAAACTCTCGGTTGCTGTGTGCTGGGTTGAATGTGTGCCTTTCCCCAGCTTATGTCCACCTGGAGCCTGTGAACATGACCTTATTTGAAAATACAGTCTTTGCAGATGTAATCAAGTTAAGATGAGGTCATACTGGATTAGAATGGACCCTAAATCCAATATAACTGAATCCTTATAAAAAGAGGAACACTGGGACACAGGGACACAGACAGGGAGAAGATCGTAGGTGGAGACTGAGTGATGCATCTAGAAGCCAGGGAGCACCAAGGGTGGCAAGCAACTGCCAGAGGCTAGGAAGAGACAAGGAAGGTTCCCTAGAGGCATCAGAGGAAAACATCACCTTAGTTGCAGACTGCTAGCTGCCAACACTGAGATAATAATTTTTTGTTGTTTTAAGCTACCTAGTTTGTGGTGATTTGTTACGGCAGCATCAGGTAACCAATACATGTGGTTAATAGCAGGATACCACTAACTGGTTCCAGGTGGCCAATTCTGGAGCAGTTTTGCTACATGTATCAGAAGATAGCATGGCTATGTGGCAGGAATATAGACTTTAAACTTAAAGACCCATGCTCAACTCTTAGACCTACCACCGGTGAGTTGGGCGATCTGCGGCTGCTAAAAGAAAAATTTTGGACAAACTAAATTTAACAGAGTTTAACTGAGCAAAGAATGTTTCATGAACTGGGCAATCCCCAAACCAGAATAGATTCAGACAGACTCACGTGAAAAGAAAAGGATTTATGAACAGAAAAACGAAAGTGAAACAGAAGTGAGGAATAGAAACAGCTGGATTGTTACAGCTTTATGTTTGTCTTATTTGAATATGGTTTAAACAGTTGGCCATCTATAATTGGCTGAAACTCAGTGATGGGTACAAGAGAAAGTTACAGTCTGTTGACACATCCAGTTAGGTTATAGTTCACTGTGTGCAGAGAAACCTTTAGCCTCAACTTAAAAATATGTAAGGAGGCAGCTTTAGACTAAACTTAACAGGGCATAGTCAATTAATCACTTATAACTTCCATAAAATAATGATTATTTATTATTCAACTGATAAGGCTTTTGTGATGTTGAAGAAAATGTGAGAAAGCACATTTTAAGTTATAAAGTCCCAATAAAGGCTACTGTATTGTGCACCCTTGACATAAGTAACTCCATTTTAGAAAAAGACTCCATCTTACATTTCACGGGACACTTTGCCAACAGAGATACGATGTTTGCTTAATACATTTATAATAAATAAAGACTGTATCCAACTAGATAAGGGCATAAACAAGCGCACACTTCCACTATCAGTCCTCTGGTGGCCATAAAAAGAGCAGGGCTTCAGCAGCTCAAAGCAGCCATCTTAACTGATGCGCTCTTACTGTCACTAGTGATCAGCACCTGGCATCTGCTGCTGAAGGCTCTGCCCACATCAAAGACTTTTCCTTTCAAGACCTTTCCTGCACCACCCAGCACAGACCAGGAGATTCTTTCTGTCTTCATCGTCACTTTCCCTGGACTAGTTCATTAACCCTTTTTCCTATTCCCTTTCTCTTGATGTTAAATATTACTTTGGTGTGGAATGTTTAATCTTAACATTTATATGTTGATGAAATATACTACTATATATGGTTTGCAATATTGACTGACTTGGGAAGTGGCTTGAGCCTGTGTGCTCTGACTACCGAGTGAATGAGAAGTACTAAGGAGAGAGTTGCCTTCTTGAGAACTCCATGTAGCTTGTGGCTTTTGTGATTAAAATAGCATAAATAAAAATCTGACATTGTGGAAAGACACAAACATGGTTATCTCTGACTTTGCCCTTCTCGTGAGAGCTATCTAGGATTGTTTTACCCAGCTTCCTTCATCTGCTGGTTATCTGTATTGCAGTCCTTCAAAGATACTACTTCCATCTCTTTCTGGGTTTATCCCCTTTTAAATAATTCTATCCCCAGATTTTAAATTTCCATTGGAATATATACATTCTTGACATACAATTTTCCTATCCTGTCCTTTCAAGGAAACGTTTTCCTTTTGAACAAGGTATACATGCTCTTTTAATGTTGTATTCCAGGTATGCATCTCATCAATAAGTCTCAATGATCCAGAGACAGCATTTACCAATCCTTATCTAAAAATCTTCAAAGTATGGATACTGTGTGCATGTGACATATACACATTTGAGTCCTAGAGTTTTTTTTAGGTCTACTTCTATGACATGGTCCCTTGAGAATTATAAGGTTTCTCTTCTATGGGATCCTTGCAGTCTTTCATTGTGTTTGGTTTTGAGTAGTTTATGTTTATCTTTTTCTGAGATTTGATCTCTTCTTCACTCTTGTGCTGGGTACGTCTTTTTGCCCCACCCCCTCCCTCTGCCCCCAGCATCCAGTGGATTTGAAATAAGCTTCTTCAGACTTTCTTCTGGCTGACTTTTCATTATTTGTGTCATGCAATTTTGTTGTCGGGCAGACATTACTCTGAGTTAGAATATTATTGTATAGTTTTTAAAAACCTTTTTAAAAAAGCTCCCCCTTTATTCTCACAGCCTAAAAATAAAGCAGATTTAAGAAGGAATCCCCCTGCCCCAATATCTGAGAGGCTGTCATGTGGAAAAGGGATTAGACTTATCCTACATAGAACCGTATGTGGAGATTACAGAGGCAGTGTGATCTTAATATAATAATAAAACTTTTCTAATGATCACAGCTGTCCAAAAACAGAATCACTTGCCTTGTGAGGCAGATAGCTCTATTTCTGGAAATGTTCAAGGACAGTGCTTTAGGTCAGGTTCTCTAGAAGGAGAGCCTGAAATGGAGATTCCTGTGCAAGTGACTCATTGAGGGAGTGGGCTCAGGAGAAGCCAGTAGAGGAGTGAGCTGAGCAGGGGAGGGGAGGGGAGGAAGCTGGGCAAAGATGCGTGTATGCTAAAGTCTAACCCCAACCTGATCCCACAGGAGTTCTGGGGCATGAATGGTATCACTGACTTGTCGTCTCTTGGGTCTTTTGTGCTTCTTTATCAGTCAGGCATTGCCTGTGTGCTGCCCATGGAGGGTGTATGTATGGGGTAGGAAGGCATGTGCCTTACAGGCATTTCCAGGCAAGGCAGCTCTGCTGAAGGCCATTCTTAGGTTAAGGGTACAGCTATGAGTTGCCAACAACCAACATTCATACAGGTGGGGAATGTAGGCATTTACCAGATAAACAGATCTGAGTGGGACCCCAACAACACCTACTACAAAGAGGAAGAATTATGCAGAAGCTTTACTATGTTTTTTTAAGACAGGGGCTTCCTCTGTCACCCAAACTGGAGTGCAGTGGTGCAATCATAGCTCACTGCAGCCTCGATCTCACAGGTTGAAGTGATCCTCCCACCTCAGCCTCCTGAGTAGCTAGGACCATAGGCACACCACCATACCCAGCTAACTTTTTTCATTTTTTTTGTAGGGATAAGGTCTCCCTATGTTACCCAAGCTGATCTTGAACTCCTGTGCTCAAGTAATCCTCCCACCTCAGCCTTCCAAAATGCTGAGATTAAAGATGTGAGCCACCACACCTGACCCACATTGCCTTTCTTTATACCATTTAATGTGAGATAGTGATACCAATGGTGAGAATATAGATTTTGGTCTTGCTGAGGGCTTATGTCTTAGTCTGTTTTCTGCTGGGTAATTTATAAAGAAAATAAATTTATTTGGCTCATAGTTCTGGAGACTGAGAAGTCAAGAGCATGGCACTGGCATCTAGTGACGGTCTCCATGCTGCATCATCCCCTGGTGGAAGGTGGACAAGTGAGTGTGCAAAGGGGGCTGAACTCTTGCAATAACTATAACTAACCTACTCTTGTGATAATGGTGTTAATCTATTCATGAGGATGGAGCCCTCATGGCTTAATCACTTCTTAAAGGCCCCACATCTTAATAGTGTTGCAACAGCAATGAATTTTCAACATCAGTTTTGAAGAGGACAACGTACAAAACATAGCAGCTTGATGGAGTTGTGTTGGGAGACAATTCTTCAAGGGTCTCTTACATTTCTGCACATTTTGTGAACAGAGACATAGACTGCTTTTGTATTGATTATCTTTTTAAGAACCTTTGCATCACAAACTGCCTTGGAAGATGGTATCTCCCTATGGAGCAGAGGGCAGATTTATTTACTGTCCAATATGATAAAGATGATGTCTGTTTGGGAGCAAAGATTGGGCAGGTTTTCTTGCAGCCCATTATAAAAGATTAGGTTCCTTAAACTTGGGGTTCTTTAGCTGTGATGTAAGTCCACATGTGTGGAGCATCCATGCAGTTGCTCTGTGGAATTTGGCGGGAGTGTCTGGGGAGGGGGAACTAACATGAATGTGTAGCTCATGCTCCTTTCCATGCTCTGGGTGATAAAGTCCTTTGTCTCTGAGCCAGAAGTCTGGTGCCTTCTGTCAGCATTCATGCAACAGTGATAGGTTAATTTGTTAATCTGCCAGGTAGAATATAATCTCAGACTCTTTATAGTTCTTGACAGGTTGACCATTTACTATTGAGGAATCATACTTCCCACGATAATTGGTTTATGATCACAGAAGAAAGTATGTTCTTGTTTTCCAGAAAAATAGGAAAATTTGATACCTTTGACCACAGGCCAACATTTATTATTAGAATGTTCTTAAACTCCTGCTATTTGGGGATGTCATGACTAATGACTGGAAGCAGATTTACATGGAGATTGGCCAGCCTTGGCATTTATAGGGGCTTTTCTTTTGTCTCTAACATCATGACTGTAGGTAGCCATCTTCTCTACCTTCTTAGGAGATAATACCTGGCCCTAAATTCTGTTTGCTATTTTGTGCCTTGGCAGGGCTGAGGGCAACCAAAGACTGTGTGTCCATCAGAGATTCGGTGAGATGATGCGGCCTGTGGCTCAGTGGTCCATTGGGATCAATCACAAACCTTACCTTACCTGGGCAGAGGACTGCCAACTCCAGCTGACACATAACATTGCCCTCCAATATAGCTCTCAACCCCACCTCCTACATCAGGTGTTTGCCTTCCTGTCACAAATAAGTTGGCATCTGGGAGCAAAGACCACAAAAAGGAGAGAGAGGAGAGGGGAGCAAAGACCACAGGGAAGAGAGGGGAGGGATATGGGGTTGGGCTGAGAAGGTTACATGGGCCTCTGATTGCTTCAGGCAGAGAGCAATGAGTTAAATTAAAGCCACCTTTATTAGAATCACATTATTGCTCCACTCCCATACTTACCTGATAGTGACTTCAGCAGTAAAGAATAAAAACACATAGAATTTAAAATACTTGTCAGTGTATCATCTACTTGTTTGTTCTCTTTAATCAATTGTCTATAAGCTCAGTATTAAAGATGAGTATTAATTTTATAGCAGCTATGTGGGAGATCACACGACAAATTTAAAAAATGAGAACTCTAGTTCTAAATAATTAATGATACACAGTCATGAAACTTTCATGCTTTTCATAACTTGTGGTCAGCAGATTCTGCTTTTAGTAATAATACAAATAGTCGGCCCACCATGTTATATGGCAACTGAAAAATATTCATTTGATTTTTGCATTTATAAGTTATTTCCTGATTATCTGTAGTAATTCAGTTATTGTTGTTATTATTATTATACTTTAAGTTCTGGGGTACATGTGCAGAACACGCAGATTTGTTACATAGGTATACACGTGCCATGGTGGTTTGCTGCACCCATCAACCCATCATTTACATAGTTATTTCTCCTAATGCTATCCCACCCCTAGCACCCCACCTCCTGACAGGCCCCAGTGTGTGATGTTCCCTCCTTGTGTCCATGTGTTCTCATTGTTCAGCTCCCTCTTATGAGTGAGAACATGCAGTGTCTGGTTTTCTGTCCTTGTGTTAGTTTGCTGAGAATAATGGTTTCCAGCTTCATCCATGTCCCTGTGAAGGACAGGAACTCATCCTTTTTTATGGCTGCATAGTATTCCATGGTGTATATGTGCCACATTTTCTTTATCCAGTCTATCATTGATGGGCATTTGGATTGGTTCCAAGTCTTTGCTACTGTGAATAGTGCTGCAATAAACATATGTGTGCATGCGTCTTTATGGTAGAATGAATTATAATCCTTTGGGTATATACCCAGTAATGGGATTGCTGGGTCAAATGGCATTTCTAGTTCTAGATCCTTGGGGAATCACCACACTGTCTTCCACAATGGTTGAACTAACTTACACTCCCACCAACAGTGTAAAAGCGTTCCTATTTCTCCACATCCTCTCTAGCACCTGTTGTTGCCTGACATTTTAATGATCGTCATTCTAACTGGCATGAGATAGTATCTAGTTTTATTTTAAAATATATTTTAAAAATATTTTAAAATATTAAAATATTTTCTGGGAGTTTGGGCATAAAGAATCACCCTCACAAAATAAAAAATCAGGAAATGCCAAATGTCTTTTACTCTGTATTATCTTGACTAAGCAATTCACAGAAACTGCGTCTAAGAGCTATTTGAACAGTCTGAAAAACTCTCTTCTGTATTTATATTTAAAATATGCAATAGTCGTTATAGGCACTGGGAAATTTTCTTTGCTATTATTGTATTTGGTTTTCATGGTCTGAAATGTCTGTGGCTCTCCTGCTTTTAGAATCCCCCTTCTTGGCCCCTAGTTCACTGTATTCTAACACCAATACACCCAACTTGGCATCATGAGATTCAACATTTTATAAAAGACTTTTACTATCTAAAGCTAACTTCGTATATGTATTCCTTACCTTTTGCTGCAATATGTTCTTGGAGATCATAATAAAATGAATGGTCAAAATGCAGATTGTACTGTTCCATAGAAACATTATGTTTGAGAACTATGCTCATAAGCTAGCATTTGGCACTGAGTACATTTAGGTTCAATTAATAAATTATCATGAAAGCAATGATACAACTGTTATAAATCTTATCATTATTTTGAATATTAAATTTATATTAGAAGTCTTCTGTGCAAAAGTGACCATACCTAAGGGGGACATAGCAGTGTAATGTTTAATATATAATATTATGTATGTAATATATTTCATATATAATATATACAGCATATTCATATATTATATATACTACAACTTGAAAATAACATAAACCAGCAAAAATAGTCATGCATTAAACATTTAGCTAACAGTGAAACTTGCCTTCTAAGACGTAGGAAAGTTTTAGTGGGTAATTCGATTAGACTATATATCATTTACAAAAACACTTTGTTCTTGGAGCTCTGGTCCATATGATAAGGCAAAAAATAAAATAAGACAAATAACATATAAGTTATTAAATAACCAATAAATATTAGAAAGGAAATATATTTATTATTAATAAATGAAAAGACATACCATGTTCCTAGATGGAAAGACCTGGTATTGTATAGCTGTTTAGTATCTTGAATTAATTTGTAAAGTCAAGGCTCTAATCTCAACAGGATTATTAAACTTGAAGAGTAGATTTTGAAGTTCATAAAGAAGAGAGAATGAGCAGAAATAGCTGAGAAAACATTGGGGGGAAAATGAGTTTGAATAGAGGACTTGCTCTATTAAATAGCAAAATTACAAACTAATACAATGTATATTAGTTATTGCTATGTAGCAAAATACCCCCAAAGTTGACATCTTAACACAAATATTTATTGTCTCTCACAGTTTCTGAGAATCAGGAATCTGGGAGCAGCTTCCTGACTCAGAGTCTTTCACGAAATTGCAGTCTTCTAAGCTCACTTGAGTGGCTGTAGGCAGAAGACTTCTGTTTCTTGTCACTTGGGCCTCTCCATAGGGCTGCTCAGTGGACATGGCATCTGGTTTCCCACAGGAGGAGAGAGAGAGAATCCTAAATAGAAGTGACATCCTATCACTTTTGCATGTGCTATTGGTCACACAGACCAACACTGGTACTGGTACAATGTGGGAGGAGACTACACAAATGTCTGAATGCCAGGAGCCAGTGGCCAATGGGAGCCACCATGAAGGCTGGGCAGAGCCACACCATATGTAAACAGTGTGGTATTAGGAAGAGATAAATGAACCAACGGGTTAGCACAGCGATTCAGACACTGACCATGAATACATAGGAATTTAGTTTATGTTAAAGGTACACATTCAAATAAGTGAGAACTGACATTTCAACACATTGTGTCATGAAATTCACTACCCCTCTATAAAAAGAATCATATTAGACCCATACCTCATACTATACTCCAAGTCAATTTCAGAAAAAATAATGAGGTTAAAAGCACATATACACATATTTAAGACAAATATAGAAAATTTCATTTTTTTGAGAAACAGGGTTTCACTGTGTCACCCAGGCTGGAGTGCAGCAGTACAATCATGCCTCACTGCATCCTTGATCTCCTGGGCTCAAGTAATCCTCCCACCTCAGCCTTCTGAGTAGCTGGGACTCCTGGCATGCACCACCATGCCCAACTAATTTTTAAATTGTTTGTAGAGACAAGTTCTTACTATGTTGCCCAGGCTGGCCTTGAACCCTTGGCCTCAAGCGATTCTCCTGCATCAGCTTTGCAAAGTTCTAGGATTACAGGTGTGAGCTACCTCACCCAGCCAGGAAAATATTTTTAATAAAAAATTTTAATCATCTTACAATAGGGATGACCTTTCCAATGTAAAAAATGCACAAAAATCAGAAGCTTTACAGTGAAATATTGACATAGTTCATTACAGTAAAAACACAACATAAACTTCTACAGAACAAAAGAGAATTTAAAGACAACAGAAAATCTATGAAAATATAGTTGGGATACATCTTACAGTAAACATACATTAACCCAGATGGTACAAAGAGCTCCCACAATTAATAAGGTATAGGGACAATATCATTAGTAAAAAGGGCAAAGCATGTAAACAAAACAATTTGTGGAAGAGGAAATATAAGTGGCAAATGAATGTAAAATATACATTTCATTAGTAATCAGGGCAATATAATTTTTGAAAAAGATTGTTTTACCTATTATAATGGCAAAAATTAAAAATATAGATATGATTAAGAGTTGGCAGGATACTCTCTCCTCAAGCAAAGAGTAAAGAAAAAAAGAGAGTTGGCAGGATACAAGAAAATGAGCGTGCTTATGTTATCAGAGGATTGTATGTAAATGAGGCCTTTTTGGAAGGCAATTTGGTAATATCTATCAAAATGTTAAATGTTAGTAACTCTGAGGCAGGCTTACATGTCTAGGAATCTATCTTATGGAAATACATGTGCACAAAGATGTATGTGCAAAGATGTTCGTTGTTTCAATTAAGTAACAAAATAATTGGAAATAGACAACATGGACACAAGACAATAAATTATAGAAAATGTATACTACAGAATACTATGTAGCCATCTAAAAGAATGAAATAAACTTATATCCACTGAAGAGAAATATCTATAAGAAGCATTGTATGTAAAAAACAGTATGTGACAAAACAGTACTTATGGTATGAGCGCAATTGCTACATGCAAATGTGTTATGTGTATTTGCAGAGGAAAAGGCTGCTCGTGGAACTTTTAAATTAGTACTCTCCTAAGAGGTGTTTAGGAGTGAGGACAGAGGCAAAGGAATATGTTCATGTTTTGGTTTGTATATTTACATATTTTAATTTTTTTGTAATAGGAAGATTAATATATTTATATTTAAGAGGAAAATGTTTAAATAATCAAAATGTTTTAATACATCAGATTCAAGATGGCACATTGAGCATCTTCATTATCTCCCTTTTCTCTCTAGGCTTTATTGAAAGTGCAGAAAATCTCATTTTTTTTTTTAGAAGGAATGGCATCATAATAGCATTATAAAACAAGAAAGGGGGCCAAGCACGGTGACTCACGCCCGTAATCCCAGCATTTTGGGAGGCCAAGACAGGCAGATCACGAGGTCAAGAGATCGAGACCATCCTGGCCAACATGGTGAAACCCCGTCCCTACTAAAAATACAAAAATTAGCTGGGCGTGGTGGCACATGCCTGAAGTCCCAGCTACCTGGGAGGCTGAGGCAGGAGAATGGCTTAAACCCAGGAGGTGGAGGTTGCAGTGAGCCGAGATCACGCCACTGCACTCCAGCCTGGGCGACAAAGCGAGACTCTTGTGTCAAAAAACAAACAAACAAAAACAAGAGAGGGTACTATTGGTGGAGCAGACAATTTGAGAAGTCCTGGAAGAGAGAAATCAGAGAGGATCAATATAAAAACTGGCAAATAAACCAGAACAATAAGAACAAAAACTAGAACCAAACATCAAAGAAAACATATGTTCTTTCCAAGAGCTACCAGGGAGGCTCTAAAGTCGGAATCAGTGAACATGAACAGCAGAGATGGCCTGTAAAATAGTCACCAGGCAATCAGCTGGTATTGACAGGGCATTTGGATACTGGGTGAGCCAGATTCCAGACCTTCCTTACATAGTGCCTATGGAATGGCTAGCACTATAGCCAAACCTGAGGTACTCTTGTAATCACCCAACAGCTTCTTCCTGCCTACCGCACAGACAAAATTGATTCACTGACACCGTGGCAATTGCAGTAGAGAAAGAGTGTAAGTGACACGAGGCCAGCCCACATGGGAGAACTAAATTATCACTCAAATCAGTCTCCCTGAAGTCTTGGAGGTTAGGGGTTTGTATGGACAATTTGGTGGGTAGGGGGCTAGGGAATGGACGCTGTTGACTGGCTGGGGATGAAGTCTTAAGGGTGTGGAAAATGGTCCCTCATGCAGTCCACCTTTGGTTGGGTGAGGCCAGAGGATCAGCTGAGTCATGAGTCACTAGTCTGGGTGGGATCAGTCTGAAAAATATCTCAGAAAAGCAATCTTAGGTTCTACATTAGTGATGTTATCTATAGGAGCAACTGGGAAGGTCCCAAATCCTGTGACCTCTGGCCACATGACTGCTGAGCAGTAAGGGATTATAGAAAGTACACTTATTTTGTGATCGCCCATTAATCTTACAAAGGCAGTTTCAGCCCTGGAACAGGGAGGGGGTTGGTTTCAGGAAGAGACTATTATCCTCTTTTTTTTTGAGACAGGGTCTTGCTCTGTCACTAAGGCTGAAGTATAGTGGCACAATCACAGCTGACTACAGCCTTGACCTCTGGGGCTCAATCTGTCCTCCTACCTCAGCCTCCTGAGTAGCTGGGACTATAGGCGCGTGCCATCATGCCTGGCCAATTTTTGCATTTTTTATAGAGACAGGGTTTTGCCATGTTACTCAGGCTGGCCTTGAACTCCTGGGCTCAAGTGATCTGCCCACCTCCACCTCCCAAACTGCTGGGATTACAAGCGTGAGCCACCACATCCAGCCTACTATTACTTTTGTTTCAATAAACTAAATTTTTTGTTTCAATAAACTAAATTCCTTCTGAAGTCAGGAGGAATGGCCTATGCCCAGGAATGACCAGTTACAGCTTGGGGCTCAGAAGCAAGACAGAGTCAACTATGTCAGATTTCTCTTGCTGTCATAATTTTGCAAAGGCAGTTTCATTCTCGTCTAAAGAAAATGACGGGTTTGCCTGGAGAGGAGAGGGCTCCTCAGATGGATGTTGGGGCCTGATGAATATGTGGAACTGAATTAATACTGGTGTCCACAACAGAGACTAAGGAAAGAACAATTAGAATAAAAGTGTGTTTTGCCCAAAGCTCCCAGCTTTGGCTATTTCCTGACCGTGAAGCTGCAGGGGAGTCAGCCTAATGAAGTACAGGAACATGGAGCTTGCAATCAGTCTTCCTGTGGGAAAGCAGGATGTGGGGCAGTATGCATATATAATGCTAGTTTTAGTTAAAAAAAAAAAAAAAAAAAAAAAAAAAAAAGGAGTCTAGCTATCTGAAGATCTAGAAGAAAATGCCACAAACTATGGGCAGAAGTTACCCCTAGGAAGTAGGACTTTAGAGGGAGGGTGAGAGGGGATGAGGGCGGGTTTTTCACTTTTTGCTTCAAACCTATATTGTTTGAAATTTGTGTCCATGAACAAATCTGTTATTTATTTTATAAATAAAAACATTAAAATAATAATTGCACTAGGAAAATGTGGTTAGAAACACACATATTTATGTCTGGAAAGATATACATCACAAATATCAGTAGTGTTTCTAAGCAGTACACTTATAGTAGAGATTTACATCCTTTACGCTTTTCTGCATTATCTAATATTTGGGATCCTGCTGTCAGAAATAGCCATTAGAGCATCTAGACATTTGAAGCCGTCAGTTAAATATTAGGGTTGAAAGCAATGACGTGCTGGTGTTTAACAAGGGGCTCCCTGAAAAGAATGAGCATGCTGATTTGTGAGATTTGCTGACTTCTAAATACTCCCACCACAACAGGTGCCACATAACCAACGTAGGGTCACTAAGTGGGACAGGGAAGAGAGGTGCACAATGGCCTCTCTCCAGCTTGTGTAAGCCGGCTCCCACACATCCTGTGGAGCGAGAGTTTGGTGAGTTGGGATTTATTGACTCAGATCCCCTGGCTTGATTTTCTTCTCTAGCCCACTCTCCTTGGTCACATGGAGAGCAGGCCCTAAGAGGCGAATTTGGGAGAGGTAGCTGCTTGCTGAGTGTGGAGTTGAAGAGGCAGCTGCAGTCTCTGATGTCCTGGTTAGTCATGGGTCTATTGCAGAGAGGGGCCTTCATTTTGTTTTTATTAACAGAACAATTAGAACGGCTGACCCCTCTTCCCACCACTGTTGCAAACACAGGCGGGATAAAGGCACTTAGGAAATAGAGATATGGAGGCAAGCAGCAGACAGATGAAGCAAATTAAAGTCAACAGGAGCACTGACTGCAGGAGGCCCACCTGTATTCAATTCCAGTAAAGTTTGTCTGCTCATTGTAAACAACTCAGTCACCCCCTCTTTTATTATCACTATACGCATCCCATGCTCTCTGGCTATGCTCTGGTCATGCTTATCCCGCAGTGCTGCCTTTTATTTAGAAGGAAAATGAACTAAGCTGGAAAATCTGGCTGGCTGTGCCCTTCAAAACTGTAAAAGCAGGAAAAAGAAATTAGCTACATTCCTCTCCCTGCCCACTTGTCTATTTATTGCCAATATTTCCCCTTCTCCCCACCCCTGTGGAAACCTCTTGATTTCCACTGACTTTACATCTCACATGATGTCCCTTCCATGTAAGACCATAAGCATCATCTCTTTTTTTCTGAATAGAGAAAGCCCCATCTTTCCACTGGGCCATGTACCACTATTCCCCCCGCCGCCAGGGAACATAGTGCCCTTGTCCTACATAGTCAGTATCCTCATTGCTCCTGAGTTTTCTTCAATGGGACCTAATGGTAGGAAATAAAATGATCTAGTTGAAAAGCAGAGGTAGGAGATGGGTAGCTAGGACCGTCATTATTTCTACATAAAGAAACCACAGAGGAAAAAGAGTGGCTTTGGTTGACTTCCAGGGAGTTGTTGCACTAGCCTAGGATAAGAATTACCCTTAAAAGAAAGCTTTGCATTTTTCAACACCTACATTACATTAAAACGTATTTGGGTCCACAACTGTTAGTATTCCTTTGTATAACTTTATTGTTTTTTTCCAAGGGAAGCATATATATAAGGTTGATAGCTTGACAAACATTTGTATGCAGTTACATAAATAGAAACATTTAATCTGCAGACACATCATATACCAAATATTAATATTTTTACATAAAACTAAAATTTCCCCCTTAATGTTTAATTTGGATTTGAATATATTGGTCATCACTGAGAGGGGGAGTCAAGATGTCTTTGCTGTTTAAAAATGGATTCTAGAGAACATCTGTATTTTCTTGATAAAAGCAGTAAACCATTTCTGAGATGTGATGGTGAAAATAACAGAGTTATATCATGAACCCACAGTTCTCATCTTATTTTACTTCTGCGCATGCAGGAAAAGTGTGATGTGGGCTCTTCACGGGCCACTGTGACAAAGCGGGTGGTGTAAGGAGTGGTCACAGGGCTTAAGAAAGCTGAACAGAATAAGGTGGTGGGGGGGAGGTGAGGAGAAAAGGGAATATTAACACTCAATTTTATCAAAAAATAAATAAGATATATTAATATTGTATATATGAATTGATAGGCATGCATGAAAATAATTTGCACTTAATTTAAAACATTTATTGGGCAGGTAGGACCAGGTGCACTGGACTACTATGTAGCTGGTGGGATGGATACATTAGTGGACCATGGGCAGAAAGAAACAGAGAATAAAGTTTATCTGGTGGTGATAACATCAGGGAGAAGAACAGGTCAGGATGAGGGGGACAGTTCTTTTATGAGGAAGGGTCAGGGAGTGCCTCTCTGACAACAGAATGAATTTGAGCAGAGATGTAAAGGGATCAAACCACACAGATATCTGGAGGAAGAGCATTTTAGGTAGAGAAAGCAGCAAAAGCAAAGTTCTTGCTGTGGGTGTACTTAACACATTCTAGGAACAGCAAAGTGGCCAGAGTCGCTGTGGGGGTTGGTCTGAGAAGTAGCTGGCCTCCAGATCTGTCGGGCCCTGAGGCCATTGCCAGGACTTTGGCTTTTGCTTTGAATGGTAGGGAAGTCATGGGAGAATTTGGAGCAAAGAGCTGTTCTCCTCTGACTTACACTGAAACGGACTAACTCTACTGTGTTAAGACTCAACAGTGAGGGCAGTGATGTGCAAGACCAGCTGGTAGTTCACTAGCCCCAGGAGCAGTTGTCCTGGCTGGCTTAAACCAGGTCAATAGCAGTAGAGATGGTGAGAGTGGTCAGATGCTGCTTCTATTTTTAAGGCGGTCCCAATACTGCAGGGCTGGGACTCTGGGAGACAAGTGAGACACCTTGGGTGAAAAATTTAAGAAGGAACTCACCTGGCAACATGTCATTGAGTAGGTAAGAGGGGACAAGACTTAGTGCAGCAGTTGGCTTATTAGAGCACAGACAATTACTTCATCTGTAGTAACTGGAGGGAGGGCAGAGTATATGGGCATGGAGCCAGTGGCCTGGAAGATGTGTGCATGGGAGGAAGTGGAGCTTCTTTTGATTACTGTAGTTTTTCAGTGAATTAGAAAGCAGGGTCATCAGCTGGGTGAGCTTTGAGAGAGGTGGAGTTTTGCAACGACTGAAGAAGAGGTGAAATAACCATGTAGGAGGGTGAAAATGGATGAACCCAGTATACACAGCAGGGTTTTTCAGGTGTTACTAGGGGCTTCTTGAAGTTAGCAGTTGTCACGCTGGCACTGGAGTTGTATGCTCAGAATTATTTACCCATTTCTTTATTTTACCCACGGGGAAGCATGGAAACCATAGCTCTAGATCACATAAGATCTGCCAAATTGGCTTTACAATCCTTGCTTGAAAATCTACTTTAAAAAATGTCAACAATAGGTGCTACTCTATGTCTAAATAAATCATGTCTGCAAATAACCATTTGAAAATGATTAGTTTAAAAAAGAAATCAAGAACACAATCCTATTTACAACAGCAAAAAAAATTATAAAATACTTAGAGGTAAATTTAGCCAAGGAGGTAAAAGTTCAGTATATTGAAAGCTGTAACACTGATGAAAGAGGTTAAACCCAGTATACTGTGTTTGTGGAACGGAAGAATTGATATTGTTACAATGTGCATACTACCCAAATCAATATACAGCTTCAACCTGATTCAACAAAGTCTTATGGACATTTTTCACAGAAATAGAAAAAGCAACTCTAAAATATATAGATGAAAGACTTTCCTCGGGGCCTAGAAGCTTGTGGGTGTGTGTGGGGGGGTGGCGTGGGTGGTGAATAACTCCTACCTTCTCAGGCCCAGTCCCAAGGTGCAAGATCCCTTGCACCAGCAGCCTGCCTCAGCAAGATAGCAGAAGCAGGAAGAGAGCTGGCCGGAAGACAAGTACTCCCTGAAGACTGAGAGAGAGGCGGTCTGGGTACCGCCTAGCAGTTACATCAGACTGAGACACTTCCTGTTTACAGGAGACTATAAAACCCCTACTCCATCTTCATTTGGTGCTGACGCCATTTTAGGCCTCAGCCCGTCTGTACCCAGGAGCTCATTAAAATAGCGTGTTGTTCCACACCACCTTGTGGTATTTGTGGGCATGCTCTCAGAGTTTGAACCAATACAAGAGCCTTACAATATAAAAACACAGAAGACTCCAACTAGCCAGAAAAAGCTGGAGAGAGAAAAACAAAATTGGAGGTATCACACTTCCTGATTTCAAATTATATTACAGAATTGTCATCAAAACAACATGGTACTGGCTTAAAAACAGACACAAAGACCAGTGGAACCAAATAGAGCCCAGACATAAACAAAAACATATATGGTCAGTGAATTTTCAACAAGGCCATGGAGAAGACACATGAAAAAGCATAGTTTCTTTAATAAGTGGTGTTAAGAAAACTGGATATCCACATACAAAAGAATGAAACTGGACATTTATCTTATACCATGCACAAAAATCAACTCAAAATGAATCAAAAACTTAAATGTAAGACCTGAAATTATAAAAGGCCTATAGGGAAATAGGAGAAAAGCTCCTTGATATTGTCCTTGGTAATGATATTTTAGATATTACACCAAAAGCATGGACAACAAAAGCAAAAATAAACAAGAGGAACTACATCAAATTAAAAAACTTCTGCACAGCAAAGGAACCAATCAACAAAATGAAAATGCAACCTATGGAATGGGAGAAAACATTTGCAAATCTTGAGGGATTAATATCCAAAAATATAAAGAGCTCACACAACTCAAAAGTAAAAAAACAAAACAAATAACCTGATTAAAAAATGGGCAAAGAACTTGAATAGACATTTTCCCAGAGAAGATGTCTACAGGATAACAGGTATATGAAAAATGGACAACAGGTATATGAAAAATGCTCAACATCCCAAATTATCAAAGAAATGCAATTCAAAGCCACAATGAGATATCACCTCACACGTGTTAGGACAAGTGAACTGTTGGTTGGAATTCAAAATGATGCAGCCACTGTGGAAAACAATATGGTGGTTCTTCAAAAAATTAAAAATAGAATTACCATGTAAAGAAAAAAATAAAATTCTGAGCCCCCCCAACCAACTGAATGGACCTCTCCTCTCAGCCAGGGGCATTCCAAAGTTAACCTGAAAAACTAACTCAGGCCATAATGGGAAGAGGGGATTAGTAATGCCTCATTATGTTCTCCTCCCTTTGGAATTCAGGCACAACTGACCAACATTAACATTAAAACAGTGACCTTAAGGCTGACAAAACAGACTGTGTAGCAACAAGACACCAAATTCCAACCTGACTCTAGTATAGCATCACATGACAGATAGCAGGACCTGAAAGAAACGGAAGTGTTTTACTCCCAGATATATTTCTTTGACATATTTTGAAATGGTCCTGTAAAGCTATCTTTTATGGGGAAAATCTACATTCTCTAGAGAATCCCCTTCTCCTCTTCCCTTTCCAGGTCTTTTCCCTGATCCAGGAGAGAATTAGCTAAGAGTCTGGCATGTTTTAAAGTCTTGTTTGTTTGTTTGTTTGTTTGCTTGTTTCTATTTTTAACTTTTATTTTAGGTTTGGGGACACATGTGAAGGTTTGTTACGTAGGTAAACACATGTCACAGGGGTTTGTTTTACATATTATTTCATCACCCAGGTATTAAGCCCTGTATCCAATAGTTATCTTTTCTGCTCCTCTCCCTCCTCCCACCCTCCCCTATCAAGTAGACCCCAGTGTCTGTTGTTTCCTTCTTTGTCTTCATTCTTCATAAGTTCTCATCATTTAGCTCCAACTTATAAGTGAGAACTTGTGGTATTTGGTTTTCTGTTCCTGCATTAGTTTTCTAAGGGTAATAGCCTCTGGCTCCATCCATGTTCCTGCAAAAGACATGATCGTGTTCTTTATTATGGCTGCATAGTATTCCATGGTGTATATGTACCACATTTTCTTTATCCAGTCTATCACTGATGAACATTTGGGTTGATTCTATGTCTTTGGTATTGTGAATAGTGCTGCAATGAACATTCATGTGCATGTGTTTTTATGGTAGAATTATTTATGTATTTATTTATTTCGAGATGGAGTCTCACCCCATTGCCCAGACTGGAGTGCAGTGGTACAATCTCGGCTCACTGCAACCTCTGCCTCCCAGGTTCGAGTGACTCTCCTGCCTCAACCTCCTGAGTAGCGGGGACTACAGGCACACGTCACAATGCCAGGCTAATTTTTGTATTTTTAGTAGAGACAGGGTTTTACTATGTTGGCCAGGCTGGTCTTGAACTCCTGACCTCATGATCCATCTGCTACAGCCTCCCAAAGTGCTAGAATTACAGGCGTGAGCCACTGCACCCGGCCTAGAATGATTTCTATTCCTCTGGTTATATACCCAGGAATGGGATTGCTGGGTCCATAAAGTGGTAATTCTGCTTTTAACTCTTTGAGGAATTGCCATACTGGTTTCCACAATGGTTGAACTATTTTACACTCCCACCAACAGTGTGTAAGTGTTCCCTTTTCTCTGAAACCTTGCTTTTTTAAGTCTTATAAGAAACGTTTAAAATCTATTTTCTCTGAAGCCTTGTACGTGGAGGATTCAGCTGCATAATAAGAAACTTGCTTGCCACAATATGTTGTAATAACCCAGACACTTCCTTCTATTGATTCCAGGTCTTTAGGTAATAACTAAAATCTTTCAACCAATTGCCAGAAAATCTTTGAATCCACCTATGACCTGGAAGCCCCATCACCTGGTTGGAGCTATACTGCCTTTCTGGACAAGACCAATGTACATCTTACATATATTTCTTGGTGTCTGATGTCTCCCTAAAATGTGTAAAACCAAGCTGTAGCCCAATCACCTTGGATACAGGTGCTCAGATCTCCTGGAGCTGTGTCATAGGCCAGGGTCACTCATATTTGGCTCAGAATAAATCTCTTCAAATATTTTACAGAGAGTTTGACTTTTTTCATCAATAACCATCTGATCTAACAATACCTCTTCTGCATATTTATCCAAAAAATTGAAGGTAAGAGAGATATTTGTACACCCACGTTCATAGCAGCACTATTCAAAGTAGCCAAAAGGCAGAAGCAACCCAAATGTCCATCCACAGATGAATAGATAAAAAACCACAGTGGATTAGATATTATTCAGCCTTAAAAGGGCAGAAAATTCTGACATATGCTACACTATGGATAAACCTTGAGGGCATTATGCTAAGTGAAATAAGCCAGTCCCAAAATACTGTATGAGTACATTTATATGAGGTATCTAAAGTAGTCAAATTCATTTTATTTGTTTTTATATTTATTTTATTTTTTTTGACACGGAGTCTCACTCTGTCACCCAGGCTGTAGTGCAGTGGCATGATCTTGGCTTACTGCAACCTCTGCCTCCTGGGTTCAAGCAATTCTCTTGCCTCAGCCTCCCAAGTAGCTGGGAATATAGGCATGTGCCACCACACCTGGCTAATTTTTTCTCTTTTTTTGTATTTTTAGTAGAGATAGGGTTTCGCCATGTTGGCCAGGCTGGTCTTGAACTCCTGACCTCAAATGATCCTCCCGCCTTGGCTTCCCAAAGTGTTGGGATTACAGGTGTGAGTCATGGTGCCCAGCCTAAAGTAGTCAAATTCATAGAGACAGAAAGTAGATAGTTGCTGAGGGCTGGGAGAGGAAGGATTAGGGAGTTGTCAAATGGGTATAGAATTTTAGTTTTGCAAGATGAAAAAGTTCTAGAGATCAGTTACATAACAATGTGAATATACTTAACGCTACTGAACTGTACAGTTGAAGTTAAGATGGTAAATTTTATGTTATGTTTATTTCATTTTATAAAATAAAAGATAAATCTGTATGTGTTGGCCAGAGTTGTGGTGAGAGATAGCTCATTCACTGACCTGTTACTTTAAAAAACAAGGAAGTTAGTTGCCTTACATAGAGCAGGCCCTTCTAACAGTTCAAGGTAGCTTCGTGTTTATTTGTTTTTAAAAATCAGAATGGTGTGTAGCATGTACTATCTGCTAACCTTAATGTTTTTGTAGGAGGGCTTCTTTTTAAATTAAAAATATTTGCAATACCACTCATATCCAGGAGACATCAAGACATGTAGTCAGAATGAGTGTTTTAACTCTGGTGGACAGCTAAACGATGGGAAGTGCAGTTCTTGGTTCTGTTCGCAAGGCATCGTTTTTTGCTTTGTTTTTTTGACTCCAGAATTCCTGTAGTGTGAAATGGCTCCTTCCACCAGCCGATCTACCCAAATCTAGCTTAGTTGCACATTTCCCCATTTCCTTGTCCTAACTCTATTCCCCTTTTATTTCCAGCAGTACACCAGGTGTGCACACCAGCAGCCCATGCCAACGTCTGTCAGAGGTGGCAAATTGTTGACTAAAATCTCCCGGAACTGCTTCCTGATTTAGCAGGAAAAAAATTAGAATTTTCTTCACTGGGGGACAGAAGATCAACATAGAATCACCAGCTCCTTTTTCTGGATTCCTTATCTCTGTTCTTTTTGTTCTTTTGCCTGCCAAGTTCTCTATACCCTCTCAGGTCTTGAGACTTTGCCGGCACCTGTTCCCTTGCTCTGACAGTTCCTGCTAAGTGTCCCCTTTGCCTGCTGATCCTCTGCTTGGGGTTAGCTCTGCATTCTGCTACAAGCAGTGGAGATAGGTGAATCCCAACTCCAGATTACATACTTGATTCTAGACAGTTCTAGATCCTCCCCTAGACAACCTCTGTATGAAGGGTCTTCAGGCCACAGCTGTTTCCAACTCATGGCTTCTAGTAGCAGGTATACATCAAAATCACCACTGTGAATATTTGAAATTAAAAAAAAAAAATAGATGTCTTCTGTGAACAGCTCCAGAGTGGGGCTTGGGAGTGTGTCTTTCTAAAAAACAACAACAGCAGCAACAACAAAACCAAAACAAAACAAAAAACAGAAACCTACAGGGAAAACAGTTTGGAGATTTCTCAAAGAATTAAAAATTGAATTACCATTTGACCCAGTGATCTCGTTACTGAGTATGCACCCAAAGGAAAATAAATTGTTTTCCCAAAAAGATACATGCACTCATATGTTCATTGCAGCACTATTCACAGTAGCAAAGCCACAGAATCAATCTTTGCGTCCATGAACAGTGGATTGGATAAAGAAAATATGGTATGTATATACCATGGAATACAACACAGCCATAAGGAGGAACAAAATCGTGTCCTTTGCAGCAGCATGGATGCAGTCAGAGGCCATTATCCTAGGTGAATGAACACAGAAACAGAAAACCAAACGTCACATATTCTCACTTATAAGTTGGAGCTAAATATTGGGTACACACGGTCATAAAGATGGGCACAATAAACTCTGAGGTCTCCAAAAGCAGTAAGGGAGGGAGGGGGTCAGAGTTGAAAAATTACCTTTTGGGTACTGTGTTCTCTCTTTGGGTGACAGGATCAATAGAAGCCCAAGCCTTAGCATCATGCAATATACCCATGTAACAAACCTGTGCATGCGCCCCTGACTCTAAATAAAAAATTAATGAAAAACCCTCAGGGGATTCTGATGGCATGTTTAGAGTTGGGAATCAACTTGTTTGAAAGGAATCAGTTGTTGAAAGGACAATCCAACATTTGTCCTTTCCCTGACTTGGCCTTCAGAGCTACTCTGCTCCATTGACGCTCACCCTCTTACAGTCTCTTAGAGCCGCTGCGATTACAGGGGCAGGGAGAAGAAGATAATGTTTAGTTAAAATTAGGGATAATATCTTTTCATCACATGATCCTTCCACCATTATAATTAGTCTCTGGAGCTGAGCACTAGTGACCCTGGGACAGGTGGGTCACAGAGAACAAAAGGCAGATTTGTGGCTCTCGATTTCTAAAATAGATGCTTGAAATTTATGCCACAGACAGTAGACTGGAGAGTCAAAGAATTCAATAGCAAGGGTCTGCCCTTTTGGGAGTCTATTCAGATCCATAAAGATAAGGACTCAGTTCATAAAGTTTATGCCATAAACAAAAGAGCTGGAAAAATTCATTGATGAAGGAAGAGCCAGTGTTTCCACCTAAAAGGAGCTAATGTTAGTCCAGCAATAAGGGAAGGAGAAGATGTAGTCACTGCATCTTCAAGAAAGGATCTTGTACTGCATCCCTGACATAGCACAGCCACTGGAGGGGACCTAATAGAAACCTGAGATAGGTTTAGGTCAATATCCCAGTGGTGCCAGGCTTCCCAGAGAAGCCCTCTGCTTCAACAAGGTGCAGCAGCCTGTGAGCGAGGTGTGTTGACAAAGAGGGCACACGCCAGTCTGAGTCTCCCTTAGACCCAAAGGGCGGAAGACTTCCCACACTTCCCCCATTCCTCCAGGAAGGTTGCAGAAGCAGCAGAAAGAGGGATGATGGAGAAGGGACTCTGAGGCCACAAGGAGAGGATGCCATCACAGGGAGTGGCCTGAATGATACAGAGTGGAGTTCACAGTTGGACATCTGGCCTCTGCGCACAACATATGCTACTGACTAAAGATCAGGCAAGACCAGGTGCAGTGGCTCATGCCTGTAATCCCAGCACTTTGGGAGGCTGAGGTGGGCGGATCACTTGATGTTAAGAGTTCAAGACCAGCCTGGCCAACATGGAGAAACCCTGTCTCTATTAAAAACACAAAAATTAGCCAGGCATGGTGGCACATGCCTATAATCCCAGCTACTTGGGAGGCCAAAGCAGGAGAATTGCTTGAACCTGGGAGGTGGAGGTTTCATTGAGTTGATATCATGCCACTGTACTCCAGCCTGGGCACCAGAGTGAGACTCTGCCTCAGGAAAAAAAAAAAAAAAGATTAAAGACTGGGAAGACAAGTCACATCTCAGCAGAGACTGGAGTGGACAGAGAACCATAGGATGTGATGCCCCCTCCACACAGGTGCTTACGCTCCTTTCTTCACTCACCTCCTTTTATGGGCAGAACTCCAGGGGGAAGAGGAAACATGGCTCCCTGGACTAACTGAGAAATATCTAAAGTAATTGAATCTGATTGGAAATGACAAGGTCACTTTTTTGCCATCAGCAAAAATGAGGGCTTGAGATAAGATTAAATTTATTAATTGGGGGGTGGCTGGGAGTTATGGGCCTGAGATTGATGAACTGCAGTCATTCTTAGTTGATACACCAGAATCTAAAAGTAACAGTGAATCTCATGCATGCATTAATGATGAGATTATTCTTAATTGTATACACCACACTCTGATGGACCCCTTGGAGATGCCATGGTAAATGTGCTGACAGAGGTCGTCTGGGCAAGTCTAAGTCCCAAAGGAAGGTAAGAGCTGTTGCAAATTTCTGTAAGTTTTCAGAAGGCTGTCTTAGTAATAGAGAGAGCAACTTAGTCAGGGATCCCAAGGTTTATTTCTGTCTGAAGCCCAGTCATGTATAGAGATGTAATTACTGCTGATAGATGACTTTTTTCACTTTTTTATTGTATGTATTTAAGGTGTATAACATGATGTTTTGATGTACGTATACATAGTGAAATGATTACTACAGCCAAGCAAACTAACTTATCCATCACCTTCCATAGTTACTTTGTGTGCATGTTTGGGTGTGTGTGTGTGTGTGTGTGTGTGTAAGACCACCTAAACTCTACTGACAAAGCACATTTTCATTTCAAATACAATATTTTTAACTGTAGTCCTCATGCTGTCCATAGATCTCCAGACTTGTTCATTCTACATAACTGCAAGCTTGTGCCCTTTGACCCATTTCTCCCTTTCACCATCCCTGATAACCACCCGTCTAACTCTCTGTTTCTACATATTCAACTTTTTTTTAAGATTCCACATATGAGATCATGCAGTATTTTTCTTTTTATGTCTGCCTTATTTCACTTAGCATAATGTCCTCTAGGTTCCTCTATGTTGTTGTAAATGACATTATTGCCTTCTTTTTAAAGACTGAGCATATTTCTTTGTAAATAGATTTTAAAAATTGTGGTATAAATAGAGCTATGCCACAGTTCTTTTTATCCATTCATCTGTCAATGGGCATTTAGGTTTTTCCCATATCTTGGCTCTCATGAATAGTACTGCAATGAACATGGCAGCACAGTTACATCTACAGCGTGCTGATTTCATTTCCCTTGGGTATACAGAGGGATTGCTGAATCCTATGGTAGTTCTATCTGTAAGTTTTTCAGAAACTTTTGTACTGTTTTCCATAATGGCTGT
The DNA here is from genome assembly GCF_047675955.1 of Chlorocebus sabaeus. NCBI lineage: Eukaryota > Metazoa > Chordata > Mammalia > Primates > Cercopithecidae > Chlorocebus > Chlorocebus sabaeus. The sequence goes on along the minus strand of NC_132924.1, from coordinate 79,818,096 downwards.
ACTAATTTACATTTCCACCAACAATTCATAGGGTTCCAATTTCCTCACATTCTCACCAACACTTGTTATTTTCTGTTTTTTAAAAACCAGCAATCCTAGTGGGTAAGAGATGATATCTCATTGTAGCTTTAATTTGCATTTCCCTAATGATTAGTGATATTGAGTACCTTTTCATATGTTTGGCAATTTGCATATCTTCTTTGGAGAAAAATCTATTCAAGACCTTTGCCCATTTTAAAATCAAGGTTTTGTTGTTGTTGTTGAGTTACATGAGTTTTAAAAACATATTCTGGGTATTAATTTCTTATCAGACACATGATTTGTAAATATTTTCTCCTATTCTGTAGGTTGCTTTTTCACTCTGTTGATTGTGTCCTTTGATGCACAGAAGTTGTAAATTTTGAAATAGTCCAATTCATCTATTTCCACTTATATTGCCTGTGCTTTTGGTATCGTATCTAAGAAATCATTGCCAAATACAATGACATAGAGATTTTCTACTATGTTTTCTTCTAAGAATTTTAGAGTTTAACATATTATGTTTAGGTCTTTGATCCATTTTTGAGTATGATATAAGGTTAGGGTCCCATTGCTTTGTTTTGGATATGAATATCCAATTTTCCCAGCACCATTTGTTGAAAAGACTGTCCTTTCCCCATTGAATCATCTTGGCATCTTTGCCAAATATCAGTTAACTATATATATGAGGGTTCATATATGGATTTTAAAAACAGCTTTATTGAGATATAATTCATGTACCATATGTCAAAAAACAAAATCATAACAAAGTTAGTTTGAAGATCTTCATTGGCTTTTATTTGTGACTCTAGAATTGGGCCAGAGCTTCTTCTATAAAATAGATTAAGTGTTCCAGTGAGCTGAGTAGAGGAGTTTGGCTTCATAGACAGAAAAGGGAAGAGAAAAGCAAAAGCAGAGAACAAAAAGTGTGTTGGTTGTTTCAAAGCTACTTTCCTTGTAAATGTTAAAGCAGAGGGGACTTCCTTCTCATGCCAGCTAAAAATAGTCTGTTTGGGGATTTGGCTATTATTTCTGTCTCTCTCTTGATTTCTTTAAAGGTCAGATAAACAACTTAGTTTTGGCTCAGTTCAAACTAATGGCCTCCTCTCTCTCTCTCTCTCTCTATATATATATATATATATATATATATATATTTTTTTTTTTTTTTGAGAGGAGATCCTGCTCTATCACCCAGATTGGAGTGCAGTAGTGCAGTGGTGCCATCATAGCTCACTGTAACAATTGTTAACTCAAGGTTAGCCTAAAGCTGCCTCCTTGCATATTTTAAGTTCACTCTAAAGGTTTCTCTGTACATCGTGAACTATAACCTCAATGGAACTGTAAACAGACTGTAGCCTACTCTTGTGCCAGTCACTGAATTTTGGCCAATCAAAGGTGGCCAACTGTTCAAACTGTGTTCAAATAAGGCAGATGCCAACCTGTAGCCAATCAAGCTGTTACTGTTCCTCACATTCATTTCCTGTACGTCATTTTCCTTTTTCTGTCCATAAATCTTCTTCCACGATGTGGTTGCACTGGAGTCTCTGAGCCTACTCTGACTCGGGAGGCTGCCTGAGGCTGCCTGATTCACAAGTCAAATTGTTCTTTGTTCAGTTAACGCTTTTAAATGGAATTCGGCTAAAATTTTATATTTAAAACCTTGAACTCCTAGGCTCAAGTGATCCTCCTGCCTCATGTTCCTGAGTTGTTGGGGTTACAAGCATGAGCTGCTGCACCCAGCCAAATTTTATTTAACACATATAATTGACCCATTTAAAGTGTGCAATTCGACGAGTTTTCAGTATATTCACAGATTTTTGCATTCATTGCCACAATCAATTTTAGAATACTTGTATCACCCAAAAAGAAACCCCATACCCCTTAACTGTAAACTTCCCACTGCCTTCAACACCCTCTACCAGCCTTAGGCAAGCATAAATATACTTTCTGTTTCTATAGATTTTTCTATCCTGGACATTTCGTAGAAATAGAATCATACAATATGTGGCCCTTGTGACTGGCTTCTTTCATTTACCACAATGTTTTCAAGATTTACCCACACTGGAACATGTATTAGTACTTCATTCCCTTTTGTGGCTGAATAATATCCCATAATATGGATATATCACATTTTGTTTATCCATTCATCTGCTGATGGACATTTGGTTTGCTTTCATCTTTTGGCTATTGTGAATAACAATGCTATAAATATCTGTATGGCATATAAGTTTTTGTGTGGACAAACGTTCTCATGATTCTTGGGGTACACAGTGAAATTGCTGGGTCATATAGGAACTATGCTTCTTATGTGGATTTTGAATATGAGAAGAGAACTGGTTTCCAGGAAAAGGAGAATAATCTGGTGAAGAAGAAAGAAAAATTTGGGTTTCGGAAGGTCAAAAATGACTGAAATTAAGTAGAACCAGAAATTATTAACTACTTTTAAATTTACATAAAATTATTCATAAACTATTTTAAAATTTACATCCACAAGTATTAGTTTATCAGGTTCACATTCCTTGGACATAGTATCAACAAGGAGTGTAGGCTAGTGTTGATACAATAGGAGAATTTCAGTAAGAAAAGAAATAACTGATGTGGTATATCCCATGATAAAAATAAGGGAATAACTGAAAAGGAATTGGTCAGTGGCAGTCCTTTGATTTCCTTTAGAGTCAAGGATTGTAAACTCTCCAATCCTGAAGGTTTTACATAGTCAGAAGAAATAATAATTTAGAGGGGCTAGGTGTGGTGGTTCATGCCTGTATCCTAGTATTTTGGGAGGCTGAGGTGGGCGGATCGATTGAGCTCAGGAGTTTGGGACCAGCCTGTGCATTATGGAGAAACCCCATCTCTACAAAAAATACAAAAAATTAACCAGGTGTGGTGGCACACCTGTAGCCCCAGGTGCTTGGGGGGCTGAGGTGGGAGGATCACTTGAGCCCAGGAAGTTGAGGCTGCAGTGAGCTGAGATCGTACCACTGCACTCCAGCCTGGACAAAGTGAGATCCTCTCTCTTAAAAAAAAAAAAAAGAAAAAGAAAAAGAAAAAAGAATTTAGGTTGATTCACAAACTCAAATGCCCATGGGGTCAGGAAAGTAATAGGGAGCGGTGGGCAATGTGGTGGTCTGGGGACACATACTTATCTAAAACCATTGAACTTCAAACTTTTAAAAAATACTCTGAGAGCCAATCAAAACATGTCTGCAGGTGAACCCAGCCTTCAGTAACTAGTTGTAATCCCTAAAATAAAGGAGGGGAGGGATATGGCACAATCAGGAATGTTTTCCCTTTCTAGGCCAGGCCATTCTTTGAGTCTTATAAATATAATACAATATTTCAGGATATCAAGAGGGAGGAGCCAAAGGGGTCACTGTTCCCAGCAGCCAAGTGTGGCCAATAGGATGTGATCCTTAGTAACATGCAACTTTCGATTTATGCCTTTCAAAGGAAGAATGTTCTCTCCCTTTCTTTCCCTTCTCTTTGGCTCACCAGACACAGTGGTGAGCTATTTTGGATGATGCAGACAAGAGTAACAGCCTAGGGATGTCACAGCAAAAAAATAGAAATGGCCTCAACTTTGTAGTGCAGATTAGCTGTACCCGCACAGGCATTTATTTTAGAGGGAAATAAAGTTCTAACTTTTTAAAGCTACTGCTATTTTGGGTCTAGCAGATGCAACCAATCCTATATCATAAGTAGAATATAATCACACGGCTAATTTCATTTATTAGTTAAGGTTCAGTTACAGAGAACAGATTTAGGAAGATTGTGACAAGGAATTAAATGGTTTGTAGGAATGTTGTGAAGAGCAGATGCTAGAGTGAGCTTTTGGAAATAACTCTGAAAACCACACCGCAAAATGGTGTCACCACAGCAGCTGCTATGTCTTCCATGTCAGAAAGCCACTGCTACAGAAAAATGCGGGTCTGGCAAGGATGCCACAACAAACAGCAAAGTGTCATTACTGCTGCGGGCTCTAGAACCACAGCCTCTGCTATCATCTGCTCCTGGTGCCTTGTGCCTGTGCGTGCACCAGGACCTCTGCTAATTTAGCTGGGGGGAAATTAGTCACTTCCAACTGTGCCTGCCAGCAGAAGCAGCAGAAGCTCTGCCTCTGCCTTTTTTTTTTTGCCTTCCTAAAACTTGCAGGAATGCATCTGATTGGATAAATCTAAATCTCCTTTAAAATCCTGTCTGCTTGGGAATCTGGGGAATGTAGTTTTCAGCTTTCTAGGCTCTGCAGTTCAATAAGGCACACTAGAAAAGCAGTACAATGAATGTTACAGTACCAATCTACCATATATACACCGTATCCCCTCATAAGAATGGTGCCTGCCAGAACTTCTGAGATACACCAAGACTGTAGTCAAAGGAAAACTCATACCCTTATATGCTCTAATTAGTAACCAGAAAGAGAAAATAAATGAACTAAACATGTAACTCAAGGAGCAGGGAACAGAACAACAAGCTTAACCTAAAAAACACAGATACATTATTTTTAGATAAAATCTTAAACTATTTTTAAAGCAGAATAACTAGTAAATTAAAAGCCTGTTACAAACACAACAAAATGTCTCCAGAAGACTAATCTAGAAAAAAACAAAAACACATATAACATTTAGAATGGCAGAAGGGATAACCCATATATACGGAGGGAAAAGTTTTAGACATTTCAGTTTTGTTTTTTTGTTTGAGACAGAGTCTCACTCTGTCGCCCAGGCTGGAGTGCAGGGGTGTGATCTCTGCTCACTGCAAGCTCCACCCCCCGGGTTCATGCCATCCTCCTGCCTCAGCCTCCCGAGTAGCTGGGACTACAGGTGCCCGCCACCACACCCGACTAATTTTTTGTATTTTTAGTAGAGACGGGTTTTCACAATGTTAGCCAGGATGGTCTCGATCTCCTGACCTCGTGATTTGCCTGCCTTGGCCTCCCAAAGTGCTGGGATTACAGGCGTGAGCCACCGCGCCCGGCCTAGACATTTCAGTATTTAAAACAGGACGATGAACTCCTATGTACCCATCAATCAACTTCAACAGTTATCAACACATTGCCATTCTTGGTATTTATCTTCTCTCCTTTCTCCCCCGGCTTTCCCCAACTCTCCCCAACTTACTTTTCCCTTGGAGTATTTTAAGGAAATTCATACAATATAGTATTTTACTCACAAGTACTTCAGTATATATCACAAACAAATTAGGACTTTAACAATTTGAACCTTAACCATAATAAATACCATTACACTGAACAAAAGTAATAGTAATTTCTTTATTTCATCTAATACTCAGTCTGTGTTCAACTTTACCTGAAGGTCTCAAACTCTTTTAACAACTGTTTTGTTCAAATCCATACAAGGTCTACACACTGCAGTTAGTTAATTTGTTATTCAGTCTTCAAGTCTAGAATAACTATCCTGCCCATTTTTCCCATAGGCCATTTTTTGTTAAAGGTACATAGTCATATGCACTGAATTTTCTTCATTCTCAATTTGACTGATTGCATCCTCATAAAAAAGATAATTTTTAAAAGAACAGCTGGGCGTGGGGACTCATGCCTATAATCCCAGCACTTTGGGAAGCTGAGATGGGAGGATTGCTTCAGCCCAGGAGTTAGTTCGAGACTAGCCTGTGTGACATAGTGAGACCTCATCTCTATTAACAAAAAAAGGAGAGAGAGAGAGAAAAAATATTAGATATAATTCTATGATGATAAATTTAAGTACCTTAGGAAAATGAGGGATTTTCTAAGAAAATAAAAAGTTCCAAAATTTACTCAAAAACAGGTGGAAATAATAAATAAGACTTTGGAAAAAAAATTGAAGAATTATCAAAAAAAGTCCCCATACCTAGAAGGTTTTATAGGTAAGTTCTTTCAAATATTCAAGGAGCAAATAATTTGTTTTTATTTTTAAGATCTTTAAGGCATGGAGAGAATATGGAAATCTTCCCAAATCATTTTACAAGATTACCCAGAAAATGATTCAAAAGTTTGAGAAAAACAGCATAAAGATGAAAACTATAAACTAATATCTTATAAATATATATATATATTTAGAAAAGAGAATAATAGCAAAATATTAAAAGAACCATGCACTATAAGCAAATAAGCTTTATCCTAATGATTTAGAGATGATTCAGTATTAAGAAAATTTACTAAATAATTTAACACATTAATAGATTAAAGGAGAAAAACCACAAGAACATCAAAATAGAGGTTAAAATGGCATTTAATAGAATTGCACATTCATTTATCATTAAAAACAAATTTGGCAGACTAGGCATGAAAATGTAACAACAAATTTCAATCTTAAATGAGAAGTTGATGCCATACTACTCTAAACCTATGATCATCACTATTATTTAACATTTTCCTTGGAGGGCTAGCAATTATAAAGCAAGAAAATGAAGTAAACTGTGTAAGCTTGAGAAAAATATAAAATTATTATGTTTATAGATAACACATTTATCTCCTTGAAAAAATACAAGAGAATCAACCAAGAACCATGTAGAACTAAGACAAAAGATTCATTTGTTTTCCTCTATATCATTTATTTCAGAAAATGTAATAGAAAAAAATCTCATATACAATAGCAAAAAATAAAACAATACATGGGAACAAATATAGCAAGAAATATATGTGTCCCCAAATGAAGAACACGGCAAAACATTATGAAGTGTTTAAAAAGACAGTCATCGGGCACAATTGAAAAATTAGCCGGGCATGATTGTGCATGCCTGCAGTCCCAGCTACATGGGAGGCTGAGGCAGGAGGATCACTTGAGCCCAGCAGGTCGAGACTGCAGTGAGCTGTATTTGTGCCACTGCCCTCTAGCCTGGGTTACAGAGAGAGACCCTGTCTAAATAAATAAATACATAAAACGAATATATGGAGACATATTCATGTTCCTGAATCAGAAAATGATGTAGTAAAGATACCACTTCTCCCTCAAAATAATCCATCAGTTTTAGCAGAAGGATAAAGGACACAGACATTAGCAGAGGACATGGTATCCAAGCAAATTGAGCTGCAATTCATTTTTTTGTTTGTTTGCTTTTACCATCACTGCTTAAAACTTTTACATTAAATATTTTTAGATGGAGCATGCACTATATTATTCTGGCATTCCCTTTTGTTTTAAACCCCATGGCTCCACACATTTAGGATACTTAATGTGACTGCTGGTTTAATGCCATCCCTACTCAAATTCAAGCATGGTATTTTCTAGATAATAACAATATGATGCTTCACTTTTACTGCAAGAATAAACAATACAGACTGGTCAGGGCTGGCTACACAATTTTCAGGGCCCAGTGCAGAATGAAATTGTGGAGCCCCTGGTACAGAAAGAAGAGAAAAAGTGCTGTTACAGTTATTAAAATACAAAACCCATTCCTTTCTTTTCTTCAATGGTCTTTTTCTCAACTAGTCATGATGTTTTAAATTGGCTATTTAATGTTGTTCTAGGTAAAGAAAATTGGAATTTTAAATTATTAGTATGAAATTTTCTGTTCATCTATTTTTATTTTATTTTATTTTGTTTTATTTTATTTATTTTATTTGAGACAGAGTCTGACTCTGTAGCCCAGGCTGGAGTGCAGTGCCATGATCTCGGCTCACTGCAACCTCTGCCTCCTGGTTTCAAGTGATTCTAGTGCCTCAGCCTCCTGAGTAGCTGGAATTACAGGTGCCTGCCACCGTGTGCGGCTTTTTTTTTTTTTTTTTCTTTTTGTGTTTTCAGTAGAGACAGGGTTTTTGCCATATTGGCCAGGCTGGTCTCGAACTCCTGACCTCAAGCGATCCACCCACCTCGGCTTCCCACAGTGCTGGGATTACAGGTGTGAGTCACTGTGCCCAGCCTTCTATTCATCTTTATATTATGCAATACCAATTTTAAATGCAAATGTAGTAGTATTTTACTCATATGTGGCATCACTGAAAATACACAATTTATATTTTGTAACTTGCACATGCATGTTTTTAACTGTTACACAGCAGTTGAAATGCTGCATAAAACATATTTAATTCTTTTTATTTCACCTCTTTCTATCGCTTCATGAACATTCTACCAACACACTGTACCCTCAGCTTACTGATGAGTAAAGAAGGACTGAAAGGACATAGAATGTGTGTTGCCCTATCTTTCTGTTTCCTTCGATGTCATCATTTTTAGCATAAGTGACTAGCTAATACAGGGAAATAATATAAGTAAGAAAGGATACGATAGAGTTACTTGGTTATTTGCATTATAAGAATGCCTTCTTTCCGCATTTGAAGAATGAAAAGCATTACCTCTTGTAACACATCTACTTTGTACTTGCTTTGAGTCTCACTGAACTCCTATGTATCATGGTCCCACCAGAATTCTGTGCTCGTGGGGAACTGTGAATGTTATATACAAATGGGACAGCAAGGAATGATGGGCATATGCATGTGAATATCTTTTCAGTTCACATGCATGCACGTTTGTCCCATTGGACTTCACTTATAAAACAAAGTTGAAAAATAGATGTATAAGAATGTCAAGGCTGGGTGCAGTGGCTCACACATGTAACCTCAGCATTTTAGGGGGCCAAGGCTAGAGGATCGCTTGAAGCCACAAGTTTGAGACCGCAGTGAGCTATGATTGTGCCATTGAACTATAGCTTAGGTGACAGAGAGAGACCTTGTCTCTAAAAATTAAAGAAAAAAATGTAATAAAAATAAATAGATAAAAGAATTTCAAGACAGTGACAGCAGAGCATTAAAAACCACTGATGGGGCCCGTATGAGCCCTGGGCCCTGTTAGACTGCATAGATCACATGCCCGTGAAGCAGGGTCTGAAACTAGCTCACCATTTTTAGGAAGGAAGAGTAATGATAGAAGGGACTTGCTTTACATACTTTTAAATAATACTATGTAGTAAAGGATTTGGTTCTACCGAAGTGAGGTCTGGCCTTTGCCCTTGGCTTCTAGGAGGTAGTCGATGACAAAAGTGTCTTTGTTTTTAGGGTGCGAACTGACCACTCCTAATTTTAGAGTGGGGCTGGCCATGCCAGAAAGATCAACCATGTGATTTAGGGTGGAGGACTTGGTCACCTGGTATCGGTCCACCTTGAGACTGAGTTCAACCACATGGGGAATCAATCAGTCAATCATACCTATGTAACAAAGACCCAATAAGAAGGTTGGATGATCTTTCCTGGTTGGCAGTACTTCATGCATACTGTCACATATTGATGCCAGGAGGATAATGTGTCCTGACTCCACAGTGAGGACAATGGAAATTTTCCTATTGGAACACTCAGATTCTACCCTGTGTCTCTCTTCCATTGTCTAATTTTAATCTGTATTCTTTCTGTGTAATAAACTATAACTGTGAATTATGGTTACATATTTACAGAAGCTTTCAGTGAGTTCTGTAAATAACTCTAGAGAATTATTAAATTTTAGGGTCATTTTCCAAACCCTTCAAACTTTCAGTCAGTGTCAGAGGTGAGGGTAATTTTGGAGACTGTGCCATTAAACTTAGCAGTTTGGCTGACTCCAGGTAAATACTATAGAGCAAAAATAATGAAAATGGTACACTGTTGGTGCAAGAGTAAAAGAATGAATAGCATAATGCAGAAAATGTAGAAACATTCAACCCTACATAAAAAATTAGTAGATGATGAAATAGCATTTATTTTTAATTTTTTATGTGAATAAGTTCTTTAGCAGTGATTTCTGAGATTCTGGTGCACCCCTCACCCGAGCAGTGTACACTGTACCCAATGTGTAGTCTTTTATCTCTCACCCTCCTCCCCTACAAAGTCCCGAAAGTCCATTGTGTCATTCTTACGCCTTTGCATCCTCATAGCTTAGCTCCCACTTATGTGTAAGAACATACGATGTTTGGTTTTCCATCCCTGAGTTACTTCACTAAGAATAATGGTCTCCAATTCCATCCAGATTGCTGCAAATGCCATTATTTTGTTCCTTTTTATGGCTGAGTATATAATATTTTCAGTAGTCCATGTATACACCATATTTTCTTTATCTGCTCATTCACTGATGGGCATTTGGGCTGGTTCCGTATTTTTGCAATTGTGACAAAGTAGCATTTTAAATCCATGAGGACAGGAAGGGACTTTCAATAAATGATGCTGTAACAATTGGCTTATAATTTATAAAAGTTTTCTGCTTTAGAACATGCAACTCCACATGGATTAAGAATATAAATGTGAACAATAAAAATATAGAAAAGATATCATCTGTGTAAAGAAGTTACTTCTATGCTTAATGGCAAAATTTAAAAAACATTGAGAGATTTGATGATTTAAAATGAAAACATTTCTGATCAGCAGATAATCTACACAAACAAAATAAAAAGTCAAATGAAAAACTGGAATAATACATTTGGAATACATAATATAGAAGAAGGATTAATATATTCTATACACACATACATTTTATATACATATATTATATATCTCTCTCTATATATATATATAGAGAGAGAGAGACAGGGTCTCACTCTGTCACCCAGGCTGAAGTGCAGTGGCACAATCTCGGCTCCCTACAGCCTTGCCTTCCTGGGCTCAAGTGATCCACCTTGGTCTCCCAAAGTGTTGGCATTACAGACATGAGCCACTACACCTAGTATATTCAATATATTCTTTAAAGCCCTCACAAATCAACAATGTAAAAAAACTTGAAGGGAAACTGAGGGAATTCACCCATACAAATAAACACAAATATCCAGTAAACACTCACAAATGAATTCAACCTTAAATGACAAAAAAATACAAATTAAAACAATTAGAAGATATGAATTTTTACTTATAGTAAATATTGTTTAAATGATAATACCCAGTTTTGATAAATATTCAGAGAAATAAAACTTTCTCACTGGACCAATAGGGGTGGATATTAGTGTAGCTTTTTTGGAGGACAATGTGATAATGTGTATCATATGTCTTTAAAACATTCATGTCCTTTGAATATGTAGAAATTTACTCCTAATAAACAATTATGAATTAATTATCTATGAGAATATTAATAATAACACACTAGGAAACAACCAAATGTCTAGTAATATGGGAATAGTTAAATAAATACAGCTACCCATGTAGCCATGAAAAATGATAATGTTGGAGAATAACAGCATAGAAGAATGATGTCCACAAGATGGCAGAATAGAAAATCCCAGCCTTCATTCTTCCACATAAACACAGATTTAATAATGGTATAAGTAACAAAATACCTTTATGAGAAGTCTAATTCTAACTAAGAACTTGCAGTACCCTTAGGCACAAAACCAAAGATCAGTGTGCTGAAACAGATAACAAAATGAATTTCACTTTATCTACATCAGCCCCTTGCCCAAATCAGCACAGTTCAGTGACTCCTCCATTGTAGGGAGTGGGGGAGAGTGGGGAAAATGTCCAGTGGTTCCCAGCCTTTCAAGATGCTCCCTGAGGGCTGGTTTATCTCACACACAGTGTTGAAAAGACTGGTATTGTTACAGGTAGCTAGACAGGCATGAGCAGGGCAGGAGAGGGCTCTCCCCCAACCCACCAGGAATGTCAGGTGTCCCTCAGGTGATGGTTTGGCAATTACCACACTGCCTGCCTAAAAATGATAATTTGGCAGCTGTTGCCAAAGGGCTGGTTTATGCTCTGCCTCACAAAGAGCACTGAAGAAACTGAAATAGTCCAGATTCCTGGGGCAGCTGTGGCTGGCATGGCTCTGAGAGATTGGGATAATGAGCATAACTGAGGCTTCTCCCTTAGGAAAGAAGGGAAAGAGTGGAGCATACCCCCAACATCCCAACCTTTCACAGTTCTGATTGAGGGGCCAGTTTCTATCTCGCCTCACACAGATCACTGATGGAACTGACATAGTCAAACGCCAGAGGGAGCAAGAGATATGGGCTCCTGAAAGAAAAAGGCTGAATACCTAGAGCAGCTAGGAATGAGGGCCCTGAATCTAGCTGAATTGATTGATAAAGGCCTTTCCTAATCAAAGCCAGTCTGTAAAGACTGGGAAAAGGGACTGTTTCTTCAGGTGTACAAACACCAATGCAAAGCTACAAGGACAGGAAGAATCATGTAACACAATTAATAGAACAAAAGAAATCTCCAGTAACTGATCATAAAGAAATGTAAATTTATGAACTGCCTGACAAAGGATTCAAATAATTGTAAAGAAGCACAGCAAGTTGCAAGAGAACACAGATAGACAACTAAAAGAAATCAGGAAAATGATACATGAACAAACTGAGAATATCAACAGAAACAGAAATTATGAAGAACCAAACAGAAATTCTGAAGCTGAATATTATAACTGACTTTAAAAATTCACTAAGTGGCTTCAATAGTGGACTTGATCAAGCAGAAAAAAATAATCAGGAAACTAGAAGACAGGTCATTTAAAATTATCCAGTCAGAAGAGCAAAATGAAAAAGAATGAAAACAGTGAATAGAGCCTAGGGGAATTATGGGACACTATAAAGTGGAACAGTTTCTGCATTATGGGAATCCCAGAAGGAGAAGAGTGAGAAAAAAAGAAAGCCTATTTAAAGAAATAATGGCTGAAAACTTCCGAGATCTGGGGAGAGAAATAGCCAGATTCATGAAGCTTAAAAAAATCCCAAATTGGATGAACCCTATCTACAGAGACATATTGTAATCAAATTATCAAAAGCTGAGAACAAAGAAAAATTTAAAAACAAGAGAAAAGTGATTCATCATTTACGAGAAGCCCCCATAAGACTGTCAGTGGATTTCTCAGCAGGAAGCTTGTGGGTCAGAAGGGAGTGAGATGATCTATTCAAAGGGCTGAGTGGGGAAGTTGGAGGGAACAAAACCCTGCTAGCCAAAACTACATTACCTGTCAAAACTGTCCTCCAGAAATGAAGGAGAAATAAAAAATGTTCCAGACAAACAAAAAATGGAGAAATTCCATTACCACTAGACCTGTCTTACAAGAAATACTAAGGGGAGTTCTTCAAGTTAAAATGAAAGGATACTAAACAGCAATATAAAAGCACATGAAAGTATAAAACTTAGTAGTAAAAGTAAATACATTGACCAACACAGAAAACTGTGGTAATGTAATGTTGATGTATAAATTTAGCTCTAAATTTAAATGACATATAAAAGTTAAATGACAAAAGTTAAAAAAACTATAAATACAAAAATTTATGGATACATACACAATATTAAAAGAAGATATAAGCCGGGTACAGTGGCTCACATCTATAATTCTAGCACTTTGGGAGGCTGAGGATTGCTTGAGTCCAGGAGTTGGAGACTAGCCTGGGAAACATGGCAAGACTTGGTCTCTACAAAAGAAACAAGAAAATTAGCTGGGTGTGGTGGCACAGGCCTGTAGTCCTAGCTACTTGGGAGGCTGAAGCAAGATGATCACTTAAACCCAGGAGGTTGAGGCTGCAGTAAGCCGTGTCCAACCTAGGTGACAGAGCAAGACCATGTATCAAAAAAAAAAAAAAAAAATTTAAAGTGTGACATCAATAATATAAAGTGTGTGTGTGTGAGATGTATAGTTTCTGTATACAATGGAAGCCAAGTTGTTATCAGCTTAAAATAGACTAGTGTTTTTCATGTAATCAAGGTAACCACAAGGAAAATTTCCATAGTAGACATACACAAAAAAGATAAAGGAATCAATGCAAATCACTATAAAAAGTCAGTAAAAACAGAAAAAAGGGAAAGAGAAACAAAATAAATACAAAACAGACAGAAAGCAATGACAATAGTAAATCCTTACTTATATATAACTACTTTAAACATAAATGAATTAAACTCCTAATCAAAAGACATAGAGTGACTGAGTAGATAAAAACAACAAGATCTAACAATGTGCTGTCTACAAGGGACTCACTTTAAAATCAAAGGCACACATAGGCTGAAGGTGAAGAGATGGAAGAAGACATTCCATGCAAACCAAAAGATAGCAGGCTGGCTGTACTTATATCACACAAAATAGACCTATAGACCTTAAGTTAAGAACTATCACAACTGACAAAAAAGTCATTATATAATGGTAAAAGGGATAATTCATCAGGAAAATATAACAATTATAAATGTATATGCAGTCAACATAAGTGCACCTAAATACATAAAGCAAACATCAACAGGTTTGAAAGGAGACATAGCAATACAATAATAGTGGAGGACTTTCATACCTCACTTTCAACAATAGATAGAACATTCAGACAGAAAATAAATAAGAAAACAGTGCACTGAAACAATACTACGGACCAGATGGATCTTACAGATGTATATAGAACATTCTATCCAATAGCAGCAGAACACATTCTTCTCAAGTGTACATGGAACATTCTGCAGGATAGATCACATGTTTGGTTACAAAACAAGGCTCAACAAACTTAAGAAGACTGAAGTCATACCAGGTACCTTTCCTAACCACAATGCAATGAAACTAGAAATCAATAACATAAGGAAAAATGGAAAATTCTCAAATATGTGATTGTCCCCGGATAACTCCTGTTCATCCTACAAGGCTCAGTTTAGGAGATGCCTCTTCTGGTTACCTTTCTTCATCTGCACATGCCCATCTTACCAGTTCTCACAGCTCTTCCTTTCAATGGAGGGAGCACTTGATAACCTGCACAGCCCTTGATCACAATGCTTATTAAACTATACTGTAATTCAGTTTACTTAGGATATAAAATCTTTGAGGGCAGGAACTGAGATGATCACTTTTGTATTTGCAGTCCCTAGCAAGTGCCAGATGCTAGAGTTCAATGAATGTTTGCCAAACAAAGGAATCATTCTCAATGTTAAATCCCACACTCCTATTTAAGAACTCCAAGTTCATCTTATTTCACTTTTAAATTCTCTGATTATTCCAAACTCAAAATTAATGTTTATGGGGGCCTGAAAGTTCATTTAAACTCGTGAATCAGGCTAGTGTTGGGCCTCTGGTGAAGTAGAGTGTCCCTCTAAAGGCATTCAAATTTTAGAAGTTTTGTTTTTTTATTTTTACTTATGGTAAAAATATATAAAATTTATCATCTTACGTTTAAGCGTACAGTTCAGTAGTGCAAAGTATATTCCCATTCTTGGGCAATAGATCTCTAGAACTTTTTCATTTTGCACAACTGAAAATGTATACATGTTAAACAATAATTCCCTATTTTCCCCCTCTTACCAGTCCCTGGCAACCACCATTCTACTTTCTGTATCCATGCATTTGACTACTTTAGATAACTCACATGTGTGGAATCATACAGTATTTGTCTTTTTATGACTGTCTTAATTCACTTAGTATAATATCTTCCAAGTCCGTCCATGGTGTAACATGTGACAGGATTTCCTTCTTTTAAAATGTGAAATAATATTTCATTTTCTGTATATAACACATTTTGTTAATCCATTTATCTGTGAACATTAATTTTGAGTTTGGAATAATCAGGTTGCCTCCACCTCTAGGCTACTGTGACTAGTACTGCAAAGAACATGGCCATCCAAGTATCTTTTTGAGATCCTGCTTTGAATTCTTTTGGAAAAATGTGTTTTAAAAAAAGCCCATTGCAGGCCAAATAAAATATAGCTTCTAGCCAGAGGCAGACTGTAAGCTGCCAATTTACAATTCCTGTTATTTTTAATGTATTTTTTATAATGGGGACAATAGAAAGCAGTGATAGCCCTGACAAAGAACAGGAAGCTGTAAGTCCAGTAGGATGAGAAGGAGTCATCCACATGAAGATGTCTAAGGGCAAGTTGATACCAGACAAAGTGAGCAGTACTAAGAAGAAAGTGTGGGAGCAGATAGATGAGTGGAGATGTCTGAATCTTGACTGAAAGTGATGACAGTAATGAGAGGCAGGATGGTGGTGTTAGTAGTTTGCAAGGTGAATATCATTGAAATTAAATGTCTTTGAGAGTATCATCACTCATATTCCAAGGTCAAAGGAGTCTTTAGGTGGGCAAAGGTGCTAAGCCAGGCATCAAAGCTCCAAAACAGCAGAGCAGAGCAGAGAGAACAG
Organism: Chlorocebus sabaeus; assembly: GCF_047675955.1. NCBI lineage: Eukaryota > Metazoa > Chordata > Mammalia > Primates > Cercopithecidae > Chlorocebus > Chlorocebus sabaeus. Next base: position 79,802,082 of record NC_132924.1, on the reverse strand, counting down.
ACACCAGCGACAGCAGCAAGTGATTGTGGATGAAATTATCAACTAGAGAGTTTCACATGGGCACGAGGTGATAATCAAGATTTGACAACAGGGAGAAAGGTTAATGCGGTCTTTGGGAGGAAGTGCTCTGAAAGAAACATTCCTGTGCAAAGCAGAGCCCTAGCGAATTGAGCTTCACCCAATCTTGTCCTGCAGGGAAGCCAAGTCTCCACAGAATACAAAGAGACACACCCTTCTGCCTCGATAGTGTCTGTAGGTAGGAGGAGGGATCATGAGGGAGAAAAGATGGGGTCATAAGTGTATGGTGTGGGAGTGTTTTGGTGGCGAGTGGTGGGTGGAACCTCTTTTAGTATCCCTCAGTGGTGAGATGGACCTCCCACACAAAATTTGGTTTAGATGTTAAGATTCATAATCCCACATGTGCACAAAGATGGGATGGAAGGTTTATTGCACATGTAATGAGGTTTTGTAAGAGAACAGGGCAGGCTCCCAAGCAGATCTGAAAATGCCTTGAAAGAGCAGGGAGGGGAAATCTCCCTGCTTGGGGTTTTATAATAGTTAGAGGGTGAGGCTGGGATGTTGGTTTCCTCATGCAGGCCAAAGTTTGTATGGTTTGAATTTCCCATCAGTGCCAAAGGAGCGCCGAGGTTTTTTTTTTAATCAGCTTGCTTGGATGTGGGGCACAAAAGGCAGGGGGTGTGGCAGGACTTGACAGCTGTCAGCTGTTAAACATCAACGATGGAGTCAGACTCCTTATTATTGAGTACTACAGAGTACTGGTGAGCCTGCACCTCAAGAGAATTAAAACCACAGGCTGCCCGTAGGACATCCACTTAATTCCTTAGAGGAAGTCGGTAACCAGTGACTGTAGAGGCCAAGACTCTACAGCATATGTGAAATTTTGGGACTTTTGTAATTTTTCCATGTTTCTCATTTGTATTATTTTCTATTTTCTGTTTGGGTTATTAGAAAAATTCACATAACATAAAGGGCCAATAATCTTGTCATCTGGGGTCATGTGTATACATATATGCACATATATGCATTTATGTGTGTGTGTTTGTATGCTGGATATAGTTGATTGGTACTCAGCCATTTCCAGCTCTTTTTTTGAATGCTAGAAACCACATTTCCCTGACTCTTTTGGATGAATTTACTAAATACACTTTGTTTTACATGTAGAAAGCAGAAGTGAAACAGAAGCTACCTTCCTTCTATTGTCTGACTGTTTTTCTGTGTGTGAACAAGATCTTGGACCATCTCCAAGATCTCATGTTTTTCTGAAGTGGTGTTCTAGTGTTCAGACATTAGCTTCATAGATGTTAAGAGGCAGTTGTGGTGTGGCAGCAGTAGCTTCCTGATCCTGACTTTCCGATCCTGGGACACAGCTATGCTTGTGGGTTCATGAACTCAAAAGTTCCAGCGTCAGCCTGCTGATTGCTCACCATCCTGATTGTGGCAGAGCAAGTAGCTTGCCTGGACAGTCAGTTCTGCATTGTTCTGGGAGTTATTCCTGGAGGCCCAACCTAGAGCCTACTCTTCCAGCCATTCTACTTCACATGTAAACACCCAGTTTCCTTTATTAAATTCCTTTGTGCTTAATATAACTAGACGGGTTTCTATATTTTGCTCTGAACCCTTATTATCATTGTATGCTTGTGTTAGTAGAGGGGACTGGTATGGGGGCAATGCAAATGGGGGGATGATACTCAGCTCTAAACTTTACTTTGACATAGATGAATATAGGGACCTCACAGGTGAGAGAATGGGGGCCTCAATGGAAAGATCGGCTGGGACCTGAGAAGATCCTCTGAATCAGAGGGGGATTGCAAGGAAAAGGCCTTTGGGGTTCCCAGAAATCCTCCCTCTGACTCCACTGAACTTGGGGCTACAAAGAAAGTGGGTCTTAAGTGAATTTCTCGAATCAGTAGTTAAATGTGTTTAATATCTTATTTATTGTTTTGCATATGCATTGTTTTGATTCTACATTTCTGGAAACTGATTCTCCTAAGTAGTTTTTATACTCTTAGTGTAATCATAGCACACTTGGAAAAACCTCAATTTCTTTTTCTTTCCTTTTTTCATCCATAGATGAGAGGTAACTTGTGTATGGTCTCCACTGAAACTCATACACCTATCCCTAAATTTAGTAGAAAAAGAAAGAAACTTGCCTAGGGCAAACATGGTGACAATTTCCAAGATGATTAAAGTAACACTGAGGGCTTAATGTCTCATACAGTGCTGGCAGGGGAAGTAATTCTTTCATTCAGTTCAACAAGTATTTGTGAGGTGTATTAAGCTTTGTCACTTCCTGGGCCTCCACCACCTCTCCCTCTTCTCCACCTTAGCCACTCACTTTCATGACACACCTTGGAACTTGTCATCACCTGGAACTGTACCACCTCTGCAGTCTTTACCTCTGACGTACCATTATCTGATTATAACCTCCTTCTTGGCAGATAGATTTGCCTTCTACTTCAGTGAGGAAGTTGAGGTTTCTAGTTGGGAATTTCCTCAACTTTTTGACTTCAGCCAATGACCTCATTTAAACCCATAACCTGACCCATAACCACTTGTTTTACTCAGTCTTAATAATTTAAATTTTTTTTATTAAGATATAATTCAGATAACATACAATTTCCATATTTAAAGTGTACAATTCAATGGTTTTCAGTATTTTCACAGAGTTGTGCAACCATCACCACAATAAATTTTAAATCATTTTCATCACCACAAAGAGAAATCCCTTGGCCATCAGTCCTCATTCCCCCATTGCTCCTAGCTCTAGAAAACTACAAACCTACTTTCTTTCTCTGTGAATTTGCATATTCTGGACATTAAATATGATGGAATAATATAATATGTAACCCTTTGTGACTATCTTTTTTCACTTAACATAACATTTTCAAGGTTCATCCACACCGTAGCATGTATCAATTCTTCATTCCTTTTTGTGGTTGAATAATATTCAAGTGTATGCTTATACCACATTTTATTTATACATTCATTAGTTGATGGACATTTGGGTTATATCTACCTTTTGCCTATTATTAAGAATGCTACTGTGAGTATTCACACACAAGGTTTTTTGTGGACATATGTTTTCATTTCTCTTAGGTGTATACCTAGGAGGGGAATTGCTAAGCTATATGGTAACCCTATATTTAATTGTTTGAAAAATTGCCAGACTGTTTTCCAAAGGATGTACTATGTTACATTTCCATTAGGAGTGCATAAGAGTTCCAATTTCTTTACATTTTTGCTAACTTGTTATTATCTAACTTTTTGATTAGAGCAATCATAATCTGCATGAAATAGCAGCCCATTGTAGGTTTGACTTGCATCCCCGAGGCTAATGAAGTTGATCATTTTTTTTAATGTGCATATTGGTTATTTATATATCTTTTTTGGAAAAATGTCTATTCAGGTTCCTTGCTTTTTTGAAAATTATGTTATTCGTCTTTTTTATTGTTGATTTTAAGGGTTCTTTATATATTCCAGACACAAGTCCTTCATCAGATATATGATTTGCAGAAATTTTGTCCCATTCTATGGGTTGCCTTTTTAGTTTCTTAATTGTGTTTTTTGAAGCACAAAAGGTTTTTTGTTAATTCTATGATATCCAATTTACCTATTTTTTGTTGTTGTTGCTGCTTATATGTTTGGTGTTGTAGCTAAGAAATCATTGCCTACTACAAGGTCATGAAGATTTACCTCTGTTTTTCTAAGAAATTTATAGTTTTAGCTTTAACGCTTAGTTATTGGATCCTATTTGAGTTCGTTTTTATACAGATGTGAGGTAGGATCTAACTTCTTTTTCAGATCATGTCAGCACCATTTATGGAAAAGACTTAGTTAGATTTGTTAGATTTGTTAGATTGATTTCCCTTGTTAGAAATCAATTCAATGGGAAAAAATTTCCCTTGTTGGAAATCAATTGACTATAAGTGTGAGGGTTTACTTATAGACTTTCAATTTCGTTCTATTAATCTGTATGTCTTACCTTATGCCAATACCACACTGTCTTGATTACTGTAGATTTTGTAGTAAGTTTTGAAATGGGGAAGTGTGAATCCTCCAACTTTGTTGTTTGTTTTCAAGGTTGTTTTAGCTCTTCTGTGTCTTTTGCATTCTCATATAAATTTTAGGATCAGATTATTGGTCCAGAATTTTGATGGGAATTGTGTTGAATCTATAGATCATTTTGGGGAGAATTGCCATCTTAACAATATTAAATTTTCCAATCCATGAACCTGAGATGACTTTCCATTTACTTAGGTGTTCTTTAATTTCTTTCAGCAATGCTTTATATTTTTCAGAGTATAAGTTTTGTACTTCTTTTGTTAAATTCATTCCTAATTATTTTATTCTTTTTGATGCTATTGCAAACAGAATTTGTTTTCTTAATTTCATTTTCAGTGTATTCATTGCAAGTGTATAGAAACACAGTTGATTTTTGTAAATTGATCTTTTCATCCCTTTTCACCCTCACCTTTGATGTAAATTGATCTTTTATCCTGCAACTTTGCTGAACTCGTTTATTAGTTCTAATTGTGTTTTTAGTGGATTCCTTAACATTTTCTATGTACAAGATTATGTCATTTGCAAATAGAGACAGTTTAACCTATTCACCTTTCAAAGCAAAAAAGAATTAAAATGCACTTATTATGTCTCAGGCACTATGCTCTGTTCTTTATTTACATTAACTCTGATCTTAGAGTAGCAGGGAAATTCAGAAGCTCTCCTGGCCCCCAACAGTTTCCCCCACAATGAGTTTAATTGAAACGTGCATAGAGCTGACTCCATTTCATCTGAATGACAAAGAGATCAACCAATGAAGACTGATACAATTTTTTCTGTGGTATAGTTTGGCTCAAACAAGACAGAAAATGTGTCTATTGTTCCAGAAAGGAGAAGGGCAACACCATGCTGATAGGAGAATGACTGTTTTCTCAGCACAACATTAGACCTTGTCTGGCTCATCTTGGTAGGGAATATTTCTGTCATGGCACTGGATAAGTCACAGTTCTCTCTAGTGGAAACTCCAAACTGGGCTTAGAGCTCTTGTGTTCACTCTTGCTCACAGTTTGAACCCAACCTCTTCTATTCTGCACCTTCAGAGGCCAGTGGTGATTGACAGAGGAGAGCCTTGACAAGCATCTGACTGCTTAGTTGTGAGGCTTTGTGTGTATAAGCAAACATGGGATGCCTCTAGGGGTGGCACAGCCTCCTATAGGAGAACATGGGTTTTTCAGAAGGAGGTGAGTTGAGTCATCAAACGGAGAGTCTTAAAGGGGAGACTGGGTACTGGGAGATCTGAAATCAAACTGGGGCAGAGAAGTCAGCAGAGAGGAGGCAGCTTCCTTATACAAGCTAGTCTCGGCTGGGCACAGTGGCTCACGCCTGTAATCCCAACACTGTGGGAGGCCAAGGCAGGCAGATCACGAGGTCAGGAGATTGAGACCATCCCAGCTAACATGGTGAAACCCTGTCTCTACTAAAAATATAAAAAATTAGCCAGCTACTTGGGAGGCTGAGGCAGGAAAATCGCTTGAACCCAGGAGGCGGAGGTTGCATTGAGCTGAGGTCGTGCCACTGTACTCCAGCCTGGGTGACAGAGTGAGACACCATCTAAAAAAAAAAAAAAAAAAAAAAAAAAAAAAAAAAAAAAAAAAAGCTACTCTAGAAGGCTTCTCTGGGGAGGTAAAAGGAAACAGCTATGTTCACCATGAATTTATTCTTTATTTGCACTACAGTGTTGTTGTAGATGGGATTGTCTGGAAGTTGATACCAAGATAGAGTTTAGGATGTCAAATATTTCTTAGAGATCAGCATCTGTAAAAGGAAGGGAAGAGAAGTAGGATGAGGGTGAAGGTGAATTCAGTCCAAAAAAGCCTCAGCAAACCTGAATGGAAGCTCCAGAACAAATATTTCACAACAGAGTTGTCTCACATCTGACTAAAATGGGCAGAATTTTATACCCTGGTGTCGATTAGTCACTAGATGCAGGCTGCTTGGGAATGTGTGAGGTCGGGTCTGAAAGCTCTCTGGCGTTTAGGCAAATGCTGAAAAATAAGTCAGCTGGAGACTGTTGTTTGCACTCATGGCTGCTTGGCAGCAAGTCCTTCCTTGGAGAAGAATCTGGGTATCCATATCTCTATATCTACTATAACTGTATCATCCTTGAAGAACTGAATCTACTTATTAGTCTGAAGTGTTTGGTATGGCGAAGGCTGTTGGGTCAGGCTACTTCCCCATTCTTCCTCCTGTGAGCATTTGTGGCAAATGAAGACCTACTCATGTTCCCCTTCCACCATTTTTGGATTTTGATGTATAAGCCATCTTGTTTGTCGGCCATGAGAGACATGATCAACCCTTAGGTTGGGAGCACCCCTCTCTTCCTCTCTATGGTTTCTGGAAGTGCTTTAACAGTCTTGAGGAATTATCACAAAGGACATATCCATTTTTCTCTTCATTCCTTTCTTGGCCCCTCCTCTTGTTTTCCTGCCAGATGGGGTCACTGTATATATATGGCCTTAACTCTTGGTTCTTGCTCTCCTGCTACTTGCCTCAAAAATGGGTAAAGACTGGGACCTTTCTCATATCTCATCTGCAGTGTGGTAAGTAGACTGGGCCCAGTATCCCCTCTAGCTCCTCTGCCTGGCTAGGAATGCACATTCAGTACAAAGGAAAGACATTTTGACCTCAAGCCCAAACTATTTTCTTCATTCCAGCTTTACCATGAATAAAGCTGATACTTTGATATCCATTGGTCACATGAATCTGTTCTCAATTTGGAAGAAGCTGGAAGCAGTGAGGTAGTGGATGACTAGGTTCTCCCAAATTCCAACACCCAGGAGATTCTTGGGGAGATCCTAGGTAGAAAAGTGAGGTTAATTCTTTTGATTTCCATTGTAGTGGTGAATGCCTGGCCATAACAGGTTGCACATAAGACAAACATACAAGGTGTGCATAAATCTATATTAACAGATGAAGAAAACTCAGGTCCTGAGAGATTACTTCACAGTTAAGAGGAAGATAAACTCCTTGAAATCAGTTTATCCTTCCCAGTCACTTTTTAACCCATTTCAAGCAAGCATCCTTCATAACCACTTCACTGAAATTGCTCTTGCCAAGACCACCAAAGGATCTTGTTTTTGCTAACTCTATCAGGTACTCTTTAGCAGTCAGCAACATTTTTGGCATCAGGGACTGGTTTCCCGGAAGACAATTCTTCCATGGGAAGGGGTGGGAGGTTGGCGGGGGATGGTTTTATGACGAAACTGTTCCACCTCAGATCATCAGGCATTTGTTAGAGTCTCATAAGGTGAACACAACCCAGATCCCTCGCATGTACAGTTCACAGTAGGGCCCCTGCTCCTATGAGAATCTAATGCCCCTATTATCTGAAGGAAGTGGAGCTCAGGCAGTAATACAAGCAATGGGGAGCTGCTGTAAATACAGATCAAACTTTGCTTGCTCACCGGCCACTCACCTCCTGCTATGCTTCTCAGTTCCTAACAGGCCATGGATGGACCCCTGCTTTAGAAATTATCCAGCTGTTTAAACACTCACTTCTTAGCAGCTTCTGACATTGACCTTTCTTCACTCCTTGCTGCTTCTGGTGCTGCTTTCTTCTTCCACTGCTGCTTTCTTCTTCCGCTGCTGCTTTCTTCTTCCGCTTCCTTTCCACTGGCTTCCATGCTGTACACTCACTGTGGTGCTCACCTCTCTGGCCATATCTTCTTTGTCTCCCTACTAACTTCTCACACTTTCAGTGTTCATGTTCCCCCCAGTGTTCTGCTTTTGGTCTTCATGGTAGGTAATAGGGTCTGGCTCACTCACCACACATTTCAGTTCAACTTCCTTGTAATATATAGAAGACAGAAAGCTCAACACACAAAACCAAAGCAAAACAAAGTAAGCCATTCTTCAAATGTCCTAGAGTTCTGGATATAATTTACCTTCTGACAATCAGACAGATACATTGTATGAGACTTAGATTTGCAGTTAATCTGGGAACAGAGAGTCAAGGGACAGGGTCATATTTTTGCTGGTGGAGATTTTAGTGAACCTGATGTGGTTTTGAAGCAGGTAGTGTTGGTAGTTTCTGATAAGGCAAACAGTTTGCTAATTTTACAGATCCCTGATCATTTTTAAGGCAGCGGCTCCTTCAGCTAACCAGTTCTGTTGTGTGGCTTTCAGAATTGTTTCTAGAACCTTAGAATAGAGTCTTTTTTATTAGCCTTTTAAAGTAAGCCATTTAATATTCTGTAACAAACCCCTTTCCTCTTACACCAGCTACAGTAGATTCTGTTCCTTGTTACTGAATACTGACAATACAGTACTGGTTAGTTTGGGGGTTTTTATGTTTTTCTTTAAAAAAAATTCAGTGGGCCATTGATGGGCAATATTACCCAGTACCACACAGGAAAGTCTTCTACTTTTATATCTGCAGATTAGACAACTCTACTAAGCTCCAGATTCATATATCCAACTGCCTACTGGACATCTCTATCTGGTTGTCAAATAAAATGTCAAATAAAGTGTATCCAAAACTAAAAAATATTTTCCCTTAATCTTTTATTTGCTTCCCATCCAGATATATGACCTAGAAATTGTATAGCTCTCCTCTACTTTGTCACCATCTTTCTCAACTTCCCATAAGTTCCAACCTGATGATTCTGATTACTAGATATGCCTTGTGTCCAACTCCTTCTCTCTCTCTCTCTCTCTGCTACTAGTACCTTAGTTCTTACCTGGATTATTAGAACAGTTTTCTCTTGTTCTTCTCCTTTTCCTCATATTCCTCCTTCTCTTCTAGGTTTAAAAATATGTCTTGATCCTGGCTAACACGGTGAAACCCCGTCTCTACTAAAAAAAAATACAAAAAACTAGCCAGGCGAGGTGGCGGGCACCTGTAGTCCCAGCTACATGGGAAGCTGAGGCAGGAGAATGGTGTAAATCCGGGAGGCGGAGCTTGCAGTGAGCTGAGATCCGGCCACTGCACTCCAGCCTGGGCGACATAGCGAGACTCCGTCTCAAAAAAAAAAAAAAAAAAAAAAAAAAAAAAAAATATATATATATATATATATATATATATATATATATGTCTTGAAGATAATTCTATTTTTTGTTTTTACACATTAACATGCCTAAAATTGGGATGCGTCTTATAATCAATGATGTCTTGCACTTGCTGTCAGCCAAGAAGTTGTTCTAACATAGTGATTGTTATCTACTTGTACAAACTTGGTTTTTAGGATGATATGAGTAGACCACAGCAACTTCTTGATATTTTATTCAACAATCATTAAAGTGCCATTTGAGGAAGGAATATGGTCCTGATTCTTGTATAATAAACTTTTATTGACACTTTCTGGTAAAGTCAAGATTTGAGAGCAGCAAAAGCTACAGAATGGGTGCTGGTAGCCTGGGAGGAAACCTCAAAGACAGTATTGGAGCACTCTTTGAATAGATACTGCACATCACTAATATTCTGGATAGAACAGGGATCAATATCAGGTGATTTTAGGCTGTGGAGTGGTGAGATGGGGTGGAGGAACAATTTTCAAAGTGAGCAAAAAAGATCTTTTCTCTCAGAAAGATTACATGTATCCACACCCAAAGTATATATTTTTTCTTTTTTGAGCTGGAGTCTCAGTCTGTCACCCAGACTGTAGTGCAGTGGTGCAATCTAGGCTTGCTGCAACCCCAGCCTCCCAGATTCAAGTGATTCTCCTGCCTCAGCCTCCTGAGTAGTTGGGATTACAAGCACTCGCCACCATGCCTGGCTAATTTTTATATTTTTTGTAGAGACAGGATTTTGCCATGTTGCTGAGGCTGGTCTTGAACTCCTGAGCTTAAGTAATGTGCCCATCTTGGCCTCCCAAAGTGCTGGGATTACAGGCATGAAAGATCTTTAAGACCTAAATTTTTATCTTGAGTTAGCTGTGGCTTCTGTTTATATGTGGTAAAAATTGTTTTAAAAGAATTATCTCAAGTATTCTGGAAGACAGGTATCTCCAAATTGATGAACATTTTTTTCTTCGAGAATTTTTCAATACTGATGATTCTGTTTCCTTCATCTCCAGTCAGCAGCCATGGCAACTTGGTAACTTGAGTCACATATCTGAAAAAGGATAATGAAATGGTAGTATACCTTGCACAATAAAGACAGTGGCCATTAAATATTTTTAAATGGTGCAAAAGTATTTATCACCAGTTGCCAGTAGTCATGCTCAGTAATTTCCTCCCTGACTTTGCTCTGCCCAGATATCTTTAACAGAATGTTGTTAATGTCACATCTCATTATGAAGCTGAACATATTACAGCATAAAAAAACAAATGCTACTTTTCTAACCATAGTAAAAAGTTGTTTAATGCAATTATTTTAGACATTTGCTTATCTTCTTTCATCTTCTACCCTGTTCTGTACCCTTCCCCCATACATGACTATTAACTAAGTCACAATGAATGCTCTTATTGCCTCCTACTCAGCTGAATCAACATTTCCGGAGACTGTGACTAATAAAAGCCACAGCTCATGGTATACTTGACTTTTGAAAATCCTGATTAGCTTTAAGGGCATAATTATGTGTACCTCTACTTATAGAATGAGGAAGTTGATTTGAGCTGTGTTTCTAAATTACACTAAAAACTACAAAAAAAAGTCAGACTTCATTAAGATTATTAACTTATTTGGCTTTTAAAAAATGTATTGACTGATTACTTAGGTATTATGAGATCATCATAGTGTAAACTAAAGCATTTGGCTAATAGGATACTTAATGGTCCTTTGCTTTGCTATTCATGGCTCAAAATAAAGGAAAATGTAGAAAAGGAAAGATCTAATCTCTGAAAAGCAATCTAACAGATACTATGTCTCTGAACATAATTTTGTTGGTTAATTACCATGGAGATCAATTAATCCAAGAAAAAGGAGAGTGCTTCATAACTCCAAAAACAAATGAGTCTCTTCCAGTAGTGTCACTGTGTATTTGTCATTGAACTATGAGTAGACTTTTAATTTCTCCCAGAAAGAGGATCCACTAACAAAAAGCAAATTGTGCATTACTTTGGGTGCTCCCCTTTGATTGACAGCTGTGCCCATAAGGTAGACTTCCCTTGGCTTAGGGCCCATTCCTGTCCAATGAGCAGGGCAAGATCATTGTATACTGGCCACTCAGAGGAGACCATGGGCCTAGCAGAAATGATGGGTAGCATTAAATAATTTACTTATCTTCTTCCAATCACAGCCAAGTGCTTTGAAAATGTAGCATTCAATTTTCTGTCTTCAGTTTTCCATATCCCCTTAGATTTTCAGCTCCTTATACTCTGCTTCTGTCCCCAACACTCAACTGAACTTCTCAAAACAACTCTCACTAATGCCCTAATTGCCAAATACAGTAGACTGTTCTCTGTCCTTATGTTTCTTGAAGTTATTTAAACAGTTGGCATAGTTGACAATCCTTAGATTTATCTGGATCTTTACCTTCTGATGCTTCAGTTACTTCTTAGCTTTTTTTCTCTTCCATTTTTTTTCAATCTATTATCATTGGCTTTTTCTCCATAGCCTTTTACCATGCTACAGGTTCTACCACATTAAAGGAAATTCTTTCCCCTAAATTTGTAATTCTTCTTAGAGATCGCCCTATATTTTTCCAACTTCGTTATTAACCCCTCAAAAGAATATAAACCATTCTCTGCACTTTGTCATTGCTCATTTACTCTAAAGCTCTCCGTAATGAGGCTCACATCCCATCAAACTAGTAAAGTGGCTTCTGCAAAGTCATTAAAGATTTTCTAACTATTTAAAATCCTCATCTTATTTAACTTCTCTGTATAGCACTTGACGATATTGATCACTTCGTTCATAAAATTCTCCTTGGTTTACATTACATTGCTTTTTGCTCGTTCTCTTCTTGCCTTTCTGGACCTTCTTTTTCAGGGTTTCCACCTGTTAAACACTGATGCTTCCCATCATTTTGGCCCTTTTCTCCTCTCACCCTCTAAGCAATCCTCGCATAAGCTCACTCTTTTTCATGACTTTACCCACCCCACACATGCTGATGACCTGTATGTATGCTACAGAAGTTGGTGTCTTGTACTTTTGCTTCTGCTGTACAGTGTTGCTTTTGACTGCGGGTCTTCTGCCAGCTTTGGAGCACTTCTCTGGGAGAGATATCGAGATGTCCCTTATAGCAGCCCTCTTCATCAGTGCAGAATTTGCCCCAGGCAACCCTTTTTTTCTGTTCTCAAAGACCAAGACACTATGTTTATCTCCTCTCTCAACTCCCAGGGCCCCTTTGGAAATATAATTCTGGTAGTCCTATGAATTAAGCTTTGAAAACAAAATCCTTTTAACTGTTTTCTAAGGTAAACAAATATCAGACCTCCAGGACACACTGCTTGGTTTCTGGATGTTCTACCACTACTTCAAATATAACACATCTGCCAGGCCCCAATGCTGGGTGCCATCTTGTGCTCCTCATCCTCCTCGTCTGCTATGTTCAGCCAAACCTGTTGATTCTGTTGTCTAAATGTCCTTAAAAACCACTCTCTCGGCATGTCCTTGGTGGCATTACCTCTATTTGAGCCCTACTTACCTCCTTCCCTTGCTGTCTCCTCCAGTATTCCTTCCTCCAATTTGTCTTCCACACTGTTTTTAGAGTGATCATTAAACTATAGATCTGGTTACATTTATGTCTTACTTATAAAATATTTTTATGGCTAGCTTTCAAGTGATTTTATGAGATGCTCAACCTTCTCAATGTGTTGGATAAGACTTTTGATACTCCTCCTTGTGTTCTGTCTTGATTTGTCTCTTACTATCCTGTGTACCTACCATACATACTTTCTCTAGTTTGTTTGTCTACTTGTATATGTTGGTCTCTCTGTCTATAATGGCTCTTCATCCATCTACCCTTTCCCACCTATTGCCTTCACCAACATCTACTCATCAGGGAAATGCAAATTAAAACCACAATGAGATATCATGACCTATCTATCAGAATGGATAAAATTACAAAGACATACAATAGCAAGTGTTGGCCAGGATGTGGAATAGCTAGAACTCTCATACATCGCAGGTAAGTTAATATATTGGCTCAAATACTTTGGAAAGCTGTTATCTATGAAAGTTAAACACATTTAAAACCATTTAACAATCATCAGCTCCTGTTAGAAGTAGTGGGCTCCAAATCCGTGTTCTCATAGCATTTTACCATGGCAATATCACACTTGCTTATTTTCTTATTTGTTTTTCTCACTAGACTGTGGCATCTTTCAGAAGCAAGAGCTGTTTTTTTGTTTTTGTTTTTTTCTTTTTTTAAATTATACTTTAAGTTCTAGAGTACATGTGAACAACGTGCAGGTTTGTTACATATGTATACATGTGCCATGTTGGTGTGCTGCACCCATTAACTCGTCCTTTACATTAGGTCTTTCTCCTAATGCTATCCCTCCCCGCTCCCCCACCACACGACAGGCCTCAGTGTGTGATGTTCCCTGCACTGTGTCCCAGTGTTCTTATTGTTCATTTCCCACCTATGAGTGAGAACATGCAGTGTTTGGTTTTCTGTCCTTGTGATAGTTTGCTCAGAATGGTGGTTTCCAGATTCATCCATGTCCCTACAAAGGACATGAGGCTCATCCTTTTTTATGGCTGCATACTATTCCGTGGTGTATACGTGCCACATTTTCTTAATCCAGTCTATCATTGATGGATATTTGGGTTGGTTCCAAGTCTTTGCTTTTGTGAATAGTGCCACAGTAAAAATACGTGTGCATGTATCTTTATAGTAGCATGATTTATAATTCTTTGGGTATATATCCAGTAATGGGATCGCTGGGTCAAATGGTACTTCTAGTTCTAGATCCTTGAGGAATTGCCACAATGTCTTCCACAATGGTTGAACTAGTTTACACTCCCACCAACAGTGTAAAAGCTTTCCTATTTCTCCACATCTTCTCCAGCACCTGTTGTTTCCTGATATTTTAATGATCACCATTCTAACTGGTGTGAGATGGTATCTCATTGTGGTTTTGATTTGCATTTCTCTGATGACCAGTGATGATGTGCATTTTTTCATGTGTCTTTTGACTACATAAATGTCTTCTTTTGAGAAGTGTCTGTTCGTATCCTTTGCCCACTTTTTGATGGGGTTGTTTGTTTTTTTTCTTGTAAATTTGATTAAGTTCTTTGTGGATTCTGGATATTAGCCCTTTGTCAGATGGGTAGCTTGCAAAAATTTTCTCCCATTCTGTAGGTTGCCTGTTCACTCTGATGGTAGTTTCTTTTGCTGTGAAGAAACTCTTTAGTTTAATTAGATCCCATTTGTCTATTTTGGCTTTTGTTTTCCTTGCTTTTGGTGTTTTGGTCATGAAGTATTTGCCCATGCCTGCATCCTGAATGGTATTGCCTAGCTTTTCTTTCAGGGTTTTTATAGATTTAGGTCTAACGTTTAAGTCTTTGAACCATCTTAAGTTAATTTTTGTATGAGGTGTAAGGGAGGGATCCAGTTTCAGCTTTCTACATATGGCTAGCCAGTTTTCCCAGCACCATTTATTAAATAGGGAATCCTTTTCCCATTTCTCATTTTTGTCAGGTTTGTCAAAGATCAGATGGTTGTAGATGTGGGGTGTTATTTCTGAGACCCCTGTTCTGTTCCATTGGTCTATATCTCTGTTTTGGTACCAGTACCATGCTGTTTTGGTTACTGTAGCCTTGTAGTATAGTTTGAAGTCAGGTAGCGTGATGCCTCTAGCTTTGTTCTTTTTGCTTAGGATTGTCTTGGCAACGCGGGCTCTTTTTGGTTTCACATGAACTTTAAAGTAGTTTTTTTTTTCCAGTTCTGTGAAGAAAGTCATTGGTAGCTTGATGGGGATGGCATTGAATCTATAAATTACCTTGGGCAGTATGGCCATTTTCACAGTATTAAGTTTCACAGTACTATTTCACAGTATTTCACAGTATTACTTTCACAGTACTATCCATGAGCATGGAATGGTCTTCCATTTGTTTGTGTCCTCTTTTATTTCATTGAACAGTGGTTTGTAGTTCTCCTTGAAGAGGTCCTTCACATCTCTTGTAAGTCGGATTCCTAGGTATTTTAATCTCTTTGTAGGAATTGTGAATGGGAGTTCACTCATGATTTGGCTCTCTGTCTGTTATTGGTTTATAGGAATGCTTGTGATTTTTGCACATTGATTTTGTATCCTGAGACTTTGCTGAAGTTGCTTATCAGCTTAAAGAGATTTTGGGCTGAGACGACAGGGTTTTCTAAATATACCATCATGTCATCTGCAAACAAGGACAATTTGACTATCTCTTTTCCTACTTGAACACCCTTTATTTCTTTCTCTTGCCTGATTGCCCTGACCAGAACTTCCAACACTATATTGAATAGGAGTGGTGAGAGAGGGCATCCCTGTCTTGTGCCAGTTTTCAAAGGGAATGCTTCCAGTTTTTGCCCATTTGGTTTGATATTGGCTGTGGGTTTGTCATAAATAACTCTTCTTATTTTGAAATACGTTCTATCAATATCTAGTTTATTGAGAGTTTTTAGCATGAAGGGCTGTTGAATTTTGTGGAATGCCTTTTCTGCATCTATTGAGATAATCATGTGGTTTTTGTCATTGGTTCTGTTTATGTGATGGATTACATTTATTGATTTGCATATGTTGAACCAGCCTTGTATCCCAGGGATGAAGCTGACTTGATCACGGTAGATAAGCATTTTGATGTGCTGCTGGATTTGTTTTGCCAGCATTTTATTGAGGATTTTCGCATCGATGTTCATCAGGAATATTGGTCTAAAATTCTCTTTTTTTTTGTTGTGTCTCTGCCAGCCTTTGGTATCAGGATGATGCTGGCTTCATGAAATGAGTTAGGGAGGATTCCCTCTTTTTCTGTTGTTTGGAATAGTTCCAGAAGGAATGGTACTAGCTCCTGTTTGTACTCCTGGTAGAATTAGATTGTGAATCTCTCTGGTCCTAGACTTTTTTCGGTTGGCAGGCTGTTAATTATTGCTTCAATTTCAGAGCCTGTTATTGGTCTATTCAGGGATTCAACTTCTTCCTGGTTTAGTCTTGTGAGAGTGTATGTGTCCAGAAACTTATCCATTTCTTCTAGATTTTCCAGTTTTTGTGTGTGTGTGTGTACAGGTGTTTATAGTATTCTCTGATGGTAGTTTGTATTTCTGTGGGATTGGTGGTGATATCTCCTTTATCATTTTTTATTGCATCTGTTTGATTCTTCTCTCTTCTTTATTAGTCTTGCTAGTGGACTATAAATTCTGTTGATATTTTCAAAAAAACAGCTCCTGGATTCATTGATTTTTTTTGAAGGGTTTTTTGTGTCTCTATCTCCTTAAGTTCTGCTCTGATCTTAGTTATTTCTTGCCTTCTGCTAGCTTTTGAATGTGTTTGCTCTTGCTTCTCTAGTTCTTTTAGTTGTGATGTTAGGGTGTTGATTTTAGATTTTTCCTGCTTTCTCTTGTGGGCATTTAGTGCTATAAATTTCCATCTATACACTACTTTAACTGTGTCCCAGAGATTCTAGTATGTTGTGTCTTTGTTCTCATTGGTTTCAAAGAACATCTTTATTCCTGCCTTCATTTCATTATTTACCCAGTAGTCATTCAGGAGCAGGTTGTTCAGTTTCCATGTAATTGAGTGATTTTGAGTGAGTTTCTTAATCCTGAGTTCTAATTTGATTGCACTGTGGTCTGAGAGACAGTTTGTTGTGATTTCTGTTCTGTTACATTTGCTGAGCAGTGCTTTACTTCCAACTATGTGGTCAATTTTGGAATAAGTGTGATGTGGTGCTGAGAAGAATGTATATTCTATTGATTTGTGGGGGAGAGTTCTGTAGATGTCTATTAGATCCACTTGGTGCAGAGCTGAGTTCAAGTCCTGGATATCCTTGTTAACCTTCTGTCTTGTTGATCTAATATTGACAGTTAAAGTCTCGCATTATTATAGTGTGGCAGTTTATGTCTCTTTGTAGGTCTCTGAGGACTTGCTTTATGAATCTGGGTGCTCCTGTATTGGGTGCATGTATATTTAGGATAGTTAGCTCTTCTTGTTGAATTGATTCCTTTACCATTATATAATGGCCTTTTTTTTTGGTCTCTTTTCATCTTTGTTGGTTTAAAGTCTGTTTTATCAGAGACTAGGATTGCAAATCCTGCCTTTTTTTTTTTTTTTTTTTTTTTTTTTGCTTTCCATTTGCTTGGTAGATCTTCCTCCATCCCTTTATTTTGAGCCTATGTGTGTCTCTGCATGTGAGATGGGTCTCCTGAATACAGCACACTGATGGGTCTTGACTCTCTCCAATTTGCCAGTCTGTGTCTTTTAATTGGGGCAGTTAGCCCATTTTCATTTAAGGTTAATATTGTTATGCATGAATTTGATCCTGTCATTATTATGTTAGCTTGTTATTTTGCCTGTTAATTGATGCAGTTTCTTCATAGCATCGATGGTCTTTACAATTTGGCATGTTTTTGCAGTGGCTCATACTGGTTGTTCTTTTCCATGTTTAGTGCTTCCTTCAGGAGCTCTTGTAAGGGAGGCCTGGTGGTGACAAAATCTCTCAGTATTTATTTGTCTGTAAAGGATTTTATTTCTCCTTCACTTATGAAGCTTAGTTTGGCTGGATATGAAATTCTAGGTTAAAAATTATTTTCTTTAAGAATGTTGAATATTGACTCCCACTCTTTTCTGGCTTGTAGAGTTTCTGCTGAGAGATTCGCTGTTAGTCTGATGGGCTTCCATTTGTGGGTAACCTGACCTTTCTCTCTCTCTGGCTGCCCTTAACATTTTTTCCTTCATATCAACCTTGGAGAATGTGACAATTATGTGTCTCGGGGTTACTCTTCCCGAGGAGTGTCTTTGTGGTGTTCTCTGTATTTCCTGAATTTGAATGTTGGCCTTCCTTGCTAGGTTGGAGAAGTTCTCCTGGATAATATCCTGAAGAGTGTTTTGCAACTTGGTTCCATTCTCCCTGTCACTTTCAGGTACACCAATCAAACATAGATTCATTGTTGTCACATAGTCCCATATTTCTTGGAGGCTTTGTTCACTTCTTTTTACTCTTTTTTCTCTAAACTTCTATTCGCACTTCATTTCATTCATTTGATCTTCAATCACTGATACCCTTTCTTCCACTTGATTGAATCGGCTACTGAAGCTTGTGCATGTGTCATGTAGTTCTTGTGCCATGCTTTTCAGCTCCATCAGGTCATTTAAAGTCTTCTCTATACTGTTTATTCTGGTTAGCCATTCATCTAATCCTTTTTTCAAAGCTTTTAGCTTCCTTGCGATGTGTTTGAACATCCTCCTTTAGCTTGGAGAAGTTTGTTATTACCAACCTTCTGAAGTCTACTTGTGTCAACTTGTCAAAGTCATTCTCCGTCCAGCTCTGTTCTGTTGCTCGTGAGGAGCTGCAATCCTTTGGAGGAGAAGAGGTACTCTGGTTTTTAGAATTTTCAGCTACTCTGCTCTGGTTTCTCCCCATCTTTGTGGTTTTATCTACCTTTGGTCTTTGGGGATGGTGACCTACAGATAGAGTTTTGGTGTGAATGTCCTTTTTGTTGACGTTGATGCTATTCCTTTCTGTTCATTAGTTTTCCTTCTAACAGTCAGTTCCCTCAGCTGCAGGTCTGTTGGAGTTTGCTGGAGGTCCACTCCAGACCCTGTATGCCGGGGTATCACCAGCGGATGCCTGCAGAACAGTAAATATTGCTGCCTGATCCTTCCTCTGGAAGCTTTGTCTCAGAGGGGCACCCAGCTGTTTGAGGTGTCAGTCGGTCCCTACTGGGAGGTATCTCCCAGTTAGGCTACACGGGAGTCAGGGACCCACTTGAGGAGACAGTCTATCCATTCTCAGAGCTCAAACACTATGCTGAGAGGACCACTGCTCTCTTCAGAGCTGTCAGACAGGGACATTTAAGTCTGCAGAAGTTGTCTGCTGCCTTTTGTTCAGCTATGCCCTGCCCCCAGAGGTGGAGTCTACAGAGGCAGGTAGGTCTTGTTGAGCTGCGGTAGGCTCCACCCAGTTTGAGCTTTCAGGCCACTTTGTTTACCTACTCAAGCCTCAGCAATGACGGATGCCCCTCCCCCAGCCAGGCTGCCACCTTGCAGTTCGATCTGGGACTGCTGGACTAGCAGTGAGCAAGGCTCCATGGGTCTGGGACCTGCTGAGCCAGGCGTGGGATATAATCTCCTGGTGTGCTGTTTGCTAATATCATTGGAAAAGCACAGTATTTGGGTAACAGTGTCCCAATTTTCCAGGTACAGACTGTCACAGTTTACCTTTGCTAGGAAAGGGAAACCCCCTGACCCCTTGCACTTCCTGAGTAAGGCAGTGCCCCTCCCTGCTTTGGCTTGCCTTCCATGGGCTGCACCCACTGTCCAACAAGTCCCAGTGATATGACCAGGTACCTCAGTTGGAAATCCAGAAATCACCCGTCGTCTTTGTCAATCATGCTGGGAGCTGCAAACCAGAGCTGTTCCTATTCAGCCATCTTGGAACCGTCTAAGAGCTGTTTTTATGTCAGTATTCTGAAAGACTAGTACAGGTCTGGTACATAATGGGTATTCAGTAAGTGTTTGTTGACTGAATTACACATATGCTTTGAAGAAATAGAAATAGATACTTGATGGCAGTTCTAAGTCAAATTCATTAATTTATGAATGTGTAGGATTTCTTCTGATAGGGAATGAAAACCATATAGCTTGATGTACTTCCTCTTTGGCATTTTCAGAAAATCCTACAACTTTAAAACCCAGACTTGAAAATATCAACACCAAATCATCTTTATATGAAATAAAAAAATGAAATCAAATGAAATCAGCACATCATACCACTCACCTAGCAGAAATCATCAGAGATAGTAAAGTAGCATCAAGAGCCACCTGGAGATAGGTCAGTCTGGATTAATGAAAGTTTATAGGAGCATCAAGGGAGTCAACATTTAGATTCATATCTGATGACTTCTTGGTTAAAATGTAATTGAAGTACAAGTTGACACATTGGCAACCAAACACAGCAAAGATCATCTAAGGAAATAAGTGGAAGAGATACTATGAGCTACCTCAAATGAATCATCTGATACAACAGAGCGCTGGACTTAGCTCCAAAATTTCTAGAAACAAAGGCAGAAGAAAAGAAGCAATTAAATCACATAGCTTTCCATTTCTGTTGAAAGGATATTTAAATTCATATATGCAAACAAAATCAACCAGTTCGTAAGTGACTGAGCCAGAATGTGCACTTACCTGTCCCCAGAGCTGCTGTTTCCTCAGCACTCCAGGCTTTCTCCTCCTCTCAGGGGGACATTTTCTGTGCATCCATCAACACTGGTCAAGATGTGTCTAACCTAGACAGCAAGGTTGCGTCCCAGAATAGTTAGACTGGTTACATAAACTTCAGACTGTATCTGTGACAAGGGGTTTATTTTGAAAAACTTGAGAATCTCATAGATGGATAGTAAAGGATATCAAGTTTACCTAAACTCCTTCCATAATGTTTGATGAAAGAGTGGAGTCATAAAATTCATGGTTGTTTGGTGCACTCTAACTTTTCTAAGGGCAAATGAAAGACTGGGTAAGAGACCTTATATCATGAGTGCACTGAGAAGAAGATTTCTCTCTCTAGTCGGTGCATCTGTACTCTAAAAAGAGGAAAGGAAAGAAAAAAATGGTTTGGTGAGATATGTGCTAATTATCCCATTCTTCCTTATGAAAATTATTTTCTACTTAGGTTACTGCTGTTTTGCCCAAATCATTTCTTTGCTTCTGGAAGGTTTTTGTTAATAAGGTGGTTCAGACACTGAGACAGGTATCTTTCTTTCTATCCTATATCCACATTCTTCTTACATAGCACCCTGTACCTCATGGCAGCTGGAGCATTTCTTGATGTCACCTTAATATAACTGCAGTGAGAAAAGGATGCCAACAAAGCAACCCCAAGTTCCCCCCGATACAAAAGTGCATACAGACTGACTGCAAAGCAATCTCTACCAAATAAATGCATCAGATAACTTGTTTTCTACTTTTCTGTCATCTATATTCTCTTTCAGAAGAATATTCCGTTATGCTTGAAGCCGAAGTTATGCTTGAGAACAAAGTGTCTGTGTAATATATGTGTGGCTGAATGCCATAGGGATAGGGTAGGAAGGAAAGAAAGAATATACTCTTCTATATAATCCTACTTTTCCACCATTGAGAATAAAACTGAATTGTCTAGTTTAATGAAATTAAACTAATTCTCTAATAAATTAGGTAAAAGTGCTATGTTGATCACGTAATACCAAATTGGATTTTAAAATATCATCAGTACAAAACATCAACCTTATTTAAGCTTCTAATCTTATTCACCCTAAATTTATTGCATGATTTTGTAATTTACGATTGGTAATTCATTTTTGAAAATCCTATAAAAATGTGGAATTACATTTAATCTTTTAAAAAGCCAAGAAAACATGATAGCTATTAATCTCTGCTAATTCCACTAAAGTATCAGTAAAGTGAATTTTTAAAGGCATAAACTTAAAATACAAGGAGAATGGAAGAGAAGACAATTGCACCAAAATTTGGGGAGTATGAAAGCAAATGGTGAGACCAGAGAAAGACTAAGACTAATGAAGTGACGAATGCCTAGGGGAAGATAAAATTCTTCTGCAGGACCTCTGAAAAATCCAGAAATGGTACCTGGTAGTGGTTTGGGTTGCAACTCCAAAGAAGAATCTGCTAGGCTCCTAGATTCCCTTCCCATATTCTTTACAAGGCAACTGTCCTCTCCCAGCTGGGCAGAAGATGGGAGGTGATACTCTGAATCAGGAAGGCTGTGGCCTTAGAGATGCAGACACAGCTGTGGGCAGAGTACCACCTGGAAACAAGGTAATGCTATCTGTTAAACAGATAGAATCCTTCCTCTCTGTAGTCTGCCTTTTTCTACTCAGCTCCAGGAAAATGTTGACAGACAGGCTTATATATCCCAAACTGGAATTTGAAGGATTTCTCTTCTGGGGACTGACCAATCCAAGAGAAAAATGAACAGATACTGATTATTGAGGATTCCCAACAAATGGCTGGGTCTGTATCTATCAGTGAAGTTCAAAAGCCCCAACCATTTGCCCTCTATTTTTCAGTTCTTCATCCTTACGTATGAACAAAGATCTAAGTATCACTGGATACCTGAGCATACTCTTTAACATAAAATAGAGTGTATAGAACAGAAGTAAAAAGACTTGCAGAGTACACAGATTAAGACAGGGAACAGAAAATACTAGAAAACGATAAGTAAAATTTGAGAGGTAAGAAAAGATAATGCATATGAAAAGAAACATTCAGAGAAAGGCAACAAAAACTCTTAAAAATTAAGTATATGATAGTAAAAGTGAAAAATTTAATTGAAGAGTTAGAAGATAAAGATGAATCTTTCAGAAGGCAGAAAAATAACGGAGATGAGAAAAAGGAGAAAATAGACAAGAAAATTAGACAAAGGAAAGGAGTTCCAGAAATAAAAAGGTAGGAAAACAAAAGAGAGAAAATTAACTAAGAAGTAGAACAACAAAAAGAAAATCCCAGAAAAGAAATACTTGAGTTCTCTAATTAAGTATTCGGTACAATGATGGGAGAACAATGCAGTATGACAAATAGCTATAAATTTTCAGACTTCTGAGAACAAAGTGAAGATGTTTAACCTTCCAGAAAGAAAGAAAAATAAAACAAGTCACATACAAAATTTCAGGAATCAGAACAGCATTAGGTTTCTCAACAGCAATGTTGCAAGCTAAAAAAACAAAACAAAACAAAACAAAAAACACAGGGTGCGGTGGCTCATGCCTGTAATCCCAGCACTTTGGGAGGCCAAGGCAGGTGCACCACTTGAGGTCAGGAGTTTCAGAGCAGCCTGGCCAACATGGTGAAACCTTGTCTGTATCAAAAATACAAAGTAACTGGGTGCAGTAGCAAGCGCCTGTGATCCTAGCTGCTTGGGAAACTGAGGCAGGAGAATCGCCCGAACCTGAGAGGTGGAGGTTGCAGTGAGCTGAGATTGTGCCACTGCACTCCAGCCTGGGCGACAGAGCGAAACTCCGTAAAAACAACAACAGCAACAACAACGGAACAACCTCCTTATAATTTTGAGGGAGAATGATCACCAACTCAGCATTCTATACCTACTTACACTTTTAATCAGTTGTGAAAGTCAGGTATTAAAAACTCAAAGAATTTAACTAACGTGCACCTTTTTGCAAGAAACTACTGGAGGAAATACGCCACTCAATGAAAAAGTAAGCTAGGAAAGTTGGTGCCATAGGTCCCAGTTACTGAAAGGCACCCAACACAGGAGCAAAACTCAGGCAGTTCCCAGACTGGTGTTAAAGAGACAAACCAGGATGATGGCAGAGAAGCAGGTCAAGAGAAACACTAATTCAGAGATTGGCACAAGAGGATTAAGGAGGCCAAGCAGGATGTCTTAAGAAATAATAAAACTGACATTTTAACAGATGCATTTGACAGTTTTGAAAGAGTACTTACAGTTCTGTTTGAAAGTCAAGATATAAATAAGATATTGACATAAAAAGCTAAACAAATAAAAAAGAAGCTGCTAATAACTCCAGGGACAGAAAAAGAAAAGCAAGCAAAGAAATATATTATGCCTATATATTCAGCTGGAAATGATAGTCATATAGTCATATAATGTAAACAGTGAATATTGATGTAACTATAATTATGACATTAATGGGATTAGATATTGGATTGAGGAAGTGTGTGTGTGTGTGTGTGTATGTGTGTGTGTATGCATGTTTTGTGAGAGAGTTAAATACTCATTTTTCATTGGGAAAAATCAATACTATTTAAGATTAATAAATTGAGACAGTATAAGCATGGTATTTAGAAATTGTGGTGCTCACTATCAGAATAACCACTATGAAGTGGAAAACTAGTCTGTCTTATCTCAAAATTAATTTAAACATTTCCTGCTTTCTCCAGGGAGTGGAAATTTGGAAGGGAAGAGGTAACATTTCAAATTTTGATTTTTTACAAAAAATTATTGAATTGAGTTTTTAAACTGTGTATGATTTACAGTTTCTGGTTTAGCATGTAAGAAACTTGGAAGTTGCCACCTTGTCTCATAAGGAAAAAGCTGAACACACTGAGAAAACATCAACTTGTCTTAGATTCATAAGAGAAGTGATGTCACAGGGCAAACCTCTGCTTCCCAGACTGGAGAGACCATCAGGTGAATACAGAAAGTCGCAACTTACTGAAGCAAACACCTCTGCAGTAACCAGTGCTGGGGGAGGGAAACCTGAATTGTGATTGAAGGATTGCTGGAGGCTTAGTGTGGATGAGTCTAAGAAATAAAAACACCAAGGGACCCCAGGTGTCAGGGGCCCCCACAGTTTTGTGAGTTTTACCTACTGGTGTTGTACCAGTTTCTCACAGTGAATGTCAGAGAAATATCTTCTTGTGCTTCCAGCAGGGGTGGGGAGTCAGGGGAAGGGACTATTTTGAAAACGCCAGAGCATTCTGTTCTTAACAAGATCTTCTCTCAGAAGAAACTAACCAGAGCCTAACCTGCTGGGGTTTTTTCAGAGCCTAACTGAGCTGAAGTCAAACTCCAGCTGACTTTAGCCATCCTGTCCTATCTCAGGGTGAAAAAAATAATAATAAACTGAGAACTTGTGGAGTCCATAATTTGGAGGCACAGGCTCACTAACAGACTGAAACCTAAATAATCATAGGACTATAGAATGCTTCCCCTGCCCACACAGCTTACCACCCATTACTGAAGCCCAATTTACAGCAGTTCCTTTTACCCAGTCCATCATGTCTGGCTGTCAGCAAAAACAACAAGGCATACTAAGAGGCAAAAAACAGTTTGAAGAGACAGACCAAGCATCAGAACCAGACTGAGATATGGCAGTGTTAATGGAATTATCAGACAAGGAATTTAGAACAACTATAATTAAAATACTAAGGGATAAATGAATAAAGTAGACAGCATGCAAGAACAGATGGGCAACATAAGCAAAGAGATGGAAATTCGAAGAAAGTACCAAAAAGAAATGCTAGGGGTCAAAAACACTGTAATAGAAACGAAAAATGCCTTTAAAGGAGTTATTAGTAAACTGGACACAACTCAGGGGGAATAATAAAAAAAAAAACAGCTTGAGGATATTTCAATAGAAACTTCCGAAACAAAAAATAAAAGAGAAAAAAAAATACTGAAAAATACCAGAACAGAATATTGAAGAACTATAGGACAACTACAGAAGGTATAACATGTGTGTAACGGGAATACCAGAAGGAGAAGAAAGAGAGAAGGCAAGAGAAGAAACACTTGAAACGTTAATGACTTAGAATTTTCCCCCAATTAATGTCAGACACCAAACCACAGATCCAGCAAAGTCAGAGAACACCAAGCAGAATAAATGCCAGAAAAATTGAACCTCAGCATATAATTTTCAAACAACATGAAATCAGAGATAAAGAAAATCCTGAAAGAAGCCAGAGGAAGAAATACCTTATCTATAGAGGAGCAAAGATAAGAACTACATCTGACTTTTCCTCAGAAACCATGTAAACAGGAAGAGTCGAGTGAAATAGTTAAAGTTTGAGAGCAAAAAAGTCCACCTATTTGGAATTCTGTACCCTATGAAATTATCCTTCAAAAGTGAAGGAGAAATACAGACTCGGTGGGACAAACAAAAATTGAGAGATTTTATTGCCAGAAAGCCCATCTTACAAGAAATATTAAAAGAAGTCCTTTAGAGAGAAGGCAAATGACATCGGTCTGTAATTCATATTTACATGAGGAAAGAGAAAGCACTGGAGAATAAATAAGTGAAGGAAAAATAAACGCTGTTATTTTTCTTATTCTTAAGTGATCCAACAGGTAACAACTTGTTCAAAATAATATAAGCAACAATGTATTTGATTATGTATATTTTTATTTATATATAAGTAAAATGCATGACAGCAATAATACAAAGGATGGGAGGAAGGAATTTGGATAATTTGGTTATTATAAGGTACTGGCACTACCCTTGAAGTAGTATATTGTTATATTGTTATTTGAAAGTGAACTTGGATTTGTCATAAATGTATATTGCACACTCTAGGGCAACCTCTAAACTAAAAAAAAAAAAAAAAAAAAAAAAAAAAAAAAAAAAAAAAAAAAAGCATAACTGATATGCTAAGAAAGGAGAGAAAATAGATAATATAATATACTCAAAACCACAAAAGGCAAAAAAAAAAAAGTGAAGGAGAAAAATAGAAACAAAGAACAAGGGCAATAAATACAAAACTAACAAAATTTGGTAGATATTAATCCAACTATATCAATGATCACTTTGAATGCCAATGGTCTAAATGTACCAATTAAAAGAGTATCAAAGTAGATCAAAATACAAGATCTAAGTGTGTGTTGTCTATAAAAAATGCACTTTAAATATAAAGACACAGGTGAATTAAAAGAAAATAGATGGAGAAAGATATATCATGCTCACATTAATCAAAAGAAAGCAGTAACAACTGTATTAATTTCAGACATAGCCTACTTCAGAGCAAAGAAAGTTGTCAGAAACAAAGAGGGCCATCATATAATGATAAAAGGGTCACTTCTCCAAAAAGACATAACAGTTTTTAATGCGTATGCACCTAACAACAGAGCATCAAAATATGTGAGGCAAAAACCAATAGAATGGCAAAAAAATAGATTAACACATTATTGTTAGACACTTTAATACCCCTCTCCTCCTTCAGAAATGAACGGATATACCAGGCAGAACATTAGTAAGAGTATAATTGAACTAAATAGCACCACCAATCAACTGGATATAATGGACATGGACTACTTCGTATAACAACAGAAGAATATATAATCATCCCTCAGTATCCATGGGAGATTGGTTCCAGGATCCCCCTCAAATACCAAAATCCATGAATGTGCAAGTCCCTGATATAAAGTGGTATAGCATTTGCATATAACATTTGCGCATCCCTTTGTATACTGTAAATCATCTCTAGATTACTTATACCTAGTACAATGTAAATGCTACGTAAATAGTTGTTGTTAGTATTATTGTTGTTAATAGTATTATTAGTATAATTAGTATTAATGATTGTTAATAGTATTATTGAGGGAAACATGAAAGAAAAAAGTCTGTACGTGTTCAGTACAAACATATTTTTTTTCAAATATTTTCTATCTGTGGTTGATTGAATCCATGAATACAAAATCCAAAGTTATGAAGGGCTGACTATACATTCTGAGCTCCCATGGAACACTCACCAAGACAGAACCCCATTCTGGGCCATAAAACATATTTCAACAAATTTTTTAAAACAGAAATCATATAATGTCTGCTGTTAGACTATAATAGAACTAAACTAAAACACAGTAACAAAGATAGCTGGAAAATCCTCAAATACGAGACTAAACAATAAATTTCTAAATAAGACATGGGAGAAATAAGAAATCTCAAGATAAATTTAAAAATATTTTAAACCAAATGGAAATGAAAACACAACTTACCCAAATTTGGGGGATGCAATTAAAATGTACTGCACATGGAGGGAAATTTACAGTATTGAATGCATGCATATATTAGAAAAAAAGATCTAAACTCTACTATCTAAGCTTCCACCTTAGGAAGTTATAAAAAGAAATTAAATTACCCAAATTAAATCCAAAGTAAGCAGAAGGAAAGAAATAAAAATTAGAGCAGAAATCAAAGAAATTGAAAACATAAAATAAAGAAAATCAATGAAACCAAAAGCTGGTTCTTTGTAAGGATCAATAAAATTGATAATCCTCTAGTTATTCTAAGAAAAATGAGAGAAGACATGAATTGCTAATAATCAGGAATGAAAGAGGTGACATCATTGCAGATGTGGTGAACATTAAAAGGATAATAAAGGAATATAATGAATAACTCTCTGCCCACATTTGATAACCTAGAAAAATTTACCAGTTCCTTGAAAGATACAATCTTTCAAAACACACACCAGAAGAAATAAACAATGTGAATAGGCCTAGATTTATTAAATAAATTAAATAAATAAATAATAAACCTTCCATGGCAGAAAGCACCAGGTCTAGATGGGTTTATGGTAAATTCCACCAAATGTTTTATTTTATTTTAGAATTTCTTTTATCATCATCATTATTATTATTGAGACATGTCTCTCTCTGTTGCCCAGGCTGGAGTACAGTGGCAAGATCACTGCAGCCTTATCCTCCCGAGCTCAAGAGATCCTCCCACCTCAGCCTCCCAAGTAGCTGGGACTATAGGCATGTGCCACTATGTCCAGCTAATTTTTGTATTTTTTGTAGAGATAGCGTTTCATCGTGTTGCCCAGGCTGGTCTCAAACTCCTGAGCTCAAGCAATCTGTCCACCTCAGCCTCCCAAAGTGCTGAGATTACAGGTGTGAGCCACCATGCCTAGCCAATTCCACCAAATATTTAAGGAAGAAATTTTACCAATACTCTACAATCTCTTTCAGAAAATGGGAGCAGAGACAATATTCTGACTCTAACTAATTCAATGAGGCTGCTATTACTCTAATTCCAAAACTAGGCAAAGGTATTACAAAAAAAAGAAAACTACAGAACAACAACTGTCATGAACATAGAAGCAAAAATCCTCAACAAAATATTAGCCAACTGCATCTGATTATGTATAAAAGGAATTATATACCAAAACCCAATTAGGATTAATCCCAGGTGTGCAAGGCTGTTTCAACATTTAAAAATGAATTAATGAAATCCATCACATGGAAAGATTTAATAAGAAAAATCATATGATCATATCAATTGTTGTAGAAAAGGTATTTGACAAAATTAAAGCCTCATTCATGATAAAAACTCTCAGTAAACTAGGAATAAGGAGAATTTCCTCAACTTTATGAATAATTTCTACAAAAACCCTACAGCTAACATTATACATAATGGCGAGGACATGAAGCCTTCCTTCTAAGACCAGGAACAAAGGGAAGATATCCCCTCTCACCACTGCTTTTCAACATTGTACTGGAAATCTTAGCTAATACAGTAAGAAAAGGAAATAAAAGGTATACAGATTGGAAGAGAAGAAATGAGTCTGTCTTTATTTGCAGATGACATGATCATCTATATATACAATCTGAAAGAATCCACAAAAAAGATCTCTGGCATTAATAAGCAATTGTAGGCCAGGTATCATGGCTTATGCCTGTAATCCCAGCACTTTGGGAGGCCAAGGTGGGCAGATCACTTGAGGTCAAGTGTTTGAGAGCAGCCTGACCAACATGGTGAAACCCTATCTCTACCCAAAATAAAAAAAAATTAGCTGGGCATGGTGGTGCATGCCTGTAATCCCAGCTACTCTGGAGGCTGAGGCACAAGAATCACTTGGACCTGGGAGGTGGAGGTTACAGTGAGCCGAGATCGTGCCACTGCACTCCAGCCTGAGTGACAGAGCAAGACTCTGTCTCAAAAGAAGAAGAAGAAGAAAAAAGCAAAGCAATTATAGCAAGGTTTCAGGATGCAAAGTTAACAAAGTTAACAGAGGGCTGGGGCCATTTTGGAAGCATTTGCGAGGCTCCACTTCTACAAGTATGGAGAAGGCAAAAGGCAAGGAGACCTCCACAGAGAAGTCAAGGGAAGAGGATCAGCAGGCTTCTAATCAACTAAACATGATTGCTTTGCCAGGAACATCAGCAAAGGGAACCAAAGAAAAAATGTCTGTCAAAGGCAATAAAGTGCTCTGTCCTAAGAAGAAGGCAGAGTACAGTGACAACCCCAGACCTCAGAAGAAAATACCAATCCCTCCATTACCCTCTAAACTGCCACCTGTTAATCTGATTCACCGGGACATTCTACGGGTCTGGCGAAGCTGAGCTCCAAAGGCCAGAAATTGGATGCATATAAGCGCCTGTGTGCCTTTGCCTACCCAAATCAAAAGGATTTTCCTAGCACAGCAAAAGAGGCCAAAATCCGGAAATCATTGCAAAAAAAATTAAAGGTGGAAAAAGGGGAAACGTCCCTGCAAAGTTCTGAGACACATCCTCCTGAAGTGGCCTTTCCCCCTGCGGAGGGGCCACCTGCCCTGGAAGATTCCACTGCTCTCCTTGAGGGAGTTAATATAGTTGTGGTGACAACTTCTGCCCCAGAGGCTTTGCTGGCCTCCTGGGCGAGAATTTCGGCCAGGGCGAGGACGCCAGAGGCAATGGAACCTCCACAAGAGGCCTGTGGTGTCAGGTGGTGTGTGGTCCATGGGAAAAGCCTCCCTGCAGATCCAGATGGTTGGGTTCACCTGCAGTTTCATGCTGGTCAAGCCTGGGTTCCAGAAAAGCAAGAAGGGAGAGTGAGTGCACTCTTCTTGCTTCCTGCCTCCAATTTTCCACCCCCGCATCTTGAAGACAATATGTTGTGCCCCAAATGTGTTCACAGGAACAAGGCCTTAATAAAAAGCCTCCAATGGGAATAGAATATCAGGAAAAAGGCCACATCTATGGTAATTAATGGCAGAAAGTCTGGAGAGTCGGATTCTGCGGGGCTGCTGACAGGTGAACTCTGGTCCTCTGCACACCTGTTTATGGACCGTGCAGACTGGTGGGGTGGCAGATGTTAGCCTAAGAGCCCTAGCAGTGCCTGTTGCTTTGTGAGTGGAGATAGAGACTCTCAGATTTAAAAACGGAAAAACATTTTGCAAATTACCATAAATTGTAGTTAATATGTAGAAAAACTCATTCATACTACTTTTCTAAAATAGGCATGACTTCAGCAGCAGCTCTTTTTTGTTTTGTTTTGTCTTTTGAGACAGTGTCTCACTCTGTTGCCCACGCCGGAGTGCACTTGTGCGATCTCAGTTCAGTGCAATCTCTGCCTCCTGAGTTCAAGTGATTCTCCTGCCTCAGCCTCCTGAGTAGCTGGGATTACAGCACCGCCACCACACCCAGCTTTTTTTTTTTTTTTTTTTTTTTTTGTCAGTAGAGATGGGGTTTCCCCATATTGGCCAGGCTAGTCTCAAACTCCTAGACTCAAGTGATCCACCCGCCTTGGCCTCCCAAAATGCTGGGATTATGGGCATGAGCCACTGTGTCTGATCTTCAACAGCTCTTTTAAGTGAGAAGTTCGTCAGCTAAGCATTGTGAAGGAGTTGAGTAAAACGGTAGTTGGCTCTTGTGCTCAATTTTCTCTTCCTCTGAACACTGACTACTTTAGGAGCTGCTTCATTCCAATTGCAATTTCATAAAACGTAGAGTATTTTAAGGCAAAGAAAGGCTGTTAATTCTCTTCCTCCCTCAAACATATGATTTTTAATATTTGAAACAATATTTTTCAAAGTTCTCTTAACCTGAGATTTCTATGGTTTGACTCCAGGATCAAAACACAAGGGACTTTGTCTGTATTATTTCACTTATAATTGTTTTGTATATTTCTGGTGTTTAAAATGTTTAAGGTTGCTTCCCACTCATAAATACATAATATGTTGAACTTAAAATGTGTTTATTAACTGATTCTCCATAAATAAAAATAAGATGTGTATATAAAATAATTCATCTGTTGTATTTAGGGAACCGTATTCGTTGCATGCAAATTTTATTGTTAGTGTTCTTAACTCAAAAGTAGGAGTAAACCAAAATGTGTGATTTTTCTTTTGTATGACTCATTTGTTTGTTCTTTATTAGTTGGCGGTATGGGTTGGATCATTTGTTTTTAAAACTACTTAGGTATGATTGTCATACAAAAACTGTACATATTTAATGTATCCTATTGAGTGTAATTAATTTTTAACTTTTTTGTGTACTTCCTAAATTTATAGTCCGGTGAGTCTGGGAACAGATCTGTTTTTCACTTGTCCTGATTTAATGGCAGTTTCCACCATTGTTTTGTTATTACAAGTATGGAATCTTTATTATTTTTATTTTATTTTATTTTGCCCCTTTAATGAAGATACTAAAAATAATGCACTGGAAGGAGTGGCAGAGTTGGAAAATTTGTAACCATCATAATTCAGATGTAATAGGTTTGGGAAAGAATCCTCAAAAATGTTAAAGCAAGGGAGGAAAGTTTGTTGAGAAGCAAGATGTTCTCTCCTGGACCCCATTGGTTGTTGGTGGTCAGAATTGTTCAGTGTAATAAATAATAGACACATTTTTCTTGTACTAAAAAAAAAAAAACAAAAAAACCCCCCAAAAAAACAAAGGTAACACACAAAAATCAATCACTTTCCTATATATCAGCAATGAACAAGTGGGATTTGAAATTAAAACACAATACCATTTATGTTAGCATCCAAAAAGATGAAATAAAGTTGGCTCTCAGTATCTATGAGTTCTACATCTGTGCATCCGATCACCTGCAGATTAAACATACTCATTAAAAAAATAAAAAGTAAAAATAATAAAATATAAGACAAATAGAAATACAGTGTAATAAAGTATTTACCTAGCATTTACATTGTATTAAGTATTATATGTAATCTAGAGATGATTTAAAATCTCCAGGAGGATGTGCATGATTATATGCAAATGCTACACCATTTTATATTAGAAACTTGAGCATTTTTGGAGTTTAGTATCTGTGGGGGGTCCTGAAATCAACATCCCATGGATGCCAAGGGACGACTGTGCTGAGAAATAAATATAACAAAATCTGTATACAACCTTTATAAGGAAAACCAGAAAACTCTGATGAAAGAAACCAAAGAGGAACTAAATAAATGGAGAGATATTCCATATTCATGGGTAGGAAGACTCAATATTGTCAAGATATTAGTTCTTCCTAGCTTGATCTGTAGATTCAATACAATCCCAGTCAAAATCTCAGCAAGTTATTGTGTGGATATTGACACGCTAATTCTAAACTTTACATGGAGAAGCCAAAACAAAACAAAACAAAACAAAACAACAGGATAGCCAATACAATATTGAAGGAGAACAAAATTGGAGGAGTGACACTATCTGAATTTAAGACTTACCATAAAGCCGCCATAATCAAGACAAAGTGGTATTGGTGAAAAATAGACAAGCAGATCAAAGGGTGAGAATAGAGGGCCCAGAAATGACCCAACATAAATATAGTAAGCTGATCTTTAACAAAGGAGCAAAAGCAATATAATGGAACTAGAAATCTTTTGAACAAATAGTGCTGAGACAACTGGACACCCACACGCAAAAGTAAGAATTTTTACAGACCTTACATCCTTCACAGAAATTTAACTCAAAAATGGATCATTGACCTAAATGAAAAACTATAAAACTCTTGAAAGAAAACATAGGAGAAAATCAAGATGATCTTCAGTTTGATGATGACTTTTTAGATATAAAACTGAAGGCACGACTCATTAATGGAAGAACTGATAAGCTGAACTTAATTAAAATTTAAAATTCCTGTACTACGAAAGACACTGTCAAGAGAATGAAAAGACAAGCCACAGACTGAAAGAAAATTTTTGACAAGGGACTGTTACCTGAAATATACAAAGAATTCTTAAAACTCAACAATAAGAAAACAATCAGATTAAAAAATGGACCAAAGACCTTAACAGATATCTTACCAAAGAAGATATACAAAATGACAAATAAGCACATGGAAAGATGTTCATTTCATATGTCATCAAGGAAATGCAAATGGAAACAATGATATCCTATTACATACCTATTACTATGGCCAAAATCCGGAATACTTACACCACCAAATGCTGGCAAGGATGTGGAGCAACAGGAACTCATTCATTGCTTGGTAGCAATGCAAAATTTAACAGTCACTTTGGAAGACAGTTTTGTGGTCTCTTACAAAATGAAATACATGATTCAGTAGTTGTACTTGGTATTTACCCAAAGCAATTAAAATTTGATGTCCACACAAAAACCTGCACACATATGTTTATAGCGGCTTTGTTCATAATTTCCTAACTTGGAAGAAACCAAGGTGCTTGTATACATTCAATAGGTGAAAGTATACATAAACTGTGGTACATTTAGACAGTGGAATATTATTCAGCCCTAAAAAGAAATGAGCTATCAAACCATGAAAAGACATGGAGGAAACTTAGATGCATACTACTAAGTGAAAGAAGCCAATCTGAAAAGGCTCTATGCTGTATGAGTCCAACTATATAACATTCTGGAAAAGGTACTACTATGGAGACAGTAAAAAGCTCAGTGGTTACCAGGGATTAAGGAGAAGGGAGGGATGAATAGGCAGAGACAGAGAATTTTTAGGGCAGTGACACTACTCTGTAGGATACTATAATGGTGGATACAGGTTATTATCCATTTATCTAAACCCACAGAATGTAGAACACCAAGAGTGAACCCTAATGTAAACTATGGACACTGGATCATAAGGATGAATCAAAATAGGTCATCAGTGGTAACAAATGTACAACTGTGGTGGGGGATACTGATAGTAGGGGAGGTCATACATATGCAGAGGCAGGGAGTATATGGGAAATCTCTGCACCTGAACCTAAAATCGCTCTTTAAAAGATCTATATACAAGCATAGCTGTCACAAATTAACTGAAAATCATACAGAAATTAGAAAATTTGACAACTGTATGATCTTTGTATTGGAAAAGATGTTACTAGATCATTCAGTGACTTTCAAACTTTTTGGACTACTACTCACCATTAGAATATATGTCACATAACAACCTAGGACACACACACACACACATACTTTGCACCTACAAAACCATATTATATATTTCATGAAACAATGCTTAGGTTTACTCTTTGTAATCTGCTGATATTTTTAATACTATTTTTCTCTATATTTTAAGAAAATATGTTGGATTGTGACTCACTAATTAATTTCGTGAACTGTGATTTGAAAAATACTAATCTAATACAATATTTGGTGTTTTGGACCCAACCCCTTACAGAAAACTTCCTGTTTCCCACTCAGCACTGATCTTTGGCCAAGTGCACCAACAGGACTCCTGAGGTGGTTTAGGGTTGGGCAGGGTTCAGTGGGACCATTTCACATTGGAGCCGACAATCTCCTTCAAGTCCTCTGGAGCCAAGATTGGAGGCAGGAATACATCTCAGTGAATGCAATAGCTTTCTGGGTCCTACAGTGATATGAACATTTCAGTCAACACTTTTGCACATGGGGGTACTTAATAAATACTTGCTTTGCTGATTTGGCTTCACTTGTTAATAAAAGCCCACTAAAGCCTTATCGTAAGCATGCACTTATTCTCCTTACTTTGTACTATGAACAAAGCTTAAATAGAGCTGCTGGCATGTTAAATGGTTTGCATTTGTGTTCCCATTTGACTTAGTAGATATTGACCCATGGCATCTTGAAGGGTTCAGTGTTCAGAATGATGCTGAAGCTCCATCACTGGTGTCATTCTTTTGAAGGGTGCTCATACATCATTTCTCAGTCAAGTTCATTCAACTTCATTCACAGGGGATGGACTGGAGCCCATGCAGGGCTTTCTTGTTAAGCACAGCAAAAGGATGCACATTTCAGACATCTCAATGGACCAGATCCTCACAAAAGGATGAAAAGTTTGAAAACAGAAACAGAATAGTGGAAGAGTTTGGTTTAGTGAAAATATAGGCCTCTGGAAACTACTGTGCTCCATTTTCTTTAATTCCTTTAATTCTTGAACTTCAAATATAACAAATGAACTGCTAATGTTATAAAGATTAGACCCTGTCTCTGGAGAATAGGTATAGCTACAAAGACATTGAAGATTATTGGAAGCTTGTCTGGTGTGTGGTGAACTTAGGATATAATCTTTAGCTGACTTAATATTTTGTCACCTGTGAATTTTCTTGAAAGTTTTCTAGAGGGAAACACTGATTCACAAGTTTTTAAGGTTTTTTTTTTTTTCTTTTGGCTTGTTTGTTTTGTTTTTAAACTAAGCAGAAATTCATAAACGTGTATTATAAAGTTGTCACTCATTCTAGTGGCTTTCTGTTTTTTCTTTTCAAGCTTGTGGAAATTGTACATATTTTTAATGCTTTCAAATAAAACATACATCAAAGGAAAAAGTTCTTTTCCTCTGAACAATTTAAAATCCCATTAAAAAGCTTTATACAATCTTAAATTCCCATCAGAACATATCACAGAAACTGCTGGTCAAGAGGAAAGTACGTGAGAGACTTGTTTTAAAACAGAAGAGTAATAGTTATTTCTGCGCCTGTTTTTGTAACTCAGTTGAAAACCGAGCTACAACCGAAAAAAGATACTTAAAGAATGTGTGGAGACCTGGAATGTGGGAGTGAAAGATCACCGGTAGATTGCTGCTATTGATAAGGTGCATAACAAGTATAATTTAACTCTGATGAAGTGTTTCTCAAAGTTTTATCTGTGGGCCAGTTTCATCAGAATCACTTCAGGTGCTTGTTAACATCTGAGGTTAGCTAGCTCCTCATATCTGAGAGTAGGGTCCAGGAAGATATGTCCAACAAGTTCCCCAGGTGATGTTGATGAACACTTAAAGAAAGAACAAGTGCTCTGATGATGGCGGATTGTGTGTGGAGGTTGGAGAGAGTAGGAAGTTCAGAAAGAAAGAGGGAGTGGGGCAGAGAGAAGTGGGTAGAGGGAGAGAGAGGAAGAGAACCTGGCCACTATTTATAAATGTAGCAGAAATAAATATTCTCGTGCTACTCCAGAAATCGTAAAACAAACAAACAAACAAACAGTGATTGTTGCTCTAGATTTTCTAGAAAGAGGTTCGTCTGGGAGATTAACACAGTGTATCTGAAACCCTTCTTGGAATCATGGAATTCTCTAAAAGCTGCTGAAATTCTCTCCTCCTTTTTCTTATTGTCAGACCCCACGTGTGTGCCATTTTCTTTGTTTCCTTCTTTGTCCTGTGTATCATGGTACTCACATGACCATTTTCAATCCATGTTCTGAAACATTGACCCTTTTGTACTGTGAACAAAGCCTTTCAGAAGTGCAATTCTTTTTAAAAACTATTTTAATCTGCTATATACAAATCATGTAGGTTATATAATGTTAAACAATGACATTATGTATCAGAAAGGGGAGCAGAGCAAATACTTTGCAGATTGTGAATTATCCAAATCTACTGATACTGCACAGATGCTCTTTTACCCTAAAAGTGAGGAACTAGTGGTTTTTGAGTAAAATCTTAGACTAAGCACTCCACTTTGTGACTCACAGTGTTGTTTGCAGACCAGCAGAATTGCCATCACCTGGGACATCATTAGGAATGCAGAATCCTGAGTTCTCCCCAGACATACTTAATACAATTCTACATTCTAAAAATATCCCCACGTGATCTGTATGCACTCTCAAGTTCCAGAAGCACTGTTTACCATTCAGTTCATTTGCAAACGATGAGAAGTTCTGTTACTGCACAACAGTACACATTTCTCCTAAGTAATGGTGCAGTTTTTTTTTTTTTTTTTTTTTGAGACGGAGTCTCGCTCTGTCGCCCAGGCTGGAGTGCAGTGGCGCAATCTCGGCTCACTGCAAACTCCGCCTCCCGGGTTCACGCCATTCTCCTACCTCAGCCTCCCCAGTAGCTGGGACTACAGGCGCCCGCCACTGCGCCCGGCTAATTTTTTTTTCTATTTTTTAGTAGAGACGGGGTTTCACCATGGTCTCGATCTCCTGACCTTGTGATCCGCCCGCCTCGGCCTCCCAAAGTGCTGGGATTACAGGCGTGAGCCACCGCGCCCGGCCAATGGTGCAGTTTTTATACATGTGGAGTTTTGCTCTAGCCATCTGAAATGTAGAGCTGGAAAAGATGATATAATCTCAAATTTGCAAATTCATGGCCCTGGGCCCTTTGCAAGCTCAAGTAAAAACTTTGCAGAAACTTTCAAAAGCTGTTAAAACCACAGGAAGTGTAATTCTTCCTCCACTTTGACTGCTTTTCTCCAGAGCAGCAGTCTTCTGGAATTCCAGTGCATACATTTCTCTACATTGCTATAGAAGCAGGCTTTGGACATGCGACCCACGTGTAGAACGTTCCCAGTCTTACAGAAAACTGATTGTGTCTGTCCACACACACTGGTCATTGTTATAATACAAATTGAGCTGGCATATTTCATGTCTAATCACTATAATAGGTGAACAAAATAGCAGGAAGGCCCTGGTGGCATTAGTATGAAATAGTGTCAGCCATTTAAATGGGAAATCTGGGTAACTTGTGAAAAACAGCTTTTTGTTTTCCCCAAGAAATTTAAGGTAATTATGTTGGAGTTTCAGAGTTACATAGTTGGAGGGTGGAAGAGGCTTGTTTGGGTCACACTCGCTGTTTCTTGCACCTGGTAGGACCTCATCTAGAACAGGCAGATTGTCTTGTCATGAGCTGAAGTCTCTCACTGTAAGACACAAGAAATCACACAGCAACTGTGGTGTTCTTGGTTAAGAATCTACCTTTCATGAATATTGAAGTACATTGTAACTTCTGTCAACTATATGGGCGAGAATGGGCATTTTGCCAAGCCTGAGACCTAGACTGCCCTGGGATGACTTTGGTAGTCTTTAGCAGATACCAAGTTAAAAAAAAAAAACAACAAAAACCCTTTATTCATTCTCTCAAGATGGTAGAGAAAAAACACACACACACATTCCCTCTAACGCACGGACTTGAAACTAAGGGAGAGATCAATCATTTAGATTGTTTTAGAATCCAAATTTTAAAAGTTCGAACATTTAGTAATGAGTAGTAATGAGTAATTTAATAATTTAGTAATGAGTAGTAGTACTAGAACATGAGTGGTAATATGATTACCCCAAAAGTTGCCTGCTGTATAATTAGTGAATTGATACATTCTTTCAACAAATATTTGCCGAACACCTAAATGCCAAGTACTTTGTTAAGAGCTGGGGATTTGAAGGAAATTGAAGTTGATTCATGACTTCAAGACTTTTAGAAAAGAGAAATATAGAAGCAAGAACAAAATAATGTGATAAGTGCTAAAATGCTAAAATTCAGGTACACATTTAAAGTTACATAACTGCCAGCTGCTGTGGTTCATACCTGTATTCCCAGTATGTTGGGAGGCTGACATGGTAGAAGCTCAGGAGTTCGAGACTGGCCTGGGCAACAGAGTGAGACCTCATCTTTACAAATTCTTTTTTTAATTACCTAAGAAGTAGTGCAGTTGTCTTAATTGAACAAGATGAGAGAGATCCTTTTTTACTGTAAATCTACCTACTTCAGATAGGTGGTAATGCTTAATTTCTCTATAATATTTAAAATTTGTTAAAAAATGACATCAACTCATTAGTATTCAAATTGTTCATTGTAGACATTTTGATTTAAAGTTTGGACAAGAGGCATTGACACGCTATTATTACTATGAGTCTATGTTGGGTCAGTGGTTTTCAAAGTGAGGCCTGAGTGTCTTTGGTAATTTACAAAGGTCCTCAGGGAATTCAGGAAAATGATGTCCTGTGGTTTTAATCCTGTAATATAGTTATACTTTTTCTAGCATCAATTCTTCATTTACTTAAAATATTCCTCATTGGTATCCTATCAAAAAACTGTTTTTTCCATTGAGTTTGTTTTACCTTTTTAAGGGAATAGATGCCCTGTAGGGACTTTTGCCTCATAAATATTTTCCAAAATTTTTGCAAACAATCAAAAGCAGAAGACCAGTTTCAAGATGATAGAGCTAAATAATATGAATGTGCTAGATGCCATTATGAAAAATATCTATTAGAGAGTGTAAAAGTATTCTGTGTTTATTATGATTTCCGAATATATAACTTCTTCCTCAAAGTACCAAAATGTATCTTCAATCCCCTGAAGCTTCTCACAGTCAGATAAATAGTGAAGGGGGTGGGTGTCAAACAGTACCACTAGTATTAAGGCCATGAGTTTTGATCTGATAACCTTGAAATTTCATGGAGTCTGAGGATTGCACATTCAAATATATTACTGAGCACACAGGTTACAAAAAACCTTGTGATCATGTTTGATTGAGGACCCAGTAAGGACAGACATAAGAACTTTGCAAAAACAGCCAGAAATTTCTTGTAACCTTTCAGGATTATTAAAATTCTGTGGAGCTCAAACAAAGCATTTCTATGGCTTTGCAACTCCTAGTCATGGCTACAAATCTATATCAAAGCAGAAATTCCTCTGAGAGAAAATCTGAGAAAGTTCGTGTTTTTTCCCTGAAGACCAACCCTACAGCTCAAACTCAGGAAAGTTTTTGGATTATTTTTTCCTTAGTTTTCATGGCATATTACTTAAATTAATGTAATAAAACATCCTACTCAGAGGCTGGCACTCTGCTGAACAAAAGGTAACACTTTTACTCCTCCTCCATGTTATACTATGAGAGAAATTGATGGGCTAAATTAAGGTACTTTCAAGTGAAAGAAGGACCCGTCAGAGTAAAGTGAAATAATAATTATAGTATAAAATCCCAGAATAATAGTTATCACAAAGGTGATGCTAATGCTGCAGGTCAAAATATTTTTTAAAGTTTAAATAAAGGCCCTGGTTGATGCTGGTATATATCTTAGTTACATACATTTTACCTGGTGTTCTACATAGAACCCTGTTTCCTGCTCTGCTCCAAGTTCTGTGTGAACATTATGTAGCCTCTGATGTAACAAAAAATCATGCGTTTGTCTGGATATATATGGCATCTCAGTAGGTAGAATAAAAATATCTTGCATCTAGATTAAACTTTATCTCAATCTTTGTCACCTTGGAAAAGACCAAACCATCATATACTAATAGCGTGACATGTGTGTGCAAAATCCACACATTGAGGATGACAGAATGCCCTTTGGAAGCCTAAAGCACTGGAAAGGGTTTGGTGCTCCTCTTCTTCTTTGCTAAACTCTATAACCTAAATTGCTAAATAAAAGGAAAGAAGTCGAATAAAGTTCTGTTTTTTCCCCATAGTGACTACTTTGATGCTCCTTTGGGAAATATTAGATGCCACATTCCTTCACAATACACATTCCCATTATTATGTGCCTTGCTCTGCATTGCCATAAGCAGGTGCCCAGTCCATATGTTATTCTGGATGTGCCTCACTTTATATTACATGTCCCTAAAAATTGTGGCTGAACTGAAATGTAAACTAGGTAGAATAATATGTCATCATGGTGAATTACTTTATCAAAAATGATTTTATATTTCTCAATTTTCCATTTTTAAAGTTGGAATTTTAATATACCAAATATTCTCAAAGTGGATCTCATTTTATTTTGAGATTGACAGAATCAACCAATCAATGGATACATATAGTCATGGGTTGGCACTGTGATGAAAACCAGGGAATTCAAAATAGAAGACACAGCCTTTCCCAATGAAATGATGAGACAGGTGTGTGTTCACACACACCCGTAACAAAACACAGTCACACACAGTAAGTGCCAAATGATTAATGCAGTCACTAAATAATTTGTAGTAGAAAGTGATCACTTGATGGAGAGGATTTAGACAGATAGAAAGGAAGTGTAAGAACATTGTAGGGCAGGGTGCAGTGGCTCAAGCCTGTAATCCCAGCACTTTGGGAGGCCGAGGCAGGTGAATCATGAGGTCAGGAGTTCAAGACTAGCCTGGCCAACATGGCGAAACCCCCGTCTCTACTAAAAATACAAAAATATTAGCTGGGTGTGGTGGCAAGTGCCTGTAATCCCAGCTACTCAGGAGGCTGAGGCAGAAGAATCACTTGAACCCGGGGGGTGGAGGTTGCAGTGAGCCAAGATTGTGCCACTGCACTCCAACCCCGGGTGACAGTGTGAGACTCTGTCACAGAAAAAAAAAAAAAGAAAAAAAATGTAAACATAGATTGAGAAGGCAATTGACACCAAGACATCTACAGGGAATTGACTAGGAATCTAGAACAGTGATTCATTCATTAATCCATTGTTCACTGAGTTGTTGGATGTCTAGTCTTTACCAGGCACTGTCTTTGATTTTAGGGACACAAGGTTAAATATGATATAGTCCTTCCAAGGACATGTCATAACATAAGAGGTAGATGAAGCCATGGGTTTAGGTAGATCATAAAACTATAAAATTTGCTGATTTATTTAATCCACTCTCACCCAATGCAAAAATCCTCTATGATAGATTCTTAAAAGCAGTAATCAACATCTGTTTGAATACTTTTTTTTTTTTTTTTTTTTTGAGACGGAGTCTCGCTCTGTCGCCCAGGCTGGAGTGCAGTGGCCGGATCTCAGCTCACTGCAAGCTCCGCCTCCCGGGTTCACGCCATTCTCCGGCCTCAGCCTCCCGAGTAGCTGGGACTACAGGCGCCCGCCACCTCGCCCGGCTAGTTTTTTTTGTATTTCTTAATAGAGACGGGGTTTCACCGTGTTAGCCAGGATAGTCTCGATCTCCTATTGACATTCAGTCATTCAAAAAGCATTTAGAGATTACCTCACAAATGCAAGCATTGTACAAGATACTGGAGATATAAAGATAAATAAAATAAAACATCTGTCTTCCGGGTATATTCAGTTTTCAGAAGCTCACTAACTTACGAGACACTTTTCCACTTTTGGATGACATTAACTGTTAGAAAAGTTGCTTTATTTACATAATCATAGCAATGTGAATGCCAAATACAGACTTAGCAAAAATAAGTGATAAAAATATATTAGGAGGCAGAGCAAAGGAGAATCCTCACCTTTTATAATGAGAAATACATATATATAATATTTAAAACTGAAGAATCAAAAAATAGCAGTATAAGTATGTTATTAGACAAATGAGCAGAAGAAATGCTAGAAGAGTTGAAAGTGGTTGCTTCTGGGAAATGAAAATTGGGAAGTGAGATACAATGGGCAGGGACTCTTATTTTTTTGTTTAAGCCTTATGTAACTTAATGACTTTAAAACTCTGTAAGTATCATCTTTTGATTAAAAATTTCTTTAAAATGAAATAAAATAAATTGGAAGCACAGAGAGAAGCAGAGATGGGAAATCGAGATCACAGACTTCTAGGGTGCTTACCATGCTTGGCCTTGCTCTTGGTCTTTTCTGAGGATTGGGTTCTCAGAGATGCCAAGCTACCCATCCAATATCCTGTTTCTGCTCAAATGCAACCAAATGAGTTTCTGTTATTTACAAGCAGAAGCATTCGAATATATAAATACTCTAATAGTGTCAGATGGTTGAAGGGCAAACAAATAGTGCAGTAATTGAGAAGATAAAATTTTTTTTTCCAAAATTTGCTTTTAAAAAAATAGGCACTCACCCTTGAAAACCCTAAGTGCCACTCCAAATCCTGATGTTTGTCAGTGATTATTAAAAACATTATAGAGCAGAGGTTGGCAAACTTTTTCTCTGAAGGGGTAGGCAGTAAATATTTTAGTCTTTGTGGGCCATATAGCCACTATTCAGCTCTGACATTGTAGCAGGAAAGCAAACTAGACAGTATGGATGAGTGTGACTGCATTGCAACAAGATTTTATTTACAAAACAAGTAGTAGTCTGGATTTAGTCTTTAGCCGTAGTTTATCGACCCATTTTAGAGCTAAGGCCACTGCATACAGTTGAACCATTTGTGCCTCAAAGTGAGTGACCAAGGGGATAAATGGGGACTGAAATGCAGCCACACTTCCCTTGCTATGCTTTGCTCCTAAGTGTGACACTCTGCCTGCCCAGAGAAGAAGGAGCCTTTCTCAACTCATCTGCCCAACGGAGATGCTTTTTTCTTATTATACAACAGCTCCATGGCTAGTTGCTGCTCTGCCTAGAACCTCAGAGAAAAAGCAAAGATTAAAATGCTTACAGGTCATTAATAACATCCTACATGAGACTTCTATTCTCTAGGCAAAATATCCCCAGACATCTATCCATTCTTTCCATGACCTACTGTTGAGTCACTTTATTTTCCTGGTTGTTCCCTTGGGAATAGGCTCCAGTGTCCCAAAACTATACACCATACTCCAGGAATGGTCAAAAGAGTGCAGAACGGATCTATTATTAATAAGGTCGCTGTCGAATCACAATAGTTTTTGTGCAGTGAATACCTACAAAATGGAAGGTCCCTTTATCCTTTAAACATCACTGCTATTAAGATGTAGATTTTATAGTTTTAGGCTGGTACAAAAGTAATTGTGGTTTTTGCCATATAGTCGTTGGTTTTGTTTGTTTGTTTTACTTTTTTTTCTCTAGGTAATTTTCCATTCAGGTAGTAGGGGGTTTTTTTGGTGTTGTTTTGTTTTTGCTTTTGTTTCTGTTGTTGTTGTTTTCTTTTTTTAAGAGACAGAGTCTCATTCTGTTGCCCAGGCTGGAGTGCAGTGGTGCAATCATAGCTCACTGTAACCTCAAACTC
This sequence comes from Chlorocebus sabaeus, assembly GCF_047675955.1. Classification (NCBI taxonomy): domain Eukaryota; kingdom Metazoa; phylum Chordata; class Mammalia; order Primates; family Cercopithecidae; genus Chlorocebus; species Chlorocebus sabaeus. Next base: position 79,757,815 of record NC_132924.1, on the reverse strand, counting down.
ATGGGCTTAAGTGATCCTCCCACCTCAGCCTCCTGAGAAGCTGGGACTATAAGAGCACGCCATCACACCCAGCTTCTAAGACACAGTTCTTTTATGGTATACTTCCACAGTTGTTTCTGGACCCTACTTTTAGATTTTATACTTGTTTCTGTGAGATTACATTTTGTAGAATTGGTTCATTGTTTCAGGTAGTTTAGAAGGAGATATTAGCTCTCCCTTATTGCTTCATGGGAACTCTAAATCTGATAACCCTACCAGGCATGGTGGCTCACACCTGTAATTGCAATGTATTGGGAGGTCAAGGCAGGTGGATCGCTTGTACCCAGGAGTTCAAGAGCAGCTTGGGCAATATGATGAAACCCTGTCTTTACAAAACATAAAAAATTAGCTGGTTGTGACGGCACACACCTGTAGTCCCAGCTACTGGGGAGGCTGAAATGGGAGGATTGCTTGAGCCTGGGAGGTCAAGGCTGCAGTGAGCCATGATCATGCTGCTGCACTTCAGCCTGGGTAACAGAGAGAGACCATGTCTCTAAATAAATAAACACATAAGTCTGTCGACTATCATCTAAATTACTGATTAAAATGTCAAAAAATGGTAGAAACCATAGGAGGGGTAAGAGATCATGAAAAGATAATGCAAATAGGCGAAGGTCAAGATATAGAAAATCAAATGCTTACTCTCACTAATAATAGAAAAAATGCAAACTAAACTAATAGTTAATAAAGACAGGAAAAAATGCTTAAAATATATAAAACAGAGCTGGAAAGGTCGGGGTGAGACATATACTAATTGCTGGAAGTATTGTAACTCAGTGTAATCTGCTTAAAAATCAACATGGCAATATGTATTGAGAAGTTTCAAATTTCTTCTTACTTGTCAACCCAGGAAATTTATCTTAGAGACATAGTGAAAAGAAGAAAAATAAAAGTTCAAAAGACACATTATTACAATCCATATTTATATGAATAAATTATTTATAATCTATAAAAGCTGAAAACAATGTCCTAATATCCTCAATGTCTCTCAAATATTGTATTTGAGCAGGCTGATGGGAGAAATATGGTATTATGATGAAGAGCTAGAATTAAAAGCATTGATTATATAAGTGAAAAAATTATATGACTATAAAATTGACAAAAGCAAGAAAAGAACTAAGGAAATATAAAAATAGATATTTGAACATTGATACTACAAGTGTATTTTTTATTTTAAATTTGTATTAGTGTTACTATAGTCTTCATAAGAAATGCATTTTATATTAAAATTTACTACTTTATAAAATATATTGTGCTATCTGATTATATTTTGAAAAATCTTTATGAGACGAAAATGCAAAAAAAAAGCTGGGAAAACGATTTGGGAGAGGATCCTTGATCCTCTTCATTTATATAGAAAAGAAAAAAATCATTAAAATACGGCTTAGTTACTCGACAAAGAGTGGGAGATGGTTGATGAGACAGTAGAAATGTCTTCCTGGGCACAATTTGGGGAAAATTGTTCCAGTAAATCTAGATACAAATCTTTGAAAATAAGAGTTAAGCAATTTACATGAAAATATCGTGTAAGTGACAGAACCTTTTGGTCTCTTTGGTCTTTCCTTCTCCAACATATTTTCCATATTATTCACATATTTATTGCTTGAGGCAGTGATTATTTGTTATGTTTCTACCTGAATGTGGAAGAATTTCTCAAGAAAGTAATTTCCACATATTTTGAAATCTAAAACAGTTCTGGGAAATCTCTAACACTGGCAGTCAGTGGGGTCATGGTAGGGTCGGGGACATCCTCGAAGGGGCAAAGTGTGTGTCACAACTTCCTGGGGGTCTGTATCAGTATGAGTACAGCTGCAAGTAACAGCTGACATCAGGACATTTAAGGACATTTACTGATTCGTTAACTAGATGTCTGAGCTGGACAATCCTAGGGTTGATTTGATGGTTTAACAATGTTGCTGAGGACCTGGAGTCTTTGTAACCCTCCCCACCATCCTCTGCTTAGATTTTATCCCCAGGATTTTGCATCAGTTGCAAGAGGCTACACACAGTCTAAGCATTGTGATCTCTCATTCTCAAGTCCAAAGCAGGAAAGAACAGGTAGTGTGTCATATCCCTCAGATGTTGATTTGAGTTGGAGAAAATGTTGATTGTAATGGTGAGGCAGTAAAGGTAAGCCTCTTAGCAAAGTCTACTGTGGCCCTATCTCTTTGTCTATGGCCAGTAAAAAAGCTCCTCTAAAAGAGGAAGTAAGTTTGGCTAAGAAGGAGCAAGTTCTTGTGTGGGGTAGGGTTTGAGAGGAGTAAATGCTTTTTCTTTTTTGGTAGGAGAAGTTCACTATCAACTAACAGGCATATACTCAATGCCTGCCCGGCATAAACTTGAGCTTATACCTAAAATTGTTTGGTAGCTCTTATGGAGGACCATGAACTGGGATGTAAACTAATTTCCCTCTTTCTTTCTTTTCCCCAATCATACCAAATGTGATTCCCTGAGAATTCCCTACAAATTGTGTGCCCAGGCCGGGATGTGGTAGCTGCTGCCTGAAGGAAGCCAGTGCTGTGGGAGCCCTTGCCCCAGCTGGGAGGTGTTTTGTGTTCACTTGGGCTGGCACATCCCCCACTGGACACATCTATGAGGGACCCCTAGTCACAGACCCTGGGCCACTATATCAGCTCCATAGGCTTGGTTTCCCAGCTGGTTGAGAACCACTAAGCTTTACTTTCTATGTCTTTTCATCTTTTAAAAATATTTATTTTATACCTCTTTTGTTCAAAGAATTTAAGAGCTTGATGATATCTTAATAGATGATCTAGTTTGTTCATGTCAATCAGGACTTAAATTAGGAAAAGATAAACATGGAAAGGGTGATGTTTTATAGATAGCCAAAGAAGATTCTATAATGTTCAACATTAAAATATTTGTTTTGAAACAATTGTTGAGTGCTTTTACTATGAGCAAGGAGAAACAGGGCTGAAAAGAGTACTGGTCTTTTTATTACTATTATTATTTTACTTTAAGTTCTAGGGTACATGTGCACAACGTGCAGGTTTGTTACATAGGTATACATGTGCCATGTTGGTTTGCTGCAGCCATCAACTTGTCATTTACATTAGGTATTTCTCCTGATGCTATCCCTCCCCTCAAGCCCCCACCCCACCAACAGGCCCCGGTGTGTGATGTTCCCCGCCCTGTGTCCAGGTGTTCTCCTTGTTCAATTCCCATCTCTGAGTGAGAACATGCGGTGTTTGGTTTTCTTTGTGATAGTTTGCTGAGAATGATGGTTTCCAACTTCATCCATGTCCCTGCAAAGGACATGAACTCATCATTTTTAATGGCTGCATAGTATTCCATGGTGTATACATGCCACATTGTCTTAATCCAATCTATCATTGATGGACATTTGGGTTGGTTCCAAGTCTTTGCTATTGTGAATAACGCCGCAATAAACATACGCGTGCATGTGTCTTTACAGTAGCATGATTTATAATCCTTTGGGTATATACCCAGTAATGGGATCACTGGGTCAAATGGTACTTCTAGTTCTAGATCATTGAGGAATCACCACACTGTCTTCCACAATGGTTGAACAGGTTTACACTCCCACCAACAGTGTAAAAGCATTCCTATTTCTCCACATCCTCTCCAGCACCTGTTTTCCTGACTTTTTAATGACTGCCATTCTAACTGGTGGGAGATGGTATCTCATTGTGGTTTTGATTTACATTTCTCTGATGGCCAGTGATGATGAGCATTTTTTCTTGTTTCTGTTGCCTGCCTGCATAAATGTCTTCTTTGAGAAGTGTCTGTTCATATCCTGTGCCCACTTTTTGATGGGATTGTTTGTTTTTTTCTTGTAAATTTGTTTAAGTTCTTTGTAGATTCTGGATATTAGCCCTTTGTCAGATGAGTAGGTTGCAAAAATTTTCTCCCACTCTGTAGGTTGCCTGTTCACTCTGATGGTAGTTTCTTTTGCCGTGCAGAAACTCTTTAGTTTAATTAGATCCCATTTGTCTATTTTGGCTTTTGTTGCCATTGCTTTTGGTGTTTTAGTCATGAAGTCCTTGCCCATGCCTATGTCCTGAATAGTATTGCCTAGGTTTTCTTCTAGGGTAATTATGGTTTTAGGTCTAACATTTAAGTGTTTAATCCATCTTGAATTAATGTTTCTATAAGGTGTAAGGAAGGGATCCAGTTTCAGCTTTCTACAAATGGCTAGCCAGTTTTCCTAGCACCATTTATTAAATAGGGAATCCTTTCCCCATTTCTTGTTTTTGTCAGGTTTGTCAAAGATCAGATGGTTGTAGAAGTGTGGTGTTATTTCTGAGGCCTCTGTTCTGTTCCATTGGTCTATATCTCTGTTTTGGTACCAGTACCATGTTGCTTTGGTTATTGTAGCCTAGAAGTATAGTTTGAAATCAGGTAGCATGATGCCTCCACCTTTGTTCTTTTTGCTTAGGATTGTCTTGGCAATGTGGGCTGTCTTTTGGTTCCATATGGACTTTAAAGTAGTTTTTTCCAGTTTTGTGAAGAAAGTCAATGGTAGCCTGATGGGGAAAGCATTGAATCTGTAAACTACTTTGGGCAGTATGGCCATTTTCATGATATTGATTCTTCCTATCCATGAGCATGGAATGGTCTTCCATTTGTTTATGTCCTCTTTTATTTTGTTGTGCAGTGGTTTGTAGTTCTCCTTGAAGAGGTCCTTCACATCTCTTGTAAGTTGGATTCCTCGGTATTTTATTCTCTTTGTAGCAATTGTGACTGGGAGTTTACTCATGATTTGGCTCTCAGTTTGTCTCTTATTGGTGTATAGGAATGCTTGTGATTTTTGCACATTGATTTTGTATCCTGAGGCTTTGCTGAAGTTGCTTATCAGCTTAAGGAGATTTTGGGTTGAGATGACAGGGTTTTCTAAATATACCATCATGTCATCTGCAAACAGGGACAATTTAACTTCCTCTTTTCCTCCTTGAACACCCTTTATTTCTTTCTCTTGCCTGATTGCCCTGGCCAGAACTTCCAACACTATGTTGGATAGGAGTGGTGAGAGAGGGCATCCCTGTCTTGTGCCGGTTTTCAAAGGGAATGCTTCCAGTTTTTGGTCATTCAGTATGATATTGGCTGTGGGTTTGTCATAAATAGCTCTTATTATTTTGAGATACATTCTATCAATATGTAGTTTATTGAGAGTTTTTAGCATGATGGGGTGTTGAATTTTGTGGAATGCCTTCTCTGCATCTATTGAGATAATCACGTGGTTTTTGTCATTGGTTCTGTTTATGTGATGGATTACATTTATTGATTTGCGTATGTTGAACCAGCCTTGTATCCCAGGGATGAAGCTGACTTGATCATGGTAGAAAAGCTTTTGGATGTGCTGCTAGATTTGGTTTTCTAGCATTTTATTGAGGATATTTGCACTGATGTTCATCAGGGATATTTGCCTAAAATTCTCTTTTTTTATTGTGCCTCTGCCAGACTTCAGTATCAGGATGATGCTGGCCTCATGAAATGAGTTAGGGAGGACTCCCCTTTTTTCTATTGATTGGAATAGTTTTAGAAGGAATGGTACTAGCTCCTTTTTGTACCTCTGGTAGAATCCAGCTGTGAATACATCTGTTCCTGGACTTTTTTTGGTTGGTAGGCTATTAATCATTGCCTCAATTTCAGAGCCTGCTATTGGTCTCTTCAGAGATTCAACTTCTTTATGGTTTAGTCTTGGGAGGGTGTATGTGTCCAGGAATTTATCCATTTTTTCTAGATTTTCTAGTTTATTTGCATAGAGGTGTTTATAGTATTCTCTTATGGTAGTTTATATTTCTGTGGGATTGGTGGTGATGTCTCCTTCATCTTTTTTATCGCGTCTATTTGACTCTTCTCTCTTTTTTTCTTTATTAGACTTGCTAGAGGTCTATCAATTTTGTTGATCATTTCAAAAAACCAGCTCCTGGATTCATTGATTTTTTGAAGGGTTTTTTGTGTCTCTGTCTCCTTAAGTTCTGCTCTGATCTTAGTTATTTCTTGCCTTCTGCTAACTTTTGGATTTGTTGGCTCTTGCTTCTCTAGTTATTTTAATTGTGATATTAGGGTGTTGATTTTGGATTTTTCCTGCTTTCTCTTGTGGGCATTTAGTGCTATAAATTTCCCTCTACACACTACTTTAAATGTGTCCCAGAGATTCTGGTATGTTGTGTCTTTGTTCTCATTGGTTTCAAAGAACATCTTTATTTCTGTCTTCTTTTCATTATTCACCCGGTAGTCATTCAGGAGCAGGTTGTTCAGTTTCCATGTAGTTGAGCAGTTTTGAGTAAGTTTCTTAATCCCAAGTTCTAGTTTGATTGCACTGTGGTCTGAGAGACAGTTTGTTGTGATTTCTGTTCTTTTACATTTGCTGAGGGTACTTTACTTCCAATTATGTGGTCAATTTTAGAATAAGTGTGATGTGGTGCTGAGAAGAATGTATATTCTATTGATTTGGGGTGGAGAATTCTGTAAGTGTCTACTAGGTCAGCTTGGTGCAGAGCTGAGTTCAATTTCTGGATATCCTTGTTAACTTTCTGTCTCATTGATCTGTCTAATATTGACAGTGGGGTGTTAAAGTATCCCACTATTATTGTGTGAGAGTCCAAGTGTCTTTGTAGGTCTCTGAGGACTTGCTTTATGAATCTGGGTGCTCCTGTATTGGGTGCATATATATTTAGGATAGTTAGCTCTTCTTGTTGAATTGATCCTTTTACCATTAGGTAGTGGCCTTCTTGGTCTCTTTTTATCTTTGTTGGTTTAAAGTCTGTTTTATCAGAAACTTGGTTTGCAACCCCTGCTTTTGTTTGCTTTCCATTTGCTTGGTAGATCTTTCTCCATCCCTTTATTTTGAGCCTATGTGTGTCTCTGCACGTGAGATGGGTCTCCTGAATACAGTACACTGATGGATCTTGACTCTTTATCCAATTTGCCAGTCTGTGTCTTTTAATTAGGGCATTTAGTCCATTTACATTTAAGGTTAATATTGTTATGTGTGAATTTGATCCTGTCATTATGATGTTAGCTTGTTATTTTGCCTGTTAATTGATACAGTTTCTTCATAGCATTGATGGTTTTTACAATTTGGCATGTTTTTGCAGTGGCTGGTACCAGTCGTTCTTTTCCATGTTTAGTGCTTCCTTCAGGAGCTCTTGTAAGGGAGCCCTGGTGGTGACAAAATCTCTCAGCATTTGCTTGTCTGTAAAGGATTTTATTTCTCCTTCACGTATGAAGCTTAGTTTGGCTGGATATGAAATTCTGGGTTGAAAATTCTTTTCTTTAAGAAAGTTGAATATTGGCCCCCACTCTCTTCTGGCTTATGTGGTTTCTGCTGAGAGATCTGCTGTTAGTCTGATGGGCTTCTCTTTGTGGGTAACCTGACCTTTCTCTCTGGTTGCCCTTAACATTTTTTCCTTCATATCAACGTTGGTGAATCTGACAATTATGTGTCCTGGGGTTGCTCTTCTCAAGGAGTGTCTTTGTGGTGTTCTCTGTATTTCCTGAATTTGAATGTTGGCCTGCCTTGCTAGGTTGGGGAAGTTCTCCTGGATAATATCCTGAAGAGTGTTTTGCAACTTGGTTCCATTCTCCCCATCATTTTCAGGTACACCAATCAAACGTAGATTTGGTGTTTTCACATAGTCCCTTATTTCTTGGAGGCTTTGTTCATTTCTTTTTACTCTTTTTTCTCTAACCTTGTCTTCTCACTTTATTTCATTAATTTGATCTTCAATCACTGATGTCCTTTCTTCCACTTGATCAAATCGTCTATTGAAGCTTGTGCATGTGTCATGAAGTTCTCATGCCATGGTTTTCAGCTCCATCAGGTCATTTGTGGTCTTTTCTACACTGTTCATTCTAGTTAGCCATTCGTCTAACCTTTTTCAAGGTTTTTTGCTTCCTTGTGATGGGTTAGACCACACTCCTTTAGTTCAGAGAAGTTTGTTATTACCAACCTTCTGAAGCCTACTTCTGTCAACTCATCAAAGTCATTCTCTATCCAGCTGTGTTCCGTTGCCGGCGAGGACCTGCGATCCTTTGGAGGAGAAGAGGTGCTCTGGTTTTTAGAATTTTCAGCTTTTCTGCTCTGATTTCTCCCCATCTTTGTGGCTTTATCTACCTTTGGTCTTTGATGTTGGTGACCTACAGATAGGGTTTTGGTGTGGATGTCCCTTTTGTTGATATTGATGCTATTCCTTTCTGTTTTTTAGTTTTCCTTCTAACAGTCAAGTCCCTCAGCTACAGGTCTGTTGGAGTTTGCTGGAGGTCCACTCCAGACCCTGTTTGCCTAGATATCACCAGTGGAGGCTGCAGAACAGTAAATATTGCAGAACAGCAAATATTGCTGCCTGATCCTTCCTCTGGAAGCTTCGTCCCAGAGAGGCACCTATCTGTATGAGGTGTCAGTCGGCCCCTACTGGGAGGTGTCTCCCAGTTAGGCTTCACAGGGGTTAGGGACCCACTTGAGGAGGCAGTCTCTCCATTCTGAGAGCTCAAACGCCGTGCTGGGAGAACCACTGCTCTCTTCAGAGCTGTCAGACAGGGACATTTAAGTCAGCAGAAGTTGTCTGCTGCCTTTTATTCAGCTATACCCTGACCACAGAGGTAGAGTCTCTAGAGGCAGCAGATCTTGCTGAGCTGTGGGGGGCTCCACCCAATTCAAGCTTCCTGGTCACTTTGTTTACCTAGTCAAGCCTCAGCAATGGTGGACGCCCCTCCCCCAGCCAGGCTGCCACCTCACAGTTGGATCTCAGACTGCTGCACCAGCAGTGAGCAAGGCTCCATGGGTGTGGGACCCACTGAGCCAGGCACGGGAGAGAATCTCCTTGTCTGCTGGTTGCTAAGACCTTGGGAAAAGCCCAATATTTGGGCGGAAGCATCCCATTTTTCCAGGTACAGTCTGTCACAGCTTCCCTTGGCTAGGAAAGGGAAATCTCCTGACCCCCTGTGCTTCCTGGGTGAGGCAATGCCCCACCCTGCTTTGGCTCACCCTCTGTGGGCTGCACCCACTGTCCAACCAGTCTCAGTGAAATGAACCAGGTACCTCAGTTGAAAATGCAGAAATCACCCGTCTTCTGTGTTGAGCACACTGGGAGCTGCAGACCAGAGCTGTTCCTATTCAGCCATCTTAGAACCACCCAGTCAACCTCCTTTTATAAATGGAGAGAGTGCTGGTCTTTGAATTAGAAAACTGTGAATTCATGATTCAGCTTTATCACTTTAACTGGAGCATGACAGTGAACTTTACTGAGCTTCACCTGAAGCTCATCCATAAAATGAGAACATTTTTTCTTACTTCCGTCATCTGGCTCTTTGAGGATCACATCAGATAAAGTATTTTTTAAATTTTAATGTACTGTCTTCAGAGAAAACACTAAGGTATTATTGCTACACACAATGACAAATAAAAAGATGAATAAAACACAGCATTACTGTGAGGGAGTTTATAATCTAGATGATTCACAATTATTCTTCTGCTCTAACAGAATTGAGAGATATAACCCATCCCTCCCAGTAACAGTGGTTCTTCTGGGGGTGAGGGTAAGGTGGGGGTGTGGGTGGGTGTGGAAGTGTACTGTAAGAGAGATGAAAATGAAAATGCCACAGCCTTTGTAGAAGGAAGAGAACATGTAGGGATCAGTGGCTTTGTTGAGGAACCTCAAAGGATGGGTAAAATTTGGAAAGGGGAAAGAACAGTCCCTTTGTGCCCAGCTGTATGTGGAGTATATAGAATAGTACTTACCTCATGGGACTGCTGTGAGATTACATGAAGTAATCCATGTGAAGTACGGAGCACAGGGTCTGGCATAGAATATGAGTATTCACATATGTTACATCTGTATGATTCCTAGTTAAACCTGTAGTTCTGTAGGCAGAAAAATGGTGCCCCAGAGATGTTCGTATCTTAATTCCTGAAACATGTGAATATATTAAGTTACATGAAAAATGGGAATTAAGGTTTCAGATGGAATTGAGGTTGCTAATGAGCTGACCTTATAATAGATTATTGTGGATTATCCAATAGGCCCAATCCAATCGCAAGGGTCTCTAAAAATGCAAGAAGGAGGCAGAAGAGGAGAGTCAGAGGGAGATGTGACTATTAAAGGATGGTCAGAGAGATTTAACATTGCTAGCTTTCAAGATGGAGGAAGGGAGCCATAAGCCATGGAATGTGGGTGGCTTTTAGAAACTGGAACAGGTGAATAAACGGATTCACCTCTTCAATCTCCAGAAAAGAACAGGGCCCTGCTGACATCTTCGTTTTAGCCCAGTAAGATCTGTATTAAGACTGGGCATAGTGGCTCATGCCTGTAATCCCAACCCCTTGGGAGGCCAAGGTGGGAGGATGGCTTGAGCCCAGGAATTTGAGATCAAGCTGGGCTATATAATGAGCTGTCATCTCTACAAAAATTTTAAAAATTAGCTGAGTGTGGTGCATACCTGTAGTCCCAGCCACTCGGGAGGCTTAGGTGGGAGGATCACCTAAGCCTGGGGAGACAGGGATGTAGTGATCCGAGATGGTGCCACTGCCCTTCAACCTGGGAGACAGAGTAAGACCTTGTCTCAAAAAAATGTTGAACTTCTGACCTCCAGAATGATGGTAAAATGATACATTTGTGTTGTTTTAAGCCACCAAGTTTGTGGTAATTTGTTACAACAGTGATAGGTAACTAATATACTAGTCTATATGCATCATGAAACAAATTCCTGATACAATTTGCTCACGGTTTATTCCCAGCATTCCAGCTATAGCAGATTCTCAATAAATTATTTGAATGATCGAATGAACAGGCATTCTAGGAACATGTTGTGATAAAGTTTGGTGGGAAGTTTTGCTCTGGTCTAGGCATAAATAGGTCCTAAAGGTTGGATAGTGTCATAATTTGAAGGCTTTTGAATAGCAGGTTACAGAGTTTGTTCTCCATTTGGTAAACAGTGTAGATCCACTCAGGATTTCTGAGCACTAAAGGGACAGGATTGTGTTTTAGGGGTTTAATCTGGGTGGTATTGAGTAAAAAACTGTTTAAGATTATGATTCTGACTTTAGTCATGGTTTTCATCTCTTTCATTTCGTTTATGACCTTCTCTGCATTAATTACTCTAGCCATCAATTGGCATCACGCTACCTGACTTCAAACTATACTACAAGGCTACAGTAACCAAAACAGCATGGTACTGGTACCAAAACAGAGATATAGACCAATGGAACAGAACAGAGTCCTCAGAAATAATACCACACATCTACAGCCATCTGATCGTTGACAAACCTGAGAGAAACAAGAAATGGGGAAAGGATTCCCTATTTAATAAATGGTGCTGGGAAAATTGGCTAGCCATAAGTAGAAAGCTGAAACTGGATCCTTTCCTTACTCCTTATACGAAAATTAATTCAAGATGGATTAGAAACTTAAATGTTAGACCTAATACTGTAAAAATCCTAGAGGAAAACCTAGGTAGTACCATTCAGGACATAGGCATGGGCAAAGACTTCATGTCTAAAACACCAAAAGCAACAGCAGCAAAAGCCAAAATTGACAAATGGGATCTCATTAAACTAAAGTGCTTCTGCACAGCAAAAGAAACTACCATCAGAGTGAACAGGCAACCTACAGAATGGGAGAAAATTTTTGCAATCTACTCATCTGACAAAGGGCTAATATCCAGAACCTACAAAGAACTCAAACAAATTTACAAGAAAAAAACAAACAACCCCATCCAAAAGTGGGCAAAGGATATGAACAGACATTTCTCAAAAGAAGACATTCATACAGCCAACAGACACATGAAAAAATGCTCATCATCACTGGCCATCAGAGAAATGCAAATCAAAACCACAATGAGATACCATCTCACACCAGTTAGAATGGCGATCATTAAAAAGTCAGGAAACAACAGGTGCTGGAGAGGATGTGGAGAAATAGGAACACTTTTACACTGTTGGTGGGATTGTAAACTAGTTCAACCATTATGGAAAACAGTATGGCGATTCCTCAAGGATCTAGAACTAGATGTACCATATGACCCAGCCATCCCATTACTGGGTATATACCCAAAGGATTATAAATTATGCTGCTGTAAAGACACATGCACACGTATGTTTATTGCAGCACTATTCACAATAGCAAAGACTTGGAATCAACCCAAATGTCCATCAGTGACAGATTGGATTAAGAAAATGTGGCACATATACACCATGGAATACTATGCAGCCATAAAAAAGGATGAGTCTGTGTCCTTTGTAGGGACATGGATGCAGCTGGAAACCATCATTCTTAGCAAACTATCACAAGAACAGAAAACCAAACACCACATGTTCTTACTCATAGGTGGGAACTGAACAATGAGATCACTTGGACTCGGGAAGGGGAACATCACACACCGGGGCCTATCATGGGGAGGGGGGAGGGGGGAGGGATTGCATTGGGAGTTATACCTGATGTAAATGACGAGTTGATGGGTGCAGCACACCAACATGGCACAAGTATACATATGTAACAAATCTGCACGATATGCACATGTACCCTACAACTTAAAGTATAATAATAATAAATAAAATTAAAAAAAAAAGATTATGATTCTGGAATTTTATATGCCTACTTATGCATCCTACTTATGTGTCTAAAAGCATCATATTGTTTTTAAAGTAATAATATGAATTTGCTGATTCCTGTTTAATTATAGTACTTAGACATTTTTTCCATGTTTCTGATTTAATATGTTAGTATGCTTCCAATCTGATACTAATACTGTCAAACCACCTAATTATTTTTACATGTAATTAGAGTTGAGCTCCAAAATTATTAAGCAAGAGGAGAGTATAAGTGTGGTCCACAATTGAGATCCAACAGTCTCAGAGCTTATAAAAAATTATGAGATGACTTCATTTTATTTTTAATAGGTTTATCAGGTTTAGTAGGTTAGGGGAAAACTTATAGACATAGCATATTTGGATTTCAACAAAAATGTGACAATGTTTCTTATAATACCTTCCTGGATAATAAATTGTGAGCTGGGTGATAATAACAAAAGTCTTGAGGCTAATGGGCCAACCATACACAAAATTTGCTTACAGATGGATGTGTATCAGTATGATCAAGTCTCCAGTAGAATGACACAGGTCTTTGTCATTGAGTTTGTTCCAACTGGTAGTGCCATTGGTGACTTGGTTTAAGGTGGAAGGATGCTTGTCTAATTTACTAAAAGGATTAATAAAAATCAGTATTATAGAATTTACATCCAAGAGTGCCACAACAGGTAGGAATGTTGTACTGAAATCAACAAAATGAAATTTAACAGGGATAAATGTAAAGTCATCTAAGTCAAGGGTCGCCAACTCATGGGCCATGGACTGGTACCAGTCATATGACTTGTTAGGAACCAGTCTGCATAGTAGGAGGTGAGCAGCGGGTGAGCAAGCATTACTCTCTGAGTTTTGCCTCCAGTCAGATCAGCAGTGGCATTAGATTCTCATAGGAGCATGATCCCTATTGTGAACGGCACATGCAAAGGGATCTGGGTTGCATACTCCTAATGAGAATCTAACTAATGTCTGATAATCTGAGGTGTCGGTGGAAAAAATGTCTTCCACAAAACTGGTCCCTGGTGCCAAAAAGTTTGGAGACCCTGTTCCAAGTACAGTATAGTTCAGGGCACACTTAATTTTGCAGTAATTCATAAGGGAAAAAAATGGTTTCTAGTTGACTTTAAATTTAATATGAATTAAACATATAAAGAAATTGCTTACATTGCAGTTTTGACATAATCTAAAATTTACTTTTGGAGATTGGTTCCATGAAGTTCTATGAAGTTCTAGGAGACAGGGCAATGGATAAAAGAAAACAGAACTAGGTTTTGGACTAAACATGAAAAAAAAAAACTTTGTTCACTTTGTTCCCTTTGTTCCTTAGGATTTTGGTTAATATAAGGCCTAGGTAATTTCAGGTCTGGCCAATTTCTTGGTCCATTTCCAATTTGGGCAATTTCTGATCAATCATTAATGAATAAGCACTGATGCAAAATATTATGTTATAGCCTAATCCTCTTGGTTTGTTTTCTGTTTATTCTGTTTTGCATTTCTCTATTTTTTTCTTTCTGTGCATTAAACTGTTTTTGGAATTCTGTTTTGATTTATCTGTAATGTTTTTGAACATATCTTTCTATAGCTTTTTCAGTGGTTGCTCTAGATGGATGTGTATCAGTATGCTTACAGATGGATGTGTATCAGTATGATCAAGTCTGTGTATCAGTGTTACACTATACAGTTGACTCTTGAACAACACAGATTGGAACTGTGCAAGTCCACTTCTATGTGGATTTTTTTAATGAAAGTTACAAGTGTGTCTGCCTTTCCTATTTTCATTACCACCCTCTCCACCTCTTTTCACCTCTGCCACCTTGAGACAGCAAGACCAGCCCCTCTTCTTCTTCTTCCTCCTCAGCCTACTCAGTGTGAAGATGAAGAGGAAGATCTTCATGATGACCCACTTCCACTTAATGAATAGTGATGTGATTAATAGTGATTAATGAATATGATGACTCTCTTCCACATGATTTTCCTAATAACATTTTCTTTTCTTTAGTTTGCTTTATTGTAATTGTACAGTACATAATATTTATGCAAAATATTGTTAATCAACTCTTTATGTTATTGGTAAGGTTTCTAGTCAACAGTTAGGCTGTTAGTAGTTACATTTTTAGGGAATCAAAAGATAAACTTGGATTTTCAACTGCATAGGGAGTCAGTACTTCTAATCCCCATGTTGTTCAAGGGTTAACTGTATATACCTAACTTATCATAGACCACTGGTGTTGTTTTTACCAATTCTAATGAAATATAGAAACCTTATCTTTCTTTATGTCCCTTTATCCTGACTCAATGTATTTGTTTAAAATATTTTCTCTACATACATACAGAGCCACATCAGTGTTACTAATTTTTCCTTCAACGATTGGATTAGTCTGCTTGAGCTGCCATAATAAAATATCACAGACTGTGTGGCTTAAACAATAGAAATTTATTTTCTCATAGTTCCAAACACAGGGAAATCTAAGATCAAGGTGCCAACCAATTTGGTTCCCTGTGAAGGCTCTCTTCTTGACTTGCAGATGGCTGCCTTCTTGCTGTATCCTCATATAGTGGAGAAGGAGAGACCTCTGGCATCTTTCTCTTCTTATAAGAGCACCAGACCTTCTGGATTAGGGTCCTACTCTTTTGACCTTTATTTAACCTTTATCACCTCCTCATAGGCCCTATCTCCAAATGCAGTCACACTGAGGATTAGGGCTTCAAGATATAAATTTTGGGAGGACATAAATATTCAGTCCATAACAATCATCAAATATAATTTTGAAAACTAAAGAGGAGAAGGAAAGTCTCTTCTGTTTACCCATGTTTTTGCTTACCATGTTCTTTCTTCCATTCTAATATTCCAAGAATCCTTCTTTTATTGCTTCCTTTCTATTTAGAGAACTTCTGTTAGCCATTCTTTAGGGTAGGTCCACTGGCAACAAATACTCTGTTTTCCTTCATGTGAGAATGTCTTGATCACCTTTTCATTGTTAAAGGATATTTTCACTCAGTATAGGAATTTGAGTTGATAGTTCTTTTCTTTCAGCATGTGAAAAAAGTTGAGCCACTTCCTTCTGGCCTCCATGGTTTCTGATGAGAAATCTGCTGTCGTTTGAATTGCTTTTCTCTCATAATTAAAGTGTTGTTTTTATCTAGCTGTTTTCAGTACTTTTTCGTGGATCTTAATCTCTTTGGATTAAGTACAAACTTAATAACTTAATCCAATCTCTATTTTTTTCAGAAGGTTGACTTTGATGTTTCTTTTTTTTCTTTTCTTTTTTTTTTTTTTTTGAGACAGAGTCTTGCTCTGTCACCCAGGCTGGAGTGCAGTGGCACCATCTTGGCTCACTGCAAGCTCCACCTCCCAGGTTACACCATTCTCCTGCCTCAGCCTCCCAAGTAGCTGGGACTACAGGTGTCCACCACCACGCCTGGCTAATTTTTTACATTTTTAGTAGAGATGGGGTTTTACCACGTTAGGCAGGATGGTCTCAATCTCCTGACCTCGTGATCCACCCACCTTGGCCTCCCAAAGTGCTGGGATTACAGGCATGAGCCACCACACCCAGCTGACTTTGATGTATCTTGATGTGGATTTCTTTGGGTTAATCTTATTTGGGTTTGTTCTTGAATCTGTGGATTTATGTCTTTTGCAAATTTGGAACATTTTCAACCATTCTTTCTTTAAGTACTTTTTCCAGCCTCACATTTTTTCTCCTCTCTTTCCAGATCTCTAATGACAGAAATATTAGATATTATAGTCCCAGAGGCCCCTAAGGGCTTTTAAAAAAAATCAGCCTATTTGTTCTCTGTTCAGGTTGGATAATATATATTATTCTATCTTCAAGTTCACCAATTATTTTCTCTGTCTTCTATTCTAATGTTGAGCCCATCCACTGAGCTTTTTATTTTGGTGGTTGTATTTTTTTTTTCAGTTCTAAAATTTTCATCTAGTTCTTTTTTATGTCTCTTGATTCTTTGCTGAGATTTTCTATTTCTTTGAAGTAGCTTTATATTTTTCATTTAAGAGTATTCATAATTGCTTATTGAAATATTTTTTGATGGCTGCTTAAAATATTTGTTATATAATTCTAATATCTTTCTAATCTCAATGTTGGCATCTATTGATGATCTTTCTTCATTCAGTTTGAGAGCTTTCTGGTAAGTAATTTCTTATTGAAACCTGAATGTTTTGGGTATTACATTATACAACTCTGGATCTTATTTAAATGTTTCAGCTGGTTTTCTGACCCTGTGCTAATGGGGGTGGGGTGGGCACTGCCTCAGTACTGCCAGGTCAGAGTCCAGATTTCTCCTCTGTTTCCACTCACACCTGAAATGGGGAAAGGAGCTCCTCATTACTGCTGAATGGGGTAGGAATTCTGGCTTCTCACTAGGGCTGGGGAGGTGGGTAGGATTGTCTTGTTATATTCCCCACATGCTCTCCACTGACACCGTGGGTAAGGATTGCCTGTTTACTGCCTAGCAAGGATTAAAGTCCTAATTTCTTATCCAGCCTCCTCTCATACCACCCTAGCAGAGGTGGTGGGGGTGCCTTTTTATAGCCGGGCAAGGGTAGAAGTCATAGTTTTTTTATGGTGTTTTGCAGCAGTAGGAAAATTATTTTCTAAAAGCTTTCCATTTTGTTAGGCTGCCCCTCCTTTCCTGGTCCTATAGCTAGAGAGAAGAAGATTTTGCTGGGGCTTTTTATGTTTGCATCTGTTGGCATTTTGGGGTTGCTGGCTTGTCTAGCACCCAGTCTCAGATGTGCTAGAAAAAGAGAAAAGAAGAAGAAAGGAGACCCAGGGAACTCACTGCCATGCCCTTCTTTGGGTTCTCTGAGGTCTCCAGCCTGTCTGCCTTCTCTTCTCCATTTTTCAGAGTCTTCTTATGTATACTTTATATATAACATCCAAGGTTTTTAGTTGCAATTAACAGGAAAAATAGGGAAAGTACACGTATTCCCATAAGCAAAAAAAAGTCTTATCCTCTCAGTTTATACGGTCTTTATGTTTTTCACATTAAGCAGTTTTAGAGCATATCAGGGTTTGAGATACTTTTGTATAAAAATCTAAATTACTTTTAGAATAGGTCTAATGACAAGGCTGAGTTTTTTCTTGCTGAATCATGCTATATTTAATGTCATTTGAGCCAGCAATTAATGCTACCTCCTTGGATTAAGAACAAAATGTAGAAAGATAGAAACAATTCTGAACTAGAGTTAGAGATCTAGGTTCTAGTTCAGAATCTTCCACTCTACAGCTCTGTGACCTTGGGCAGATCTCTTGGCATCTCAGAATTCTAATCTGAATTAACAATGTTGGACTCATTAGCTGATCTCTAAGTTTCTTCTAGCTGTAAAGTTTTTATTTTCCTCTCATCAGTGCTACTACTTTAAAAAAAATATGTAGACATTCTGTAATGCAGCATTTAAAATATGTTGATTACTCCAAGTAAAATCCTCAAAAATAAATAAGAGAAATAGGAACAGTTTTTTATTGAATGCTGTGTTCCAGGCACTACAGTAAGTGTTTTATGAATATTCTCTCAAACTTTGAAGTTAGAAGTTAACTCATTTTATAGATGAGAATGGTGAGGCTCAGAAAGGTGAAAAATGTGTCTAAGAATTTTTTTTTGTAAAGATATAACTGACCCCAAGTTTATTTGATTCCAGAGCTGATGTTTGCAACCACTTATAAAGACTTTTCAAAAATTTTTTGGCCACTTTTCAAGAGGCAGATTATTTTATAGAAATTGGATTCTAAAGCAATGCTTCTGGGTAGCTAAAATATACATTTTATTTATTTTTTCCCATCATTTTATTCCTCTTGGATTTATTTTTTAACTACATAAATTATGAATACAGAAAATAAATACATACAGCTTTTTTGTTTATTATTATTCATCACTTATTTAGCAGACATAGGGGGCATTATTATCCTTGAGAGGTAAAGGAATAAATTGAGGATTGTAAAATATCATTACTCAAGAGCAAAAATTTAATTTGCCAACTTTCCATAAACTTCATAGTATTGCAAGAACTAGAAGAGATACACTAGAAGTCTCAGGAACTAAAAGAGATACACTATTTCTATGTATAAATTTTGCTCATTTATGGAGGACGGATAAGGAACCATTTGCAAGACTAACAGTTAATCAAAAGGTGGAGGTCAAGAAAAAATTAAAAATAAAAGAAGAAAAAGAATAGAGCAAATAATGTCAAATTTAAATGTATATAATAACATAAGCACTTTATCACGATATTAGTTCCTAAAAGAATTTCATAAAAAATATTGTTTGGTTTTAAGTAAATTAAATGAGCATGCATTATAAAATGAACTCTTGAATACTTGGCAAGTTGAGATCTTATGATTTCTTGGAAACAAAACTGTGTTTAAAAAAGGTTTATCTTCTTAATTGAAATAAGTTCTATACATTTATGTAAATGCCTGGAATATATTTATGTGGCAAAGACCCTGAAGAATTTATAAAATGATGATTATCAAGCAAGGGAGGGGATTCCAATATGAAAAGCCAGGTCTACTTTAATCCTTGTTTTATCCTTGCTTTTCATTATGAAGCCCCCCTAACTTTCCCATGGCTCACTCTAGATTTTCTATGTCAATCTGCAGGGATATTCCAATGGAAATAATTCAGATTTCACTTTACTATGTATTCTCAGAATTACGGAAAGAGCAAATTGTGATGTAAAGAGTTGTTGCTATATCATTCCTTTATAAGGATGTAGGAAGCTGGTAATTGGCTCTGTAATCTTGTTCTGAGATCAGAGTGTGCTTTTCTAGGAAAATGATTTTCTCTTCAGAAAGTTGCCATGATTTTGCTAGAGAGCTGGTTCCTGGTTAGATGTTTTATTTTTGCCATAAGCCCATTGTGTGGAATTTTATTTTTGCCATAAACTCACTGTGTGGTGAGAGCTTCTAAGAATTTGAAATCTCTGGTGTAGAGCTTTCAAATTATTTATTTTAGGTTTTATTGAAATGGAACAAACAAAATATTATTCATAAATCTATTATAAGACAGAGAAAAACTGCTCAATTCTGGGTGGGGTGGAAGTAGGAATAGGCATACAGCTCTGTCCTTGGTCATTCTACTCATGCATAAAGCATGTTCTGTTGAATTCCTTAGAGTCTGGACAACACAGTTTGAAAAACCTTCAGTGAAATACAAAGATCACTAGATTAGAAATCGAAAGATTTAGAATCCCAGTTTTGCTGTCAGCAAGCTGTATTACTGAACCTCTATGGGTAGATTTCCTCATCTGTTAAATAAGGAGAATGAACTAGGTCTCTTTCAGCTCAAATATTTGAGAAAACCATTAGCAACTATATGTAAATCACAAAACTCCTATGCTTTATTTGTTCACTACTGCAAAATAAGATGTTTCCTGGGTAAAATTCACATGCCCACCTCAAAGTTCTAAGTGTCAAGAGATTTTTTTTTTTAACCTTAAGAAATTTAAAGGAGTTCTGTGAAAATTGCAATATAAAATATCTAATTGTCCTGTTCTAAGCAATTTCAGTATTTCTGACTCTATTTGGGATAATCAGTGGTATTTCATTGATTCATTCAGCAAACACATTGAGTGCCCACTACCTGACAGGAATTGAGTTAGGTACAGAGGACAGAAAAGATGACTAAAGAATGTCCACTACTCCCCTCCCAATACAAAAAGTAATGTGTTTTTAACAATTTGTGTTTTTCAACGAAACTTTATCTATTGTCTGCGATGATGCATCCTTTCTAAATGATAGGGATGGCGCTGACATTTTAAAACTAAATGAAAAACGAATTGGCATTCATAAAGAACTGTGTATTTAAAACACTATTTTCTTTACACAGAATGGCTTTATTGTAATAGATCTTTGATCAACTTGAGCAAAGAGTATTTAGTTTTATAGGGTATGAGATGCTTTGCTTTCTGGATAAGCAGGGTCTCTCTTAAATATGAAGATGGCTCCAGTGTTTCCAGAGGGAGGCTCCAATCTCTCAGTTGCCAGCCACGCTGACATTACCTGAATGATTCTGATTACTACTGGCTTCTTGAGATGAGCTGGGGTCAAGACAGGGAAGAGTTTTGAATGAAGATGCCAGAAGAGGCCTTTGAGAGGGTGGATGGGAATTGTGAAAGGCCCATTTCCCCTAGACTTAAACCCAAATTCCCTAGCTGTGATACCAGGAACATCCTTTGGGGAAATCTCCCTTTGTTATTCACACTGGTAGAGCTCCCAGCTCAATCCACAACTGCACACCCCCTCACTCTAAGAGTCACTCTTCCCATGGTGGAGCCAACATCCACCCTCTTACTCTAGACGTGGCAGCCCTCCTAGATCCAACCCAACCGTTGACTTACGTTCAACGGCCATCACCCACCCCAGCACCATCTTCCAGGAACTGGCCTCTCCCCCATCAGTCCCCGCCCCTCTTCTAAGAGCACCCAATGGGTGGAGTCGGGGCTGCGGTGGGAGGGGCCTGAGGCGGGCACATTTAAAGAAAGGCAGCCGGCGAAAAGAGGCAAGAGAGGAGAAGAAAGAGAAACCAGGGGGGCGAGGCGCCGTCCAATGACAAAGCCCAGGGGTGGGCGCCGGCCGCCATCTTGTACCGGGCGGCAGGATATTCGCCCGCGTCCTCCGCCCTCGGAGGGGGAGGGGCGGCGGCGGAGGCGAGAAAAGTAGCGAGAGACGCCAGCAGCGGCCGCCGCCGCGGAGCCGACGCGGACTGGGACGGCGGCGGCAGTAGTGGGACCTGGCGAGCGCGAGCGGCCCCGAGCGGCCTTCGATGCGGCGCAGCATGAAGAGGCGGCGGCGCCGGCCCCCGGTCGCCCCGGCCGCGGCTGCCCGGGGCGGCGACTTCAGGGCAGAAGACGGGGCCGGGTTGGAGGCGCGGGAGGAAAAGGTGGTGTACTCGCGGTCGCAACTGTCGCTGGCTGACAGCACCAAGGCGCTGGGCGACGCCTTCAAGCTCTTCATGCCCCGCAGCACGGAGTTCATGAGCTCGGACGCGGAGCTCTGGAGCTTCCTCTGCAGCCTCAAGCACCAGTTCTCCCCGCACATCCTGCGCAGCAAGGACGTCTACGGCTACTCCTCCTGCCGGGCCCTGGTGCCCGACCCCCCGGGTCCCCCCACAGCCCGCGGCCAGGCGCGCCGGCCGGCTCCGCGCGCCGCAGCCAGGAGGAGGCGCCGCGGAGCCCGGGCGGCAGCTGCCCGCAGGAGGAAGCCCCGGTCACCACCCCCGCCGCCGCCGCCCCCCGAGGAGAGCTGCCCGGCCAAGCCCGTGGCCCCCGGGCCCTGCTTCGGGGGCCGCACCCTGGAGGAGATCTGGAGGGCGGCCACCCCGACGCTGACCACCTTCCCCACCATCCGCGTCGGCAGCGACGTGTGGGGCGAGCGCAGCCTGGCGGCGGCGCGGCGTAGGGCGCGCCAGGTCTTGCGAGTGAACCTGGAACCCATGGTGAGGCTCCGCCGCTTCCCGGTGCCCCGGGCGTGAGGCGCGGCCTCCAGGGCGCCTCCTGCCGGCCCCGACCTTGGGACAGAGCTTCCGCCCGGAGGAATGAACAAGTGTCAGTCGAGTGTTTACAGATCCGGCCAGGACCCCGGCCCCCAGTGCACTTTACGCGCGAAGAAGTCGCCGGATTGTTGTCCCTGTCCCGGGCCGCGGCGCCGTCGTCTTGGACGCCGGGGCAGGTGTGCCCTCTGCTGCCTCCCGCACCCGGCCTGCGGAGGGAGGGGACAGCTGGATCCGCAGGGGAGGTCCCTTTCTTCCTGACCCCAGATTGAGACGTCTCCAGGACCTTAGGGGCAGATCCGTTTTCTCCCTGTTGGACTCTACCTCACTGGTCTGGAAGTCCTCCGAAGACATTATTTTTCCAAAGGAATTTGGTTTCGTGCTTGTGTAATAAAGCCAGAATTTACTTGCTCTTTATCTCCCCCTTTTTCTGTTTCATTGCCACCCCTCTTTCCGGACAGAAGTTCGAACATGTGGTGTTGCACTAGTTTGTGCTCAGGGTATTCTGAAGCCCACTCGTTTCCTAATTTTTACTGGATTCCAAAGCTTTGATCGAGGATATTTTTTAAGAGGTTCAAGCTTGTGACTGTTAGTAGTGCGAGGATTTGTATGGGCTCAGTGATTACAAACAAAGACATGCAAAATACAACTGTTCAAACATTTTCAAGGTGTTTTTAAAGGTTTTATATTGAAACTTAATGTTTATATTTACTGAGCTCCTAAAAATGGTAGAATACACATGAAAACTTTTGTTTAGGAAAAGTTAACTTGTTAAATTCTTTTGAGTTGAATAAAAAAATGCATTGAAACCATATGGCGTGTGATTAAAAAAATGAATAAATTATGAAGAACTGGTTTTGGTTACAGGAGTCACTGGAATCCGACTAGAGATGATTTGGTCCCCTGTCCTGGTCTAACATACAAATCCAGGAATATTATGCATTAAAGTATTTTAAAATACAAAAATACAATACAAGGATTGTATTTTACAAGGATAATGTATTTTAAAATACGAGTTGCATAGGAGAGGTGCATGTGTGTAAACATTATGACTAAAATGATAAACAGAATACCCATTAGAATTCTTAGAACTATTAATGATCAAGAGGGGTGGAGGCATTTCTTGGTATCAAATAACTGGTTGAGGTTACTTTGGGCGAAATAAATCTATTTCCTTTTTGTTTTTGTTGTTGGATAACAAGAAATGTCTAGACTAATACTCATCAGTCTTACAAACATAATGAAAATTAGTTGACTTTTAGTTGACTTTTTTGTCCCAACATTTTTTTAACCTTCTTGCCACTCATTATATGTTTGCAGTTCTAGGTCTTTGACAGCTGAAGACCACAGGAATCAAACAGGCGAGCCACACAGAATACTGACCCTTCTTTATGCTTTTATAGTGTTTATACCATATGGCCCAGTGTGAAATTCTTGATTATCCAAGTGCCTTTGGTCATTTGTGGCAGGAAAACTTAATAGTTTTTTAGCCAGCAGTGCCACAGCCAGCTTTTACTGCAATACCTAAAGGGTCAAGGAGTGTTTTTGTACCACTATTATTTCAAATTTAAGTATTCTGCCATGAAACGATCCATACTGGGCTGGAACTTGACATGTGAAATATTTAATACTAAAACTTATCTCTGCTTGGCAGCTTCTTAGGAAAATAATGAGAGTTGCAATTTTGACTCTTGTGTTCCTAGAATTCAAATGGCATAGCTTTCTGAAATGAGTATTTCAAGTTTAGTAGTCCATATAGGAGTGTTGTGACTTTAATTTCAGTGTTCTTGTTTTCTTAAAAAATTATATATATATATACACACACATATATAACTTGATGCCAGTTTTCTAGTAAGCCTCAGTCTTTTATTCACTACTCAATGATAATGCATTGTACAAACACTGTCATATGAGTAAATAAAAATGAATAATTCCTTAGAAGATGGAGAGTGTTAAATTATATTTGTGATAGGAAGCTTAGACATATTCTTTTGGTTATTAGCTTCCATTGCCAATTGTATTTCAGATGCATAGGGTTTTCTTCCTAAAAATACATCGTTAACTTTTATAGCTAACTAGCACCTGGGAAAAATGTATTTGTACAACTTCACTATTGTATATAGTTTTATAATAATTAAACCCAATGGCCATATTAGAATGCAATTTCAACATATAGCTTATCTAGATAGTTTTCCAGAGGATTTTGAAATTTGGCTTAACTGGGAGGATAACTGCTCGGCACACAACTGAAACATAACCAATGACACCATTCATTTATTTTAACGGAGATTCTTGACATTTTTCTCTCCTATGCCTTGTTACTTTAGCATACTTGAACTCACATAAATGCTTCTTTGGATTACTTGGGCTATCTGATTCCATTTTGGATCTGATTATCCATCTTGAATTCAATAATGGTATTCATTTGGGCTATTAAAAAATTATGCCATTTCTAGTCTGAAATAAGATGTAAAAAAATCTTTTATTTTTGCCCTTTCTTTTGGTTAAAAACCTATGTTACAACTTTTAAAATGTGAAGCAACATCTAATGTAGTTGACTGGTATACTAATAGGAAAGTGAAAGTATTTCATGGGTACTTTGTCGCAGAATGTGAAAAGAAACTTGGCATAGTGGCCTTTATAATGAGGCATCCACTTACTGTCCTCTAAAGTGAAGTCTGTAGCTTAGCTTGTGTATAGTTTTTGAAAGAAATCTCATGATCTTCGTTCATTCTCTTGCCTTCTCTTTTATCTTATATGGCACAAGTAGAGGGGGAAGCCAGGAGGAAATTCATCACCTTGCTATGCTTTTATTTGATTTTTAATTCCCGAGTGCCTAAATGTGGTGACTGGCACCTCACATAACTTTTTGAGATTCCTGATGTCATTTTTATCCTTCCTGTCAACCAGCAATGTATTTTTATGTTCCTAAAACCAGTAACGTCGTAATTGTTGAGGGCAAGCTTCATTATTGATAGTGCAAAGTGTCGTTGTTGTGATGTGTATTTATTTTATTCAAGTTTGAATATTGACAAGTGTAACTTAAGCTGGTGACTGACACCTATTGATCTGCTGTGTGCAAATGATAGTACTATTTTTTAGAAAACTCTTCAGTAAATTTTAAAAATATTTGAATACAAAATATCTGAGCAATTTTGAACTCAAAAGTTTTTCATTGTTGTAAGGATTGCGACAGGACTCTAATGGTTTTTAATGGACACATATGCCTAATATTTACTTTATTGGTGTGTTTAAAATATTTTTTGATGGACTATTATGTCTTAAGCGCTTTAGAAAACAATTGTTTGTAATGGACTCAAAGTGTTTCCCTGGACAGTTTGATGTACTTATGGTTGAGATTTATAATCTGCTTGTACTTTGCTTTTTAACTTATTAATTGTAAATAAATTTTAGAGAATACATAGTGTCTAGTTTTTCCAATGATTTGAACATTTTTGAAATAGTATTTTGTATTTGCATGTGCCTCAGAAAACATCTTAATTTACAATTTGATAAATTTTGACTTTTTTGTGAACTTCAAACTCCCAGAAATCTTGAGATTTGTTTTTTGTGCTATCTCAGGACTCTGTGTTCCATCAATTCTTTAATTATCTAGCTAATTTCTAGGATGGTGCTACAAGCCCAAGTTATTAACCAGTTTGCCAGCAATAAAATATCGTACAAAAAAAATGCATCAAAATTCAGAATTCTCTAAATCCTGACCAGAGGTCCCCCTGTGACGATGACAAAAGGTCTAGAGCTCTTGCTCTTTCATAGCATGAAAGGAAGTAAGAGTGCTCCGTTTTTGTACCAGTGGTATGGGCTGTTCCGCAAAATAAGGGCAGGGCTAGAATTTTCATTAGAGTCTAGAAGGCAGAAGTGGAGTATTAGTGAACAGCACAGCAAGGGCCAGATTCATAGATAGTACTGTGTGGGCTACATTTGTCGTTGTACCTGAGTTCCTATTAGTTGGAGGCAGCGTAGTGTAATAGTTGTGGAGTCACAGTGCCTGGGGTGGAATTATTATGCATACCTTTGTGACCTGCAAATGTTGAGATGGTAGGTAAGTTACTTAAAATCTTTGTGCCTTAGCTTCCTCAACTATCAAATGTGATTAGTGAAAGAAAGTATCAGGATATATTTTTTTTTTTTAACCATATATTTTTTTTTTTATATTTAAGGAAATGGTTTCTTTTTTTTTTTTTTTTTTAATTTATTTATTATTATTAAACTTCAAGTTGTAGGGTACATGTGCACAACGTGCAGGTTTGCTACATATGTATACTTGTGCCATGTTGGTGTGCTGCACCCATCAACTCGTCATTTACATCAGGTATAACTCCCAATGCAATCCCTCCCCCCTCCCCCCTCCCCATGATAGGCCCCGGTGTGTGATGTTCCCCTTCCCGAGTCCAAGTGATCTCATTGTTCAGTTCCCACCTACGAGTGAGAACATGCGGTGTTTGGTTTTCTGTTCTTGTGATAGTTTGCTAAGAATGATGGTTTCCAGCTGCATCCATGTCCCTACAAAGGACACAAACTCATCCTTTTTTATGGCTGCATAGTATTCCATGGTGTATATGTGCCACATTTTCTTAATCCAATCTGTCACTGATGGACATTTGGGTTGATTCCAAGTCTTTGCTATTGTGAATAGTGCTGCAATAAACATACGTGTGCATGTGTCCTTATAGCAGCATAATTTATAATCCTTTGGGTATATACCCAGTAATGGGATGGCTGGGTCATATGGTACATCTAGTTCTAGATCCTTGAGGAATCGCCATACTGTTTTCCATAATGGTTGAACTAGTTTACAATCCCACCAACAGTGTAAAAGTGTTCCTATTTCTCCACATCCTCTCCAGCACCTGTTGTTTCCTGACTTTTTAATGATCGCCATTCTAACTGGTGTGAGATGGTATCTCATTGTGGTTTTGATTTGCATTTCTCTGATGGCCAGTGATGATGAGCATTTTTTCATGTGTCTGTTGGCTGTATGAATGTCTTCTTTTGAGAAATGTCTGTTCATATCCTTTGCCCACTTTTGGATGGGGTTGTTTGTTTTTTTCTTGTAAATTTGTTTGAGTTCTTTGTAGGTTCTGGATATTAGCCCTTTGTCAGATGAGTAGATTGCAAAAATTTTCTCCCATTCTGTAGGTTGCCTGCTCACTCTGATGGTAGTTTCTTTTGCTGTGCAGAAGCTCTTTAGTTTGATGAGATCCCATTTGTCAATTTTGGCTTTTGCTGCCGTTGCTTTTGGTGTTTTAGACATGAAGTCTTTGCCCATGCCTATGGTACTACCTAGGTTTTCCTCTAGGATTTTTATGGTATTAGGTCTAACATTTAAGTCTCTAATCCATCTTGAATTGATTTTCGTATAAGGAGTAAGGAAAGGATCCAGTTTCAGCTTTCTACTTATGGCTAGCCAGTTTTCCCAGCACCATTTATTAAATAGGGAATCCTTTCCCCATTTCTTGTTTCTCTCAGGTTTGTCAAAGATCAGATGGCTGTAGATGTGTGGTATTATTTCTGAGGACTCAGTATCAGGATATTATAAGGATTAATAACCACCCCTTTCAAAGGGTAGTAATGCTAGACACATAGGAAGTACTAAATAAATGCTATTAATTAGAGGTATGCACAGTGAGAATAGGTATATATACCGAGAGTGGTCCGTTGTGAATTTAGCTCTCCAGGTTTCTCAGCATCCCAAGAATATTGTGTGGTCTGGGAAAGCTGTAAGATAAGAGAAGAGAATTTGTGCATGAATAAAATTGAAGACATAAGGAAATTACATACTTTTTTAGCTTGCTGACTATGCAGTAGGAGATTAGATTAAGTTGATTTATCACAATTTTCATTGTTGGAGTTTTTTTTTAAATTCAGGTCTTCTTTTATGATATCTGTAAAAGACATTTGAATGTGCTGTTATGTGTTTTAAACTATATGAGAATTTATAACAGTAATAGATTTAAAGCTATTGATCCAAGAGAACTTAACAAAAGTTTTGGACTACATATTTGCTTAGAGTAAGCTCAGTAAGTGTTGCTTATAAACTATGTTAATTTATGGGCATAGAACCAACCTAGAATTAGTTTGTATAAAGTTTACAATTCAGGTGTTAAAGGAAACAAAGTGAATACAATAGCTGTGCTTGAAACGCCAGAAAATTATTACTGAAAGGAAAAATATTCTTGTATTTGAAGCATTGACACACTCATTTTTGGATGTCAGATATAAAGCCTGTAATTTAGATCTAACTTCTCATAGCACAAAGAATAATGGAACATCCTCTAAATTGGTGAACAAGCCAAAGTTGCAGTTATCTGAAGTTGACACAAAATAATTTCCTGGAAAATTATTAGATGAAAGTCGTACAAGAACAAGAAGCTAAAAATTGAGCCTAACTGCAGATTTCACAAAATTAATGACTTCTCACTGTCATCACTCTCTTGTGTCTTGGTAAATGTCATTCTAAACCATGATCTGTAACATAATAAACATATCTAACGCCCAATTGGAAGGTAATAATCATAATAACACCAAACACTATGTTTAGCTCAGAGAATTTGAATAAGTAGTCTACTGGACTCAAAACTGGACTTACTTAGCTTCTGAAAATATTCATAGAAAAGTTAAATTGAGATTCTTCCAAGTAGTAAAATTAACTGTAAAATGTATACATATTTCTCTTTTTAAGGATTTTTTTTAAGTACATATTCTTCAAAGAGTACAGAAAAAAAAAGGCTGTGACTTAGGTTTCTAAATCTTACAAAGTAAAGGAATTATTGAAGCAAAAACATGGATAAAAAGTACATATAAATGTACAGTTTGATGAATTTTAATAAATTCAGTAGGCTCATGGAACTAGCACTCAGATTAAAAAAATACAGTTATGAGTACCCCTGAAGTCCTCCTTAACACCCCATCAGTCATTACCTACTCACCTTGTTGCCCAAGGTAACCATTGTTTTGATTTCTTACAGCATATTTTTTGCTTATTTTTGAACTTTACATAAATGGAATTATTGGTCATGTGTCTAGCTTCTTTCACTTGAAATTATGTTTGTGAAATTCATTTATATTGCTTTATGTACTATAATTGTAGAACATTTATTCTCATTGATGTATAGAATTCCACTGTGTGAATATTCCACAATATATTTATTCAAGTCTTGGTGGGCATTTAGGTAGATTCCAGTTTGGAACAATTATAAATAAAGCTTTGATGAATATTCTAAAATATGTCTTTTGGTGAACATATGCATGTATTTTTTTTGGAGTATATATCTAGGAATGAATTTGCTGAGACACTGGGTCACAGCAAGTGATCATCTTTGGTAGATACTGCCAAACAGTTTTCCAAAGTGGATACATGGACTCTTGTAAAACTGGCCTTCAAATAGTCAGCTTTTTATTATTATTCCTTTTTTCTTCAAAGCCAAAGAAGTTTTGTTCCTTCTGCTCTTAAAATGAAATGAAAAGACATTTTCCCCGAATGTTTTCCTCTATTTTACAGCGGAGCTTTTAAAAAAAAAGTCTTTTATGTATTAGTTGTTTTCTTCTCCATCCTTTATACAAAATCAGCTCTGAGATTGGTAATAACACTAACTATGGTAACCCAAACTCGGCAAACTTAAATTGTCATAAAACCAAGCATGTGAGACTTGGGTTCATAGCGTTCCTCTTCTAGTGCTTGGACAGGATTCTGTTGAAATGGTCTGTAACATAATGGAGACTCTGTCTCTGGAAAGAACGGTCTGATTCGACCTTATGTGTTGTTTATTCTAGAAAGCTAGACATTGAGAGGTCTAGGAGTTGGATGGCAGAGAGGGAGGGTTTGAAGACGTGCAGAATATTCAGGTTTGCTTGAAGTCAGCTGAGAAGAGGAGACTTCTATCTTGGGAGGCGCTGGCTCAGCAGCGCTCAACTCTCAATTGTTATGAAATGAATGAAAAATGTGCTCATGAGAGCCCACTTGAAGGATGCCTCTAGAACTCTAAAAGGAAGTTCTCCCTTTTCCTTATTAAGTAAAGCATCTTGGAGATATTTATTCTACCCTTACATGCCCACAGTACTTCACACTGGGTATTTATGTTGTTATTGTTATACTTTCTTATGTATTTCTCTCCTCTTCCCTCCTAGATTGTGAATTCCTCATTGGCAGGACTCGTCTTTCTCGTCTCTGTATCATTATAACATTGCTGGTCATGTGCATAGTGCTCAGTGGTGTTGAATGAATAAATTGTGTTTATGGGGTTCAGACAAACCTGGAACACTGGCTCCCAAATCTTACAGAAGAACTAGTTGTGTTGCTTCAGTTTTATGTGTAACAGAAGCAGTCTGTAAATGGAGTTATAATTTTTTACAGATACCTATCAAATACACTTTTGATGAATTCCTAGCATTTTGTGACCAAATGAGTTGGCTGTAGACTCTGATGTCTCTTACTGTACCTGCAACCCAATACCATTTATCATCACTACCTCAGAATCTCTCAGCAAGAGGTAGTGTGGTGCAGTGGTTAAGAGGCTGGCCTCAGGGGACAGGCTGCCTGGTTTAAAACTCCTTCCTCCCTTTCTTGCTGGCAGCAGACCTTTTAGCAAGCTACTTAACCTCTCTGTTCCTCAGTTTACTCAGCTGTAAAAACAGGCACAATATAGCACCTACCGCATAGAGCTCTTATGAGAATTCAATGAGGTAACACATGTAAAACACTTTAGAATAGTGCCTGGAACATCGTTTGCCTCAAGTCAATAAATGTTAGCTTTTATTAGTAGTAATGTAAAAGACTTTATAAAGCCTCAGTTTGCTTACTTGAAATTTTTGTATTGGCATGTGTTAGAAGCAAAGAACAAAGGCTGCAGTCCATAAAATGTCTATTAGAGCCAAACTTACATGGGAGATTGAGGTCCAATTCACTAAAAGTGGTATGTGTGAAAGGATGCTGTAGGTGTTGCGAGGAGTGCAGTGATGTACAAGACTCAGCACAAGCTGATAGCAAAATAATCAGGAAAACATGGCATGATAGAAGAAACAAATTAACATTGATTTAATTCTTACTGTGCACCAGGTACTATCCCAGGCTCTTTATGCTTGTTTTTTTTTTTTTTTTTTTTTTTTTTTTTAAGTAAACCTCAACGATCCTATGAGATAGATAGGATTCATTCATATTTAGTAGATGAATAAACTGAAGCTTAGATAGGCCAAATATCACACATCTAAGTGGCAGAGCTGGGATTTAAAACCACATCTGTCTCATCTCATTTTCTCTACTAATCTTTATAAACACTTTTAGAGGAAGTGAAATAAAGTAATCAGCCCCTGGAGGAACCTCCTGTAGGATTGTGAAATCCCAAGATGTAGAAAATCAATTTAGGAACCCTGTTTTCTTCACCTTCGCATTTCTCATGGTGTACAGCATAGGTGTTCATTCAATGTCAGGGAAATGAATATGAATGAATGAACAAAAGCACAAATTCCTTTGCTCCTATGATTAGATTGTTTAGTTTGGTGGAGGATCTTGTAGCAATCTGTATGGTCTAAAGTCGTTCTGTATGTCTCCTCTTATAATTGCCACAAGCAGGTAAAAGAGAAGGTTATTTAATATAACATTCGTCTCAAATTACTTGTAAAGTCTATAAAAAGTAGACTTCACAAATCTAAACATGGGGAGTCATACAGAGCTTTAAGCCCTCCTTCCCACAGTTGCCATCCTGGAGCCTCTGTATTGGAATTCTACAGCTCCCATTGCAGACACTTCTTCCAATTTATTATGATATCTACTCTGTGGACCACTATGAGACAAGGTGGACAAGGTTCCAAGTCCATTCTGATTCTCTTTTCCCTCCTAAACACCTTCATAAAGTTCTAATTCCCAGGTTTTACTTAGATAAATTACAGCATGAACAAACACAAAACCCAGGATAATGGACATACCGCCAAAAAATACTCAAATAAAAACAAGATATGTGTGAGTAAACGGGGTGGTGACACAAGAAGAGGGGGACTCCAAGAGTCTTTAAATGCAAGTTCACATTCTAACAGAGGTGGAAAATTGACCTTTACATTCCTTTGTACCAGAACTTGTTGCCCCCATCACATGATATCCACTTACACACATTTCACAGCTGTAGGATGGATCGACTGCCCTGTGCAATCATGAGAAAAAAGCACCACTAATAGAACTTTCCCTGTAATGTTTATCTGATGGCTGGTTTGGCTAAAAGCATGTGTTTTTCCTTATAATTCCATAGAACAGGTAGATTTACATCAGTCACACTTTGCTTGCTTTCTTCTTCTCAGTTCATTTATCCACCTATGGTTTTATTGAGAAATTCAATAAAATTTTATTGAAGGCTTCTGTTATGGAATGGATTCTGTAGCCCCCAAATTTACATGTTATAGCCCTAACCACCAATGTGATGGCATTTGGAGACAGGGCCTTTGGGAAGTAATTAGGTTTGGATGAAGTCATGAAGGTAGGCCCCTCATCATGGGAAAAGTGCCCTTAAAGAAGAGTCATGAGAATTTGCTTGCTGTCTCACTCTCTGCTGTGTAAGAACACAGTGAGAAGGCGGCCATCTGCAAACCAAGAAGAGAGCCCTCATCAGAGCCTGACCATGCTGGTGCTCTGATCTCAGACTCCCAGAACTGTGGGAAATAAATGTCTGTTGTTAAGGCCACCCAATGTATGGCATTTTGTTATAACTTCCTGAGAAGACTAAGACAGCCTGTATGTACAGGATCTGTTCTACAGATAAAACCCCTGCCCCATGGCACAGGCTGGTAGGTGATTCTTTCTTATGTTCTGTATCCACAGCTACTACACTAGGTGGGTCACTCTGTGACCTTCTGCTGCTTTTTCATTGTCACTGGCAGGTGAATGCCTGCTTCTTTAATTATGTATAGGGTAGAATCCAATGCTCTGGGGATACAGATGGCTATAGTGAAAGGACTTCTGGACATGTATATTATCTTGGTGAAACAAACATTTTTGTTGAAAATCTAGTTTGCTGTCAAGTTGAATATTTAAAACAAAGCAAAATAAGCCAGAAGGGGTTCATCAAAATTGTATATCCTAAGGGTTTGATAAACATTCAATGGCTTTTTGCTGAAGTATTTGGTCAAGAGACAAATTAGTTTGGGGTAACTATGCAAACCTGGGGAACAAATGCAGGTTGGGCTACAGAGCCTCTGAGTGTAGAGCTTGACAGTTGGCTGAGGGCTCCATAGTGTGTTCTCAAGAGCATGGCAGGAGGAGCTGCTGCCAGGGGGTACCTGCTGCATCCACTGCACCTGAAATATCTCTCTCACTCACTGACTCCCTGATGCTGGAGGGCCCTTTATTCCAATTAAGGTGTAGCCTTTCTAGACCATGAGATGTGTGGCTCAGTACAACCTCCAGAAACAACCCAGCCCACCTCACTCCTTTCACTGCTATGGTCCAGAGAGCCAAAGGGTTTGCCCAGGGTTGCTCAGCTAGTGAGTGGGATAGCTGGAAAGAGAATCTACATCATCTGGTCCTCTGTCCAGTGTTTCTTCTGCTGATTCATTTGGCTGGGAAGGCTTAGCTTTTCTTAGACTTTTGTTTTTAGAGTGTTTTGCTGTGGGAGGCAAACATGAGATAGGCTTCTCAGGTAATTGGAACTGGGGACTGCAGGGGAACAAGAGGCCTGGAGACCTGGAAGGAGAGAGGACACAAGGAGAGAGAAATGCTAGGAGTGGAGAGTGGACTGATGGACACACTGCCTCCTTCAATTTTGCTTTGGGATGGTTGCCCCTTCCCCCTCCTTCTCTTCTTCTCCTTCTCCTTCCTCCTCCTCCTCCTCCTCCTCTTCTTCTTCTTCTTCCTTCTTTATTCTTCTTCTTCTTCCTTCTTTCTTCTTCTTCCTCTTCTTCTTCTTTTCCTCTTCTTCCTCCTCCTCCTCCTCCTCTTTCTCTTCCTCTTCCTCTTCCCCTCCTCCTCCTTCTCCCTCTTCCTCTTCCTCTCCTTCTTCCTCCTCCTCTCACTCGTTTTTTTTCTTCTTCTTCTCTTCTGATGGAATTTTGCTCTTGTTGCCCAGGCTCAAATGCAATGGTGTGATCTTGGCTCACTCCAACCTCTGCCTCCTGAGTTCAAGTGATTCTCCTGCCTTAGCCTCCCAAGTAGCTGGGATTACAGGCATGCATGCACCATCACACCAGGCTAATTTTGTATTTTTAGTAGAGAAGGGGTTTCACCTTGTTGGTCAGACTGGTCTCAAACTCCTGACCTCAAATGATCCACCTGCCTCAGCCTCCCAAAGTGCTGGGATTACAGGTGTAAGCCACTGCACCTGGCCTGGGATGGCCTTCTTAAGAATGTCTGAGCTGAATGGTCTTCAGTCCATGGCATTCCAGCCCTGAGAGGAAAGACTTGGCTTTGTCTAAAACCCAACAGTTGGCTGGGGGAGATTTGTTGCCTTGGCATTGCTTGGTTAGGTTCCTTGGTGGTGTATCTACCAATAGTCTGTGGGAAACTCTGTGTGTGTGTGTGAGTGTGTGTGTGTATGTGTGTGTGTGTGATAGAGAGGGAAAGAGAGAGAGAGGAAGATCACAGTGGAGGGATCTCTTATTTATTCTGATTGTCTATTCAAAATGTGGCATTTTCCTTTTAAAAAAAAAGTCCTAAAAATAACAGATAATAAAATTAGATGAAGACATTGATGTGCTAGTAGTGTACATTGTTAAAAAATCTGAAATATGTTTCTTTGATTTTAGAAGTTGGCTTTGGTCTCTCTGGAAGATGTAATGGAATATTAAGGATGGTTGGGAATAGAACTTTCATTGGTGTGATTCTAATTCACTTAACAGACTGAGCATTCTGGTGGGAGAAACCTGACATGTACAGTCAAATGTGTTATCTCAGCCAAGGTAGAACAGAGAGAGAGGTAGAGGGGGGTGAGCCTGAAGAGACCAAGGCTTGGAACCTGAGTTCGCAGTCTGTATGTCTGCTAACCTGCTGTGAGGGTTTGGGCAAATCAGGGTTCCTTCTATTCTGAAGTTTCATGATGTGGTTAAAGTTCTACATGAAACAATACTATCAAAATTCATGCCTGTATAAATAATTCAGAAAAGAGGGTTTCAGATGGAGCTATTCAGACAAACATTATTTATCTTTAAAGTTGGCAATGAAAGATCATGATCAGAACTCCAGGATCGCATGACCCAGGTTCAGAAATTTTATTTACTCACCATGAAGACATTTTGAAACGGAATTCAACTTTGTCAACAGTTAGTTGTTGTTCTATTTTGGTACTTTATAGTTAAAATGTTAGGTAAGCAATGTGTTTATCTTAGCTGCAGCAGAGCTAATGTGTGAATAGGGACATTGTTAGAAACTCAATAAGGTTGTTTTTTTCTATTATAAGGAAGGGTCACCTATTAGCATAAATTGTGCCTTGAATATGGCATCAGCACATGAAAAAATATTGTGAGCTTAGGATTTTATTGTGAAATACAGGACTTGTAACACTGAAATATTCCTATGAAAATTCTAACAATCTTACTTGTTGTGGGCACTAATGGTTAAAAGGGTTAAAAGAAGGGAGACATCTTAGTTGAAATAAATGGTTGCTCTTGAAAGTGCAAGTATAAATAGGATTTTGATGAATTATTTTGCTAATTGTTCTTCATTATACAAAACAATATATTATAAATGACCTCTCTTCTAAATGGAAAATGTTATTCAAAAACTGATTATAGAGGATCTCTGGAAATTTCACAGAAGACTGTCTTTTCTGTAGATTTATTCATTTTCTTACAAACCCAGAGTAATTTGAATAAACGTCTATTTGTGTTATTGCTTCATATTCTTTAAAAAAGATATATTTAAGATTTTTATTATAGACCCACTCTTCTGATGATAGGTATATAAGCTTGTCTGGGAAGAAAATTGACAGTAAATTTTCAAAACCTTAAACTAGCACTCATACCCTTGGCTCATGTCTAGAATTTGTTCCAGTGCAATAATGAAATGAAAGACTGAATTGCTACACAAAGATGTTGATGTGAGAATACATGTTTAAAAAATTGGAACTAAACAATGTTCAACAATAGAACAATAATTAAATGAGTTACCATATACTGACACAGTAAAATTTGAGGTAGTCATTAAAGTCGTGTTTTCATGGCATATTTAGTGCTCTGATGTTAAGTGAGAAAGAGAGGCAGTATATAAAATAATATAGACGATATGATCTCAGTTTTATTTTTTAAACTCAAGTTTATCGAGGTACAATTTACATATGGTAAGATTCTCACTTTTCAGGTCTACACTTTGATTAGTTTTGACAAATGTATGCAGTGGTGTAACCACAACCATGATCAAGACATAGACTCTTTTCACCACCCCAGAAAGTTTCCTCATGCACCTCTGTAGTCAATATCTTCCCTTTACTCCCAGTCTCTGGTTGTCTTAGTTCGTTTGGGCTGCTATAACAAAATTCCCTAAACTGAGTAACTCACAAGTAATAGAAATTTATTTCTCACAGTTCTGGAGGTTGGGAAGTCCAAGATCAAGGCACTGGCAGATTTGGTGTCTGGTGAGAGCTCCTTTCCTCATAGACAGTGCCTTCTCTCTGTGTCCTTACATGGTAAAAGGGACTAACTAGTTATCTGGGGTTTCTTATATAAGGGCACAAATTCCATTCATGAGGATGGAGCCTTCATGAGCTAATCATGTCCCAAAAGCCTCACCTAATATCACATTGGAGATTAGGTTTCAACATATGCATTTGGGGGAGTCACAAACATTTAGACCATAGCACTAGAAAAGTATAGTTTTTCATTTTCCAGAATATCAGATAAATAAAATAATATACTATATATGCCTTTTAAATCTCACTTTTTCACTTTCGAGGTTTTTTTTTTTTTTTTTTTTTTTAATGTTGTATGTATCAATACCACATTCCTTTTCTTGCTGAAAAGCATTACATTGTGTGGCTATATCACAATCTATTCATTTACCAGCTCTAGCCATTTGGATTGTTTCCAGTTTCTGATGATTATGAATATTTGTGGATAGCCATATGTTTCAATTCTCTTAAGTGAACACCTTAAGACAGGAATTATTTGGTTGCATGTTAAGTGTATACTTAAGAAACAGCCAAACTCTTTTTGAAAGGGTCTGTACAACTTTGCAATCCTACCAGCAACACATGAGAGTTTCAGTTGCTTTGCATTCTCTCAGCTTACAGTACTGTTTTTACAGTTGAGCCATGCTTATAGGTATGTGATGGTATCTCCTTTCCCTAATGACTAGCATCAATCATCTTGTCATGTGCTTATAAGGTATCCATAAATCTTCTCTAGTGAAATTTCTATTCAAATTTTTAAAAATTGGGGTTATTTTCTTAATACTGATTTTTGAGCGTTCTTTATATATGTTGCATACAATTCCTTTGTCAGATATGTGATCAGCAAATATTTCTTCCCAGGTTATAATTTGTCTTTTCATTTTTATGATAGTGTCTTTCAAAGAGCAAATGCTTTTATCAATTTATTCATTTTTAATTTAATTGTTGATGCTTTTTTAATATGAAGTTTTTAGTTTAGTTTTAGATTTATAGAAAACTTGCAAAAATAGCACAGAAGGTTCTCATATACTCCACACCCACCTTTTCCTATTATTAACATTAGTATGATACACTTGTCACCGTCAATGAATATGGCTTATGCTTTTTGTGATCTAAGAAATCTTTGCCTACCCCAATGTCATAATACTTTTCTATTTTTTTTAAATAAAAATGTTATATCTGTTTCTTTTAGATTTAGGTTTATGATACATTTAAAGTAAATTTTTGTATATGATCTGATACAATGTTGAAGTTTGGTTTTTTCTTTTCTTTTTTTTTTTTTTTTTTTTTTTTTAGACAGAGTCTCACTCTGTCACCCAGGCTGGAGTGCAGGGGAGTGATCTCAGCTCGCTGCAACCTCCGCCTCCCAGGCTCCAGTGATTCTCATGTCTCAGCCTCCTGAGTGGCTGGGATTATAGGTATGCACCACCACGCCTGGCTAATTTTTTGTACTTTTAGTAGAGACGGGGTTTCACCATGTTGGTCAGGCTGGTCTTGAGCTCCTGGCCTCAAGTGATCCACCCAGCTCGGCCTCCCAAACTGCTAGGATTATGGGCACGAGCCGCTGCACCTGGCCTTTTTCTGTCTTTTTGTGCGGATACTCAATTAGTTCCAGCACCATTTGCTAAGTAGATCTTTTTATTTTTAAAAATATAGTGCATGTGTAGAAAAAAATACTGAAGAACCACCTGAATGGTGGTTTTACCTTCTATATTTTCCATATGTTTCTACAATTAGCACAAGTGAGCAGAATATTTGAATGAGCAGACACAATATGGTAAAGAATGACAGTGAAAATAAATGCAGTAGTAGCCAGCTTCTGAAAAAGGAATCAACAGGTCATATTGCTGAGAGGCTGATGGATAACTCAGTCACTGATTTGCCAGTTTCTGAACTAATCACAGTGTCTGGCAGGCCTGGCTTTTTTGTGGTTCCTCTTTTTCTCTGTAATGTGATCCAGTAGTTGAGAATCCTGTATTTTTCCACATTCACCCTTACAACAAACCCCTGTTACTTAAGACAGCTTGAATGGGTCTCTGTTTCTTGAAACCTGAAGTAAAATTACCAGCAAGCCTACACATAGACAAAGCAGGCAGCTCTTCATGTGATGTGGATGAATGGAGAAAAACAAGTGCTGGCCCCAAAACTTTTCTTCCAGGGTTTGGCCTCAGTGGATGAAATTAGACACAATATGTCTTTCTATCATCATATTATATTTCTGGTAGCTGTAAATAAGTTGCTAAGATCAGGGAATAATACACTGATATATTAATCCAACTATGTATTTTTCAAATTTAGTTTTCATATCATTTCAGCTCAGAGATCTGAAAACAAGTAAATTCTGAATAGGAGTGGAGAGAGAGCACTACAACTAGAAAATTTCTGAATGTAAGTCAAGACCTGTACCTGTGAAACTGGTCATCAGAAATGGCACAAGGATCATTGTCTTAGTCTATATTCTGCTACTATAGCAGAATACCACAGACTGGGTAATATATAAAGAAAATTTTATTTGGCCCACAGTTCTGAAGGCTGGGAAGTCCAAGACCAACGGGCCGCATCTGGTGAGGGACTTCTTGCTATGTCACACATGGCAGAAGGCATCACATGGTGAGAAAGAGTATGCACAAAAGAGGGAGTGAGGGGCAGAGACAGGAGGGATGAAATAAGGGCCAAACTTCACCCTTTTATCAGTCACCCACATCCAACATAACTAGCCTACTCCCATGATAATGATATTAATCCATTTATGAGGACAGAGCTCTCATGACAAGGATCACCTCATAAAGGTCCCACTTCTTAATACTGTCACAATGGCCATTACATTTTAACATGACTTTTGGAGAAGACATTAAACCATATCAGTCACCACAGCTTGATTTTGGATGCATGAGACAGTATGTTGTGGGTAAGGTGATGGGCTGTGGGG
The DNA here is from genome assembly GCF_047675955.1 of Chlorocebus sabaeus. Lineage (NCBI taxonomy): Eukaryota > Metazoa > Chordata > Mammalia > Primates > Cercopithecidae > Chlorocebus > Chlorocebus sabaeus. The sequence continues at coordinate 79,718,175 of NC_132924.1, read as the reverse complement.
TCAGAATGACTGGGTGTAGAGCTCACTTGCATGACTTTACAAGCTGTGTGAGCTTGGCAGACTACAAAGCTTCCTCAACCTTCAAATCCTTCTTCTGCAAGCAGAGGTGATCGTGTGGCTTCTATCAGGTAATGTGCCTGGCATAGAGTAAGTGCTCAATAACTGTTAGCTCTTCTGCTTGACCCCTTATTTTCTCAGCACTAGTGCTGGGGCCTGCAGGCCTTGTGTGTGTGTTTGAATTTCCAGGCTAATTGTTCACTTTTCAATGAAGGCATCCTGCTTGATGGAGCCTCTGAGCCACCCCATCTGTTCAGCCATCTCTCTCTCTCCCTGTGTGGTTTCCCTCCTCCTTTTTAAGACCTTTAATTAGTTTTGGTGATAGAATGATCAGCACCACCTGAGCATCAGCTGTTAGCAATAAATGTGGCTCCTCTGAGTAGCTATGGCACACTAATTATTTCCAGATAAAGGTAGTTTTCAGCTGCAGCTCTGATTATCTGCTAAATTATACCAGTGCCTATTTTACAATTTTTTTGTTTGTTTTAAAATCACTTGCCTCATGATTGTCTAGTTAATCCAGGAGCACCTGCAATAACATTAGGATAAAATACTTCTGTTTTATTTTTCTTTCAATTTTTAACCCCAGTGCATTTTTTTTTAGTAACCCATTGGGAAATTCTCTTTCTTCTATTTTCTGGCTCATGTTTCTTAAATGGCCAATTAATTGTTTAATAGATGCTATATCTGGGATGTTGTTGCTCTTTTCCAGACATTAGGATTGTTGTGCCAAGTCTAGCATGTTAACTCTTTTGCCCACTTTTTCTCCACATTCACATGACAGAGGCAACAGGTCAAAAGAACTACTGAGTTGAAACAGCTAAAAGATTCAATTCAACTAGGACTAGTTTAGCACCTGCCAGAAGCAGTAGGCTTAGGGGTCAGGAGACACAGAAATGAACCACAAATGAATAAAATAGGCTGGGTATAAGAATAAACTCTATTTCTGGTCAGGCGCAGTGGCTCACACCTGTAATCCCAGCACTTGGGAGGCCAAGGCGGGCAGATCATGAGGTCAAGAGATTGAGACCATCCTGGCCAACATAGTGAAACCCCATCTCTACTAAAAATACAAAATAAAGGCATTCATATTATTCATATATCAATAGTTCTTGAGACATATTCATATTATTCATATATCAATAGTCCCCCTTTTTTTTTTCCTGAGTGAAATTTCATCGTATGGATATTCCAGAGTTTGTTTAACCATTCACTTGTTGAATGACATTTGTGTTATATCCAGTTTTAGTCAATTATGAATAGAGCTGCTGTAAACATCTGTGTATGGGTTTTTGTGTGAACATGTTTTCACTTCTCTAGAGTAAATACCCTGGAGTGAGGTCATATGATAAACATGTTTGACTTTATTAGAAACTGCCAAACTGTTTTTCCAAGATGGGTGTACCATTTTGCATCCCACCAGCAGTGCATGAGAGTTGCGGTTGCTCAACATCCTTGCCAGTATTTGGTTTTGTCTTCCAAAAATATATATATATATATGTGTGTGTGTGTGTATATATATATGCCGTTCTTTTACATATATAAGGGCACCTTATTTCCCTAAATGTTAATACTGCTGAGCTTCTTTTCATGCACTTGTGTATATAATATTCTGGATAAAAGATCTTTGCTGGATATGTGATTTGCAAATATTTTCTCCCAGTCTGTAGTTTGTCTTTTTGTTCTCATACAGGTGTCCTTCATAAAGCAAAACTTTTAATTTTACAAAATCCAATTTATCAATCTTTTTCTTTTATATCAATACAATTCATAATGCTTATAACTTCAGACATAAAATTTGTGCTCTTTGTCACGTGCTTTTTTATTACATACTAATGACAGAATCTTTTGGGGTTTTCTGCTTATGGTTGCACAAGTTGTGCACTGCACATCTCTAGGAGGCATGATTTACATGGAATACAATGTAAATGGCAACCCCTAGAGTTGTCAAGTGTACAGCTTGTACAGCGTATATAATCTCCCTGGTATCTTCTTTACTGGAAAGATGGCTGTCATTGCTGTGATTCAGTTTTACTCCCTGTGCCATTCATTTGTTATTAGGTAGAGTCTATATTGAAGCTATATTTAAGAAGCACCTGTATATGAACCATTTAAAGCATAACCTGTTCCCAGTGACTCTTCAGCTTGCTGATGGCTTATCTTTGAGGTTCCAGAAACATCATGCTTTCAGGCTGGTTTCCTTAGCTGACTCTGTCCATCAATTCCCATTTGTGGAAATTGGAAACTCCCTGCATTCAGCCAGTTTTAGCTGTCCAGACAACCATGGTTTTGAAACTCACATCTAAGCAATTGACTAACAATGAAGATTTGTGGCATCACCCATTATTTATGCAACTCTGGATTTTACCCTATAGAACCAAAAATTCAACAGAATATAAGGACAGACATGCTATTTGCAGGTAATATTTTACCTATGTGTAATGTTACCTGAAAGTGGTCTGAATCCAGATCCCCAGAGAGGGTTCTTGGGTCTTGTACAAGAAGGAATTCAAAGCTAATCCATAGAGTAAAGTGAAAACTAGTAAGAAAGTAAAGGAATAAAAGAATGGTTTCTTCACAGGTAGAGCAGAGGCATGGGCTGCTTAGCTGCTTATACTTATTATTAGTTCTTGATTATATGCTAAATAAGGGGTGGATTATTCATGAGTTTTCCAGGAAAGGGGTGGGCAATTCCCAGAATTGAGGGTTCCTCCCCTTTTTAGACCATATAGGGTAACTTCCTGACATTGACATGGCATGTGTAAACTGTCAATGGCTCTGGTGGGAGTGTCTTTTAGCATGCTAATACATTATATAATTAGCATATAATGAGTGAAGTGAAGATGACCAGAGGTCACTTTTGTCGCCATCTTGGTTTTGGTGGGATTTGGCCAGCTTCTTTTCTTTATCAGCAAGGTCTTGGTGACGTGTTTCTTGTGCCAACCTCTTATGTTATCCTGTGACTAAGAATGCCTTAACCGCCTGGGAATGTAGCCCATTAGGTCTCAGCCTTATTTTACCTAGTCGCTATTCAAGATGGAGTCACTGGTTTGAATGCCTCTGACAATAATGAAGAAGTAAACTCTGAGATGGCACATGACTTCCCTCTGACAACGTAAGGTACCCTTCAGTGTCTGAAAGTTTTATACTCTAAATATCTGACTGGCTGCATTTTCTTGAACCTAGTTTAAGATAGAATCACAAGCTGTTGACTGTGTCAGAGCTGAACTAGCAAAGCTTCAACAGACCAAAATTGTTCTTTGTGTCCTGATTTGTTATCATCTCTATCAATTAGTATAGGCTCTAAAGTGCTGTGCTATGGGAAGAAGAAACAGGTATCCTATTTATGAATAGTTTTTATTCAAAATCAAGCTGATCATGTTTTTATGTAGGAAAGGCATAGAATCTGTATCTTAGGAGTGAATATAACTTAAATGGGGAAGTTGTTAAGAAGGGTACCTTGGAAAGTTGACTTTGAAAGTTGAAAGTTTGGGAGGAGTGAGTGTGTTACACCACAGGTAGGTAAAAAGATAGTTCAAAAATGAATCTTTGCTTAGAGAGCCTAAATAAATGGTTTGATGGGTGAGGGAAGGGAATGATATATTTGAGGGCTATTGATCCCATTCTAAGAAGTGACAATACAGAAAGAGGAAGAACCAACACGTGTTTTTTTGTTTTGGTTTGTAAATGTCTAAAGAGATTACAAGGAAAGTGATCTTTTTAGATGTTTTTCACCTACCTGGCTTCTTTATAACAGGCTATAGGATAATTTCAGAAAGTGTTTCATTTCTCACCATATAAATATAACTTTTATTGATATGTCTTACATGCTCTTTATCAAGTTGAGGAAGATCCCCCCTATTCCTAGTTTGCTGAGAGTTTTGTTTTTGTTCTCTTTTTAAATCATGCAAAAGTATTGGATTTTGCAAAATGCTTTTCTGCATCTGTGGGTATGACCATATGATTTTCCTTCTTTAGCCTGATGTGATAGATTACATTAACTGGTTCTGAAATGTTAAAGTAGATTGCTGTGATGGTTAATACTGAGTGTCAATTTAACTGGATTGAAGGATGCAAAGTGTTGATCCTGGGTGTCTGTGAGGATGTTGCCAAAGGAGATTAACATTTGAGTCAGTGGGCTGGGAAAGGCAAACCCACCCTTAATCTGGGTGGGTACCATCTAATCAGCTGCCAGCATGACTAGAATATAAAGCAGTCAGAAAAATTTGAAAAGACTAGACTGGCCTAGCCTCCCAACCTACATCTTTCTCCCATGCTGGATGCTTCCTGCTCTTGAACAGTGGACTTCAAGTTCTTCATTTATGGGACTCAGACTGATTTCCTTGATCCTCAGCTTGCAGATGGCCTATTGTAGGACGTTGTGATCATGTGAGTTAATACTTAATGAACTCCCCTTTATATATATATATAAAGATATATGTGTATATATATATATATCTCCCATTAGTTCTGTCCCTCTAGAGAATCCTGACTAATACACTTGCATACCTGGAAGAAGTCTCACTTGATCATGTTGTATAATTCTTTTTATACATAGTTAGATTTAACTTACTAATATTTTATTGAGAAATTTTGCATCTATGTGTAAGAGAGATATTGGTCTGTAGTTTCTCTTGCTTATAATGTTTTTATTTGGTTTTGTTATTAGGGTAATGTTGGCTTTATAAAATGAGTTGAAAGTGTTCCCTCTGCTTTTGTTTTCAGGAAGAGATTGTAGAGAACTAGTATCATTTTTACTTAAATGTTTGATAAACTCAACCAGTGAAACCATCTGGGCCTGGTGCCTTTTTTTTTTTTTTAAAGATTATTACTTCTTGAATAAATTTATTTAAAAAGATAGGACTGTCCAAATTATCTACTTCTCTTTGTGTGAATTTTAGTAGTTTATGTGTTTTAAAGATTTGGTCCATTTCATTTAAGTTAGCATAGAATTAGCCAACACTACCCTAATAACAAAACCAAATAAAGACATTATAAGCAAGAGAAACTACAGACCAATATCTCTCTTAAATTTGTGGGCATGGAATTTTTCATAGCATTCTTTTATTATTTTCCTTTTAATGTTCATGGAATTAGTAGTGGTTATTTTTATTTCATTTGTGATACTAGCAATTTATGCCTTTTTTTTCTTGGTTAGCCTGGCTAGAAGTTCTTCAATTTGATTGATGTTTTCAAAGAACCATCTTTTGGATTTATGGATTTTCTCTATTTATTTTCTCCTTTTGATGTCCTAGATGACTTCCAAGTTCTTAACATGTTGGAGCTCAAATCAATGTCCCTGCTACATTTTGTTTCTTTGTTACTCACTTTTAAGATTTACATATGGTAAACTTCACTCTTTTGGTGTAAAGTTTTGTGAGTTTTGACAAATGCATAGAATCTTGTAGCCATCATCACTAACAAGACATAGGCAGTTCTGCTATCCTCACACCACCAAATTCCCTTGTGCTATTTCTTTGTAGTTAATTTCTCTCTCTGTCTGCAACCCCTGACAACTACTAGTCTGTCTTTGAACTTTGGTTCTTAAGTCATTTGTGGGATTGAGAAGCCTCTGGGACTGTCATGGAATGTATATTTTTAGGGCATGAATAGATCAGAAAAGACACTTCCTTCGTATGGATCCCAAATGATGTAACACTATGGCTATCACCTTTGTGCTTTTCGTTGCTTAAAATAAGTAAACAATTAGAAAACTAAGAATAAATTTGGCAAAAGTAAATAAAAGTAGATGAAATGGTTAAAAAAAGTTAAGTTGTAAGGCAAATTGCATATCCCTTTCTTTGAAATATTCAGGTAGACAGAAGTGGACAGGTGCCCTGAATAAAGGAAGTAACTAGGATGATTACTGTCTCAAGGGCATCTTAGGCTCACAGAGCTGGATGAACTTTGGAAATGACCTAATGATCTATGTAGGAGTCAGCAAACTATAGCCCACCAGCCACAACTGGCAGACCACCTGTTTTTATATGGCCATGGAATAAAAATGATTTTTATATTTATAAAAGATTGGGGAAAATATAAATAAGAGTATTTCATGACACATGAAAGGTATGAGATTCAAATTTCACGGTCCACAAATAAAATTTATTGGAACTCAGTCATGCTCATTTGTTTCCCTATTGTCTATGTGCTTTCACACTATAATGGCAAAGTTGAGTAGCTGTGGCGGAGACAGTATATGGTGCTCATCACTTTGCACTACTTCTTGGAATGCTATAAATTGCAGTGAAAGTTAAAATTCAACTACATTTCAAGTATCATACAGTGGCATTCCTCCCTCCCTCCTTCCCTTTCTTTCTTTTATTTTCTCTTTTCTTTCTTTCTTTCTTTCTTTCTTTCTTTCTTTCTTTCTTTCTTTCTTTCTTTCTTTCTTTCTTTCTTTCTCTCTCTCTCTCTCTCTCTCTCTCTCTCTCTCTCTCTCTCTCTCTCTCTCTCTCTCTCTTTCTTTCTTTCTTTCTTTTTCTTTTGACAGAGTCTTGCTGTGTTACCCAGGCTGCAGTGCAGTGGCATGATCTAGGCTTATTGAAACCTACACCTTCTGGGTTCAAGCAATTCTCCTGCCATAGCCCCCCAAGTAGCTGGGCTTACAGGTGCATGTCACCATGCCCAGCTAATTTTTGTACTTTTAGTAGAGACAGGGTTTCACCATACTTGCCAGGCTGGTCTTGAAGAACTCCTGACCTCAGGTGATCTGCCTGCCTCAGCTTCCCAAAGTGTTGGGATTACAGGCATGAGCCACTGTGCCTGGCCTCTTTCTTTGTTTTTGTTTCTCTCCTCCCTCTTTCCCCTCCTCTTCCCCTCCCTCCCCCTCCCCCTTCCTTTCTTCCTTCTTTCCTTCCTTCCTTCCTTCCTTCCTTCCTTCCTTCCTTCCTTCCTTCCTCTCTTTCCCCTTTTAAATTTATTTCTTATTAATTATTAACAGTAAATACCCATCAATTGATAACAAGAAAGAAAAAGTAGACTTTGAATATCAAGCTTTTAAGACACAGTGGAGTGTGGATTACTTTGCTATATAATAGAATTACTTGGCAAAACATTTTGCTTTCTATGCAATGACACTATCGTTATGCTAAAAGAATATAATAGATGTCAACATAACCAGACTGAACAATCATCATGACATTCTCAGCTTACAGGAAAGCAATGATTAGAAAACTTTAAAATAGAATTTTTCATCAGAGCAGAATTTCTTCACAAGAATAAAAAATGAAAATGAGCTTGCAACCAAAGAAAGTTTCTGAGTGGCTTATTTGTTAGCCAAGCAAGAAAAGCTGTTTACTCATGGTGAGTTAACTAAATTGAGATTGATTACAACAGCCAAAGAAGTGTGTCCAGGAAAAACAAACTTGTTTGAGACCTTTAGCCTTCCAGTAAGAACAATTGCTCAGAGAGTTGAGGACATTGGAAGCGACATCAATAGTCAATTAAAAAAAACACAAAAAACAAAAAACAAGACAAATAATTTGGAGTGGTTTTTCTTGGTTCCTGATGAGCCCACGATATTACTGATACTGCTCAGTTGTTATTTATTCGAGGAGTCAATGCCAATTTGGAAGTGACTGAAGAATTAGCTTCTATAAATAGTCTGCATGGAGCAACTAGAGGTGAGAATATTTTCAAAGAATTTGAGAAAACACTAATTTAGTACAACCTGCGGTAGAATCTGCTAAGATATATCAAACCTGATGGCAGTAAAAATATGTGTGAAATTGTAAGAGATTTTCAAAGAGTTTGAGAAAATACTAATCCAGCACAATCTGAGACAGAATCTACTACGATATGCCACACTTGATGATAGTAAAAATATATATGAAGCTGCAAAACGCTTAGTTGGATAAATTTACAAAGCTTGAGAAAAGGTAAGGCATTTAAAATCTACAGTTATTTATTGTGTTATTTATTAGTGGGTTCTTTGCTGAAAATATTTTTATCTGGCATCTGTCGTTGATTCAAGTTTCAATGGTGGACTCATTCACTCTCATAGACATAACCACAATCAGTTCCATGAATTTTTGTTAGAAAGAGAAGCTGAATATCATGACTTGCTATATACCACACAGTAATTCAGTGATTCAGCAGTGGTAACGTTTTATTGTGATTTTTTTGAGCTCAGGGCTGAAGTTGAAATTGTTTAAAATGAGAATGGTCCTCAGCCACTAGTAAGGAACACTGAGTGGCTTTAGAAATTAGTTTTTGCTGCATACTTCATAGTGTTTCTTAGTGAATTTCACCTAAAATTACAAGGCCAAGCAGTGCTCACATAAGAAATTTATACTGCAGTAAAGTCATTTCAACAACTAACATTACTTGAATGTCAACCTGCCCTATACACTTCCAGTGTTACTAAAAGATAAAACAAGAATTGAGATCTCCATGCAATTTTCCTTGCAAATTTGCAGTGGATATATTTTCTGAGTTCTAACTGCAGTCTCAGTAGCATCTTTTGGACTCAAAGCCAGGGCAAAGCAAATTTCCATATTTCAAAATCCATTTAACTGAACAATTGAAGGGCTTCCATCGAACCTTCAACTGGAAGCTATTAATTTGCAATGTAATGATATGCTAAAAATATCAAGGGAAACATGTAATAGAACCCTGCAAATGCCTTTCAAGTGATCAATATGCTCAATTAAAATCATATGCTCATGAACCAATATTAGTATTTAGCAGATCTTATCTGTGTAAAAAGACATTTTCAAAGATGAAATACTCATTCACCCATGGAATTGCAATTCTCAATGAGATACAATCTCAGTATAGATCAGCATTAACAAATGAACATTAGCAATCAGCATTGATAATGGGCCAATCACATTTGAATCCCAATGCAGTGAAATGTTATTACCCCCAAAAGAATTCCAGTCATTATTAGACCTGTACTACAAAAAAATTATACTCAATTATTTTTATATTTTAAATTTTGTCAGTAAAAAATGCATGAAAATGTGTTTTCTTTCTTGTTTTATAAGTAGTTATATAACATTTTGCCTCTCGGTCTGCAAAGCCTAAAATATGTACTATCTGTCTCCTTACAGAAACTTTTCCAATCTCTGATCTAGAACACTTGATTTCTTCTATGCTAGAAGACAGTCTGAGGTTTCAACTGGAAAAGCCCCAGGGACAGGGTGGATAATTTCTAAAGATCTTTGTATATTACAAATGGAACAAAGAAAGCTCTTATGGGTTGTCAGCTGATATGTCAAACTGTCATGAAAAAAATGGACTATGAACAAAAGTGGGTGCCTCTTTTTCCAACACAACTGTATTAGTTTTCTAGGGCTGCCATAACAAAATAACACAAACTGGGGGCTTAAGAGAAACAAAAATGTGTTCTCCCACAGTGCCAGAAGCTAGAAGTCCAAAATCAAGGTGTCGGTAGGACCATGCTTCCTCTGAGGCCTCTAGAAAATAATCATTCCTTGCCTTTTTCTAGCTTCTGTTAGTTGCCAGCAATCCCTCAGTATTCCTGGACTTGTAGCTGCATCACTGGTATCTACCTCCACTGTCTCACGGCCTTCTTTCCTTCTGTAGGGCCTACCTAAATCCAGTATGACCTTACCTTTGTCTAACATACCTGCAAGAAACTATGTTAAAATTATAAAATGAATCCTTTATTTGAAAAATGAATTATGACAGCTACAAGTTTCTTTTGATAAAATTTTATTTATTCATTTTAAAGCAGAAAATTATAAGGTAGGGGAGATTCAGGAATTGCATCTCCAGAGATTTTAAGAAATCGGAAGAAGAATAAGATGTCTATCTTCAATTTCCAAAAAAAGGCACATTCTGAGTTCCTGGGTGGACATAGTGGGGGACATATTCAACTCAATACCTTTAGCAATGAAAGGAGCAAGTGATCAAAATTGTGCTTAGCTAGAAAGCTTCAGGACGAATGGTAAACAGAATTATGCGATTCTCCCCAACCCCCACCAAAGATTCACATTGTAATCTCTGAAACCTGTGAATACGTAGACTTACATGGCAAAAAGGGACTTTACTGATGTGATTAAGAATCTCAAGATAAGAAGATTATCCTGGGTTATTTGAATATGCCCAGTGTAATCACAAGGGGCCTGATAAGAGGGAGGCAGGAGAGTCAAAAACAGAAGAATGAGATGAAACAATGGAAACGGAGGTTGGAATGATGGAAGCAGACGTTGGAATGATGGAAGCGGAGGTTGGAATGATGGAAGCAGAAGTTGGAATGATGGAAGCAGAGGTTGGAATGTTGAAAGTAGAGGTTGGATCGATGAAAGCAGAAGTTGGAATGATGGAAGCAGAAGTTGGAATGATAGAAACAGAGGTTGGAATGATGGAAGCAGAGGTTGGAATGAGGGAAGCAGAGGTTGAAATGAGGGAAGCAGAAGTTGGAATGATGGAAGCAAAGTTGGAATGAGGGAGGCAGCAGCTGGAATGAGGGAAGCACAAGTTGGAATGATGGAAGCACAAGTTGGAATGATGGAAGCACAAGTTGGAATGATGGAAGCAGAGGTTGGAATGAGGGAAGCGGAGGTTGGAATGTGGAAGCAGAGGTTGGAATGTGGAAGCAGAGGTTGGAACGAGGGAAGCAGAGGTTGGAACGAGGGAAGCAGAGGTTGGAATGAAGGAGGCAGAGGTTGGAATGATGGAAGCAAAGGTTGGAACGATGGAAGCAGAAGTTGGAACGAGGGAAGCAGAGGTTGAAATGATGGAAGCAGAGGTTGGAATGATGGAAGCAGAGGTTGGAATGAGGGAAGCAGAGGTTGAAATGATGGAAGCAGAGGTTGGAATGATGGAAGCAGAGGTTGGAATGATGGAAGCAGAGGTTGGAACGAGGGAAGCAGAAGTTGGAACGAGGGAAGAGGTTGGAATGAGGGAAGCAGAGGATGGAATGATGGAAGTAGAGGTTGGAGTGATTTAAGCAGAGGTTGGAATGAGGGAAGCAGAGGTTGCAATGATGTGCTTTGAAGATGGAAAGAGAGGCATGAGCCAAAGAATGCCTGCAGCCTCTGGAAACTGGAAGAGGCAAAACAAACAAAAGACAGATTCTGTGCCGGGTTTTCCAGAGGGAGTGAAGCTCGGCTGACACCTTGATTTTAGTCCTCTAAGAGCCATTTCAGATTTCTGACCCCTAGAAATGTATCTGTGTTGTTTACAGCCACCAAATTCTGGTAATTTGTTGCAGCAGCATGAGAAAGCCAATACAAGGAGGAGAGCTAGCTAAGTGGATTTCTTCACTGGGTGAGACCTGGCTGTGGATGAAGGAGGGAGCAGCAGGGGAGAAACGGGAAAGGACCAATGCAAAAAGACCCTTGGAGAATGGGCAAAATGAAAAGTCAGAGCCGACTTCTGCACTTCTGCTGTCACAGGCATGATTTGAAAGGTCAGGCGAATTCTGTTTAGGGCATAAAATTTTAAAGTTTTAGAAAAGAGGTGGTGATTTCTTAAATTAATGACAGAACGTGGCATTTACGTGCAGGTTTTCAGATTCAAAACCCTCCCAAGTGATCTCATAATCATTGTTGCTTCCAGATGGTCCCCCGCAGATGCCCTCCTTCACTTTCCAAAACTGAAGAATGCCCAGCAAACATCTCAGAGTTTTGCATCCCAGGGTGTTAAAGGCTCCATGTTAAAGGCTCTGCTTTTGCTTGGGAGCTAAGAAATATTTGTAACCAAACAAACGTTTGATAGCTGGGGTCTTCCCTGAAAAAAATGATTTGCCCAAGACCATAGAAAAGTGTTGGAGCAGAAAAAAGAAATTGAGTATTACGACTTGCTATCAGGCTTGGATGAGAATCTCTAGGCTAAAAATAAACTATCTGCAGGTCAGCTCATTCTGTTATGACCCCAAACTTCTTAGGAAACAGTAATGCTAAAACTATTTCTCAAAGACATAGCAAATTAAAGGAATGTCATGCCAAACAGGGGACAAAAGATCAGATGGCCAGAAAAGGACTTCAAAGCCATGTAAGAATTATAAAACAATCTTTTGTTTGAAAAAGTGAATTAGGAGAGCTACAGAATTTTTTGACACTTGATTTTGTTTATTTATTTTAAAGCAGAAAATTACTTTATAAGGCAAAGGAGATTCAGGAATTGCATCTCCACAAATTCCAAAAAACAAGAAGAATAAGATGTCTATCTTCTAGGCATGGGTATAGGAAGTCACTGCCCACCCACAGGTGAGTAGACATGATCAGAGCATTTCAACTTTGGCAGCTAATAGTTTTGAAATCCTTTTCTCTAGCTAGAGAGCTTTAAAAACAACAACAACAACAACAACAAAAAACAAGACAAAAAAACACTGATGCCCAGGCCCCAAATCCTGATATTCTAATACAATTGGCTAAGAGACAGGACTAGATGGAGCCTAAAGTCCCTTGAAAATGTAAAAATGCCTTGATTAACAGTAATTTATAACTAGGATCAAAGATTTAGTCGGCTGATTCTTTAACATATTTTATTTAGCAATCATTTATTGTGTACACACTGTGCAGCTCTGCTCTTAAAAAACTCAACTCTAGGTCGGGCACAGTGGCTTACTCCTATAATCCAAGCACTTTGGGAGGCTGAGGCAGGTGGATCACGAGGTCAAGAAATTGAGACCATCCTGGCCAACATGGTAAAACCCCATCTCTATTAAAAATACAAAAATTAGCTGGGCATGGCGACAGGTGCCTGTAGTCCCAGCTACTCAGGAGGCTGAGGCAGGAGAATCACTTGAACTCGGGAGGCAGAGGTTGCAGTGAGCCAAGATCGTGCCACTGCACTATAGCCTGGTAACAGAGAGAGACTCCATCTCAAAAAAAAAAAAAAAAAAAAAAACATAAAACAAAACTTCACTCTAGTAGGGAAGTGGGCCTTTAAACAATAAGAATTCTTAATTCTCACACTGTGTAACAGGTACCAGCAAAGGATCATGTTTAACTTAAAGAGGTAGTAGAGAGGGAGGAGAGGTTAAATTAATTCAGGGGTGTGGTGGGTAGATGTAAAGGTAAGATAAGAGAAGGCTCTGGTCCTAGCTGAGTTGGAAAGCTAACCAGAGTTTGCCAGGTTGTCAAGCAAAAAGAACATTTCCCGACTCAGGGAAACTGTGTGGAAAGTCACAGGCAGGCATGGCATGCTCAGAAGGTGATCAATAATATCACTGGAAGGTAACATTTAGGGGATGAAGCAGGGGAGAAACCTGCTGAGAATTGGCAGAAGTGGGGGATGGGAGGTGAAACTGCAGAGTAGGCTGGCCCTGGGGATCCTAGGAGACCTGTCAACCTTCAGGCCTTGGAAGGCACCTCCTGGAGCTGATGGACATGGAGTGGAGGGGTCTGAGAGCTGGGATATGATCAGATTTGCTTTTTTGCAGGAACCCTCTGGCAGGCCTGGGGAAGATAGGCCTAGGAAGAGTGGGACAAAAAGCAAGGAGATGAGTAAGGAGGATGCAAGAGAAAGACAAACTGAAGTGCAAGATAGGAAAGGATAGATTTAAAAGAAATTGAGATGGCAGAATGAACAAGATCTGGCCAAAAAATGACAGATACAAAGGAGGCAGGGAGTCTCCATTGACTTCCAGGTTTTTAATTTAACGAGCCAGATGGCTTGTAACACCCATCAATCATAGAACATTGCACCACAATTTATTTTATAGAATCATAGAGTTATACAGGAGCAGATATCTTGAGGCTTAATTCTGTACCATATAAAGTGAACCATGCTTCTGCAGGTCACCCCAGCCTTTAAATGTATGGTTGTGGGGGCTGGAGTGTGGGGTGTGTGTAGGTGTGCAGAGTGGAATATGGGTTGAAGCAATGAACTTTTGCTCTGGATTCCATTAGCTAAAGCAATTGCTGCCCTCAAATCATTCCATACGGTTAAACGGTCCATGGGGTTTTTCTAATGAGGCTTGAGATAGTGCAATTACCCTTGTTTTCTTCTGGTCAATATTTTTATATCCCTCCTGGACTTGGATGGTGCTTTACTGCTGAGCCAAGGTTACAAATGGCTGCACCTACCCAGAATTGTGGCTACTTCTTGCTCTGCTCAATCAGTTATCCTGCCCAAGTGGGGCAACAACTCTTCTTCTACTTGTCCATCAGTCCACAACAGAACCTTGCATTCACAGCCTCTTCTCCACTGGTGCCTGAATCAATCATTTGACTTGTGTTTCAGTCCATTGTCACGCCCTCTCTAATTACCCAATGCAAGAAGGAGGACCATAAAATGGGGTGGAAAGATACAAAATTGGACTGTACCCTAACACTGTCCCCATTTTCAGTCTAAGCCTGTTTCCCTTTACTCCCTCCTTCTTCCCTGGTGCCAGTCACTTCTCCATCTATATATTGTCCTGGAGATGAAGGAGCAGTCCCTGGTCTCCACTTACTTAGAGGCTTAGCCCTGGAGACTTCCACAGGATCCAACCACTGTCCACATGAGGCTTCTCAGGGCCTTCCTGCAAATAAAACCCTGGTGCATCCCGAATTCACCAAGAATATGAGTTTAGGCCTTCCCTCTTGCCCCTCATTTTAATTTTGCAGAGATTTCAGGCAAGATTGCTAGAATTTAAACATGTGTCTTCTGTCTAATATAGAAATTATTCTTTTTGAGGCCAGTTGAGATGGTTCATCCTGTAACCCTAGCACTTTGGGAGGCTGTGGAGTGAGGATTGCTTGAGGCCAGAAGTTTGAGACCAGTTTGGGCAACACAGGGAGACCCCTGTCTCTACAAAAAATTTAAAAATTAGCCAGATACGCAGTGCACCTGCAGTCCCAGCTACTCGGGAGAGTGAAATGGGAAGATCACCTGAGCTTGGAAATTCAAGGCTGCAGTGAGCTGTGATAGCACCACAGCACTCCAGCCTGGGTGACAGAGCGAGGAGGCCCTGTCTCTTAAAAAAGAATGAAAGAAATTATTCAGTTTTAATTGTCACATAGATCTGGAAAAACAGGTTCTTCCAGTATGTCAAGGCAATGTAAATCATTTCCAATTTACTTCTATGCTCAGACCAAAGGCGTGGGGTTTCTATTAGTTTCCTTGGATTGTTGTAACACATTACCACAAACTGGGTGGCTTAAAACAGCACACAGTTGTTCTTTCACAGTTCTGGAGGCCAGAGTCTGAAATCAAAGTGTCAGCAGGGTGAGTTCCTTCTGGAGGCTCTGAGGAAGAATTCGTTCCATGGCTGTCTTCTCAGTTCTTGTGGTTGCTAGCAACCCTGTCATTCCTTGGCTTGTGGCAACATAACTCCAATGTCAGCCTTCGCCTTCACATGGCCTTCCAGGTGTCCCTGTGTTACATTTCCCTTTTGTTTCCCTTAGAAGCACACCAGTCATCAGGTGTAGGACTCACCCATCCACATTTAGGATGATCTCAGCTTAAAATCCTTGCCTTCATCACACCTGCAAGATCCTATTTCCAAAGAAAGTCACATGCACAGTTGCAGGAGATTATAACTTTGATCTATCTTTTTGAAGCCACTGTTCAGTTGATTAGAGGGCCCAGCATTATCTCTGCTTTGGTTGTTCCACCAAGGTGGCGACTTAGAAAAAATATTTATCTGATAATTGGGGCTGTTTGAAATAAACTGGGAAATGGCTCCCTTCTGAATTTAAGGTTGGGAAGATCATATTTAGTGTTCTGAAGAGTACTTAGTATTAATGAAGGTATAGACACACACACACACACACTCTTTCTAAAATAATACTATTGTAATTTTCTGCTTTAAATAAACCTCCCATTTTCTGAGGTGAATTTCCCTCTCAGTTTTCCACAAGCCACTCTATCCTATCCTAATACTTTTCCCCTAGAATTTGATAAATGATTTACCTTTTCAAATAGTGTCTCCTACATGTATTCCTCAAGGCACAGGTAGCCCTGGCATAGGAAATGCCTCTTCTCAGCATGTTTCTTCTCTGAATTTGACAGTGAAAGGATTTCTGATCATCTCCACCCTCTTGCCGGCTCCAGCCAGGGTCACGTGCTCTTCCTGCTCCGCGGTCAGCAGGAAATGGCTGCTGGGATGCTGGAGCTGTTTAGAGAGGTGTGGTTAGTTCTCATGCCCCCTGTCCCACAGGCTTTGCCATTTGGCAAACTTAGAACATTGCTTGTGAATATAAGTTTCCACTTAGTATCTGAGAAAGATTCCTACTCACATCATGCGTATCGATGGCTTGGATCCTCTTTAGAAAATAAGACTTGGAGATAAGATCTATTGCCCTTCTCAAGCACCTCCAGAGCAGAAACCAAACACTCACTCCTAGAAAAGAATGTAAAATAAGACTTTCCTTGGCCAAGACTCTCCTCATCTCTCTCTAAAGTTAACAGAGACAAGACACAAATCCTCACTGAGGAAACAAAGTCTTCTGAGAGAAAGAAGGAAGATGTGGAGGTCAGACAGAGACAGCTGGCAAAGATGCCAGCCCTGTTGCCAAGAACACCTGCCCTGTTTACCACAAGGGAGCAGAGGCCAACATGAAGATGACATTTCCAGTTCCTGTTCCTTTTCCCTAATGCTCCTACCTGCTTTGAGTTAGGTAATGCCAATGTCTAGGAAAAAAATATTGACTGAATCCCAGTGGAGAGTCCTTTGGCCTCAGTGGTGACACTTACAAGAAGTCCACTTTAGATACCTTCAGAATTGTTTGGGCAGCAGCTTGGGGTTGGCTTTGGGAAAAATTAAATCTGTGAGACTGAGTTAAAGAGAAAATGGAACTAGCTTCCCAGGAATAATGCAAGATATGGGACTTTGCAAAAAGGGTGAGACCTGAAAGGGAGATGGAACAATTTATATAAAGAGGTACAGTACCCCCTGCATTCATTGAACTGAAGCAGCTGCAAATGAGGCGTGTTTACCTCCTTAAATGAAGGTGGTGAGATGCTCCTTATCCTTATGCGAATGAAACAACAGCAGTAACCTAAATATGTATTTAACTTCCCGGAAAAGTGGCTAAAAAATTAGTGACAAATTGTTAAAAACTCCTTTTCCTGCCTGAGTTTGCCTAGAGGAAGGAAGTGCAATATCACAATATGATCTACTGCCTGCTGTCTTCTGGAAAATAGGCCCTCAATGTGGAAAAGATTTGAACAGCCCAGGGATAATGGAATTTATCCATCCATCCACCCACCCACTCATGCATCCATCCACCCATCCATCTGTCCATTCATCCATCCAGCCAGCCATCCATCCATGCATCCATCCATTCATCCACACAGCCATCCATTCACCATTCTACAAACACATTGAATATCTATGATATGTTAGGCACTGTAAGGCATGTAAGTATGAATAAGACATGGTGCTGAAATCACATGTCTTCCACCCTCAGGATCCTGTGACACTGTAGTTTTCTCGATTAGATGATAAATCTACAAATCTTCCTTTAGCCACAGTAAACAGCTGACTACCAGAGAAAGATGTATCTGAAGTCAAAAAGTTACTGTTCAAATCCCAGCCCCATCACGAGTTGTGTGATTGTGGATAAATTAATTCAACTCTCTGGGCCATAGTTTCCTCATTTGTGAGAAATTATTCCAACTCCAGGAAGTTATTATATGGAATAAATAAAATACATAAAACTTCTAGGTATAGTAGTTCTCTTTTCTTATTTTTTTATGGGAAAATCTTTCCCTCTACCAGGAATGTGGCATTCATCTTTAAAATAGTTGGTGTTTATAACTTTAGTTTGAGGCTCATAAAGAAAGGAATTTGATTGTATACCCCAAGTCAGGCTTACCTGGCAGGTCTCCTAGTTTTTTTCACAATAGCTCTCTTCCAGGATTCTTGGAATGTCCAAGTTTAAAGAGGTTTCAAAGCTCTCAATCAGCCTCCTGCTTCATGCCAAGTCAACTTGGGTTTCTCTTCTTAACGGTGCTGAATCTCCTTGTGTATTTTGGTTTTAGTGCATGCTAGTGCACTGAGGACTGCCAAAGGGGCCATCATTGCTCTTACTCATGCTTAAATATTTGCTCACTCAGCCTACAGACTCAGACTCAGTGACACATGCCAGGGAGCCACACACATTTCTCAAGTATGTGAGTCAAAGGCTAGTATTTATTTATTGTTGGGTCAGACACAAACTATTTATAAACTTAATTTAGTTTTGTGGGTTTTTTTTTTTTAATCCTAAAGTCTCTTCAACCAAAACTCTAGAATCAGAAAACATTTAATTCTAAATTATCCTGTCGTTTTGTTTTGTTTTGTTTTTTAAAGAAACAGGGTCTTGCTCTGTTACCCAGGCTGGAGTGCAGTGGAATGATCATAGCTCACTGCAGCCTTGAACTCCTGGGCTCAAGTGATCCTCCCACTTCAGCCTCCCAAGTAGCTGGGACTACCACCACCACACCTGGTTAATTTTACTTTTATTTTTGTATAAATGGGGTCTCGCTATATTGCCTAGTGTGGTCTCACACTCCTGGCCTCAAGCAGTCCTCTGAAAGTGCTGGGATTACAGGTGTGAGCTACTGTGCCCAGCTTAAATGATCTTCATTATTCAAAAATGAATTTATGGATCTTATGAAAAATAAGATGAATATTGGTAAATGTCATTTCAGCAAAAATGGGAAATATCAAGAGAAGAAGAAATTCTACAATGTGTTGATAATTTCACAGAGATTACATTAGGCAAATTGTAGATCCTTTAAATATCTTGCTCCACCAATCTTTCCTGCAGACTGCTGGTGCCCTTTATTAGCTCTGTAATCATGGGCAAATACTCCTTCAGTATTTTATTTTTCCCATTTGTAACATGGGGACAATAATACCTACATTCAGAATGGTTGTAAGATCACAGATAATGCCTATAAAAGATGTAGCAGAAAGCCTGGCACATGACACTCAATAAACACTATATTACAGGCATACCTTATTTTATTGCACTTTGCTTTATTGCACTTTGCAGATTTTGTGTGTCTTTACAAATTGAAGGTTTCTGGCAACCCTGCATTGAGCCAAGTCTATCAGCAACATTTTTTTCCAACAGCATGTGTTCACTGTGTTGCATTTTGGTAATTCTCACAATATTTCTAACTCTTTCATTATTATTGTATCTGTTATGGTGATATATATTGTATCTGATTGGTGATATCGATGTTACTGATGTAATTGTTCTGGGGCTCCATGAACCATGCCCGTATAGGACAGCAAAGTTAATCAATAACTGTTGTGTATGTTCTGACTGCTCCACTGACCAACTGTTCCGTCTCTCCCCAACTCCCTGGGCCTCCCTATTCGCTGAGACACAACAATATTGAAATGAAGTCAAAATGGTCTCTAAGTATTCAAGTGAAAGGGAGAGTTTGCATGTTTCTCTCTTTAAATCAAAAGCTAGAAATGTTAAGCTGAGTGAGGAAGGCACAACAAAAGCCAAGGTAAGCTGAAAGCTAGGACTCTTGAACCACAGCTGGCCAAGTTGTGAATGCAAAGGAAACATTTTAAAAAATATTAAAAGTGTTACTCAAATGAGCACATGAATAATAAAGTTAAACAGCATTATTGCTGATATAGAAAGGGTTTGATTGGTATAGCTGGAAGACTAAATGAGCCACAGCATTTAATGAAGCTAAAGGCTAATCCAGAGTAAGGGCCTTACTCTCTTCAATTCTGTGAAGGCTGAGAGAAGTGAGAAAGCTGCAGAAGAAAAGTTTGAAGCTAGCAGAGGTTGGTTCATGAGGTTTAGGAAATAAGTCATCTTCATAACATAAAAGTGCAAGGTAAAGTCCTGATGTAGAAGCTACAGCAAGTTACCTAAAAGATCTATCTACGATAATTGATGCAGGTGGCTTCACTAAACAATGGCTTTTTGGTGTAGACAAAACAGCCTTCTATAGGAAGAAGATGCCATCCAAGACTTTCATCACTAGAGAGGAAAAGTTAACACTGGCTCCAAAGGACAAGCTGACTCTTGTTAGAGGCTAATGCAGCTGGTGATTTTAAGTGGAAGGCAATGCTAATTTGCCATTCTAAAAATCCTAGGGTCCTTCAGAATTATGCTAAGTCTACTTTCCCTGTGTTCTATAAATGGAACGGTAAAGCTTGGTTGACAGCACATCTGTTTGCAGCATGATTTACTGAATATTTTAAACCCACTGTTGAGATCTACTGCTCAGAAAAAAAAGATTCCTTTCAAAATATTACCACTCATTGACAATGTACCTGGCCCCTTAAGAACGCTAATGGAGATGTACAAGGAGATTAATGTTATTTTCCTGCATGAACATAACATTTATTCTGCAGCCCATAGATAAATAAGTAATTTCAACTTTCAAGTCTTATTGTTTAAGAAACACATTTTGTAAGCCTATAGCTGCTACAGTGATCCCTCTGATGGATTTGGGCAAAGTGAATAAAAACCTTCTGGAAAGGATTCACTACTCTAGATGCCAATTAGAACATCTCTGATTCATGGGTCAAAGTATCAACTTTAACAGAAATTTGGAAGTTGATTTCAACCCTCATGAATGACTTGGTGGGGTTCCAGTGGAGGAATTAACTGCAAATGTGGTGAAAGTAGCAAGAGAATTAGAGTTAGAACTGGAGGCTAAAGATTGACTGAATTGCCACAATCTCTTGATCAATGGATGAGGAGTTTGATAAGCAAAGAAAGTAGTTTCTTTAGTTAAAACTTAGCCCTGGTGATGATGCTGTCAACATTGTTGAAATGACAACAAAGGATTTAGAACACTACATCAACTTAGTTGATAAAAGCAGCAGCAGGGTTTGAGAGAATTGACTCCAGTTTTGAAAGACGTTCTGTTGCTATCAAACAGCATCTCATGCTACACGAAAGTCTTTTGTGAAAAGAATAGTCAATTGATGCAGCAAACTTCATTGCCGTCTTATTTTAAGAAATTACCACAGCCACCCCAACCTTCAACAACCATTGTGCTGATCAGTCAGCAGCCATTGACATGGAGGCCAGACCCTCTACCCGCAAAAGGATTAGGACTTGCTTAGGGCTGAGATGATTGTTAACAGGTTTTAGCAACAAAGTATTTTAAATTAAGGTAAGCACATTTTTAGATATAATGGTATTGCACACTTAATACTGTATAGCATAATGTAAATATAACTTTTATATTGACTGGAACACAAAAAATTTATGTGACTCACTTTATTGCAATATTCTCTTTATTGCAGCGGTCTGGAACCAAACTTGCAATATTTCCAAAGTACGACTGTATTATTATTTATTTTCCAAACTTATTTCTGTCTGCCTTTATGTGTTGCTGTGTCTCAAAGGTGAAGGCTTTTATAGGTCAAAATGTCATTCATATGCGGTATAAACTATCTAAAAATGCAATATTTTTCTTCTGTCCTTGGGAAAAGCAAACCTTCTCTCTTTTTTTTAACCCTTCTCTTTATTAAACATATAAAAAAGACTACTTATAAGTAACTGATCAAATGAGTTGCTAAATTTAGTGCTGGAGATTGTTGAGAACTGGAATCCATATTGTGGTTCGGCACACAAAGAGGTACTGAGCATTTCCTCAATTTCATGCACTGAAGTTATATTTATTGCTGTTAGGCAATATAACACCTTTGGTGTCAGGTGCTGTTAGGCTTCAGTATGCAGCGATGAACCAAACATACTTGGTCCATGTTTATGATGCTTAAAGCCTTAAACAAACACAAAAGTTACACATATAATTATAAACGGTGTTAAGTGCCATGAAATAAAAGACAAGGATCCATGGAGAGAATGACATGCAGGACAAAATTTTAGATTGGGGGATTGGTCAAAGCAGGTGTCTGTGGGGAAGAGGCACTTAAACTTTGGCCATTGGTAGGCTAGGAGCTAGCCAAGCAAAGAGTGGGTACAAAGTACACTGTAAGGAGGTTGGTAAGAATGGATCTAGTTTAAGGAACCAGGAGAAGAGTGTGGGCACAATCACTGAAATAAGGGGAGCATGAGGAAAGATGGCATTAGAATGGGTACCAGAACAGGAACTGGAGGGCCTTGTCAAATTACAGATTCTATACATTATTATGAAGGGTGCATTGGGGACCTTAGGAATGTTTTAAGCCAGAGAATAATCTCATTAGATTCAGGATTGTTAGATGACATTCTAGCTGCTGCGTAAATTAGGTATTGGGGTTGGGGTGGGAAGGATGAGGGGGGCACAGAGGTTAAGAAAGAAAACAGGAAGACTAGCTGGAGGGTGGTGAGAGATCAGGTGACTTCTCTTCGGTGATGGTGGTGGAAAGAAACAGGCAGAGCTGAAAGTACTTGGTGACTGATAGATCGTAGGAGAGATTGATGAGGAAGGGATGGAGAATGACTTTCAGGTTTTGTGCTTGAGCAGCTGGGAGGGGCAGGTCATCGTAAGGGTGGTCTTAAGTTGGTTGTGGATTTCAACTGCTGTTATTTTTGGTATTAATTAATATATTTAGAGAATTTTGGTTAGAATTTTGTTCTGTTTCTATCCAATTGCTTAGTTGTTACCATCTAAATTGGTCAGAAGATTGTCTCTAATTCTTTGCTGTCATCAAGATCTTTTCACAGTGAAATATGAAACTGTGGGTTATGTACACCATCTTTTGCTCTGTCTTTAGTCACAATCACAAATCATTTTTTTTTTCTTGTAGAGACGGGGTCTTGCTACGTGGCCCCGTCTGGTCTCAAACTCCTGACCACAAGTGCACTAACTTTTAATCGCCATGCTTTAGAAGAATCTCCCACTCCAAAGAAATTGGTGTCCTCACTGTTTACTGAACATTTCCCCCTCTTTTTCTTCACATTTGCTCTTGTCTGAAATGCCCTTCCCCTTCCCGCCTACCTATTAGAAGTCTGACCATCCTTTAAGATTCAGCTCATGTCTACTGCTTATGAGAAGGTTTTACTGACCACCAGCTCACTGGGCTTCTGACATATCATAGTTGCTTTGCAATCTTAGTTTTCTTTGTATGAGTGTAAGATTACCCCCAAAAGATTCCAATTTCCTTGAAGACCCCAAGATGGGGTCTTTATTGGCCCTACAGAAGCTTTCAGGAGATCTATCACATAGTCAAAGCTCAAATAATGTTTCTTGGTCAGTGGTTAAAGTCATGTCAAGTCAGGTAGGAGGGGAGGCTACTGGAGGAGTTATTCTGGGTCAGACAGGACCTAAAACAGGCCTCATCACACTAGAAGTTGAAGGCATTCAACTACCTGGCTACCTATAAATAATATTAAATTTCTAACGTATTCTACACATAAGACAAAATAACTGGGTTTATGGCCTCTGTTCTTGCCTATCTACCAACGACTGGAGACTGAACTGAAAGAGAAAGCAACTTTTAGAGCTTTGTGATATTTCCATACTATTTGCTACTACACTTTCTAGAGCCATGCTGTCCATTTTTGTTTTTCATTCTCTGAAACACATTCATCAACACAGCTCCTGGGCATGAGTCCAAAAAACAGTTTCAAGAATTCAGGGAATTAAATAGCACCAACCAAATTTTCAGTTGAAACAATAGTTATTAAGTAGAGCTTATTTAATTCCAGGCTATCATCTGGATCAAGGAAAATTAACTCTTGCCTTTTTGAAGTCTCACTATTTGTGGAGCTGGGACCCCAAAGTCATGTCTGTTTACATTTTTGAGAGCCTAATCCTCCACCCAAGGTGTGCCAAATTATGACACATGTATCTTTAAGCCACATCTAAAGTAACCTTCCTTTTAGAATTTGGGGAATTTTCAAAATACTCTAGAGGCCACGTACAGTATCATAACACCAGCACATATAATATTTTGGTTTAGGAGATTGAAGTAAAAATGTGAAAGATAAAGTCAATGCAAACACAATCTAATTTGTACATTGCATTTAATTGTCCTCTTTCCAGAAAGCAATTCATTGAGAATCCCCTAAATTGGATTACTCTCCTTTTTTGTCTGGGGGTGGGGTCTCAATATCGAGCACAGTGGTTCTTAACTGCAGCCTAGATCAGAACTACTTGCAGAACTGGTTCCCAGGCAGTAGAGTGATCGTAATGTGCAGCCAGGGTTCAAGACCAAGGCAGCTAACCTAAATAAGGCAGCTGTAATGAGTATGCTTCTATCTAAACCCAGTGAAACAGGAATCCTTTTGGCAGCCTTCATTATAACAGCTGCAGCCTAGAAACAACACAAATATCTACACACAGTGGTATGGATAACTAAATTGGGGAATACTCATACAAAAGAATAGGATACAGATATGAAAATTGCTAAGTTACTATTGTATCAAACAGCATGGATACAACCCAGTAATGTTGAGTGAAAGAAGACAGACATAAAAGAACACATACTGTTTCATTCCAATTTTATTAACTTCAAACACAGGCAAATCTAATCTATGGCGTTAGAAGTCAGGGTATTGGCTAAGTTTGGGGAGGGAGATGGAGGTAGTAATTGAGAGTGATCACAAGGGAAAGATTCCATGGTGCTGGTAATAGTCTATTTTTTAAGCTTTGTGGAAGTTAGAGACCAAAGGTTATACAAAATAAAATACGTTTTCATTTTATCATTTCAGTATGTTCTAAAATCTGTATGCTGAAATGATTAAAGAGGTTGAAATATTTTGGAGGAAGGTGTTTGGTTAAAAAATAGTAAGAAGATTTTACAGTGACATTTATCGTTGTGGGTCTTGATTTTCTACTAGTTCTTGGTCTTTAATACAATATGATCTTTGAGATAGACCTACTTAAGACAATATTCTTCAAGTTAATTCCAGCAAATGGGGTCTAAGATAAATCTACTCATTTAATTCTGCTCCAAAGGAAATAGCCTATGATATAAAGCCATTTATATAATTTTCAATAACTATAATGTCTTATGAATTCATATTGTAATATAGACCTGAACAGCATTAACACTGGGCTATTTTAAACCCTCTTAATACCTTGAGAGTACCTAATAAATTTGTGAATTGAAATGTTATTGAAGATGATAATATCCTGGACTAAATTATTTAATTCATTTATGAGTGTTATTATTTTATGATTATAACAGTAATAGGTTTCTTGCAAAAAAAGTTGAAAAATAATTTTAAAATTAAAAATGTTTATAATTCAACCACTTAGAGGTATGCATTTTTTTTTTTTTTTTTTTTTTTTTTTTGAGAGGGAGTCTCGCTCTGTTGCCCAGGCTGGAGTGCAGTGACGGGATCTCGGCTCACTGCAAGCTCCGCCTCCCGGGTTCACGCCATTCTCCTGCCTCAGCCTCCCGAGTAGCTGGAACTACAGGCGCCCGCCACCTTGCCAGGGTAGTATTTTTTGTATTTTTTTTTTTTTTTTTAGTAGAGACGGGGTTTCACCGCGTTAGCTAGGATGGTCTCCTCTCCTGACCTCGTGATCCGCCCGTCTCGGCCTCCCAAAGTGCTGGGATTACAGGCTTGAGCCACCGTGCCCGGCCGAGGTATGCACTTTTATAACACTGTGGTATAATTCTCTGGGAAAAAGAAAGGATGTGTATATGCATGCATTTAAACAAAATTAGCTACACAGCTTTGAGTCCCACTTTTTCCATTTAGTAATATAGTATAAGCATTTTCCTGAGTCATAAATATTCTTCAGAGGTATAAATCTTAGATGTTAATTTATTCAAACTCTATTGTTGGACTTTTAGGTTATTTCCATTTTCTTGCTTCCATTAGATGCTAAGAATGGAATGAGCATTGTCTGGTGGAGAAAACAGGCTGAAGACAGGCAGGGAATGTGCGGGGACGGATCTTGCATGGCCAAGCTTTGCAATGGCTTATACCTTGTTGTCAGCATTTGCACTCTTCTCTGGCTCCTCTTCGTCTTCTTTTTTTTCTCACACGCTCTCCATACATACCCATACCTCTTCCTCTTCCCCCTCTCCTTTTCCCCCTCCTCCTCCTCCCTCATCTTCCTCTCTCTCTTTCTTCTCCATTCCAGCCGCACTGACTTCCTTGCTATCAATACACCAGGTCCTTTTCTGCCCTCAGGAATTTTTGGCTCCTTCTGCCTGAATTATTTTTCTCTCCTGTCACAAGTGCCTCCTTCACGCCTTTACTTCCTTGAGGGGCTAAATAATTGTCCCCAGGTCAGATACCTAGAGGGTGAATCCAGGTCTTCTGACTTTGTTTCTTTAATTAGGAGATAGCCCAGGGCTGGGATAGCCTGGTGAGAGTAGCGAGTGGGCCTGTGGGCTGGTCCTCTGTCCAGCTCTTATTTGTCATCTCATGGTTGCTGATTCATCTCTGTATTTAAGACATTCTTCCAGTATGCCCGTCTAGAAGAGATAATACACAGAACTGTACATGTAATATCAGTGTCAGGCACTGTGCACAGCTTTTCATGCATCATCTCAGTAAACCCTCACGCTGACCTCTCACATGGGAGTTCTTATTCCAGTTTCCAGGTAAGGAAACTGAGACCTTAGGGAAGTGAAGTGACTTCCTCAAGGTCACATAGCTGTGGCAGATAGTGACTATCACCATAGACTCCTGTTCTAAGTCCTCTGTACCACAATTAGATCTCTCACAATGAGTGATGCTTAGATAACCATTTTGGAAAAGTAGTAACAAGATATACTTAAGATTTCTAGTTCTCAACCAGGCCCTTTTCTCTGGGCGATTTTGAGATTGTTATCTAACAATTTTGGTGTTTCTCTTTCTGAAAAATAGAGATGACAAATTTATGCACCTTGTCTTTGATAGGTTGCTGGGAGGACCAGATCACTGACAGATTAAAGTTACCAAGTTCAAGTGACGAGCTTGAATCCTTCTGCAGTCACACATTTAGCTGAGCAGAGGCGAGAGGTGGGATTTCAGATGGGTTTGATACTCTCCATCAACTCCCTTCCCCAGATCTGGCCATTTGTTCTCATTTCATTCCTAATTCTTTCTCTTTGTTCTTTTTAAACCATATTTCCCATATGTCCTCTCATTCCCTGTAATTTCTCCTCATGTCTAGCAATTGTCATTTCCCATATGTCCACATAAAATCTACCATCTAAGAAGAAAAAAAATCAGAAAACAAAACCAGAGAAGTAGACTCAACATTAAAATGTAATTTAGAGTTAACACTTCCTCTCAAAGTATAGCAATAGGGACTGGATTTATATTCCTGCTGGAAATAACTAAGAAAGTAGACAAAGTATATGAAACAATTGTTCTCAAGACGTAAGTCGTCAGTCAACGAAGGACAATGATCTCTGAGAGATGGGAAATAAATGAAGAGAGCCATAAAATTGCCCTAACTTACTGACTGAACAAAGTTTTCAGGTCATGTTACAGAGAGGAGGAAATGAGGCCGAGTTGAGGAGTTTCCCTAAATTGTGGGGATGGAGTCAGTAGTCCATGGAGGCTGCTATATTTAATATCTAATGTGTATTAGGAAACTAGCTGAGACCAAGGGAAGAAACCCCAAAAAGGAATAGAGAGAACAATACCCAGGATCACACGGGGCCAGGAATAATCCCTGTTCTCAATAGCTGGAGTGGAAGACCTCATAATTCACATGCCATTTGGTAGAATGCTAAGGAGAATTTTGCCACAGCAGTGAAGAAAAATTATCCCTTCACTAACTACTGCTCTGGTCTTGCCTAAAAAGGCTTAAAAAGAATCCTGAGAGGTTAAAACTATTTCCAAGGAATTTAACTGTATCCCTAAACAAAGTTCAAGAATATTTATGAGAATACAAAAATATCCAGCACTGTCTAAGGTAAAACTCACAATGTTTGGTATCCAATCAGAAATTACCAGGCATGCAAACAAACAGGAAAATACAACATATAATAAGGGGGAAAATCAGACAATCAAAACTGACCCAGGAATTATACAGATAATAGAATTAGTAAAATTAGTAGAGAACATTAAAATGGTTATTTTAACCATATTTCATATGTTCAAGAAGTTAGAGTGCAGATTGAGCATGTTGAGTAAAGACATGCAAGTTAAGAAATCCAAAATAAACTTCTAGAGATGAAAACTATAATGACGAAAATGAAAAATCTAGTCTAAGGTTACTAGGTAGGATCAATGAGAGATGAGACATTTCAGAATAAAAGATTAGAGAACTTGAAGATGTAGCAATGGAAACCTTCTAAAATAAAACATATAGAGAAAAGAATACTTGAAGTGTAATTGGATCCCCAAGGGATGAGACAGGCAGAAAAAAAATAGTTAAATAAATAATGGACAAGAATGTTTAAAGTTGATGAAAATTATAAATGTATAGATTTAATAAGCCCAGTGAACTGCAAACACAGGAAAACATGAGGAAAGCTATGCTAAGTCACTTCATAATCATATTGCTTAAATTTAAAAATAAAAAGGAAATCTTAAAAGAATCCAGGGAAAAATATACAAATAAAAGCAGATTTCTCAACAGAACTGATACAATCAAGAACACAATGGAGAAACATCTTTCAAGTATATTAAAAAATTTTTTTTGTGACTCTGGATTAGGCAGATTTCCTAGTTACAACACCGAAAGCATGATTCATTACAAAAAAAATTGGACCTTCTCAAACTAAGAACTTTTACTTTTTGAAAGACTTTTAAAAGTATTAGATGATAACACACAGGCTGGGAGAAAATATTTGCAAATGACATATGTGACAAGGGGTTTGTATCCAGAATATAACTCTCAAAACTCAATATTGTGAAGATAAGCCAATTAAAAATGGCAAAAGATTTGAACAAACACATTACCAAAGAAGATATATGAATGGCAAATAAGTGCATAAAAAGCTGCTCAACAAGGCCTTAGGAGGAATGCAAATAAAAACTACAATGAGATAACAATACACATCTATTAGAATGTTTAAAAGACTGACCTACTAAATGATGTGATAACTGGAACTCTCATGCACTGTTAATGGGATTGTAAAAATGCAAGTACTATGGAAAACAGTTAGATTTTGTTTAAAAAAAAAATTTATGCTTGCACCCAGTACGTGACCCAATCTACTCCCAGGTATTGTCACTAAAAAGATCAAAGCAGGCTGGGTGTGGCGGCTCATGCCTATAATCCTAGCACTTTGGGAGGCCGAGGCGGGCGGATTGTCTGACTTTAGTAGTTCCAGACCAGCCTGGGCAACACGGTAAAAGCCGTCTCTACCAAAATACAAAAAATTAGCCAGGCATGGCAGTGTGCACCTGTAGTCTCAGCTACTCGGAAGGCTAAGGCAGGAGAATGGCTTGAACCTGGGAGGCAGAGGTTGCAGTGAGCCAAGATGACACCACTGCACTCTAGCCTAGGCAACAGAGCAAGACTCCATCTCCAAAAAAATAAAAAAAGATCAAAGCATTTGTCCATACGAAGAATTTTACAGGAATGTCTATAGAAGCTTAATTTATACTAGGCAAAATGTGGGAACCATCCCAATGTGCATTCATATGTTAATAAATAAGCAAAACAGTGATGAATTATGGATACTTACAACAAGGTGGCTAACATTCAAAATAATTATTCTGAGTGAAAGAAGCCGGATTCCCCAAAAGAGAGAATGGTATTCCAGAAAATGTGAGATAACCTACAGTGACAGGAAACAGACCAGTGATTGCCTAGGGCTGGGCTTTGGGAGGTGTAGGACGGAGGCATAACAAAGGACATTTTTAGAGGTGAAAGATATGTCCTGTACCTTGATATGGTGATTTTGACATGGGTATATGCACATGTCAGAACTTATCAAATTGTGTACTTTGAATATATATAGCATCTTAGTCCATTTTATGCTGCTGCAACAGAATTCCACAAACTGGGTGACTGATAATAAACAGAAAGTTATTTGGCTCATGGTTCTGGAGGCTGGGAAGTCCAAGAGCATCCAAAAATGCCAAAGAAGTCCAAAGGCATCGAGTGAGCATTTTTGTGCTGCATCATCCCACTGAGAAAGGCAGAAGGGCAAAGAGCACACAAGAGAGCAAGAGGGGACCAAACTCACTTTTATAAAAGCTCACTCCCCAGGTAACAAATCTACTCTTGGGTTAACAACATTAATCCATTCATGAAGGCAGATTGCTCATGACCAATCGCCTCTTATTAGGCCCCGGCTCCCAACACTGTTGCAGTGGAGATTAAGTTTCCCACACGTGAGCTTTGGGGGACACATTCAAACCATAGCAAGCAGCTTATTGCATGTCAGTTATACCTCAATGAAGCTAGGTGTGTGTGTTTTAAAGTACGTGATTAGATATCCTGCCTGTCAACCTCCAGAACTACTGTGGCATTGTTCGGTTTTCAAAACTGATCCTCAGGCATCCACTGATTTTCTGAATCCCCAGTATTAATCCCATAAATTATACCTTTTCTTAAAAAATACATGCAATTGGGAGAAAGGGAAACACTCTGGCAGTTATGATACATAGCAATTAGAGAAATGTGTCATAGTTCTTGGAACTGTGGGATAGAGGCGTAATGTGTGTTTGCTTTAGGCAACTCTGGGCTGGTTGAGTCCCTTGTGCCCTTAACCTTGTCCATTCATTATTTGTTTCCCAGTTATCCTCTGCCTCTTCCTGCTATATAATGAGCAAAACTTGGTCTGGTTTGATCACGTCTGCATTTACAATAGAACAATAAACACCACATAGGAGGTGCTCATCACATCTTCCTTAAACAAAAGATTGAGATTTATTGCTCCTATATAGAGTGTATATCCAGATATTTGATAATGCTATTGGTAAAAGTTCCCCAAGCCATCATAATTTCACTGATTTCAAGACTCTCTCATTTTTAAACCATTTGTAGATTTTGTTAAAACAACCACAAGCTACCTAGCCCTAAAACTTTACTTTCTGTGTCAGACAATGCCCCATTTGTCCTTCCTTCACACTCTTATGTAACCGAATGAGGAAGAGTCTTATAATACATTTCTTGTTTAGGAAAGCCAAATTCTTAATTTTTTCACAGTCAGACAATGAAATCTGACCTGTGAAACTCTGCAGTGACGTGGCAACAGAGATAGAGGATTGACTCAGGTTAACCTCTCTGGGCTGATCCATGTAAGCTGCTTGGAGCAGGAGTGCAGTTAAATGAAAATGGATTCACGAATATGCCTACTGCTTGCTCAAATAACAAAAATTAAACACTTAAACAATAAGTCATTTTCCCAGAGAGTAGTTTTGCAAGAGAGATTGAGTGGTAGAAAACTGATGAATTCTTCACTAGAGCCTTTCCTCCTGGAGAGACACAGCTCACCATCTTGGGGGTGTGGAACAGAAATATGAAACCTGGGCACTTGTTGAAAGGGAGAGTTGTCTTAGTAACAACATTCTCTAAATTGTGCCTTAAGCATTGACATGGTAATCAAAGCCAGTCATTTAGTACTTATTATAAGTGGCTCAGAAGCTGACAATTTTTACATGCTTTGGCAACAATTTATGATATTTAATCATGTTCACTTTGTTCATGTTTACTTTGAACATGAACACTGCCTTGGTAGTCATTTATTCCCCCTGAAAAATGGGTCCCATGTATTCCAGTGGACTTTCAAATTTAGCCTTCCTGAGGTGGGGAGTGGGCAAAAGGGCATTCCTTGACATCCATCTTTTATTTTATTGAATACTCAGGGACCTATCCTGTAAAAAGATTCAGACTTTTCTCAGTCTGTGTTCAGTTTGAATTGAAGGCCCACTGTCTGCAGTCGATTCAACTTAACAAATTCGTTGTTATCTTCTGGGCATTGTGAGACATATAACTGAATAAAAATAGCTTCCCTAAGGTCATTTGTAATGGGTACAGTAGATTGACCCTCAAAATCAGTCTGCCTCGTTTATTGGAAGGTCACGAAACCCTTTAGTGTGTCAAGATCAGAGTGATTTAAAATAAAATAGAAACCATTTCGCAATGTATACCTATATAAAAACATCAGTTTGTGCACCTTAAATATATATTAATAGAATTCCTCTTTATCAATTATATTTCAATAGGGTGAAATTTTTTAAAAATGAAATAGAACCATAAAGAAAGTATCAGAACACTTTGCACTTAGTAAAGGTAAGTAATGTCTTATAAAAATTTTATATCATGTACTCATATGTGTGTGCTTCTACTGGGTGTGATAAAATATGCATTTCCTATAGTGGCATCGGGTCAAAATATTTGAAAGAAACTGTTGCCACGTGCCTTTCTGAGTTGCCTGACTCCCTTGTACCTGGAGTTCTGGACAGGACTTAAGTTCAGCCAATCTAATGTACAGTACTTGCATGAGATTTGGAAAGTGTGATGGTTAATTTTATGTGCCCAGATATTTGATCGATCATTATTCTGAGGCTGGGAGCAGTGGCTCACCCCAGTAATCCCAGCACTTTGGGAGGACAAGGTGGGTGGATTGCTTGAGCTTAGGAGTTCAAGATCAGCCTGGGCAACATGGCAAAACCCTGTCTCTACCAAAAACACAAAAATTTAGCTGGGTGTGGTGGCATGCACCTGTGGTCTCAGCTACCCAGGAGGCTGAGGTGGGAGGATTACCTGGGCCAGGGAGGCAGAGGTTGCAGTAAGTCAAAATGTCACCACTGTGCTCCAGCCTGGGTGACAGTGAGATCCCATCTCAACAAGCAAACAAACAAGCAAACAGCAACGAAAAAAACTCCATCATTCTGAGTGCTCCTGTGAGGGTGTTTTTGGATGAGATTAACATTTTTATCAGTAGACAATAAAGCAGACTGCGCTCCCTAATGTGGATGGGCTCATGCAATCAGCTGAAGCCTGAATAGAACAAAATGGCTGATCCTTTCATGAGTAACAGGAAATTCCTACTGCATGACTTCTTTCAAACTAGGACCTCAATTTCTTTCTGTCTTTGGACTCTGAAACATTGGCTCTGACTAATGAAAGGTGTATCTATTGGTTATATTGCTGTTTCCGGCAAGCATAATGTGGTAGGCAGAATTCTGAAAATAGCCCCCAAGTTTCCATACCCTAATCCCAGAACATATGATTATGAAGAGACACTACTGCTGTGATCATATTGTTATCTGGCATAGTTGATTTAAAATAGAGAGATGAGCTGGGCAGATCTAATCTCATCACATGAACCCATTTTAAAGCAAGGAATTTTCTTTGACTGAAGGCAGTAAAGGAAGTCAGAGAGGTTAGTGTTGGGAGGCTGGGGACTCCCATATGAGGGATCTTGCCGCCAGCTGTGGTGCTGTGAGAGGATCTGTGGAAAAGCCCATGCAAGGGAGTGGCCTGTAGAAAGACCTTAGTCCTACAATAGCAAGGAACTGAATTCTGCCAAACTTGAATGAGCTTGGAAGTAGATTCTTCTACAGAGCCTACAGATAAGAACCCAGCCTGCTGCACCTTGACTCTCTGCTTAGGGCAGAGAACCCAGCCAAGCCCACCTGGACTTTTGACCTGTAGAAGTGAGACAATACATGGGTATTGTTTTAAGTCATTAAAGTTTGTGGTAATTTATTACACAGCAATGGAAAACAAGGCACATGGTCACAGAGGTGTGTTTTTCTGCAGCAGCATTAGCAGAGATTCTAGGGACCAGTCATTGGTATCAAGAGGCAGGTGTAGGGCACCTGTCTGCGCTCATGCAGAGCTAGCAGTTATAGTGGCTCTGAAGCCAACAGCTCCAGTGGCCACCATCTTGTTTGTAGCCCTCCCATTGTGGAAGAGATCCAGGTTACAATGGCAGGACAATTTTGAGTGGGGTTGTTCTGGGATTCCAGTGGGGACAATTCTGAGTGGGATTGTTCTGGGATTCCAGGGGGCACAGCCTAGAGCCCATTTATTCAGTCCTGTGAAAGATGTTATCAGCATCTAATTCCTCATATTAAATCACTTGCTGCTTAAATATAAAGTGATTTCTGTTATATACTGCTGAACCTTGGCTATTACATCTCTAATTCTTTCCTACTTGTTTTATACAATGACTTCTGTCAGCTTATTTAAATCTCTGAAGCATTGAGCACCTCTTACTTCCTGAAAATCCTCTTTTCGTTTTGACAACACCTCACTTTCCTAGTTTCTCTTACACATTTTCCTGTATTCATTTTCATTTCATTTTCCCAGTTCCTTTTCATTTAAAACACAGGTATTGAGCATCTACTGGGTTGAAGATTCTAGGTGAGTAAAGTGCAGGAGCCCCATCCAAGAACTGATCATGGATCTTGTCCTCCTGAGACTTGCCAGAATGTAAACAAGTAACTACAGTGATGTGATAAAATCTGTACTAGAGGTGGGTAAGGTATACTCTGGAAGCCCAAAGGAGAAAAGATATTACTCTTTCTGGGGCAGTTAGGGAGGGATTCACAAAAAGGTAGAACTTAAGGCTAGTCTAGATGCAGGAGTAGACATGTTTCAGATTGAAAGGACATTCCAGGCAAAAGGAACAAAGAGGACAAAGAAATGGAAGTCTGGATATGTGGCATATTAAAGGAATAGCAAAGAGACTGGATTTCTATGGCTGGATTTCTGAGGGCAGATGGAAGATTGGCAGAGAAATGAAGTGAAGATTGGTATAGAAGGTGACATGTGGGCTGGATCCTAGAAATAGAATTTATTGGAGATAGTTATCTTACTAAACCTCTTTACTTTTACTCATTATCCATTCTATTCAGATAAAGTATGAACGCGTTAGTTTGACTAAAAATGTCTAGCATTGCTTTCATCCCAATCTCCTCTCCCCTACCATTCATTCACTCATTTGCTCATTCATTCATTTAGGTAGAGAGGTGATGGAGGACAGATCATGTGAGATGCAAAGGTCATTGAAAGATTTGGGCTTTTAGTCCAGGTGAGATGCTAAGACAGTTGAGTGGTCTGATCTAATTTATATTCAAAAAGAATTACTCTAGTTACTGTCTGGAGAGTAGAATGGGGTGAGAGGTATGAGCCTAATCAAAGAGACAGATAAAGAGGGCATTGTAATAATCTAGAAATGTCCTTGGCTTGAATAAGGTTGGAAGTGGTGGAGATGATGAGAAGGGTTATGATTCTGCCTATGTTTTGAAGGTAGAGATAATAGGATTTGCTGGTGGACTGAATGTGGGATCTGAGAGGGGAAAAAAAAAAGAGGAATCAAGGATGATGTCTGGGCACAGTGGCTCACACTTGTAATCCCAGCAGTTTAGGAGGCTGAAGTGGGCAGATCACTTGAGCTCAGGAGTTTGAGACCAGCCTGAGCAACATGGTGAAACCCTGTTTCTACCACAAATACAAAAAAAAATTAACTGGGTGTCGTGGCATGCGCCTATAGTCCCAGAAACTACTTGGAAGGCTGAGGTGAGAGGATTGCTTGAGCCTGGGAGGTAGAGGTAGCAGTGAACCAAGATCACACCACTGCCCTCCAGCCTGGGCGACAGAGTGATACCCAGTCTCAAAAAAAAAAAAAAAAAAAAAAAAGAAGGACACTAAGTTTTTTGGGCTGAGTCACAGAATGGGGATAGTTTCCATTTACTGTTAGACATCATAGGAAGGTGGGTTTTAGGGAAAATATTAGGAGTTTGTGTTTTAACTTGGTGATTTTGAGATGCCTATCATACACATCCAAGCTCCATTTTGGGTATACAGTTGGATATAGGAGTCTGGAGTTCAGAGGGGAGGTTTAGGTGGGAATCATCCAGTGTTTTATATGGTACTTAAAGCTGTGAGATTGAATGAAATCACCTATAGAGTGAGAGCAGTAGATGAAGAAGAAAAGTATAAGAACTGAGTCCTAGGAAAGATGCAGAGAAACCAGCCAAGGAAACTGGAGTGGGTGGAGAAACTCAAGGAGGAGGAGAAAGAGAACTATCAGGAGGGAATCAATTCCTGAAGTCAAGTGACGAGCAAGTTTCAAGGAGAGAGAGACTAAATGGGTCAAACACTGATGGCAGGTCAAGTAGGATGAAGTCAAAGGAATGGTGACTGGGTTTCACAATGTAGAGATCGTCAACATGTGACAGAAGCAGTGTCAGCAGTGTTGAGGAAAACCTTAATTGGAGTGAATTCAACAGAGAATTGGAGACAGGCACTATAGACAGTGGGCGAGACAATTATTTCAAGGAATTTTGCTAGAAAGTGAAGGAAAATGAGACAGTGGCAGGGGGTGGGAATGATAATGAGTTCAAGAAGGGCTTTTTTTAAGATTTGAGAAATAATAGCATTTTATATGCTTAGGGAAATAATGATATGGGAGAGTGGGGAGATGGCTTGCAGCAATGGCCTTGAGAAGGCGAGAATGCCTCAAGTCTAGTGTTCAGAGAGTTAGTGCAGAGAGGGATTCACAGTGCATCCGTATTAACCTTGGTGAGAGCAGAATACATTGGGAATAGATGAGGTGGGACGGTAGATGTGCCGGTGGGTGATTTTGCAAGTTCTCTTCTCACTGATACAATTTTCTCCATGAAATAGTAAGCAAAGTTATCAGATGCAGACTGATGAAGGGGTTGGGAGTATTTGGAGGCTTGCACAGAAAGAAGTTGTAATATAGTAGTCTAGGGCTGTGCGTGAGCGAGTGAGTGGCTTAGTGACCTCACTTAAGGTCAGTGGCCTTGAAGTAAGGGAAATGTTTTTTTTCCAGTTGTATTTGGGTGTTGATACAGATGAAAGGGGAGTTAAATTGAACTTCTTACAGTTCCCCACTCCTTTTCCTTTGCACAGGCTGATCCACTTGCCTAGAATGCCCTCTTAACCTTGTTAATTCAACTTCTGACTCAACTGCCACTTACTTAAGCCTATCAGGCAGACTTAATGATTCCCTTCTTGGAACAATGGAGGTACCGTGTGCATCCCTTTATTGTAATAGTTGCCACATTATAATAATTTGCTTTTCTGTCTCCCCAGTTAGTCTAGCCACTCCTTGGGGGTGTTAATTTAGTAACCTCAATTCCTAGCATGGTGTTTGGCCTATGACTGCCATCCATTAATTGCCTATTGAATTTCATTGAATTGAATTATATGCAGAGAATCAGCAGAAAGAGTTGGCAGGCGGGAGAAGTAGGATCCAGAGAAACAGACAGGGTGACATTTAGAAGTAGGCTTGGCTGCTCTGCAAGGAAGGGAGCGCCCATCCCTGTGGGTGAGTAGTATAAATGCTTATTCAACTGTAATGGTGGAGTGAAATGGGCCCTTAACCTGAAGTCAGGCCTGTGTAAATTGGGTCAATAATACTTCTTTGGAGTTTTCTTTGAGGATAAAAATAATTCATAGACCTGGAAGAATTTTGTACAGTTAATGAAAATGTACTATACAATGTAAGATAGTATTTTTGTAACACTGTATGGTAAAATAACAGAAATGTGTTGGATTTATATATTTTATTAGAGCACAGGCTATATAACACAGACAGAGGAAAATGGGTTAAAGAGAAAAAGAAAGATTATAGCTGTAACCTTCTTGTTGAGCTTTCTAGTCTTAAGTCTCTACAGAAGATGTTATCACAGTCTCTTTCAGTTACAGCATGTTCCGGTGCCTGTCATTGTCTGAGCCAAGAGCCCTGTCTGACCTACTTTGTTAAGCCAGGTGGTATCATAGACAGACAAAAGTGCCAGCAGATTCTGCAGGAAGTGGAGGATGAGGAACCTGCTGATCTGACAGTCACCATATGACTGGCTGATGTCGTAATGCACAGGTTTGGGAAAGTAGTATTGCTTTCTGGGTACTCAGAAAAGGCCAGCCTTCCACAAGATTCCAATACTCAAAGGAACTTTTTAACGCATTGGCAATATTAACAATTCCAAAGCAATAGAGTGTTGGATGCTTGATGCTGAAAGAAAGTAGTATTGCTTTAACACAGGTTCTGACTTTTACTTGTTCATGTCTACTTGTCTTAGTTCTCTCTTAAGTTTTAAGTTTCTTAAGGACAGGGACCATATTTTATATGTGATATCCTGTATCCACACACCTACTACAGTATTTTAGGGTACTCAATTACCATATGTTGTTGATGGGGTTGTTTTAGCAGATGTCAGGCAGCTTTCATGGTAGCCAGGTACAGTCAGAGCATAAAAAGGAAGACAAGAACAGAGATTTTCATTTTATTTTTTTAAGACAGGGCCTTGCTCTGTTGCCCAGGCTGGAGGGCAGTGGTGCAAACATGGCTCACTGCAGCCTCAACCTCCTGGATTCAAGTTATCCTCCTGCCTCAGCCTCCCATGTAGCTGGGACCACAGGCGTGCATGGCCACACTCAACTAATTTTTTGTAGACATGAGTATCTCACTTTGTTGCCCAGTCTGGTCTTGAACTTCTGGGCTTAAGTGATCCTCCTGCCTCAGCCTCCCAAAGTACTGGGATTACAGACATGAACCACCATGCCCAGCCAGAGCACAGATATTTTTAATGGTATAACACACAAATTACTTCAACTGAAACCCTAGGAATATAGGCTCTCTTGCATGAATGACTGTCGGTTTAGGACACTTATTCTACTCTTTCTTCCCAACAATTCAAAATTATCTGTATTTCTGTTTATCTTTCACTCTTAACTTAAAACAATTTACCTTTGAAATAACTGCTCATGAGGGATTTAAACTCATAAAAGAAGCAGCTCTAGAAAATACATGACTATGTGCTTTGAGGTACACCAATAAGGCTTCCTTATTTATTGACTTTGTAGGGTAGATTGGATTATGCCATCATTTATCTGGGAGGATCTTTCAAATGCAAATATATTTCTTGAGCATAGTAGCATGTTAGTTTATTATCATTGCTACGGCGTGAATATTTGGCTTGGTTGTTTGGCCCTGCCAAGTCTCACATTGAAATTTGATCCCCAGTGTTGAAGATGGGGCCTGGTGGGAGGTGTTTGGATCATGGGGGTGGATCTCTCAAGAATGGCTAGGTGCAGGAGTGAGTTCGTTCCTGTTCTTAGTTCCCATAAGAACTGGTTGTTGTAAAGAGCCTGGCACCTTTCTACCCTCTTTCTCTTGCTTCTGCTCTCTTGCCATGCGATCTCTGCGCACAGTCCTGCTGTCACCTTTTTTTTACCTTCCGCCATGAGTGGAAGCAGTCTGAGGCCCTTGCCAGATGCAGATATTGGCCATGCTTCTTGTAAGCCTGCAGATACATGAGCCAAATAAGCCTCTTTTCTTTATAAATTACCCAGTCTCAGGTATTCCTTTATAGCAAGAAAAATGGACCAAGGCAATTATCTAGTGGGAAATCTAGTTTATTCACAGCAGATGTAATTGTTAGGTTTTCATTAAGGAAATAAAAAACAGGACAGATTTGTTGTAATGAGAAAAGGCATCATAGCATTCTGAGAGTGGAGTAATACCCACAGAAACACAAAAAATAAGAGCACAAGGCTAGGGACTCAAATCAAGAGTCATCCTGGAAAGCCAAATCAAGGCATCAGAAGAAAGAGCAAAGATAAAGACTGCCTGGTTGGAGAGGGTGCTCCAGTATGAAGAAAACTTCAGAGTTAGGGAGAGGCCAGTTGGTATTCTACAGACTCCCCATCACCACCCCAGACCATTATCTTCCAATTCTCATGCAAAATGCCTTTCCATTTTCCCTTGAGATTCCTGCCTCCATCTGCCTCACTGCGTCTACTCAATCCCTGGGTACACTCATTGTTCACTGGACTCTCTGGAACTCCATTCCTACTCTTCTTCTCACTCCGTTCCTGCCTTTGTTGTGGGTAACTTCAGAATCCTGATACAATAGGTTCAATATGCAGCTTTAAAGTTCTCTAACTTTTCTGATTCCTACAACCTTAACTTCCAGGTCCCTTTAGCAACCTACTTCCATGGCTGCACTACAATCTGGGCTCAGACATCACCCCAAAAAAGAGGTCCAACTCAGGAATCTCAAAGTAAACACCCTCGTCTCTCAAAGGAGCCACCCTGACCACTACCTTACCCCACAATTTTTCTTCTTCAGCATGATGTAGACTTATAGTCTTTCATTTCCTCCCTCTCATTTCTCTCAGTCTTGTCTCTTGTGGCTCCACCTCTCTTCCTAATCCAATCTGTACCCATATGTCACCCTGTGTCAGAGCTGCTTTGTCCTCTGCTGAATCTGCCTTGTGGACCTTGACGAGTTCCATCGTCAACCCCCTCCTCATTCACACTCAGCCCACTGAACTGCTAGAGGGAATCATACAGTCACTGGGGTCACTGCCATTATAATTTTATTATTGCCAATGTCAACTAGACCTTTTGGGCTCCTCCCCTTTTCACTCCCCACAGCAGCAATTCCAAATGCCCATCACTCTGCTCAACCCACCTTTCTCTTGGGGAATGACTGGTACTTCCTAGATAAGACTTAGACTGCAGACACCTTCCAACTCTCACTTAGCCCCTAACAATGACAACTTTCGACACCCTCCAATGCTCCCACTCAAGGCTAAGAAAAATAAGTGTTTCTTCTCCCACTCAAAACGTATTCATTCATTCAACAATCACTGAGTGCCTATCACATCCTAATAAACACTGTGCTATATGCTGGGGGAACTAGAGAGGAAGATGTAGATCCTACCCATAAGGAGCTTAACATCATGTAGGGGAAACTGATCTGTAAAGGAAAAATAATTTGATGTGCATTAAGGTGTAATGATAGAAATAAACACAGAACATTACAAGATCGTGGGAAGGAAAAGCCACCTAACAGCCTTCATTGGAAGAAGATAAAGCGTTATGAGGGACTTTCTGGATGGAAGGTTGCTTGAACTAATTCTTAAAGAGGGAGTAGGCATTAATTAGGCAAAATTGTGGTAAGAAGGAGATGGGAGAGTTGAGGATTGAAGAGCAGAGAAAAGAGAGATTGAGTATAGGAAGAGATTATAAGTGAAATCATAAAGTTGGAAGTCACAAGTAACCTCAAGCTCCACACACTCCCCCCAGGCTTTTTCATCCTTTATTCTTTATCCAAGTATATGGCACCCCTACCAATTTGGTCACTAGAAATACAGATTTCTTCAATTCCTCCTGTTTCCTCACCTCTTCCTTCAACTAATAACTAACTTCTGCTGATACTACCCGCATCAATATTTCTTGTGTGCCTGTCCTTTCTCCACCTTTACTCAGGATTAGTGCCACGGTCTCCTAATTGGCCTCACCTCCATACTCCTAGTGACCTTTCTAACATGCACAACTGATTACATCACTGCCCAGCCAAATACTGGCTGTTCCAGGATGATAGAAACGACTTTTGTCATACAGCCACTGCTCCTACCTCTGCAGCCTTATTATTCCCTGGCTATTTGTCATGCCTCAAGAACTATCAGCAATTTCCCCAGTGTGCCTTATTATTTCATGCCTATGTGTCTTCTCCTCAAAAGGCACAAGAACATTTTGATGCAACATCTTAATATGGTCACATTTGAATGCAGTCTAAAGTAGTAATCCAACATTTAGCTAGTCTTTATTTTTCTTTCCTGAATAATGACTGTAATAGACAATCTTAACCCATTCTTCTACCCTTCCCTTTTGATTCTCTCCAGGATGATGATGACAACAATGACCTTCAACTGATTGGCTCCCCGTTTTACTCTCCCATCAGTAGTCTTAAATTATCTGAAGTGTCCTGCTTTAAGTTACATGGTTTCTGCTGCTTCAAATGCCCTTCTATTTTGCTTGTCTTCAGAGGGCACCCCATTCTCCTTTTATTACCATTGCCACCACATTCCTCTCTCACCTCTCAGGAAATCCTTCCAGTTCTTTGTTTTAGTCCCTGATTACAATCGACCACACCCTCTCTGTGCCATATCTCGAACTTCTATATTCACTCCTATTGACACCTTTTACACTTTTATGTCCCTTCATAGGAAATAATCTCTCTGAGGACAGGGATCATTCATTTTCCTGATTTCCAGCACTTCCTACAGCTTTGGAACAGAACATGTACTCCATTAATTGACACCAATGCATAGGGAGAGCACAGTAAGGACCACAGTAGATCCAGGGGACAAGGTACTGCCCTTCATTAGAAGGGAGGGCCCTTGGTGTGCCCCCGTTTGGGAGGAGGGGGCATGGGAGGGCAGACGGTGGTGGGGAGAGAAAATTGGAATCCCATTTATAGTAATGGAATCTCAAAGGAATGCTACTATCTTATTCATATGCTTCCCCATTATATGTATTCTAAGGAAAATAATATTTTTTTCTCTAAATAGTTTTTTAAGGTAATATATACGTAGTAAAAATTCATATAGAATAAAAGGATATTCAATGAAAGTAAAGCTCTGTCCTACCCTATTCTCCATTATTCTTTCCCAGAGGTGACCACTAGTCTCAGTTTCTAGTCTTTTCCTTAAAACATTTACGTATAGAAATGCATATTATATATACATTTATAACACCATGCGAATCTATCTAAATCCAAATCTAACTATATGTCTATATCTATATTTTAAAGTATAGTTGGTAGCATCCTATCATCAAGAGCTCTCTATTTTAGCTCATAAAAACATTATTATTGTTTTAGTGCAATAGGAACACATAACTTGAGGTCTACCTTCTTAGCAAATTTTTAAGTGTACATGATAGTGCGACATTATTTGTTAAACTGCTACATTATATTCCTACTATAACTGCATGATATTTAATCAGTTCCCTATTGATAAATATTTAATTTGTTTTGGCTATTACTATTTCAAGCACTGCTATAATGAAAGTCCTTGCACATATGTGTATGAATCAGGGTACAGCAGAAGCAGATGGCACATCCCAAGCTTACCTGAAGAGTTTAGTCATGTAGGTACTATTTACACAGGTGCTGGCAGGATGAAGGGAACCAGCAATAAATGGCTAAACACTCAGGAACTCCCAACAGTGATAAGCCTTCACCACCCCAGGCATGAAGGGACAAGGGGAGGGAGCAGTGTTACTAGAAGCCAGTGAGACCATGGCTCTGTGGGAGAGAGGCCAACCAAACAGAGCTACAGCCACATGGTGAGGAATGCAGCCAGTACCTAAACTGTAGCCATCAGAGTAGGAGCAAGAGGAATAAATACCCTGACTGCCGTCTCCTCTTGCTCTCTGGTTTTCTGTTGGTTCTTCCCAGCTGGCGAATAGAAGTGGAAGTCAGAGGTCAGGGAAGCCCAGGTAATGCAGTCCATGAAGGTCAGTCTGCAGGGTACAGGGTAGTCAGGGAGAGGAAGGATAAATGGGGAATAATCAGTGTAATATGTTGTTATACAAATGTGTCATCAATCTGGTAGAAATTTTCCTAGAAGTTGAATTGTGGTGTCAGCAGGAAGGACAGAGCTGGCCACATGTCCCTCAATCTCCCCTCCCCTCTTCTTCCCTGGTAATACAATGCAAAGCTGTGCAAATGGCTGCCCAGAATTAA
Source organism: Chlorocebus sabaeus (assembly GCF_047675955.1). Taxonomy (NCBI): domain Eukaryota; kingdom Metazoa; phylum Chordata; class Mammalia; order Primates; family Cercopithecidae; genus Chlorocebus; species Chlorocebus sabaeus. Next base: position 79,674,973 of record NC_132924.1, on the reverse strand, counting down.
GACTACATTTCCCAGCCTCCTTTGCAGCCAGAGCAGTGGAAGGGGAAGTGTCGCGTGACAGCTTCTGAAAAACTTCTCTGGGAGACAGATGACAAGTGCCTTCTGTCCTCTATTCTTTATTCCTTCTTGTAATTCACATGCTGCCTAGGGCCACACCCTTTTGATGGTGAGTGGGGAGCTGGAAGGAGCCAGGCTCCTGAGGACTTCATGGGGTAAGAGCTGCCCTGCCAGTTCTAAGCTATATACCTCCAGATTTTATTTGGGAGAGAAATTAACTTTTACCTCATTTAAGCAACAGTTCTTTTCTTTTCTATGTCAAGTACCTAAATCTAATCCTAATGAATATAATGGATATAAAATTTTTGAATTTTTATGGATATTGTCGAGCTTGGTTTATTTATTTTTAATTTAAAAATATCTAGTTGACAAATAAAAAGTATATATACTCAAGGTGTATGACACGCTGATGTGATACACATATATGTACACTGGATACTGATTACTATGATTACTACAGTCAAATTAATTAACACATCCATTACAACCCATAGTTAGCATGTGTGCATGTGTGTGTGGTGGTGTGGAGTTTTAAGTTGAATTTTCCAGACTTTCTGGGTTTGAATCTCAGCTTCTCCATTTACTGGATATGTGATCTTGAACAAGTTTCTTAATCATTTTGTGCCTCAGTGCTCTCATAGTGATAATGATAGAAACTACCTCATTTGGTTGTTATGAGGAGTAAATGAGTTAGAATATCTGAAACACATAGAATGTCTATCTGACATAGCTGATACTCAAAAAAAGTAAGCTATTACTATTATTATTACTAGAATAATTTTTAATTGTCCTCCAAAGAAGATGTACCAATTAGTCTATTCACTGTCTGGAAGTGTCTCTTTCTCTGCTTTCATCAATACTGTGCATTAGCAAAGGTTTTTGTCCAGTAATCGAATAGTGATGTTTCATTTTATTTTAAATTACCATCTAAAATTTTGAGGTTGAACATCTTTTTATATTTTTTATGCCATTTATATTTCTTTTCTGGTGAATTTTCTGTTTGTGTCCTCTGTTCATGAGTTTTTTAAAAAAGACCTCTTGAATGTATAACGAAAATTAGCCTTTTGCATGCTATGGGTGGGGCAAATATTTTCCCATGTTTTTATTTGTCTTTTGACTTTATTTTTTCCATACATAAATTTTAACATAGTAAAACTGATCCTTCTTTTTCATTATAACATCTGAGCTTAATGAGAAAGGTCTTTCTCATCCTGGATTATAAAATAATTCCCCCATGTTTTTCTCTAGAAGTTTATAGATTGGTTTATATCAAAATATTTTTCCATTTGGAATTTAATTTGGAGTAGGCAGTGAAGAACGAGTTGAAGTAATTCTTCAGAAAGCTTGGTTGGAGGGTTGGCAAAAATGAGCTGACACATAAATCCTGCAGAAGTTGTAGCTTACTGATCTGCACAATAGGTACATTTTAAACAAGTATGCCAGTACACCCTGGCCATCAGGAATGCAGATGTTTGGTGAGCTTCCCTCTTCAGATTTCTCTTCTTTGTGGAAAACACATGAGTTGTTTGCGATGATATTTTGTATTTCTAGAGTAAGGTCTTGCCAGGTCTAGCATAATTACTTAATCAGTTTGCAAAACTGCCTTTCACACATCATATCACCTGGTTCTCACTTCCAGGTAGTACACAATTTCTTCTTCTGCCAGCAGGGCCACCTTGCTATTCATTCACAGGATAAATAATAATGCCACAACATTTCACACCTGTGCTAACAATGACCCATCTGTGGACCTGACAGTCAGGGACTGCCCATGCTTCACAGCCAAGGAGGGATGGAGCCCAGCAAACTGCACCAGGACCTGCCACTGGCCTTCATCTTTGTCTTTTTTCCAGGTAGTTTATGAGAACACAAGCTCTAGAGTAAAACCATGTGACTTTGTACTTCCACTCTGCCGCTTTTGAACTATCAGGCCAAGCGCCAAGTTCACTTCGCCTTTTTGTGCTTTGGTTTCTCATCTGTAAAGTGGGGATTATAACATTGTGTGGGAATTAAATAAATAAATATATGTAAAGTGCTTAAAAATTGCTTGGCAACAAGTGCTTAGTAAATATTAAAAGGGCTTTTCCCCAATCCAGAATATAAAATAATTTCTTTATTTTTTTCCTGGGACTTTACAAATTCATTTATATTACAACGTGCATAATATTTATAACAAATGTAATTATAATAAATGTATAATATAATAATTAAAACATTGGTAAGAAAAAAGTATTATAACTTTATGAATAGAATCACTATCATTTGAAGAATGCATTTGCTTCTAAATGTCACCTTTGTCATAACTGAATTTGCATATGTGTTTGGGTCTAGTTCTGGATTCTCTATCAATTCATTCATCTAGCGTAATCACATATGCTTTATAATATGTTTCATTATCTAGTAGGGTTTGCCTAATTCATTATGCTTCCTTTGTAGAAATTTTTTTTTCTGGCTAAGCTTGAATTTTGGTATTTATACAAAAGTCTTAGAACCAGCTGCTCTTATGTTTTGAAAATCAATTAATATTTTATTGGGGTTGCAACAAATTTACATATTCATTTAGAAAGCATTGACAGTCTTACCATATTAGCTTTTCCCATTTAAATTAAAAATGCTCTTCATTTGTATTCAAGCTGCTTTTGTTTTAAAATGTCTCTCGGAAAGTTTTCTGAAAGTCTCCTTTGTGTAGTTATTGCACATTTCTTGTTTATTCCTGTTGTCCTCCCTCTCTCCTTCCTTCCCATCCTTTCCTTTTCTTCCTTCCCTGCTTCCCTTTTTCCTCCTCCTCTTCCTCTTCCTTTTCCTCTTCTTCTGTTATGGTAAATGGCGCCAATTCTTTTATTATGTTTTCTAATTACTCCTTGTTTGTGTAGGAAAGAACTATTAATTGTGGCTTTGTGAGTGTGTATCCCACAACTGGATCAGAAAAATGAATGAAAATTGTCTAACCTCACCTCCCTCGTTGCAATTACGTATAATCACCAAATGTTGGGAGGAGATAAACTGAGTCAAGAAAATAATTGTTTCAGAAGAGCAGCCCCAGAAGAGAGAGGCTAGAGAACAAGTGGGGAGGGAATAATTGTGACTGAGAAAACGACTGACTTTGAATGAGGTGATTGGAGTAACACTCCACAAGCACGTTGATGAGTAACAGTGCAGATCAAAAATGGTTGCATGTGCCCAAAAGTGTACATAGGCAATTCTATGGTGTTTGATGCTTTCTATTACTTTAAATGATTCAATTAAAACTAGTAAATGAGGCATTCTACTCGACAAGATAGATATATAAATCAGACATTATTTGTAAAACTAATAGCATTAAGATATAAATACAAGGACTGGTTTGTTGGGGGAAAAATCCAAAACAAAATTAATAAAATCAAAACTAGGGTTTTTTAAAAAAAATAAACAGAGAAAATTCAAATAGAACTAAAACTGAAGAAGTAAAAGGTGATTACAGTATAAAGCTTTTTATTATTTAAAAATATATGCCAATAAACTAGAACATAAATGATTTTTGATAAAATGTACATAACAAATTTATTATGGAAAAGTAGAAAACTAATTTACAAAAAAAATGGAAGAAATTTATTTAATCAAGGAATTTCCTCCAACAAAGATTCTGGGGTCACCTATTCAAGTCATTTTTTTAAGACTAGTATAACCCTGATATGAAAGAGGCCATGTGTAAGACCCAGGTGCCAGATTTGCCTGGTTTGGTTCTATTTCACAAACACTTGATTTTGTTCTTACTCAGTGCCAGGCAAGGTTCTGAGAGTTCACAAATATTAATTTACACATTACTCCTAAAACCCTAGGAGACAGGAATAACTATTATCTTCATTTTACAGATGAGCAAACTGAAGAAGTAAGAGGCTAAAGAACTTGTTATTCAGCGTCACCCAGGTGACATGTGATGGCATGGACAGGTGGCATGAAATAGTGCCCTAAAGCACGTCCTCTAGCACCAAACTACCTGAGTTCAAATCCTGGCTCTCCTATGTTCTAGCAGTATGACCAAGGGCAAGATATTTAATCCTTTTCTGCTTCAGTTTCCATAGATGAAAGACTGAGAAATAAATAAAATAATTATTTAAAGAACTTAGAACAGTATCCGGAACATAGCAAACATTTAATCCTTAAACATAATGCTAGTATTATTGTTATTATTACAGAGACTACATAAAAATACATCATTACAAATTACAAATATAAATGCAAACTGAACTGAATAATGCAATAAAGGAATTACTATGGCCATGGCCAAATTGAGCTTAACTGAGGAATACAAGGATGTTTTGTCACTTTAATATATCCAGTAAGAAAAAAATATGTAAATATATAATGCAATCATCTCAACAGACCTGTAACACTATTTCTAAAGCAAATAACAAAACTTAGACAACCAAGAACACCAAATGTTTCCTAAACATAATAAAGATTATCAATATTAAATAAGCAGCCAACATCATATCCATGCTAAATTACCTGGAACTGAGGGGAGGGTCTCAATCTCTGAACATAAGCATCACCTGGGGAGCTTTTTAAAATTACTGATGTTTGAGACCTACTCCAGACCCATTCAATCAGAAATTGAGGGGGTTGGGACTCTGGCAACAAAATAGGAATGACTAACCTAGAAGAAAGCTAATTAAAATCAAGAACTAAGTAGGATGCGTACCATGACAACTTTTATGTAACATTATTTTGGAAGTTCTCGTGCATACACCAAAATATGAAATAAATAAGACATTGAAATTCTGACCAGGAGGAGAAAAAAAAAATCATTTGTATCCAGTGTGATTATGTACTTGGGAAATGCCAGTAAAATAGACTGAAAAACTTGGAAAAATTTTTAAGATAATTTACTCATCTATAAAGATAGCTTTCCAGTGTATCAACGATACAAGTTAGAAGATATAATGATAAATATTTCATTTAGATTAACAAAAAGAACCTAGAAGTAACCAAAAATATGTGGAACTTAGATAAAGGTTACAGTAAAACTTAGTTTTAAGAATTTATCTTGGGTCTGTGGTTTTCAAACTGTGCTTTTGGGAGTCCCAGGACAAAGGTGAGCTGATGTGCAATGACAAATGGATCTAAGAGGACCACAGAACCACTACCCCTGCTTTAATGGAAGCAGCTCTGTTTGTCTTTTTTTCAGTGTTGACCTTCTGCATACAATTGTACTTAAAGGAAGGTTTGGGCTACTAACAACAACTTAATGGTTTTTTTTGTTTTTGTTTTTGTTTTTGTTTTTTTTTTGAGACGGAGTCTTTCTCTGTTGCCCAGGCTGGAGTGCAGTGGCGTGGTCTTGGCTCACTGCAAGCTCCGCCTCCCGGATTCACGCCATTCTCCTGCCTCAGCCTCCCAAGTAGCTGGGACTACAGGCGCCCACCACCATGCCTGACTAATTTTTTTGTATTTTTGGTACAAACGGGGTTTCACCGTGTTAGCCGGGATGGTCTCGATCTCCTGACTTCGTGATCTGCCCGCCTCGGCCTCCCAAACTGCTGGGATTACAGGCGTGAGCCACTGTGCCTGGCCAACAACAACTTAATGTTTAAAAACCTCTAGCCTAAATCAAGTGTTCCTTAAGAATATCTGGTTCTCTTTGGTATCCATTCAGTCACTTGTTCTATATTTACTGAAGATCCACAATATGCAAAATTTACATTTGTTGAGTACCAGCTAGGAGCCACGACTGTGTTAGCTTCTTTATGTATTTTATCTCATTTAGTTTTTGCCAGTACCATGGGTGGAAGGTATTATTTCCATTTTGCAGCTAAGGAATAATGTTCAAAGTAAGGAATTTGCCCAAGTCTCACAAATAATGGTAAAGACAGCTATAATTTGAAAGTATTTCAGCCTGGCTTTAGAGCTGATTTCTTTTCCCTACAGACCACATCATTTCTTAGCAAATAGGAAAGAGTGACGGCATTTGAGATCGTGGTAATAATTGCACTGGTGTTCATGACCCATTGAAACATTGATGAGGATGTTGATGTTGATGGCTGTGGAAAAGAAAATGAAGGAGATGTTGATATGGGTGAAGGTGGTGCATATGGGATGTGTGTGATCTGGTGGCAGAGGTGGAGCTGTTCTCTCTGATGGCTCATCTTTCTGTCATGGCAGGAACCAGAATTGGCTTAGACTCCCTGGGCCAAACACCTTCTGTCCAGAAAAGTAGGCCTGACTATGGGTCTGGAGAGTAAAGGACATATCTGAGGGAGTGATGTTAAAGAAGAGGAGATGTGGAGTGAGGAGACTCAGGTTGAAATTGAGTCACCTGCAAAGATTGCTTGGGCAGAGCGGGTAGCATGCCTAAAAATACTTTCTCCACCTGTGGCAGTTCTCAGAATTACCGTGTTCCTACATTGATTGCACCCGTGCCAATAGACACACACCCTGCCCTGTGCTTAAGTGAAAAGAATGAAAGCAGGTGGTATTCTGATCACTGATTGTATTAGTCTGAAACTTTGGAATTAGGTCAGACATGCTTTGCATAGTAGACACAAATGTTCTTATCACTCGAATTGTATCTTTTGTTGTAATTACTGACATAGAGATTGTGCCAAGGTCTGATCATTTAAAAAAAAGTTATCCATCGAAGTTCTAGGTTCACAGAACCGAGCCAATAAACCTCGGTTTGTAGTAGCTGAACCAATGCAGAGGATCCCAGAGTATCCTAAGATCCTGCTTAAAGCAACAAGTCCTCTTATCTTCACTACAATATGACACAAGCAAATTTATGGAACACCACCAACATGTTCTGATTAAACAACAGTATGAAATAGAAAACATGATGTCATAGACTCCATGAAATAAAAGTTCTCATTTTTAATGAGATCTGTGAGCATTTCAGACCTACATGAAGTTGAAATAAGTATTATGGACAACTGTAAGTAAGAACTAACCAATCAGAGTGTGAGGAATCAGAGGTGACTAGATGATTTACTTGTATCTCAAGCAACATAATCCTAATTTAATAACTATTCACATACTCAAAGCAACAGAATAAATGCTTATTCTATTTGACATAGTGGTTTTTTCTACCCAAGTGAAAACGCAGCACACACACACAAATTTTGGACTGAAAATAGATTATTAGCATTATAATTTATGTAAATGATTCTCTATTCATGTGAAGAAAATTGGCATCTTAGTCTAATGCTAATTATTGCGTAGATTATAAATAATCACATAAGAGAATTTCATTTTCTAGCTAAAATTCTATGTGTTTAAAGGTTTACTATTTTATATAAAACCTAAAAAGAATGACTCATATAAGTTCCAAAGCTTTGAAAATAAAAACCCTGCTTGGTGTTCTAAAACTTTTATTTCTTAGGGTTCGATAGGCCTAAGATATCATTAAAATCCAGAGCAGTAGTTTCCAACATTACTGAAATGTATTGAATGTGCTTGTCCTCGTGGTACTCCTCGGGAGGAAGAATGGGTATAAGTGTATCAAATGTGAGTGTGCATCATGATCACCTGGGGAGCATGTTAAAACACAGATTGCTGGGCTCCACCCTCAGAGTTCGTGATTCAGTGGGTCTGAGCTGGGGGTCAGTAAATTCGTATTTCCCAGGTGACGCTGATGCACTTGGTTCCAGCGCCATACTTTGAGAAGTGAGGCTGAAAAGGTTGGGTATGGACTTGGATCCGGAGGTCTGGAGGAGAAATCGGATTCAACAGGCTTGAGGGGCCATCTTCCTTGGAGGGTGAGTGGGCACGGCCTATGTGGAGGGTCTCTGGAGCTTTGTCTTTGCTTTTTCCAGGTTTTTGTAGGGACCTTGCCAACCCGGGACTTCTTTCATGTTCCTTTATTCAATGGTTGTTTGCTTGCTCCAACCTAGGCAAGGGGAGGTCTGTGTTTATGAATTCCATAGGAACCTTTTGAATTCCAGCCTGGACCCAGGCCAAGACAGGCAAGTTTCTTTGCAGTCTTCCTGTGCCAGTGGATGGAATTTTTTCTAGTTCCTTCTTTCCACTCAAGTTGTACTTCTTCAAGGGTTCTAGCTTTAGATGCAAGTGTTTTGTTTTCTGTTAATTTCTGCTTTTTTGTCCTTTTTTTTTTTTTTTTTTTTTTTTTTTGAGGCGGAGTTTTGCCCTTGTCGACCAGGCTGGAGTGTAATGGTGTGATCTCGGCTCACTGCAACCTCTGCCTCCCAGGTTCAAGAGATTCTCCTGCTTCAGCCTCCCGAGTAGCTGAGATTACAGGTGTCCACCACTACACCCAGCTAATTTTTTTGTATTTTTAGTAGAGGCAGGGTTTCACCACATTGGCCAGACTGGTCTGGAACTCTTGATCTCAGTTGATCTGCCTGCCTCGGCCTCCCAAAGTGCTGGGATTACAGGCGTGAGCTACCGTGCCTGGCCAATTTCTGTTCTTTATAACTTCTTTCACTCAACCTTCATTGGATTTCATTTGCTTTTCTTTATCCAATTTTTCAACATGAATGATCAGTGCTTTTTTTCAGCCTTGCTTTTTTTTTCAATATATTTATGTTGGCATTTAAGTTTCAGCTTTCTAATTGGAGTTGGTGCAAGGCTTAGTCTTGTTTTTCTGAGTGACTGTTAAAACCCAGACTCCCTGGTTGGGATCAGTCAACGTGGTAGGTCAGACAAAGTCATTAGGGCTTGCTGACCCTTTTCCTTTAGCTTTCTTCCTGTTGTTTTTGCTCACAGGAAATTCCTTCTCTTTCTCACCAGCTCAGATTTGTATTTACAAGTCTGCTGCTTGTTCTTGATAAATCAGTTCTAGATGTTTTGTAATAAGAGGATTTTCAGGATATCCACACTGTCATATTTGTAGAAATGGAAGTCTAGAGATGATAACACTGAGAGATTGTGAGAATAAAATAATGCCTGTAAAGCCCTTAGCTCAGTGCCTGCCACATAGGAAGTTCTTGGTAAATTCTAGCTGCCCATTATTACCATTATTATGTTTGCATACCTAGATCTCAATGGATTACTAGCAGCAGAGGTTAAAAAATTAAGTCCTAGGCCAGGCCCAGTGGTCCCTGCCTGTAATTCCAGCACTTTGGGAGGCCAAGATGGGTGAATCACTTGAGGTCAGGAGTTCAAGACCAGCCTGGCCAACATGGTGAAAATCTGTCTCTACTGAAAATACAAAAAATTAGCTGGGCATGGTGGTGCACACCTGTAGTCCCAGCTACTTGGGAGGCTGAGGTGGGAGAATCACTTGAACCTGGGAGGTGGAGGCTGCATCGAGCCAAGATCATGCCACCACACTCCAGCCCAGGTGATGGTGCGAGTTAGGAGGCAAATCCTGCCAGGAGGATTAGTTAGTGATGGGAAGGGAAGGGATCATGGTAAATTCAAATTTTAATGAAGATTGTGGTAACTGGTTGAGGATATATTGTATGTTTTCTGAGTAGACATAGAAAACGGACTCAATCAAGAAAAAATTCTTATACAGATGGAATAATCCTGGAATCAAATTTGGAGCTACCAAATACAGCTGCTGAGGCTCAGTGAGCGCAACTCTAGAGGCACCATTCAATAGACCAAGATGTCACAGAGACTATGACCAGACTGAGGACATGCTCCTCCAAAACGTGCTTGGGTATGCATTTTGGCAAAGTTAAAAAGGAAGCAAAGATGTGGAAATGAACTAGACTTTTTTGTAAGGGAGTAATTAAGAGTATTCTTGCTGCCTCACAGGTACACACCCTATATTTAAAATAATAGCTGAAAAGGAATGCTTAGTGTAGCTTTCTGTTTGTTTCCCACTGACACTGCTTTATCTCAAAGTCCTGGGAGTCTCCCTCATGAATCAGGTGGGTACAATCAAGTTGTGTTCAGGCCATCAAAACCACGTGAGGCAGAAGAGCTAACTACAGGTTCCTGGTGCCATGTGGCTCCTCTCTTTGCTCTCCCCTTTCTCTCTTCTCTTGTTCCCTCTCTGCTGACCACTTTCTCTTGTCTCCAGCAGTGAACACCAGCCCCTTCCTGTACCATGTCATATGGCAGGCAGTTCTTGGAGCAGCTGTTCACTTCAATTCTGGCTGGCCATAAGTCCTTTAGAGCTAGGCAGGTCCCTACCTTTTAGAACTAGGTATCAGGCAAATCATCAAGACAGGGGAACTAGGAAACAAGTTGAGCCTGTTCACCATCATGTGGAAGCCAATTATCAAAATGAAGGCACAAGGCTCGAACAGCAAGAACAAAGAAGTCGAGTCACTCTGTCTGCTGTTGCACAGGCTTCTTAGGTTTACCCTACCCAGGTGCAGGACTGTCCCATACCTAAGCATGGTGACAGTGAGGAGGGGAGGGGTCTGGCTGCAGGAATAGGAGGGATGCAGAGCTAGAAACTGGCAGCCATTCCCAGGGCTTTCTGTCCGGAGCATCATGATTCTATCTTCTGCCCTGGCCTGAATTAAGCAAGGAGCAGAGACCTTGATCTCTCCCCTTGAGCACCTCCTCTAACCAGAGTCAGAGGAAGCCCAGGAAGCTGGGAGGACAAGCCCTATACAAACTGTCACCGTGGTTCTGCCGCACCTGAGCAATGGGTCACCTGGGGGAGGCTGAGTCTTCCTCTCCTGAGAACTTCAACGTGAAGCCTTTCAGTAAGGAAACAGCTTCTCTTTGAAGTCAGAGGAAAGCTATCACCCAGTCATTTGTGAAGCAGATGAGAGCCACATGCTCCAAACCTTCTGGGCCTTTGCTATAGGAAAGGAGGAACAGCAAAAGACTGATGAGATGAGTGTGCTTGAAGATGCCAGACCTGGCCTGCATTGCCTGGGTTAGTCCATTATCTTTCTCCTTCTCAGTGCTGCACAGAGTCAGCCGGTGAGGCAGTTAGATGACCAGGCTTGGAGCTCCATGTGACCTTCGAAACACAGGCCAAGCCAGGAGATAGCCCACAGAGGAACACACATGACCATGCTGTGAAGACCTCACCCCCAGGATGGCTTTACTGCAGTCTTGCAGGTAAAATACCCTCATTACTCACCCGTCCAGGTGCTGCTTCTTGCCTACCCATTTGCCTTTTTTAGTAGATAGTGGGAGTCTGGAAGTTTGAGAAAGAGGATTGGGCAGGTGCTGGGGTCCCCGGTCATTCTGTTTCAATCTCTTGAGGTCCTAATAATGGCACATGAATTATGCAGGAAGAAAAGAGAAGGAAATGCATAGGCAGGCCCCATCCAGGGTCCTGGTCAATAAATACTAACTGTGAATGAAGGTTTTTAAAAGGAGAAAGGAATTCTACAGTGTATTCAGGATCTAAAGATTGTGTTCATCAACAAAGCAATCAGATTGCAAATTAGTTGTATTGTTAAGTTATACACCAGGTAATTAAAATTAATTTTTGTAGAGCAAGCCACATATTGTATTTGATGCTCACAATAACTGCCATTTAGAAAGTGTTTACTGTGAACTCAGCCATTTATGCAAATGATCTCATTTAATTCTCACAATCTCTCTATGAAGAAGGCATTGTTATTATCCCCAACTTTACAGATGTAAGAACTGAGGCTCGTAAATGGCAAATAACTTGTCCAAGGTGACACACAACAAGTAGTCAGAGCTGGAACTCTAATCCAGTTCTGAGTTTGCCATCCAAGCTTTTAATCACGATGCTAAACCACTGCACAGCAGACCTGGCAGGTGGAGACTAATAGCTGGATTTTCTTTCATTGGAACGGAGATTGTGGTTTATAGTAGGTTGAACTATGTGAAGTGGCTGGTGTTCTACCATTTTGACTTACAAAAATGGCCATGTCACATGCTACAACCTAATAGATACTAAGTGAATATCATCCCAGGCAATAAGTGTCCTCTTAAGACCCTAAACTTCTATTCTTTCTGCTACTCCACTCATTCTAGGAGTAAATGTCTGGGAGTAAACAGCCCACTTAGTAGGGGTGGGTTATTGTGACAGACACATGGTCCCATTTGTAAAGAAGACCTCAGGAAGAGTCTTTTTGATTTTTAGATACGGCTTTCTGAGATTGTAGAGAATAGTCCTGGACAGATCAGGAAAGACTTCCAATCCAGACTGAGGGAGTAGCTCCCACAAAGTCACTGAGGTAAGGAAGAGCTGCGCCTCCAAGGGGTTTTAGGTCGCTGGGCTTGGCTAGAGCATAGGACTTTGATTATGGCATGTGGGGAGATTGTGGGGCATATCACAAAGTGCTTGGAATTATTACAGAGGCTGGATTTTATTTCCTACGGGGCAGCATTTAGATATTGTAGGCATTGCAGTGACACGCTCAGATCTGTGCTGAGAAGACCCTCTCTGCATGTGTGTTCAGGATGGATTAGAAGGGGGTGCCTGCAGCAAGGACACTAGTTATGAGAAATCCAGGCAAGGCAGGAGGAGTGCCTAACCAAAGAGGTAGAGGGGACAGAAGACAGAAATTATTTGGGACTATGTAGGAGGCAGAATTGAGAGGCCCTGGTAACTGACTGGAAGCAAGGGATAATCTACAATTGATGGGCGTGTTTAGAAACTACAGATAGATCCTTAGCCTCACAAAATCTTGCAAACACTGTCACTCAAAATCCCAGAAAAGGGAAGGATGAATCCTCTAGAAGAACGAGCTCCAGGCCACTAAGAGTTATGTCCTCTTTTAAAGAAAGATGGGAACAAGGCAGGAATCTTCCAACCTGGACATTGATTACCAGGAGAAATCTTTCCACTCACGACAGGGCCAACATTCTGCGGTATACATGAGCTCGCATAATGGCCAGGCTCCATTTTTATTGTGGATTGCCATGCTTTATAGGTTGTCAAATATTTTGACCACCATCCCTGCTTTTGCACCAAGAGGACAAACTAATTGTATTGATGAGAGAAGTACTATGCAAGGATATGTATGTTCTTAATCCTTAGTTACTCAGTGGAAAACATACTTTTGAATGTCCCTAAATCCTTGGGAGGAAAGGATGGTTAGGCACCGGAATCTAAGGACAAGATTTGCTGGATGGTACAAAATGCCCAGGGGAAAAGAGGGAAGTTCAAGAATAGCTCAGCAGGGTCTTAGTTCTTATTTGATTTCTGAAAGAGAAGACAGGTCTAGCTCTGCTGGAAACAGCCTAGACACTGTGCATCCCAGTTGCTGTGAGCCCCCCGTATAAGGGAGTCACCCTGGATCTGTGCAAACTGTTCCCAACCTTCAGTTAGTGTCCGCAGTATTCCAGCCTCCCCACAGGAAGTGGCAGGAGACTTTATGGATGGGTTTATCTCACTGCCCAACAATTTAGTGAAATATAATAGAAAAAACTATTTTGTATATACCTAAAGGAAAGTTCTGGGGAACCTTTCTTGAGGTAGTCAAAATCAAAACCCAACCTCCCGAAAGAAACTTAGTCTGCTTATAAAATTAAACACACACAAAATTTGCCACATAGCCCTTCCCTATTTGAAAGTGAGTTAAAAGGAGGCTATGTTATCATTAGGCATGCCCTTTAGCCAGTTAGCAGAGCAAATTCCTGAAAGGTAGACCAAAAAAGAATTCAAGCCCATTTAAAACCTGTTCTTGGAAACCTGTATTTCTCTCCCTCATATGGCTTATATAGCCTAATACAAATTTTTAGATAACTTGAATATAGGAAGATGATTTTTTAACCAGCTCTCTCAAGCAGCCTAGTAAAAAGGTTTCCAAGACTGGGAAGACAGATACATTAATCAATAGCTTTCAAAGTTGCAAGACTCCCAGCGATAATCAGAAAAGACATCTGTCAGCAATGGTAAACCGCTTGCCAGAAGCAGGAAATAACATAAACTGCCAAATTAAATCATTTCAAAGATCTCTGTGTTGGAGGTGCCTCATGGTCCATGTTCCCCATGATTTAGATGCCTATGACAGAATCTAAGTGCTTCTGAATTGTTCACATTTCACCCTATCTCTGTCTTTGTCTTGCTTGGCTCTTCTGTTTCTTGATATCTGTGTTTCTGGAGGTGTGGATGTGTTTATCACCCACACAGGCAAGAATTCCTCAGGTAAGCCAATTGTGGACTTGGTTAAAGACTGGCCTTCATGGGAAGCCTTTGTATTTAGTAAAATCTGGAACTGGGGATGAGTGAAGCCAGTGGGCGGCTCCAGGCCCCAGGACAGCTGGACCTTGCCCTTCATGTGTCCTGTAAGTATATCTAGGGCTGTGTGGTCTATAGACATGCAGTCCCTCAACAAAGACAAGATGAGGTTAGAATGTGTCAGAATGTGGTCTTGATCTGTCATCCCCCAGTGGGCCCCATGTTCCCCAATTCAGAACCTTAGAATGACTAATGCCTTAGAAAAGATGCATTTATTTTCTTGGATGCAAATGTAGGGCACCCTCGTAGTCCCAAAGGGCCCCCTTTCTCTTCAGTCTGTGCTGTTTTAGGAGGAACTTTCCTGCTCCTGAGATGCATAATCTGTAGTCATTTGGAATGTATTTTTTTTCCCTTGGAATGATGGAATAAAGGATCATTGAGTAAAAATGAAAATTATGTTTCAAGGACATTGTGGGCTAGAATAGGTTGTATTTATTGATCTAGAAAGATAGCCAGTAGAAATGTTTGTGAGAAATTGCTTTCCAGGTTACAAACAACCGATATATAAACATAATTGGGAACTGAACTCACTGGAAAGTTAAAAGATGTTATTACTGTCACATAGTAGAAACTTACCACATGATATTAAGCATTCTGTAATGGAGATTGCTAGTTGTCTTCCAAATGCCATGGTAATTGAATTTAAGCTGAGCAAATGGCCTCAAAGATTCCCTTTCTGAGCCTGCCTTGCAGCTGGGTGTGTTAGCTAATTGGCTGAGGTGATAGCAATAGCATTGCTTGATGGTGTGTATATGTGGTTTGTGTTATGGGGGACTGGATGTGGGGGTCCTTTGCCTTTTCTTCATCTTCCCTTCCTCCATCCTGCTGTGTGGGATGCACATGCTGCTATGTTGGCTCATGGGATCAAGACCACCTATGGCAATTCAACCAGATAGAAGTACCCTGGGCTTCTGGCACCAGGAGACAACGGGTCTTAACATCCTTCCTAAATATTGATGTAAGAGAAATCAACTACAACCGTGTTTAAGCTACTGTCATTCAGGTGATGGAGTGGGAATGGGGGCTGAGGAAGCTTTCTGTCATTCACAGCTGAGCCTAATTCTAACAAACATTGGGTCTGCCATTTTGGTATTAAGTCATGATATGGTTTGACTCTGTGTCCCCACCCAAATATCATGTTGAATTGTAATCCCCAGTGTTGGGGGAAGCACCTGGTGGGAGGTGATTGAATCATGGAGATGGATTTCCCCCTTGCTGTTCTTATGATAGTGAGTGAGTTCTCATGAGATTTGATGGTTTAAAAGTGTGTGGCACTTCCCCTTTGGCTGGCTCACTCTCTTGCTCTGTCGTGGTACAACATGCTTTCTTCCCCTTCCACCATGATTGTAAGTTTCCTGAGGCCTCCCAGCCATGCTTCCTGTTAAGCCTGTAGAACTGTGAGTCAATTAAACCTCTTTTCTTCATAAATTACGCAGTCTCAGGTAGTTCTTTATAGCAGTATGAGAACAGACTAATATAACTCACCACCTACATTAAGTTCCTTTTGTTAGCCTTGCAACTTATATGTGTGTATACTCTTTTTATATAAAGCAGTTTGGTGAAGTCTTTTATTAGCATGTGCCTATAACACCAATATTTCTGTTATCAGTTGATAGGAAGCCTTGAAAGAATCAATTTTGCAAGTAGATTCTTTCTTTTGAACCCATTTTCAAAATCTGTGTCAAGAAAGGGATGAAGAATTGATTCATTTACCCCTTTGGATATTCTCCAATATTAAAGTAATTGAGGGACTGGTTTGACTGAAGGTAGACCATAACTATCAAAGTTATTGATCAGAGTAGAAAAACAGGTTTTCAACATTCTATGAGTATCAGCTATTTTGGGGGCTCGCTGGTCTAGGATGACCTCACATGTGTGGTCATTAACTGGCTGTCAGCTGAGTCAATGGGTGGCCAGACCATGTGTCTTTCACTATCCAGCAGGCCAGCCTGGGTTTATATATATAATGGGGTCAAGGTTCTGAGTGAGAAATGTGCAAGGTCTCTAGAGGCCTCAGCTCAGAACTGGCATGCTGCCACTTGCATCACATTCTATGTCAAAGCAATTCACAAGGCTAGTCCAGATTCAGAAGGTGGGGAAATAGACTCCACTTCCTGATGGGAGGAGCCACAGAGTTACATTGTAATGGCTGTGGATACAGGGAGGGGTGGAGAAATGCAGCCTTTTTGTAACCAGTCTAACACTCTATGATTCTTGCATTTAAAACTCTTTGATCATGGGGATCAAACAAGACAGGATACTCCCAAGAAAGCACATCAATTCTTTTGTGGATTAATGAAAATACTAGAATAGTTGTGATTTCTTAGTTGAAAATCAGGGGATTACAGCTTCAGTTCTCAGGTTCTCTATCAAATCACTATAATGTAACTCAGTTTCTAATTTAATCTCATTTTACCTTAAGCCATACCAGCCAGATAATGACAATCACAGGGTGTGTGTGACAGTAGGAGTAGTCATTAAGTAGCCTTTACCTCTGAACCCTACTACTCATTCCTTGATAAAATTCTAGGCTCTTTGCTAGGGGGTAGGGATGCAAAATGAGTAAGACTCAATTCAACTCCTCCTGGAGCCATTGTCTAGTTAGAGATGAAACCAACTTAGAGGAATACACTGCAGTAGGTACAAATAACAGGTGCACAGAGGGGCAAGGATGACATAGAAGGGTTGTCTCTGGAGGCAGAGTCAGGGATGACATTCCCAGTACCCGCCACTATGCTCACTTTCCTAACAGTCCCCATGGCCCCCTGGGGGCTCTCTCACACTAGACCACATTGTGCTCCTAGTTGCTATTGAGACTGTAAACCCTGAATATCTGAGATGGGTCTCAGTTAATTTAGAAAGTTTATTTTGCCAAGATTGAAGACACAGGCCCATGACATAGCCTCAGGAGGTCCTGATGACATGTGCCCATTGTGGTCAGAGCACAGTTTGGTTTTGCACATTTTAGGGAGAAATGAGATGTAAATCAACATATGTAAGATAAACATTGGTTCATTCCAGAAAGGTGGGACAACTTGAAGCAAAGGCAGGACAACTCAAAGCAGGGAGGTGGCTTCCAGGTCATAGGTCTTACTAATTTGGGGGGCCCAAGATTTATTTTAGTTTCACAAGAGCAAAGGTACCATCCGGTGCCTCTGTCTGGGCTACTCTGGCAGCTCCTGTGGCTGTTCACTCCCAGATAGCAGAGTTCTCTCTTCTCAGGGTTGTTTATGAGGCTTCCACCAGAATGGGCTTATCTTCCAAGTACCTTACAGCAAACCTGAGATTTCAAGTTTTATTTATTTTTTCTCCAAGACCCTTAGGTCTTTCATATTCACCTTTCTCTCAAGAAATGTGATAAAAAGGAAAAAGAGGACATAAAGCTCCTCTGTGGATGGATGGCATTTGAGAGACCAAACAATACCACTCCTCAAAGTCATTCCTTTTCTTCTTTCCAGCTTTTATTTTAGGTTGAGGGAGTCCATGTGCAGGCTTGTTATATGGGTAAATTGCATGTCATGGGAGTTTGGTGTACAGATTATTTCATCACCCAGGTAACAAGCATAATACCCAATAGGTAGTATTTTGATCTTCTCCCTCCTCCCACGCTCCATCCTCAAGTAGACCAGTGTCTACTGTTCCCTTCTTTGCATCCATGTGTACTCAATGTGCAGCTCCAGCTTATAGGTGAGAACATGCAGTATTTGCTTTTCTGTTCCTATGTTAATCCACTTAAGATAATGGCCACCAACTTAATCCATGTTGCTTGCAAAGGACATCGTCTCATTCTTTTCATGGCTACGTATCATTCTGTGGTGTATATGTACCACATTTTCTTTATCCAGCCTTCCACTGATAGGCATTTAGGTTGACTGTGTGTCTTTGCTATTGTAAATAGTTCTGTGATGAACGTATGCATACATGTGTCTCTATGGTTGAATGATTTATATTCCTTTGGATATATACCTAGTAATGAGTTTGCTGTGTCAAATGGTTCTAAGTTCTTTGAGAAATCTCCAAATTGCTTTCTACAGCTCCTAGATCTGATAAACAACTTCAGCAAAACTTCAGTATACAAAATTAAGGTACAAAAATCAGTAATTATTCTTATTAGCAAGCACTTGGTGACCTAGGATGAACATAGCCTCAGGATGAGCTCCCCATGGTTGGTGATACCCTTTGTCATTTTCCCATTAAAGAGTCCTTGGCTGGTCCAATAGACCTCTCCAAATCTTGTGAACCATCTCTTCCAGAAAGCACCTAGACTCTCATACAAATGCAGCCTGTGACCATTCTACATCTCCTGAGGTGGAAATGCTGATTGGGTATCCTCTTGTCATCCTCACCACATTTCTCTTGTAGTTAGATTTCTCAGTGTTTATGTGATTACAATTTTTAAAATGCAGTCTGTCTTTAGATGAGCCAGAAAATCTCACCTTTCTAAATAAAGGGCCTTAGCTAAATATACTGCCTATAGTGGGGGTCAACTTGGAGCTGCTGTCTTTTGATTCTGGAGACTGAAGTTAAAGCCGGTAGCATGGAGGTTCAAATAACTAGTAATAAAATTTTTCTCGTATGCACAAGGCTTTTCAGGAAGATATTAAAGGATAGAATTAGGCTTTTTAATGAAAAGTTTTGAGGCAGCATCTTAACTCTGTCACTCAGGCAGGAGTGCAGTGGTGTGATCATGACTCACTGCAGTCTCAACCTCCTGAGCTCAAGCAATCCTCCTGCCTCAGCCTCCTGAGTAGCTTGGACTACAGGCATACACCACCACGCCCATTCACTCTTCCCCACCCCTTCCCTATAGAGACAGTGTCTTGCCATGTTGCCCAGGCTGGTCTCAAACTCCTGAGCTCAAGAGATCTGCCTGCTTTGGCCTCCCCAAAGTGCTGGGATTACAGGTATGAAACTACATTCTAGTGCATGCTCATTAAGCGCTTATAAAGAGGCCTGCTGGACCCTCCACTAAGTACCTTGCCCACATTATCTTGCTTAATCTTCACCACAATCATGCAAAGTAGAAACTATCATTATATAGATGAGGATTTTTTTTTTTTTTTTTTTTTTTTTTGAGGCAGAGTCTCTTGCTCTGTCACCCAGGCTGGAGTTCAGTGGCATGATCTCGGCTCGCTGTAACCTCTGCCTCACAGTCTCAAGTGATTCTCGTGCCTCAGCCTCCCAAGTGGCTGGGACTACAGGCATGCACTGCAACACTCAGCTAATTTTTGTATTTTTAGTACAGACGTTGTTTCGCCATGTTGTCCAGGCTGGTCTCGAACCCTTGCTCTCATGTAATTGCCTGCCTCAGCCTCCCAGAGTGCTGGGATTACAGACAGGAGGCACCGCATTGGCCCAGATGAGGAAATCAAGGTCACAGAATCTTGAGTGGTGACGCAGGAATGTGAACCCAGGGAGTCTGACTCCAGGTCTGCTTTTCATCTCTTTGCTGAAAGTTCTGAATGGTGGCCAGCAGGCAAAACTCGGCTTACAGAGGTTTTGGCTTTGGCTCACACTGATGTTTCACACACATAAAAATGTGTATTTCTTGAAACTCTCTAGTTTGCCACAGTCTCCCCTATTTCCTATTGTTCCTAGCCCAGCCTGCTTCTTTCATTACCTGTCTGAAGGCATTTGGATTTTGATTTCTAACACGCCTTCTAACACGCCTTCCTCCTAGGGTAATTCCACACACCTTTCTCATTTCTCAGTTCCATTAACTGCACTTCAAATAACTTCTCTATTACAAGCAATTCTCTCACTTTTACTCTTTTTTTCTCCTTCTCATTTCTCTTTAATTTCCTGTAAAGTTACTTTAGCGTCTCTCAAAGTTTCTTACTTTTTATTTTTTTATTTTTTATTTTTTGAGATAGAGTTTCACTCTCATCATCCAGGCTAGAGCGCAATGGCGTGATCTCAGCTCACTGCAACCTCTGCCTCCCAGGTTCAAGCGATTCTCCTGTCTCAGCCTCCCGAGTAGCTGGGATTATAGGCACGCGTTGCCATGCCCGGTGAATTTTTTGTATTTTTTAGTAGAGATGGGGTTTCACCCTGTCAGGTTGGTCTCGAACTCCTGACCTCAGGTGATCCACCTACCTGGGCCTCCCAAAGTGCTGGAATTACAGATGTGAGCCACTGTGCCTGGGCCTTTTTTTTTTTTTTTTTTTTTTTTTTTTTTTTTTTTTTGAGATGGGGTCTCACTTTGTTACCCAGGTTGGAGGGCAGTGGTGCAATCATGGCTCACTGCTGCCTTGACCTCCTAGGCTTAAGTGACCCTCCCACCTCAGCCTCCTAAGTAACTGGGATTACAGGCATGTACCACTACACCTGTGTAATTGTTTAAACTTTTTGTAGAGATGGGGTCTCACCATGTTACCCAGGCTGGTCTTGAACTTCTGGGTTCAAGCAATCCTACTGCTTTAGCCTTCCAAAGTGCTGGGATTACAGGTGTGAGCCACTGCACCTGGCCTTCTTAATCTTTTGTTTTGGTGTTTTGGATTGTTGTCCTCCATTGGCTATGAATGTGGCTGATGTCCCCTAAGATTATTGGCAATAATAATATATGAATATAGCATGAAGAACAAAGAAGAAAGTGAGCATGGACAGAATACAATACAATAAGCTAATTCCCTAAAAGTCTAAAACCTTTTTGAAAATCCAATATATCTTTTCAACTCTCGACTAAAACTAAACAAAGTGATTGGTTATGCCTTCTGAGCTTTTCTTCTCCATTAAAATGACATTAAGGAGAAATACAAAGTTTTGATGTGTTTATATTTTCTTGTTTTGTTTTAACCTTAGTCTGATTTTGCCTGGTAAGCAAATCATAGTTTATAACATTTTTATGAAAAAAAAATTTCAAATTCCAAACAGTTGGCTGACAAATGCAATTTTGAAACAATCCATTTATGTCTTTCTGTGCAGAGTACTTCAGAAGTTGAACCTTCTTTTTATTGAACTATGAATTCCTTGACATCTTCCATTTAATATTCTGAAATCTCTATGTGATATACAAATGCAGACATACCAGTTATAAATTCTTATTTTACTAATTGTACCTATCCTTTCTCCTAGTATTCCTGTAATAGCAGCCTCACTGAGGTGAGTTCACCAAATAGTTGATGATGATTCTATTTCAAAGCCATTCTAGTTAAATTCAAAGTACTACTTTCTTTTTATGTTAGACTAAGTGAGATGAAACAAGATGAACTTTTCCAGCTGCCAATGTTAAAAAAAATTCAAAGTAGCCACTGACCATATGTAGGTATCGAGAATTTGAAAGGTGACTAGCTCTAATTGAGATATGCCATAAATGAAAATACACACCAGATTACAAAGACTTAATAAAACATGTAAAATATTTATAGCTTTACATTGATTACATGTTGAAATAGTTTTTTTATATGTTGGGGTAAATGAAAACTTGAAAAAATTTAAGAAATTTGAACATGGTGGACAGGTATTTGTAGATGAAGAGCAATGAAGGTAAATTCTTAATACAATATGTACAATTGAGCAGCTACTCAGCAAAGTAGATGAGTGGTTCTTTGGTTTGTCACGGAGTAAAATTGACAGGAGAGAAGGAATTTTGCTCTTTGAGCAGAATGCTTTTAAATTCAACCTTCGTGTTGTAATCCCAAGAGAAGGTAAGAAAGAACAAACACTGATTGAGTCTCGTGTTGCTAGTGCTGGGAGAGCAATGCAAGCCCCTAAGAAGGGGTGCTGACAGCACACTCCCCTTCCAAGAGCTGGGAGTCGGCAGCCCTTTACAGGGTGCTCTCCACAAAGGGTGCTAGTGTGGCCGCAGAATGCTTCCAGGTATCATTCCTTCTTTCCCTCCATGCATTTTCTCTTCCCCTCCATTCAAGGAGGCAGTCCACTCCGTGCTCCTTGCCTCAGAAGGCATGAGGCAGGTTGGAAAACAGGAGCGGTCTTGCTGGCTTTTGTTTTCCAAAAGTCTAATTCCTAGTGACTTGGGAAGAGGGAAGAGGGAGAACAAGAATTTCTGATATAAACAATATCTAGAAGAAGCCAATGTTAGATTGGAGCTTCATTCTCGCTCTGGATAAAGACCACGCCCTCCAGAGTTAGGGGAACAAAAAGAGGACTGTGGGTCCAGGAACAACAGAGATACCTTGAGAGGTAGCAGGACTCTAGAGGTAAGGCTGCGTAGTGTGTGTAGGCAGAAGGGCTGTGGGCAGCCTGGTCAAAGAATTCCATGGAACACCAGCGGCGGGGAGACCACCAGACTATGACGTCTGTGGGCCTAGACAGCAGCTGCCTCAGTGGTCACCTGGACCATGTGGACACTCCCACGTCAGACAGGTGATACGTTGTAGGACCCCAGAACTGTGGCACATCATGGGGAAAAGGGAATGCACCCTAAAGTTAAATTTTCTAACACTACAGTGGAATGTGACTTTAGCCAGAAATTAATTCACATCAGAGACAATAGACAGCAATATTTATTTTGCAGTCTGTTTATAGACTGAAGACTTGTCCCTACTACAATAGTGATGAAAACAGTTTGGAGCCATGAGCTCCTCTTCTCTCTGCCATATATTTTCCCTGGATTCTTTTGATGCTGTGAGTTTTGCATCTCTAGGAACTTCCCATTCACATTGCTTCATAGCTTCCCCTCTCAGGAAACCTGGTGAGATTCCCCCAACTCCAGTATGGGTTAGGGGGCTGCATCCTGAAGAGATCATGCTCAATGAACTAGAACATACTCATTTTACTGACTCAGACATTTTTTTCTTATGACAGTAAAATGTGTCTTTCTTTTTTAAATTTTTGCTTGTTTAATTTCTTTAACATGTATGTACTTATTTTTAAATGGACAGATAAAATTATGTTGTGTACAACAAGATGTTTGAAGCATATAGACATTGTAGATGTGTTTTCCTTTTTAGAAGACATAGTTTTACAAATTGGAAAACCAGGGCAAGTTAAAAAACTTAGCTATGGGCCACTTTAATGGGCAAAGCTCTTACTTGGGAAGACAATTAAGCTCCATCCCTAGCACAGCTGATCAACTTGCCCCTCTTTCTCTCCCTATGGTAAAAGTTCCTTCAGAATAGAAAATGCCAAGTTGGTTCCTTTAACTGTGTTCGGGAACATTCTTACCCTCTGTCTTTCCTCCCATGTGTTGTGTTCCTATGTTCTGCTTTTCTCTCCCAACCTTCCTTCCCTGTTCTAAGTTCAGTGGAGAAAAATGTTAAAATATTATTCTTTTAAAAAAAATACATGTTGCTATTTTCTTTCTATTAGGAGGAAGGAAAAGCAATAATCAATACTTAAGCTGTTGATATCCAGACCTTAGAATGTGTCAGGAAACAGGGGAGATTAAAAAGCAGCGGGAAAGACAGTAGAAGAACTTCCATTCCTTGGTTCAGGGAACAAATAAAACTTTCAATGTTTAAATATTATACTGGCACATTAGTTATCAGTTGCCTTTGACAAATATAACATTGCTGGTGCTGAAGAGAATCTAGGTCTCATTGGCCTTTTCTAGCGCTGCATCCGTATGGCAAGTTCAGGGGCTGACGTCGGAGTTCTTTGTTCATCCCAGGCCATGCATGTCTTGTGCCAGGCAGGCACTTGGTGAATGTTTGCTGATGCTACAAGCTATTCTCATCCTACCACCAGGGCAGGAATAGCCAATGCAGCATCCAAACCCAAATTACATAGAACAAAAAAATCACAGAACCATGGTATTCTCAAGTAGAAAGAGACCTTGGAGACAGTCTGGTGTAACCCCTTGATTTTACAAAGAAAGGGAGGCCAATGAGGTCAATGGACATGTCCACAGTCTTATCACTGATTACTGCTAGAGTTAAGGCCACAATTCCTGATGCCCAGCCTTATGTTCTTGCTGTCCAATTAGTTAATAACTTGAATGACAACTATGGCTTAATCAAGTGGCATAAATAGCAGAACTGAGCACATCAAACCTAGTGGTGGACAATGAGAAGTTGTAGGCCTGATACAGTCAGTGCCTGTTCTGCCTGAAAACGTTCACAATTCCCTCTGTATGAGTTTCCTAGTGATGCCGTAACATTACCCCAAACAATGGCTTAAAACAACACAAACTTATGATCTTACACTTCCGAAGGTCAGAAATCCAAAAAGGGTCTCACTGGGCTAAGATCGAGGTGTTGGTGGGGCAATGTTCATTCTGAAGACTCTCAGGAGAATTTGTTTTCAGCCTCTAGAGGCCATATGCATTCCTGGGCTCATAGTTCTCTTCTATCTTCAAAGCTGCCATGGTCAGCAGCGCCTCTCATGGCGCTATCCCTTTGGTTCTGCTTCTTCTGCCCCTCACATATACTTTTAAAGGATCCTTGTAATTACATTGGGCCCACCCAGAAAACCCAGGATAATTTCACTATTAAGAACTCTTCAGTTACCTCTGGAAAATCCCCTTTGCCATATAAGGTAGCATATTCACAGATTCTGGGGATTGGGATGTGGACATCTTTGGGGGCTGTGATTCTGCCTGCTAAACTTTTTTTTTTTTTTGAGATGGAGTCTCTGTGTTGCCCAGGCAGGAGTGCAGTGGTGTGATCTTGGTTCACTGCTACCTCTGCCTCTTGGGTTCAAGTTATTTTCCTGACTTAGCCTCCCAAGTAGCTGAGACTACAGGCACGTGCCACCACACTCGGCTAGTTTTCATATTTTTAGTAGGGATGGGGTTTCACCATGTTGGCCAGGCTGGTCTTGAATTCCTGACCTCAGGTGATCCGTGCATATTGACCTCCCAAGGTGCTGGGATTACAGGCGTGAGCCACTGCACCTTGCTTGCCTGCTATACCCTTTATAAAAAGAGCCAAACTAAATACGCTTGCAAGCTGGATATAGCCCATGAATGGACTGCCAGATCCTCAATTTACTGCCATGCTGAGTGTCATGAAGGCACATAAGAAATTTGAGAAGGTCTCTAACCTGGAGGACAATCAGGCTGGAGAATGAAGATTCACCCACAAAGCAACGAGGCACTGTGTGCCAGAAAGGGAAGTGCCATCCTGCATGAGGGCTATGAGTGCCGCCAGTGACTTTCTCTGTCCTACTAAATGCCTACAAGTCTTGAATCTCAAAATTTCAGTTGGGGAAGAAACCCAAGTTATGATTTATTCATCTTCAAGCAAACAGAAGCCTTTCGTGGGGGAAATGACAGAGTGAGTTAGTGGCTGAACTGGGATTAGAGTTCTGGTATCCTAAGGCCCAGGTCAGTTGTCCTGCCACCCGACAGTTTGTTCACTACCAACACTCTTGCCTGACATTCAGTGACTCTGCTTTGCCAGCCACTGCTACCTTCTCCAATGACCCAAGGTGACCTTTCTCTCAAGTTACTCTCCTTATCGTCCCAGGACAATGGCACCAAACTTGTTCCCACTGATATACTTATTCATCTACCTCTTTGTTCATTTGTCACTCACATATTGAGCACCTACCATTGCTAGACTCTGAAGCAAGCTCTGCAAACACAAAGGCAAATAAGAGCCCATCTCCCCTCTTTAAGGGTCTTCAGGGCCGGTGCAGCAGTTCCCGCCCTTGTTATGCCATGCACAAATGGTGGAGGACTGTTCACTCCTTTGTGAAGTGTGTGAGTGTGTTCACTCCTACTGGCTATAATCCTGGGTACACTGCCTCCTTCCTTTCCCTCATGGAAGAAAGAGCAAAAAGAAGGCCAGTGGGTGAGAGCACTATTACTCAAGGGAAAATGTCCATCTTTTCTAAGTTATATATAATCACTAAAGGACATTATTTGCAAATATATATAAGTAGCAAATGACTTGGGTCATGCTGCTATGACTTGCAGGTAGGAACCTCTAATTTAGTGGTTCATGTGGTCCTTCTTCCTTAGAATGCCCTTTTCTTTCTTTCTTTTTTTTTCCCCCCCTCTCTTTTTAGCTTTTTATTTTTTTTCTAGAGATGGGATCTCACTGTGTTGTCCAGGCTGGTGTCTGACACACCTTAAGCAATCCTCCCACCTTGGCCTCCTCAAGTGCTGGGATTATAGGCATGAGCCACTGTATCCAGCCTTCTTTTTGTTTTAAGTGAGCACTGAGGAGTTCCAATTAGTCCTCATTTCCCCAAAGAGAAGAAAACTCAGAGATAAGAAACTCAACACCCTTTTGAGGAGAGAACTTGACATCTGAATTTTCACGTTTGTGTTCTTTGAATAAACATCATTAAAGTATACCAAATCTACACCCAGTAAAAGGTTTGGATGAAGACAGACAAAATGTGAATGGACTACAATGGAAGATGCACAGACATACGTTAACCAGGTACAGTAAGCTTGAGGTGAGTCCACAGTGGGCAGTGGTGGTCAAAAATGCCATGCCATCGCAGGCAGCATAAATGAATGACAGAATCTCCAGTTAGGGAGGGAATGGCCACACAGCACTGCAGAGCTCAGACCACAGCTGAATGCTGCATTTAGATTTAGGAAATACTCTGAAAGAGCTAAAGACAAACTTAATTATGTTTAGAGGAGAATGCCCTGAAGAAACAGTGTGGGGTCCTGATAAGAACATGAACTCTGGAGGCAGCAAGATGGGTTTGAATCCATCTGCCACTTACCTTACCAGGTAGTGACCTTGAGCAGGTTGCCTCCCTAACCCCTTCATGCACAATTTTTCCCTCTGTGAAATGGTAATAATGTGAGGGTTGCATGAGTCCAAATGCTTAGAACAGTGCCTGAGACAGAGTAGGTCTGGGTGAAAGATACTTAAGAAAAGTGAAGGGCTGGGCACAGTGGC
Organism: Chlorocebus sabaeus; assembly: GCF_047675955.1. Classification (NCBI taxonomy): domain Eukaryota; kingdom Metazoa; phylum Chordata; class Mammalia; order Primates; family Cercopithecidae; genus Chlorocebus; species Chlorocebus sabaeus. Next base: position 79,648,081 of record NC_132924.1, on the reverse strand, counting down.
TCACACCTGTAATCCCAGCACTTCGGGAGGCTGAGGTAGGTGGATCACGAGGTCAGGAGTTCAAGACCAGTCTGTCCAAGATGGCAAAACCCTGTCTCTACTAAAAATACAAAAATTAGCTGGGCACGGTGGCAGATGCCTGTAATCCCAGCTACTCAGCTGGCTAAGGCAGGAGAATCGCTTGAACCTGGGCGGCAGAGGTTGCAGTGAGCCTAAATTGTGCCACTGCACTCCAGTTTGGGCGACAGAGTGAGACTCTGTCTCAAAAAACAACAACAACACACACAAAAAAGTGAAAGAACTCAACATCTGAGAAACTCCTGTGAGAAGTATTTCAAGGAACTGGGAGTGTTAACCTGAAGAGGAGGAAGTTAGGGAAGCTGACAGAAGTCACCTGTCTAAGGGAAGAGATTTACTCTCAGTTCCAAGGGAGCAGCGCCAATGAGAGGAAGCAGGTATGTTTCACACTCAAATAGCTCAGCCCCCAAAGCAATGTGGTCAAAAGACCACTAGATTAATCAGGAAATGTTTGGTTACAAGGAACAGAACCTTAGCACAGATTAGAAAAAATAAAGGGAGAATTTATAACAACCTCAGAAGCCAGGGCTAGAATGACTTCAGTCACTCCTGGGTTCACATCATGGTTCTAGAAGTCCAGCTCCATTCCTGGTCTCTGCATCCGATGCTGGCTTTCCCTAGGGTGGGCTCTTAAAGGACAGGCATTGGAGGTGCAAGCTCGGTGGCTTCAATTCACACTCCTACAGGTCACCCATTCACTAAGGTAGCACCCTCCAGGGATCGCCTTCCAATAAAACTCTGTGACCTAGGAGAATGATGCTGATTGGCTCAGTCCGAGTTCCATGCCACCCCTAACATGGGCAGGGAGGCATAGGGGAAGGAGCCCCCTGCCTAAACTTCATAGTCCGAGGATGAGGTGGCTCCCCAAAACAAAAACTCCAGCTGCTTAGCTGAAGAAGGGGGAATGAGGGATGGACAGGTGAACAGAGCAGATGTCCACTCAGACGCTGTCTATGCCACCAAGACAGGTCAGAATAAATGAAGTCCTTGGTTTTCTTGTTCCACACATGGGCCATGCAGAAGTCTTCAGGAACATCCTACCCTTTCTTATGCCCATGCCAGGGCGGCCCTCAGCACCATTCTCCCCAACCGAAGCATCCCTCTCCTCCACCTTCCCACCTGATTCTCTTACAGGAAACCTGAGAACTGGCCTGACAGGTAGGACTGGGGAGAGGACAGGCAAGAGTGTGTGTGTGCGTTGGGGGGGGAAGTGTGGGGAGGGGGATACTTGTAACTTTATTGCATTATCTCAGCACACCGGGAAAATACAAGTTCTCCCAAGTTGGAAGGTCGGCCTTGGAAGACACTGAGTTGCCGACCCTGGAGGACAGGCTGTGCTCGTGGGACATTCAGGACCTGGAGGTTTTCAGACTCTCTCAATGCCCTGCTGCCACATTTGAACTGTATACAAGTCCACTTCCTGTGTCTTTGAAGAGGAAATTTCTCATCTGCTATCAAGGGTGTTGCTAATAATTTAAAGATAATTTATTTTTCCTGCATTTTAGTCTGGCTCATCTGGGACTCAAGCTTCAAGTGCTGAGTCTTGTAAGGACTGTTCTGCAGCCAAAAACCAGGAAAGGGGGAACATAAGCAAAAAACCGATCCCAGGTGAAAACTTTAGCCAGCCTAGTTAAATCTTTGGAATTAAAAATAGTTCGCCACCTGGAAGGGGAAACGCCCTTTTCATCCTATCATTCGTTTCTTAGCTAAATAACGGGTTCAATATACATAATTCCAAAACCAAAAGTAGAATTTTTGGAAGACACCCCCAACATTTAGGCATTTTATCTCCTGACCAGTTTGTCTTGGAAGGTATTCCAGGTCAGGAAGTTCTAATGTCTTTCTCTATGTTAAAAGACCTAGAGGAGATTTTTGTTTATTGGTCAAGGTGGATATGTGAGAACACCTGCTTCAAAGTGCTCAAGACTGGGATTATGACTCTGACCAAGTAAAACTCTAGAGCCCCAAGATCTGTTGAAATGGAGAAGATCAAAACTGCTGGGTCCCTCCTTGCCCTTCCCCACCCAAAAATTCTTGGCCCTGACCCTGGTCCTCCTCCCTCAGACCACCTGTAGAGGAAGGTGGTGTAGCCTTCCACTGAGACCTCATAAGGCTGTCTGGCTGTCATTAGGAGGGCATCAACTGACTGTGGAAATATAGTTTTGTATTTCTTCAGCGTCATAGAATATCATCTCAAACTCACCAAGGGTCAACAATGTTTATGGACTCAGTTATGAAGAATTCTGTTCTAAGGAGAATTACCTGAAAGAGATGTAATCCTGATACTTTAAATTTTATCTTTGAGTTTGCAGACCCTCAGAGAGCAGCCTACATGGACCACTCAGTTCTGGCTCCCCACTGACTTACTGAGCCTAGTTTTGGCATTCTGCCATTTGTACACTCTTGGGTGGGGGATGGGGGCAGTAGAAAGCTGTGCCAAGAAATGTGATATTGTACTTACCCTAATTGTTATAAAGTTTCGGTGCCACGATAGAAATAGCACTTGAATATAAAATTTTCTTTTTAATTCTCAGCAAGGCAAGTTACTTCTATAGAAGGGTGTGCCCTTACAGATGGAGCAATGGTGAGCACACAGTTGGACAAGCGAGGGGAAGGGTTCTTATCCCCGACGCACATGGCCCCTGCTGCTGTGTTGTTCCCCTATTGGCTAGGGTTAGACCGCACAGGCTAAACTAATTCTGATTCGCTAATTTAAAGAGCGTGGTGGGGTGAGTGGTTTGGGGAAAAATGGTTATGACAGAGCAGGTAATCGGAATGAGTCAGGGTTGAGAAGATAATCGGAAAAGGTTGCTTTATGAGGAAGTTAAATTTAAAAGTAGAAGACAAAGAATTGAACATACTGACATATTGATTCTTTGAAATTTAGAACTCATATCTAACATAAGCAGCCTTGGGGAAACCATTCACCACTGTTTTAGGGTTCCTCCGCCATGAACTGGAATCCCAGTATGTACTTTTATTTGCAGACACTAGTTCCTGCAAATCCCAGGCCTTCAAGGGACTGTAGAAGGTTTTGGCTAACACTCATACTTTGACCTTCCCTAAGGTAATGTGCCAGGTGGAAAAGACCGGGAGCCTGTCCAGGTCACCTTGGACTGTGCTGCTAGGTGGTCATTTTGCACTGGGAAGGGACCCTGCTAGTTATTATTTTAGGCAGCAGATGGCTGTGACTCTGCAAATTTACTTCAGGGGCTTCACTGGGACCAGTGGACTGTTTTACGGAGATTTTAAAGCTTTAACTGACCCTTATCACTTAAGGACAGATGCTGTGCCCTGGAGCTATGGGATCTGGTCACTTTTGCATAATTTGAATGTGCTCTCTAATCATCCAAGTACCGTTTTAAGCATTTAAGTTCTTGCCAGCAATTAGGCTGCTGCTGAACATGGGAGATGATTGCATCACTTCACTAGTTTCAAACAGCACACTCAACCTTAGTATTTATTGCATCAGCTCAGGGCAACCTGCTCTTCCAATCAATTAAACTCCTTGTGCTTGAATATGTAATGCCTGCCAATCACCCTTTAAATCACCACCTCACACTTATTTCACAATGAGCTTACTGAATGAAATGACTTCCCAAAACTTAATCAGTCCCCACCTCCGGCAAGCTGGCCTTTAAAGAGATTTTCCAGTGTCTCTGGGAACAACCCTATTACGTTTCTCCCTGAGGGTAAAATCTTCTCAGGTCTCCATTCCAGGAATAGTAATGCTGCTGCTGGTAGTTGCTGGCTTGTATTTGTCCTGGGACAGACACTAGGAATGATGAAACTAATTGTGTTTACTGGTCCTCCCCCTCCCCCCGACGATCCATTTATTTTTGTAACACCAGTAATGCATGTTTATTATGGCAAAAAACCATACAGCAATGCAATGAAGAAAAATTAAGTTACCTAAATTCTCAACACCCCAAAGTTACAATGGCTAAAATGTTGGTTACCCTTCCAGGCTTTTGTGTTTCCTCTTTACAGTGGCTGCTAGAAACAACCAGATACAAATCCCAGTATACATGAGACTTTAAAACAATGGAGAAAAGATGTATAATAGATGGCACTGGCCCAACCAGCTCTCCATTTGGAAGAAAATAAATATGGACTCCTTATGCCACATGGAAAAATCCATTTCAGATAGATTACAATTTTAAATGTAAAAAATATAATAAGGTATTGTTTAAACATCTGGCAGGCTGTGTGTATATTCTAGGGGTGGGAGAGATCTTTTAAACTGAGACTAGAAGCTATAAAAGAAGGAAAGGAAAGTATAATTAGTTGGCTTTTAAAATTATAAAGTCAACAGGTTAATACAAAATAAGAAAAGTACATTTGTAATGCAAGTGACAGTTTACACCTGTGATAAAAACTCTTAAATGTGACGAGAAAAGGGCGAAATGATGAGATAAAGATGCACAAAGGATAAACACTTCACAGACATTGAAACGGTCAGCCTACATATACGAGAAGATGCTCAAATTCACTAGTGGTCAGAAAAAAGCAAATGGAAGTTAACAATAGAACACCATTTTACACTTAAACTGGAGACAAGAGCTATAATATCATATGCTAGTGGTGGAGATAGGAATTGTCACATGTCTCCGTGTGAAGAGAGACCACCAAACAGGTTTTGTGTGAGCAACAAGGCTGTCTATTTCACCTGGGTGCAGGCGGGCTGAGTCCGAAAAAGGAGTCAGCAAAGGGTGATGGGATTTTCATTAGTTCTTATAGGTTTGGGATAGGTGGTGGAGTAAGGAGCAATTTTTGTGGGTAGGGGGTGGATCTTACAAAGTACATTCTCAAGGGTGGGGAGAATATTACAAAGTACCTTCCTAAGGGCAGGGGAATGTCACAAAGTATATTATCGCCCTTGCAAGGGCGGGGAGGGTATATTGTCATAAGGTCAATTGATCAGTTAGGGTAGGGCAGGAACAGATCACAATGGTGGCATGTTATCTTTTGTGGTTCTTCGGTTGCTTCAGGCCATCTGGATGTATATGTGCAGGTCATGGGGGATATGATGGCTTAGCTTGGGCTCAGAGGCCTGACAGGAATGTAGTCTGATACTCTGCTGGTGAACTGTGACAATATCTATTAAAATTAAAAGGACCTGTACCCCTTGTTCCAGCAATTCCACTCCTTGGAGTGTAGCTCAGTAGAAATAAAAGGGTAGTTTTAAGGACATACAAACACAGAGGTTTGCTGCAGCATTGTTCAGAGAGAAAAAAACAGGAAAAAAGAGAATACTCATCAAGCAGTGGCTTAATAATTTATAATATTTCTCAAACAAAGGAATATTTTTAATGAATAAGAATATGAATTACAACTAAACCAAATGCTTTGGAGAGATTCCCATAAGATACTATTGAAGGAAAAAAGAGGAGCGCATATACCCTATTGAGGGAAAAAATGACAAACTGTGTGTGTGTACATCTGTGTGGGATTATGTAAGTACAGAGAGCTGGACAGAGGATGTATACTAGGTTGTTGAGATTGGTTGCCATGGTCAGGGGAGGAGGGAGGGCGGATGAAGGTGAAAGAGGGAGGAGAAGGGCAGGACAGAGCTCAGTTTAAAAAAGTTGTAAAAGTCACTAAAAATAAATGAAGATGTATGCATAGGGCCATATTTAGGCTTTTACATAAGATTATCTGTAGATGTATGTTTTATGGGTTGGATTATGTCCCCTCAGAAAAGACATGTTGAAGTCCCAACCCCTAGTCCCTCAGAAGGGGACTGGGTTTGGAAATAGGGTCTTCATAGAGATAAGCAAGTTACAATGAGATCATTAGGGCAGGCCCTAATCCAGTATGACTGGTAGCCTTGTGAAAAAAGGAATTTGGACACAGAATCAGACACACAGGGAAGATGATGTGAAGACGCTTGGGGAGAACACTGTGTGAAGATGAAAGGTTGGAATCATGCATCTGCCAGCCAAGCAATGCCAAGGATTGCTGGAAACGAGCAGAGGCCAGGAAGACACAGAGGATTCCCCTACCAGTTTCAGAGGGAACTTGGGTCAGCCAGCACCATGACTTCAGACTTCCAGCCTCTGAAACTGTGAGACAAAAAATTTCTATTTTAGACACTTAGTTTACGGTACTTGTTATAGCATCCCTAGGTTGTGAATACAATGTGTGTGTGTGTGCATGTCTATATATATAAAATAGTAGATTTTTTTAAAAACACAAATTTATTCTTTTATAGTTCTAGAGGTCAGAAGTTTGAAATGAAGCTTACTAGGCTAAAACCAAGGCATTCACAGAGCTGGTTCCATCTGGGGGCTCCAGAAGAGGGTCTGTTTCCTCACATTTCCTAGCTTACAAGCTAGGAAAACTATAATTTCTCTCTAAGAAGACTCCAGAGAGTCTGCCTGTCTTATTTGACTTGTGACCCTTTCAGTTTTCAAAGCCATCAGCGTAGCATATTCTCTAATTCTGCTTCTCTTGTCGTATGGCTTTCTTATCTAAGACAAAAAAACCTATGAAATTCAGAGTCATGTTTACACCTCAATCCTAATAAGTACCATTCCAGTGTTTTAGTCTCATTTTATCTCTTACAAACATCTTATATAAACATCTTGATGCTAATCTTAAATTATTTTTGGGACATGGAGCCGTGGGGTTGTCTAAATCCTATAGACTCAGAGCTGGTGACAAGTTGGGCCACACACACTGAAACTGACCAAAGTGAGAGGAGGTGGAAACAGTCATCTCCATGTGTGAAGATGAGGTGACCAGTCATCCCTGATAATCAGGAGGAGGGACAGACTGTCCAACCACTCAGAAATGCAGAGAACAGGTTTAGCAACCACTTCCAAATTCTAGTTCCAGTTCTTTTGTGGTCAAGTCATATTTCTGTAAGTGGTAACTAGCTGAGATTTCTCCCTTTTTACTTAAGCAATTTGAGTGGAGGTCTGATTATTGTAACCAAACTCAAGGAAAGAATCATAAGAAATTCACAGTGGCTAGAGGAAAAATTGTTGGATGACAAATTCTTGACGAGTTTAGTTGTGTAGTGAAAGGTTGAACCCCTCTCGTCTTCACTTAATACAGCACTGACAGTTGTGTGAGGGATCCCATATTATGTAACAGGAAATGTTGATCTATCTTTTGACACAAAGATAATTTAAAAAGAGAGGCAAAGTAATAAGAACTTAGAAACAGGCTGGATATGGTGGCTCACTCCTGTAATCTCCACACTTTGTGGGGCTGAGGTAGGCAGATGGCTTCTCAGTTCAAGACCACCCTGGGCAACATGGCAAGACCTCATCTCTACAAAAAATAGAAAAAGACTTACCTCTGCATGGTGACATGTGCCTGCAGTCCTGGCTATTCAGGAGGCTGAGGTGGTAGGATCACTTGAGCCAGGGAGGCAGAGGCTGCAGTGAGCCATGATCATGCCACTGCACTCCATCCTGGGCAACAGAGCAAGACCCTGTCTCAAAAAAAAAGAGTTAAATACAATTTTAAAAAGAAGTTAGAAAGAAAGTTATCCTCTGAGACTGAAATGAAGAAGAACCACCATATAAAGTGTTTAATAATCAAAGATTATTAATGTCACCTCCCAGAAAAAAATAGGTGACCAAAAGGACACAGGACTAAGGTAGCTGAGGTCAAATTGTATGAACAAGAAGGTCAAGACAAGCAAATTGCACTATAGAAGGCTGGCGTCCCATGGAGTCCAGTGTAAAGGGTCAAAGATAGCATGTGTCACTGTACCTTTAACATCAAGCCAGGAGAAGCCCTGACTCTCCAGGTCCCTTGTGTTTGTCAGAATGTGCCCAGAGTGGAAAGGGAGGCAACAGTCTACCTGACAAAATTTGAGAGCACTCATCATTCCTCCCAGGGAGGAATGCAGAACTGCATCAGGGGCCACCAAACAAAATTATTCATTGTTGGATTTAGCTACAATGAGATGGACCAAGCAGGCCAAATAAAATGTATTTTCCCCCAGACTAACACCCTCTCTGTTGGCTAAGATCAGATTTGTACACTGGTTTATATGAAGTTTCCCTAAATAGATAAAATCCAAATCTCCTGAGCTATACCTACTGCTGGGAAATCAAAAGCCTGGATTATAGCTTAATGAAGCTTAATTGTTTAATTAAGTTTAATTGGTTAATTCATGTACCAAAAGCCATGAGCACTTACTACATGCCGTGCAGGGGGTGACATGCTTGGCACACACACCCAACTCCTCAGTCCCCAGCTCTTGATCTCATTCAACACCCAAAGTCAACCTGCTCTTGGATGACACTGATGAGGCTCTCCGTGCCTGGGTCTTCCTAGTCTGCTCTGTGAGTTGTGGGTATGCCAACACAAAGGGCATTTCTGCTCTCTTAACACCATCTTTCTCCACTGTATACTAGAATCTGAGCTGGATTCTCCTCTTTTTAGAAATTTTTCAGAACCTCTGGGGTGAGTCATGTGCTTTTAACTCTTGGCTGTCTGTTCTGTTAAGTGGGTTCTCTGCTTCTCTCTAAGGAATGCAGGTCAGCAACTATCACCCTTTGGGTCCAAATGTGGTGGATCTCATTATGGGCCTCAAAGTTCTCCTCAAAGGACCCAGAGGAAGATGGGTTTAAGAGCTCTTGTGAAAATGGTCTGGGCAAGTGTCCAAATTAGATCCAACCTGTAACCTTAAATAAACAGTAGGAAGAGGAGACTAGATGCATCCAGTGTTTGGAAAGCCTTAGGCTTGATGTTGAATCTCTACAGACTGAGTGTTTGTGGTTCTCGGAGACACTGCACCCACTGTTTTGACATTTAGGAAAGAGAGTGATGTAATTTACTTGTGATAGGTTCCAATTGCACTAACATACAAGCATTCCATAATTCCGGTCTGAAGTCAACGTTTTGATGTAATCTGAACAGAGTAAAGAGAGAAAGTGCCTCAAAGCTACTGTATAACTGATTTTCAAGTTAAATTGCTTACTCCCAACTTTCTGAGATCTGGCTAGAGAGGTGACTACTGATTTCACTTATATCTTCTTTTTCCTTTAACTTTTTAAAATTCTGGTTAACTCTTTGAAAGAGTTTTAAAAATAGACACAGCAACTGTGGCTCTGTCTACAGTAATGCCAATGCCAATGCCAGTTTACTGTTTGTTGTTGTTGTTGTTTGTTTGCTTATTTTTTTTTTTTTCAGAAAAAGAAAATGATATTCTGTAAAAACGTAGCAGAACCAACAGAGACATACATTTTCCTTTTTCCAAGTGCTGGTGCCCTTCTAGAGGGGAAATAATAGAGTGCTGCACTGATGGGGAAGTTCACTGGGGATCCCAGTGAGGATTTAGAGCAAGTATAACCAACCGGAGGTATAGAGAAACCATGACAGAATAGAGAAATATCCCAGGACGTTTGGTCGTGGCACAAAGCGCTGAAAAGGACCGGTAGGGCTTCCCTAGGCAACCCACTCTTGGTGAAAGTGCTGCCTTGTGGAGAACGTGGGCCGGCTCCTTTCCCTGCAAGCTCTCACATCATCCCTCAGTTCGAATGAGCTAAGCTAAGCTGACCCATGGGAATTTATGAAACCCTGCATCTCTCTTTGCTAGCTCAATCCCATCTCCCAATTTTTAATACAAACACACACAGAAACATTGGCACATTATGTCTGGTTATAAATATTCGGTCCCATTGTTAAGTTCTATATTTGATGCTGTCTCAATCTGTGTCTTAGGTATTATCCTATCTTCCCTAAATGTTCCTCACAAAAGGGAAAGGAACCCGTGGAGGGGCAAAAGAAAGGAAAGAAGATAAGCAGGAAAGGAAGTAAAAGAAATACCATCACCCAGCTAGTCTCTTTCTATTCTCCAGACACTTGATTTGTTAGTGACTTAACCAACATTTTTGCAGTCTATTTTTGTGTCAGATGCTATTTTATGCACATTATGAATATTAACTTATTTAAATAAAGTAACGACAACCCTAATAACAACCTTATGAGGCAGGTTCTACTAATGTCCTCATTTTTACATAAAGGAAGAGGAGGAGAATCCCTTGCCCAAGGTCACCGCTAATACGAACTGGGGTTCAAACCCAGGCATTTTGGTTCCTGCAGTCTGCTCTTAACCACCACATTCGATACCTCTTCTTTCTGGTGTTTTGTTTTTAAAGGTTTTAACCTAAACATTTTATGATTCTGTGAATCATGTATTCTTACTATAGGATATGGAAAAGAGGTAAAGTATAAAGAAAGAAGAAAAATAACTCCAATAATTCCAGCATTCAGAAACAACTGCTCATATTCTTATTTTTTAAGTCTTTTCTCTATGTGATTTTTCCCCACATGTAGAGATCGCATTACATGCACAATTGCATTTCCTAGATTTCCCTTAACGTTGTGTGATTATTTTCCAGTAGTCACTAAACACTTTTTTAAAACATAATTTTAAAGATGTAATACTGGGCATTCCAATTGCTGCTAATTTTTTTCTCATAAATCTAGTCACATTTTGTCTTATTGTTTTCTTCTTTTTTTATAAAAGGGAAGATACTTGAGTTTAACAAAACTGTCCGGTTATAAAAGTAATATATGTCAGTTATAGAAAATTTAAGAATAAAGAGAAAACTATTTGACCTTTAATTCCACAAAGGTTGGGCATCTACATTCAGGCACTGCAAAAAGTCAAAGAGACAATGGTAAGCAAGACATGATTTCTACTCTCAAGGAATTTACACTCTGGTATAGTAAACTCATATTGCATGAAGTGTTGAAAGAGAAAGAACCTCTTAGACCACCACCCAGAGATAACCACCACTTAAAATTAGGTGTATGATCTCTCAAATATATATTATATGCACACAGAGTTTTAAACAAAAATGGCATTGTGATATGTATGGTTTCATGTCCTGCTTTTCACGTAACAGTATCATTTTCTATGTCATTTTTTCTCAAAAATTTTACCATTCATACTGGTATAGTTTTCCAGTTTAGGTATGAAACACAATTTAATCATTTTTCTGTTGTTAAATGTTTAGACTGTTTCCAGTGTTTTTAATTACAAACAATGCTTAAGTGAATATACTTGTACTTAATTTTCTTTTTTCCCCACATTTTCCTGTAAAATAATCTCTGAAAATTGAACTTCCAATTCACAGAAAATAAATATGCAGATGATCCTTAATATTTAGAAAATTGATTTTAGGAAGCTTGAATATTTTTCACTCCCACCAGGAGTACATGAGGATTCTTCTTAACTGTGTCCTTACCAACACTCTTTATTATAATAAAAACAGATCTTTGCCAAGATGTTATCTAATTATCGTTTAATTTGCATATATCTGAGTACTGGTAAGGGGCAAATATAACTTCTCATAAGATTGTGTTTATTTGTTAGTTTGTTTACTTTTCCATCTATTAGTGTTTTTTTAATACTGACATTTCTAAATATATTAAGAATATGCTTTTGTTAAAAATTTGCAAAATGTTTTCCTAGTTTGTCATTTCCCTTTGTTAGTCATATTTTTATATACAGAACTTTTAAAAATTTTATGTAGTCTAACCACTTTTCCTTTGTGATTTGTAACTTTGCTTTCCTGCCTAAAAGGAGTTTTATGGTTTTATTTTTCCCAACATTTTATTATGAGAGATTTCAAACACACAGCAAAACTGAAAGGATTTTATGCTGAACACCTGTGTACTCACCACATACATTTTACCATGAACATTTGCATTAATTTCCTGTTGCTTCTGTAACAAATTACCATGAACTTGATGGCTTAACACAGATTTATTATCTTACACTTCTGGAAATAAGTCTGATATGGTTTGGCTCTGGTGTCCCCATCCACATCTCATCTTGAATTGTAATCCCCTTGTGTTGAGGAAGGGGCCTGGTGGAAGTGATTGGATTATGGGTGCAGTTTCCTGCAGGCTGTCTTCATGATAGTCTCAGGAGGTCTGATGGTTTTAAAAGTGTTTGGCTGTTCCTCCTTCACTTGCTCGCTTGTTCTCTCACCTGCCACCATGTAAGACGTGCCTGCTTACCCTTTGTCTTCTGCCATCATTGTAAGTTTTCTGAGGGTAGCCATGCTTCCTGTTAAGCCTGTGGAACTGTGAGTCAAGACTGTTTCCTTTATAATTACCCAGTCTCAGGTAATATTCTTTATGACAGCATGAAACGGGTCTCACTGGGCTAAAATCCAGGTGTGGGTAGGACTGCATTTCTTTCTGGAGGCCTTAAGGAATGTCCTGTTTGCTTGTCTTCTCCAGCTTCTAAAGGCTGCCAGTGTTCCTGGACTCCTCCACTTTCCTCTGGTTTCAAGGCCAGCAATGTTGCATCGCTCTGATCCTCTTTCCATAGTTACATCTCCTCATGACTCTTCTTTCCTGCCTACTCTACTTTTAAGGGCCTTGTGATTCCATTGGGCCCACCTGGATAATTCAAGATGCTCTCCCCATCTCAAGGTCAATTTAGATGACTTAATTCTGTCTGTAACCTTAATTCCCCTTTGCCCTGTAACATAATGTTCAGATTCTGGGAATTGGGATGTGAACATATTTGGGGGAGTCATTATTCTGCCCACCATGATATTTTATTATTAATACTTGTCTGTGGCTGGGTGAAGAGTAGGGAAAGGCTGATAGTTAAGTATTACCTATAATTTCTGGAGGTAAGGTGGAATACAGGCTTATGAATAGTATTATGGATCAGTAACATCATATTTCTGTACAAATGGTAGTAGCAGAAAATGGTTAGGAGCCCACATGTTGACCCAGATTACCCAAATTCAGATTCTGACTCTGCCACTTAAACAAGCTGTGGAACCTTGGACAAGTTACTTAACTTCTCTGTGCTTCAGTTTCCATGAGGGTAAAACAGCACTAATGATAATAATAGCTACCATATGGGTTGTTGTGAGGTTTAAATGAGGTAATCCATGTGAAGTACTTATATCAAGGCTGAGATACAGTAAGTGCTATATTAATAAAGCTATTATATGAAGAAAGGTATTTTAGACATTTTTTTTTAACATACTTAGCTTTCTTCTTTTTTCCTATTTTGGATAGTCCTCACATGACTGTAACTCTTTCCCCAGTGATATTTAAAGAGAGCCTTTCAATTTTTTTTTTTTAATTATACTTTAAGTTCTAGGGTACATGTGCATAGCATGCAGGTTTGTTACATATGTATACATGTGCCATGTTGGTGTGCTGCACCCATCAACTCGTCAGCACCCATCAACTCATCATTTACATCAGTTATAACTCCCAATGTCATCCCTCCCCCCTCCCCATAATAGGCGCCGGTGTGTAATGTTCCCCTTCCCATGTCCAAATGATCTCATTGTTCAGTTCCCACCTATGAGTGAGAACATGCGGTGTTTGGTTTTCTGTTCTTGCGACAGTTTGCTGAGAATGATGAGAATGATGGTTTCCAGCTGCATCCATGTCCCTACAAAGGACACGAACTCATCTTTTTTTATGGCTGCATAGTGTTCCATGGTGTATATGTGCCACATTTTCTTAATCTAGTCTGTCACTGATGGACATTTGGGTTGATTCCAAGTCTTTGCTATTGTGAATAGTGCCGCAATAAACATACGGGTACATGTATCTTTATAGCAGCATGATTTATAATCCTTTGGGTATATACTCAGTAATGCAATGGCTGGGTCATATGGTATTTCTAGTTCTAGATTCTTGAGGAATCGTCATACTGGTTTCCACAATGGTTGAACTAGTTTACAATCCCACCAACAGTGTAAAAGTGTTCCTATTTCTCCACATCCTCTCCAGCACCTGTTGTTTCCCGACTTTTTAGTGATTGCCATTCTAACTGATGTGAGATGGTATCTCATTGTGGTTTTGATTTGCATTTCTCTGATGGCCAGTGATGACGAGCATTTTTTCATGTGTCTATTGGCTGTATGAATGTCTTCTTTTGAGAAATGTCTATTCATATCCTTTGCCCACTTTTTGATGGGGTTGCTTTTTTCTTGTAAATTTGTTTGAGTTCTTTGTAGATTCTGGATATTAGCTCTTTATCAGATGAGTGAATTGCAAAAATTTTCTCCCATTCTGTAGGTTTCCTGTTCACTCTGATGGTAGTTTCTTTTGCTGTGCAGAAGCTCTTTAGTTTAATTAGATCCCATTTGTCAATTTTGGCTTTTGTTGCCATTGCTTTTGGTGTTTTAGACATGAAGTCTTTACCCATGCCTATGTCCTGAATGGCGTTACCTAGGTTTTCTTCTAGGGTTTTTATGGTTTTACGTCTTAACATTTAAGTCTCTAATCCATCTTAAATTAATTTTCATATAAGGAGTAAGGAAAGGATCCAGTTTCAGCTTTCTACTTGTGGCTAGCCAATTTTCCCAGCACCATTTATTAAATAGGGAATCCTTTCCCCATTTCTTGCTTTTCTCAGGTTTCCCAAAGATCAGATGGCTATAGATATGTGGTATTATTTCTGAGGGCTCTGTTCTGTTCCATTGGTCTATATCTCTGTTTTGGTACCAGTACCATGCTGTTTTGGTTACTGTAGCCTTGTAGTATAGTTTGAAGTCAGGTAGCGTGATGCCTCCAGCTTTGTTCTTTTGACTTAGGATTGTCCTGGCAATGCGAGCTCTTTTTTGGTTCCATATGAACTTTAAAGCAGTTTTTTCCAATTCTGTGAAGAAAGTCATTGGTAGCTTGATGGGGATGGCATTAAATCTATAAATTACCTTGGGCAATATGGCCATTTTCATGATATTGTTTCTTCCTATCCATGAGCATGGTATGTTCTTCTATTTGTTTGTGTCCTCTTTTATTTCACTGAGCAGTGGTTTGTAGTTCTCCTTGAAGAGGTCCTTTACATCCCTTGTAAGTTGAATTCCTAGGTGTTTTATTCTCTTTGAAGCAATTGTGAATGGAAGTTCATTCACGATTTGGAAAGCCTTTCAATTTTTTAAGCAGTGTCCACATACATTGGGCTGTGCACTCTGAGTACAGGATATAAGTATGAAATCTGCCCCCAAAGAGCATTGAGATCTTAGGAAAGATGGTGCCATAAACTCTGATAAGAAGCTACCTTGTGATAAGCATTCTAAGAGAAATAGCACCACTAGAAGACAGGCTCCTGGAGGCAGGGCACTGAGATTCTAACTGCAAGGGTGATTAGGCCTTTCAAAGGGGCAGCATTTAGGCCGGACCTTGAGCACCAGTGAGGTTCTACCAGGTGGAGACTAAAATTAGGATAAGAGGCATTCTCAACCTTAAGCAGTGCATCAAATCAGCTGGGAGTCTTGTTAAAACACTGGCTGCTGGGCTCCACCCCCAGAGGTTCTTTTCAGTGGGTCTGAAGTTAGGCTTGAAAATTCACATATGTAAGAAGTTCCTAGGTGATGCTAATGGTGCTGGCCCAGCCCACACTTTGAGAAGCACTAAGTTAACATCAGTAAAACCAGTAACACCCTGGCTTTACTTTAGAATTTCTTGGGCAACTTGAAAAACAACATAGCCAAAAAATTAAAAATGGACCCTTGGATGTCATCAAGGTATTGGTGTTTAAATTTAAAAGCAAAACAAAACTCCCTAGGTTATCCTCATAGGCATCCAAATTTGAAAACATTTTAGTTCTGATTAACATTTTTTCAAATGTATTTGCAGTTTACAAATCACTTTCACAGGCTCAGTTGATCTTCACATGATTTGAGGTAGGTATTATCATTACTATCCCAATCTATAGAGCTTCAGTTTTGACCTGGAGACAAAAAGATGAGATGGATTTGTTGAAGGCCGCTAAGTTCTTGATAAACCTGGACTTAAGCTCAGGTCACTGACTGACCACATTGCCTATTTTGTACTTGTGGCCCTCCCAGAGTAAAATAATGCCTCCAGATGAAAGGGTATGAGCAAAGATAAACAAACAGAGGGTGTATGAATGTGTGGACCACACCATTGATGGGCCACAGGTGCCTTGGGAAGATGAGGCTGAAGCAGTTTGGGACTGAAGGGAAAAAGCTGGAAAATCATCCTTAAAAGTATGAACTTGGCTGGGCGTGGTGGCTCACACCTGTAATCCCAGCACTTTGGGAGGTCGAGGCGGGTGGATCACGAGGTCAGGAGATCGAGACCATCCTGGCTAACACGGTGAAACCCCGTCTCTACTAAAAATACAAAAAAATTAGCAGGGCGTGGTGGCGGGCGCCTATAGTCCCAGTTACTTGGGAGGCTGAGGCAGGAGAATGGCGAGAACCTGGGAGGCAAAGCTTGCAGTGAGCTGAGATCGTTCCACTGCACTCCAGCCTGGGTGACAGAGCGAGACTCCATCTCAAAAATAAATAAATGAAAGTGTGGACTTTATTTGGTAAGTTATTAGGGAGCCATCAAAATATGTTAAT